>NC_135018.1:11817438-12520438 GCF_051020955.1 Megalopta genalis | reverse complement strand
GATTGAGGAGGGAAACATAAGACTGAATTCAAACTTTTGCGTCGCTTATGTGCCAAGTTCATCGCTATAACATATATTTTAATGGAAAATGTTTTATAAAAAATCTTACTAAATCTTGACGTTACGTATTAGTTTCAAATCGAAATAAAATTCTATTCTTCAATGATCAATACTTAAACAGTGAAGTAAAGATGAAGTAAAGATAAAAAAAAATTCCTCGGTGATATCCAAAAAGTGATCCAATAATTAGGTAAGCTGCGACACAGCAACTTCCTCCTTTACAATGTTTCTGTACATGTTATACCTAGACTGCGAATTTTATGTATTTATGACAAAAATGAGCACATCAAAAATACAAAACTGTAGAGGCATTAGAAGAATTTAAGGATATCGTTACATTATTTTCAACTTTTTTAAACTATTAAAAGAGGAATGACAATTTCATCTAACTCATGTCTCGACAATTTTTATCTTGTATATAAATCCGCAGTCTAGTTATAACTTGGAGCTCGACCGAGAATAAACTAAGAATGTTTCAGTATATTCATGAAATCACATCGCAACCACACGCAGTCAAAGATAAGGATCGATTACAGAATTAGGGATTAAATATTGTCAACCGCGATCGCGTCACGGCTAAACGTAACCAAAGTTGGCGGTAAAGATTCGCGGCTTTAAATATAGTTGACGGCATCCGAAGTCACAGTTAATTATAGGTAACGATTTCTTGGAACAGTTATGCATTAAAAAACCTAGCCGCACAATCTTCCCGACGTTACTCGTGCTCTTGACAAAGGCACGTCAGTGTTTTGCGGAAATGAAAAGGAGAGAGAGAGCCCTACCTCGTTTCCTACCAAGGCTTCATTTCGCGTTGTCCTTGGAAGACAAAGGAACCTTAAAGGCCCTGAATGGCTCTTCATCATCTCCCCCCTCGTTACAAAGAGGTCGGCTCTCATTGATCCATATAGTTACGACGAATATTCGCCACGATGAACATTCGCGAGTCACAACATCCTTGCGCACGCATCCATCGCGATAATATACGCTCTCCTTCTCGCCACCCCGTGAAGAAGGAGCCTTTTCATAAATGTTAATAAAGAACGCGAAGAGTCGCCTTCAAAGAATCTTCGATTATGCGAGGAGAGATTGCCGGCTGCCACCGCTCGAACTCCGGCAACATGTATCTGGCTGGGATCGTAATGTGAAACTACTTGTCACACATTCTCAACCGCACACGTATGATTTTCCTCGCGGCTACGATAATCAGCACTACTTGGTTCTTAACAATTTCGTCGAAGAAAAAAGAGAATTTGTCTAGCTTTTTTATTGATAGTTTCGTAAAACTATGGACAATGAAAGAGTAAATTCTTATTTCAATTGTAGAGAAGCGAATAATATTTATGTGTGTAAATAAATCCTGTTCGAAATGTTTTGCAAGTGGTTAACACTATATGGGTACATATGTTGTGATGGAAATTTACTGATTAATATTTCACTAAATGTCACAATATAGAAAAGATCTAACTTAAATCAGAATGACCGGGGCCAGTTTTCTTACGTTTTAGTTGTTATATTATTGGAAACCTGTGTCAGTAAAAATTGAATACTTATTAAGTAACTTGTTAACTATGGATTTTATATATTTATGACCAATATAAATTTATTTAATAGAGTAGAAAAATTAAATAACTGGAGAATATCAAAAATTTCTAACTGATTCTAAGTGATTTCTAAGAGACTCCTGTTCCTAGCAATAAACACAGAAAATTTTGGTTCTGCACGAAGATCTGCAATTTCATATTATAGCGGGCTGTCGAATATTTGTAAATATTGCAGCAACAAGGGTGTCCAAGGACAGACATTTAGTTTGTCTTCAACTAACTAGTATTCCAAAAATGTGGAGTTTCACAAATGTTGTATTTTAGTAATACTTTTTAAAAGGTATCAGTTAGTTTCACTGCTCGGCAGTTCTGGTGTTAAAGTCCCACATGGCAACAGACGAGTTATTGAATTGTCACGTTGCGCGTTAAAAGGCCGAGAAACCGCCCGTTGGCCATTTAAATGGCCAGATAGTAGATTTCCGGTGCCAGAAAGAAGGGAGAGTCGGAGGGCAGGTGCGCGCGAGCCTTGGAAAATTCTGAAATGTTCCAGAAAGCTTCCACTTCTTCATTCGTGAAAAGGCCGAGAGTCTGGGATACAACGACAAGCCGGCTTTCGTCATTTACTTTTACCGGCAAGCTGCACAACGCGTTGCATCGGCCGGATAATCAGATGGGGTCGATATTTTTAGCACGGTTCGTACTACTGTTGCTAAGGCATCAGCTGATCAAGCCGGCTGCCTGCGTTCGCCAGCCTCGTATCAACGATTTTCCACGTTCGTCCCACCCCTCTCAGGGCGAAACCTCCTCGATGCGCGGCTTCTAATTGTAAGACAAACATATTGCGCAATTCAATCCATTAGTGAAATGTCAGCGTTACTAAGAGACGGCCGAGCGACAGAAGCATGATTTTTCATTGAATTTCTTGAAAATTCCGCTGTATTCGCTTCGGGTCGCTGCCCGCTGTTGCTACGGCACTGCCAATCGACCAATGGCATGCCCGAGGAACCGGCGAATCCCCTCTCCAGCTGTTCAATCCCCTCCTGGGCAACTCGATCAGATGATCGCTGCGCTCAGCTCGGCTGTCGCGGTATTGGTTACCGTCAGTTAGCAACCGGCTCTCTTTCCGTGCACATCGCTCACCGTAACAACCCTCCTGCACGTAATGTCCAGTGTAACCTGATTCGTGTGATCTTCCTAGTTATTTTTTTTTTTATTTTCCCGAGTGGTCGGTGTTTATGTGAACGATATACGCATACATAGTTAGCCTTCTATTTTCTTTGACTCCTGTCTTGCTGCCGTGGGTACGAAAAGAAAAGCCGAGTCTGCCTAAAATCCCGATACCCGCTCGCGCCAGGGTACCAACAATATTTCTGTGATATTTATTATGACTGGTAATTTCTCACCGGTGTTCCACGAGTGTGACAACTCACGGACGTTCAATCCCAAAGGAAAACCTACCGCCAAAACTAACCGGTGAAACCAAAAGAGAGAAAGAAAGAGCGAGACCGAGTTTCTCGTCGTTGAAGATCGCGTATTATTTTCACGACTACCAATTTTTGTACGAGAGACCAAGAGCGAGAGCGAGAGAGAGAGAGAGTGAGGGGGAGAAAGAGAGCTTTAAAGCCAAGAACAGCCATTTTTTTTTATTATTCAACTCGTATACACTACCGAAGTCTTTCATATTATAACTTTACACGTACATATATGTACATAGATATATATATTAAAACATAGTGTATTTATTAAAATCGTCCAAAATTCCTGTGGCTAACGTGACCGAGTCTTACCCGAGGGCGGATACAATCGCGAATTGTGGTGGTGCCGCCAACATGGGTCAGATTGGAAATGACGTAAGTTTGTTTCATACATCTTTTCTTTTCTCTATTTTTCGTTTCGTACTTTCTGCCTTATACTCGCGTCACGATTTAAATGTCCCAGTGCTCCGTTCGCAAGAGCCGGCCGGGTTACCATTTTCGACGAGCGCGCAGGTCGTCTCTGTCGCCTGCTCGCCTGGTAACAGCAAGAAGCTGCGGATCGACCGGCTTTTCAGGCTGCTTCCACGCGTTTCTCGCAATTAAGGCCCTATTACGTACGCGTGCATACAGTTTCTCCGTACAGGCATGCGGCCGGCATGTTCGGACCTTTACGACTCATTCGGCAGAAATAGGATGCTGTGCCGGAATAGTCGGACGTAGACGGCACCGGCTAGAATCGAAGCAGGCATTGAATTTGATCAATTCACGGGTTTCAGAAGTTTTCGTCGGTTCTATCCGCCTGGATTGAACGGTCTAGAAGATGTTAACCCTTTACACTTCAACGATCATTTTCATTTGATGCATACGATATTGAGCCTACTTGTTCGTACAGTACTTAACAATCTCAACAATTTGATATAGACTTCCATAATGTAAAAATCCTTCAGAAAAATAATATAGCAATTCTTAACTTCGACTTTGCGAAGATTGCGTAGAAAGTTTTAGAAAAATGCATGAAATCCGCACGTTAATCTCCGGATATTTCCGATTCACTATGATCGAATACGTTTTGCTCATTTAGAAAATATGAAAATCTTCCTCTCGTACATGTATACAGTGACGCTTTTATTGTTCTTGGTTGTACTTAATTGTAACATTGATATGGTTTTTAGTCACGCAAGAATAACCGATTGAAAATATCTAGCAATATCGGAAACCTACGGATAAGCTGACTCATTTTTTATAATAACGTTACCAATTATTCTAATCTCTAGTTGTCGTGTTCTAAAACACTCCACAAAGTATGAGTATTATTATTTTTATAGAGTAACAATTTTTGAACAGTATTTGAAGTACAGTTAGCTTTTCGAGATGCTTATTTCGTAAAGAAAGTTCCAAAGAATCTACTGATGCTTGTTTATCAATCGAATCAATGCTTGAGAATAACGTCTTTAAAATTGAACATTTACGTAAAATTATCTGCATAAATTTTATTCGCAAAGACCATTTGAATAATTACTAAATAACCCGAAACTCATTCGAGAAGATTGAATGAAAGAGATTAATATGTATTATAATTAGTATGATATACTCGTAATTGTTGTTCGGTTCTCTGATTCCGTATCCTATTAGCTTGCAGCGATTGGAACGGGATGGATTATGGTCACCGGTATGCGTCGGATAGCTTCGAATAAGAGACTATAATAAATCAAACGTAAATAATACAACTTGTACTAATCGTCTATCGCGATACTATTAACCCATAACCGATCACTTGCCGTCTGCGAGACTTCATTTGCAAGTTCTCTGGTAATTCTGACCAGAACCTCATTTACAGGCTAGTTTTACATTCAAAAAATATAAAAACTCAAAAATGGTCAAAACATCGAGGTAGATACTTAACGAAACCGAATATTTTCCTCGAATATTTGACGACAAAAATAAATTCCAAAACCACCGAAGTGTTAAAATGATCGATAAACTGGCACGATCGGCTAGACGCAAGAATCGTCGATCAAATAAGCAGCTGCACGAGTCTGTTTCCACTGATTAACATGTTACTAATTCTCGATAAGTAATCGGCCGCTTCTCGGCGTGACTTACCCCCAAGACAATCGCGACCGTCGCATCGATATCGATCGATAATTTCAAGTGAAATATATTATTCGAAACTCTTGATCCCGATAAGAATCGCTGAACTACAGTTCTCTCCCGTTGCTCCACGCACCTGTAGCCTTCGCGCTAATCTGGATCTCGTCGTGCATCGGGCTTAGTTAGCCCCCGATTGAAGGAAACGAACGGAATAAGAGACAACCGGGGGAAAAACCGGCAAGAAACTTGCTCGCGGTGAGTCAGGTCACGGTTTTCGAGAACGGGGACCGGTTAGCTACCGTTCTGGCAAATTGTTCGCGTTCTATTTCCGTGCGTGTTTGAATTCGAAGGATTTCATAACACGGCCGCACCAGCTTCTGGCCGTAAACTGTTTCCTTCGTTCCATATTGGCAGGTAAAAATTTTCATCGGTCGGGGATGACACGCAGGAGTTGTACGTTCTTGCATCAGATATCCGCCCCCTGCCCCCTCCCAGGCCGCCGCGTCTCCACGTTGCTAGTTTTATTGACACGTTTCATCATCCTGCGCGTTCACCCGAAACCTTGCTGTGGCTTACCTGTAAACTCGCGAAGTTGTATATTCATAACGTACCTTGTTTTCTTTGCTTCCCGCGACCGTTTGCACTCGGGATCTCTGAACGATGCTAACGAGGGATCGGTAATTTGATTGTTTCACACGTTCCACAGACGGTTCGCGCGACGATCGGTTCAGAACAATCGTTATTTTGTTACGTTCCGATCTTATAGCGCAATGCATTGTTTGTTTTTGTTGAATATATAATTAGGCGGGGGACTATTAACACAAGAAATGAGACACTTTGATATCGGTTCGCGTTATTTATATTACCGTTCGCATTGACGCGTTCATAGCCTTGCTGCATTCTCGATGGCCGGTGCCACTTTCTTATCTAACCGACTATGCGAACAATTCTGCAATATAGTATACAGAGCAGATTAGACTGAACAATTATCTACAATTCATCGTGTGACGAACGTGTGTAGACGAACGAGAACTGAGATCCAGGCTGGAATTTGTAAGATCATTTGGTGATCGGTGTTGAACTATTTATTTCTGGAGTTCTCTATCAGACTATTACGGAGCATCTCGTTGTTTTATCGGTGCAACTTGCTTAATCAAAATCGACACGAGAAACGCAATTAAAGTCGGCTGCCCGTGTCACTTTTATGTAATAATTCGAACGCGGTAGCTGCTCGCTGGCAGAACTACGAGCAACGTTTCTTTATCTCTGCTACCTGAATAAACGAAACTCTATATTTTCTAACGATGCAGAACTCGCGCATTCAGCACCGTGTTCACGTAAATAACACGTGGTTCACGTCTCTGGTCGTCTGTAGTCGTCGCTTGTTGTTGCTCGTGTTGATTCGTTTCTGCATCAGAGTTGCCAATAGACGTCATATGTTTATTACGGGTATCTATACGTGCAACTTTATGCTATGTATACCGTTGATTATAATGCGTTACAGCATTCTTCGCGACTACGCTTTGCATCGACGGTTTTCATTTTCAGATGCGCAAATTGTACGTGACTTGTTGCTCAAGGACCTGTCGATCGATTTCAGAACTACGTAAATAATTCGACGAAAATCGATAATAGCCGCAATCTTTATTCTTGATCATTTTGGGGAGCATCAACATATATTGTATTCTTGAACTAGATCAACGTTCTAAATTCGGATATTAACATTGTTTCGTAACATGCCACGTATAACTTTAAATCGCCACAGTTCGATAATTGCATATTTGTTAAATAGATCGTTTAATGCCATATGAAACGTAAGAAATAATTGTCTTCTTGGTCGACGCGTTGGGTTACAGTTAGAGGAAATCGTGCGAAATGAAGTTTGTAATACTAAATCATGTTGTTGTCTCCGAAACATTTTTCGCTGAATCGTATTTGCGTAATTACCGATACTTTATTGCTAATTTCCTTTAGTTCGCGTTTGAAGGCGAGGAGATAAGCGGATCGAACGCGTTTGAATATCAAAGTTCAGTCGTCGGAATGGATTTGTCGCAAAGTTTTGCGTATCCGCATACTTATCGGGCGGTTTGTCTCGTGGCTTTCTTTATCTGTCGCGGTAATCAGATACTTTGTTCCCTGTAGATTGAATACCCATTGATTAGAATCGTCAGACAGTTCTTTTTCACGTTGGTAATGCGTAATGATTTAGCTATCGTAAAAGATAAGCATAAAAGCTCAGGCATCCGTAAAGATGGTACATATTAAGGAAGCTGAATTTATTGACTTAAAAATAACAGCATTATAAATTCATATGTATTTACGGTTAGGTAATGAAAAAGATTGAAAGAAAAAGAAGAATTATATAAACTAAAGATCAAGTTCTACTAATTGCCTTGAGATAACTAGATGGAAACTTAAGATAGGTGACTGAAATTTCTCAAAACCGGAGACCCCTTTTTTTAGCTAGAAAGGCATTAATTAATTTCAGTATGAGATACGCATTTACCTAAAACCGTTTTTTATCCTCGTTTACTTTAATCTATTCTAAAGGATGGAAATTGCAAAGTAGAATACGACGTTAATTTGTTAGATTTCTACAAAATTGTATTCAGAGTAAGCAAAATAATTGGAATCTCTCGCATGCGAATTTCAATGTGTCATCATTGTTTCAAATAATAAATCTGCTTTTATAGTTTCGTGTGTACAGTAGCCGCATTTACACCAATGATAAATTCATCTTATATTTGTATTTCTAAATAACTAGAACGGTTGGACAAAACAACGGAAACCATTATTCCACTTTATAAGAAGCTGGAAATCATACAACATATACTTCAAATAATCGGAAATATCGTTCCCCAATTAAATTCGTCTATCAAACAATCTAAATTTTCGTCAAACTGATACAATAATAATAAAAACTCAACGCAATAGTATTATGAACGATTAACTCTGTAGATTTTATCTCACTCCACAGAGTAGAAGTTTTTTTTTCAGAATCGGTAGAAAATGTGTCGACTCGACACGGTTATCGGATCAGAATTAAATCCTAGTTTTCTTGCTACCGCGCGCGACGTATTTGCACCAGTGTTCGCGCCGGAGATCGATTCGGTCGCGTTGGCCTCCTCGTGCGTCCACCGGTTTGCATCCGAAACTATGCCGAATTCATTCATAAAGGCCTCGCGATTCACCGAAATTGCCAGCCGGGAACAGAATCGTCGGCAGCGGAACAGCGACGACATTTCGCGGCCGAGTCGGGGAAATAATGAAACGGTCCGTTCGGTAGCCGTGTCAACTACACAGTCATTATAAGACAAGTTTGCGGTGCCTGGTCGCCGACTCGCGCCGTAGTTTTGCATTTCTAATGTTTTTCTCTGCACGCCACCGCCGCCGCCTCGTTACGCAACACCGTCGGCCAACGAGAGCCAGTTTCGATTGCCAGCGAAATCTAACGTGTCTGTTTATTATCATCGGCGGCTGGAGAGTTTCTCTGGCAAGAGCCTTTGAAGTCGCGTAAATTGAACGATGAGAGCGGACAGTGGCCAGAGAGGTGCGGAAAGAGAAGCCGTATAACCGACGAGACCGCTTTGAATTATTTTTACCCGCGAATCCCGATGTCGTATGTCCGCTTCTTCTTTTTTCCCTCTTTTCTTCGCTCTCTTACGCTTTTTCCCTCTGTCGCCGCGTCGATCCTCTTCCTACTCTATGGCCGAGGTTGATGAGGATATATGTTCCATCTGTGGATGCGCGGTGGCTCGTTGAGACACGTTCTTGTCGTCGAATCTTTCTTTTCTCCCTCTGCCTTCTGTTACCAGCCCCGCTCGCCGCGCCGTTCGGCTCCCCCGAGATCGTAAAATTGTTTTCCAAGCGAGCGAGAACCGGTTCCGGAGATCTGGGTTCTGGTTCTCAATGTTGTTGCGCGCGGTCATAGGCCGCCTTCGCTTCTCGAAGACCTCGAGAAACGGGTCCGAGCTTCGGCGCGCGTGAACACTCGCGAGGCCGCAACGTTTTCTTGCTTCTTTTCGTGTCATCGGCGAAGACGCGAAACCTCCTCCGAATGAACTCAAGTTCTGCTTCTCGGTCGTTTCAACTCGATTTCTTTCCGGTGCTCGCCGACCTTTTGCCCTTTCGAGTTTATCAATCTCGAGGGTGTCCGCTCGGAGGGGATAAAGAGTAACGTCGAGCGTCGATTATTCAACCCTAAAGTTCTCGCTACACCTGATATCGTTATTCCGCGATATTAACCCTTCGCGGTCGAAGCTATTCGAATTCGAAATCCAAAACATGATTTCTGATCTACAGTAGTTCTATTTTATGTAATTTATTGCGACTTACGCACATGAAATTGAGCCTGTTGACAAGTACAATGCAATTTTAATAGTCTCTTTTCAAGTAGAAACGAGTCCGATGCTCTTAGAATGATTTTGAAAAATGGTTCACCAATTTTTAGTGGCGCCTCAGAGTCGCCATTCGAGTGCAAAGGGTTAACTATCTATCGGGTTGTAAGGCCGACTACGCTGCGCGACGGAATAGGACGATATCGTTGTCCGTTTACTTAAAAATGAACAACTGTTTTACTTGATAGATCGTGAATTGATAGACTGAACGAAACGTAGACTAGAGCGACGAGCGACGTTGAACGATATGGACGAGGTTAAGCAGGAATAAAAAATGAATGAACGATGGTGGTCAAGAGTTCTCGTTCTTATATGCTTCTCGCCGAGAGAAAACTCGAAGATCATTGATCGGTAGCGAGGTGCCGCAGGTAGCAAAAAACCCCGGACGGGCGACCGAAGGGATGCGTGCTGGCGACCCTGTCATACATTTTTTTTTTTTATTATTATTATTATTAGAAATCAGCAATCAGAATACAAATTCTATGGGCCGATGTGATCGCTGGGGACTTGATGTGTAGTCCGTTAATAGCATGATGAAGGCTTTCTCAATGAAAAGTCCTCCTGAACCTCATTTAAGGTCGATTGGCCATCTTCTTTTTAGTCTCCTGCTGTATTGTTGTTGTATGAGTGGCATAATTAGTGGATTTGTGTGTTCGCTTAATTTAGTGAAGTGCTTCCTACTTCTTTCATGGATGGTGTCAATGACGAAGGGAATACCAAGATCATTATGAATTGTTTCATTGCTAACATACCAAGGGGCGTTAATAATTGTGCGAAGTGCCTTGGATTGTGTTCTTTGGATGATGACCCTGTCATACATGAAGGAAATGTTGCCGATGAGGTGTGCGTTATCCGAAAGTGCAGAAATGACTTTATTGCCGGAAAGAAGACGGCTCGAAAGAATTATAAATTTAGAAACTGCGATGAGACGGCGATGGCTCTACGAAATTGAAGGCCCAACGAACGTGACCTTTGTCAATTGCACGTCGTTCGTTGAAGGACCGTCAATTTGCCTCGCTGAACCGAAGGTTCCCCGTAAATAAACTGTTTTTTAGGGATTGAAGAAAGAAAGTCAGGCGGACACAGCAGGAAAATTCCGTTGCAAGACGGAACAGACGCATAGATCGTACACAAAGATCGACAATTCGTGAAGAGGAGATACGATTGGAGTTACCGATTGTCAACAACTATAAAAACGAGCCGCGTGGCTCGAACAATCGTATCACCTCTTCCCAAATTGCTCATTTTTGTGCACAATCTGTGCGTCATTCGCTACCAGGCTCTGTGAAGCAAATATCGCTCCACAACCCAGGGTGATTCTGGCTAAAGTATGTTCTGATTTGACACGGGTCTTCTCAGGACATTTTTCTAACTTCCAAACACACAGAATAAATAATTTCACAAAGTGACGCTGGGATGTAGGTAGGAAATTTGGTCTAGGGTACAGTACAGTCCATTTCCAAATTTGTTAAGATACAAACACTAGGTTATACTTCCGCTGAAACAAATTTGTTGACTAAATTTTCCATAAATGTATCTGCAATTTCGGTAACCTTGAACTAAAAAATGTGAAACATGTCGAAATGACGCGTATCATAAACCTTACCCATAATGAAGCCAAATCTAGAAAAGTGAAATTTATCACAGTACTAGTTCAACTATTTTGCATCCTAAAAATCGTGTTAACATTCCGTTTGTACGAATATAGCATCACAATCAAAATTTTAAGACCTAGTTAAAAATTAGGGTCATCCACATGTGACCGACGCTCAACGTGTTTTGGTGTTCAGATGATGCAAGAAATTCGGATGCGTATCCTCCATCCACCTCTCCATTAAATTACCAGTAGAGCCGAGTGCTCGTTGCAACCAGAATGTTGCTGAGACCGATACTACAGATCGTTTAACTTTGAATTACTCTGACAATAACAATGATATATCTCACAGTGACGTAAGCTGTGAAAAGCAAAGAGTTAGGTACAGTGTCGCTAATGTTTTCAAGTATACGGAGCAAAGTATAATGTACTTAATGTTTTCGAAGAGTGGAAAAACTAAATATAGTCGCAGAGAAGAATCAAGGAGATACGATTGTTCGAACGTTTCCAAATGGAACAATAATCTGTTCCGGCAACGTTGATGATAGTATACTTGTAAAAAGGGCAGGCCATTCAGGTAGGCGACTGTTATAACCAGTCTCGCAGGACTCCCTGGGGAATAGTGTGGGTTATTTTGATCCTGTTCTTCCAGTCGAGGGTTAAACCCGGTAGCCGAGTTAAACAAGAAGAGTGCGATACCCTGTGCACCATAAATTCATGCGGCATGCGCGCACTGGCTGTAATTAGAAATCCAGGTACGGGAAAGCGTGGGATTCGCTGAATAAGGGGAAAGTGATTGATACCTTATTTATGTCGGAGGGGCCTAACGCTGAACGATTTTTATTGTCAAATACGTTTCGCTACTTGTAGCTGTGAACTTGTTGCAAATGGTCAACAGATTTTTGATTCTGCTTTTACAGATCTATTCTCGAATCGGGGTAAACAATTACTTTCTTTTATTGAGAATAGATTGTACTTTTTGTGAATTATTTGTACAATAACTTTGCTTCATGATTTTTTTCTTTTTGATACCATAATAATGGTCGAATCCTGATCAGCGCGGTGTTCCTCGATTTGAAACGAAAAGATATACATTTCCCAGAAGATATCCCAATTTAAAACGGAAAGTAATTGCTTTAACAGTATTTATAGTACGATATAAAAAGTACATACTGTATGTAATTTGCTGACCGTAATTTACAAATAAAGAAGTACATATACATCCGCAGCTTATATCTTCGACGCGTAAACGTGGAAGTAGGAACAATGGTAAACTTAAATGTCGTTCTCACATTCGCATTTGATATAAACATTTCAATCGACTTAAAATCCTTGTAACTTTGAACCGCGATAATTCCACAGAATACAGACGATTAATGGTTCTATTATTCAACGCTGAACCGTCACCCGTCGCAGCAGTAGCCGTTTATTCGCATGAATTTACACAGGCTTATCGTTGTTCTGAATCTCGGGCAAACGTTAAAATTTTAACGTAATCGACATACAAATACGGTTGCGTGCACTGCCCAAGCAAATAAGACGCTCCCTAGTCCCTCGACGAAAGCTCGCCTAAACGTTTCTCGAGCCAGCGGTAATGTTGTTACACGCCATTCTCAAGTAACTGGTTACAAAACAAAATTAGTTCCGTAGCGACTCGTCGATGACGCGTGAGTCACACCGGACAATCCAGTCTTCAACATCGGACGCTAATTTTCAACGAGTGTTTTTCTTGAGTAATAGAATTATCGCTTGCCCGGCGGCTAATCAAATATTCAATGGCAATGCATCGATAGCTACGAGTAAAAATATTTTTTGTCCTCGACTGGCTGTTGTTTTCGATGTTCGATTTTGTTCGACTTATCAAATTTTCAACGCGAACTTCCAGGTGTATACAGAAATAGCTTCTAACTGATGACGTCACGTCACGAATTCTAAGCCTCCTAAAAAATAAAATTGAAAATTCCATTAAAAATTTAATGCTGTTCATAGATATCATTTAACAATAGAGATTAAACAATAAAATTGGATTATTACAATAAATTAAGTGATGTGCGTATTCATTATGTATTTGAAATTGTTGTTTAATACTGATAAATGGAAGCCGGTATTAATTTTTAACATCGTGAACGTAGTGAGATAATAACAATTTAAATACAGTAGAGCCTCGATTGTCCGATACTCTCTGATATCTGATAATTACGGCGCCCTTAGTTCAGTCAGACTTCAGGTGCGTAATTTTTATTTCTGAAATCTTGATAAATCTTAGAAGTCTTAGAAATATATGAATATCTGTAGATTTTTCGCAAAATTAACAAAAGACCCATCTAAATCTTTAGTTTTCCTTCTTCTAGGTTTTGTAAAGGGTAATAATCTACATGAATAACTTCAGTAATAAGTACAAAGCTTTCGAGCAATCTTATAGTTCATTGTCAAGCTCTGATCTCGTAATTCATTATCAAACTCTGATCTCATAGTTCATTGTCGAGCTCTGATCTCGTAGTTCATTGTCAAGCTCGAGATTCTGTGCGAGACTGTACTATCCTGTCCATGGATCCTGTTGAAACCTATTCGAGCCAGCTCGAGTCTGTCCTACTACTCCAAGTCATCACTAATTGTTCCCCAAAGTTACCAAGAAGCGCATCGCGAGTTTCGCGCTCGCAATGACTGTGTATCTTATCGGTCACTAGTTAATTTCTCGGAAGAAACATGAAGAAACATGCGAAAGGTTAAACGCGAGATCGACTGCCTCGCGTTCACCGTTCTTCGCTTGCTTTCTCGACGTTTTTACACTCTCGCCTGGACCATACTTCACAGCTCCGTTACATGCTAGCATCTGGAATCTATCAACTCCCTGCGATACTTGTCTCGCCCGGGGCCCACGTTCCTGCATCCATCCCTGTTAGAAAGTCATTGTTTATAATACTACCACTCGCTGACTGGTCCTTTTTTGCTGAGAAGAAACCTCGAGCCCGTCGCGCTGTTCTCCATCGTCGCAATTGGTCTCTTCAAGGTTTCGTCTTCACGTTCAAGTATTTGTACATCTTCGAAGATAAAATAATTTTTTTATTTGGATTGAACTATTTGAGCTTCCTTTAAGGAATTTAGAGGATTGCTTGATGATTTTTGAAAATGTTACTATTGATTGAAGTCGTGAAGAATATTCTTAACACATTAAAGGCGGGAGTCGTAGTACTACGATTTATCTCGATTTCTCATAAATATGTACTTTAAAACATTTTTTGTAATTAGTGTTTAGTTCTTTTAGTTTTAAGAGTTCAAATAATCATTTTTAAGTCGAAATTTTTTTATGATTACACAAAATATCGCCCGCTCTAGGACAAAAAACGAGGCGGGGCGGTCGCCGCGTTACCTAGCATACTTTCGTCAAGATCCCCCGCCTTTAATGTGTTAAGGTCATTATTTAGAATCTTTTTATCTGCAATTGCACTGGAAATTTAACAAATACGTTTTGTAAATTTACGTAAGCATACACACGAAAAATTCCACCGAGGTCTATTAAACATATTGAAAATTGCTTGTACCGAAACTTTCTGCCTACAACTGCTATAAGTGAGTTTCGCGCGTTTAGTAGTTTCTGTACGATTTCGACCGATCACACAATTTCCTCAAAAGTTCTTTTAAACAAGAACCTACTCCTTTCGACATTTCAAAGAAACTCAAGTAGTACAGAACGTCAGTTCAGGTCGTCAGTCAGGTTTATTCAGTTTGCGTGCGTTTGAAAGTCGTCGCCGCTTGATTAGCTGCGCGCATTTCAGTAGCCTGAAGAGAAGATACAGAGTTAAGAGTTAAAATTAGAAAACGCAACAGGTCTGGTTAAGCGACCGGTTGGGTCTAGTCAATTTCGATGCTCATTTGTCAGGCGTGACACGGATTCCCTGCTATCAGCGGGAGACTATCGCGTGCTGGTTTCCCGCGAGATTCGAGGTCTGCGCGAACTCTTGACTGCGATACGAAGTTTGACTCATTAGGCACGGTTTCGTTAACGGGCTCGCCCGCTGATACGCTAAGTATCCTCCGATTTCTAATGACGTGGTCGATGATGCAAAAAGAAAATCACAAATTTAATGGCTGTACAACGTGTTCGACTAATTCTAAGAAGAAAAGCGCGTACGCAAAGCTGAAGAAATTATGATCTTTGCGAGAAAGTATCTTTTAATTAACGAAATGAACTTTTCAGTAGTAAATACAAAGGTTTCGGGCAACTTGGACGAAGTCTTATTATTTGTTATCAACTGTTGACTGGTGGACTTGACGCATTTGTGGCAAAATTGGGTAGGTGAAATCTAAGATACTAGAAAGATTAACAGACCTTAAGAATGCCTATATACTACTTTCCCATAAAGTTATTGAAGAAAGAAAGAACTTCTATCTCGATGCAAGAATATTTGTATTTTTAAATGTGAATCCCATAATCCAAAATCAATTCAATGAAACTCTCGAGCCATAAATTCTGAATGTGCTGCACCGTCGTTACGATCGGACAGTACGATAGAAGATAATTCCTTTTGGTTGATTAATAAGAATAGTTAGTTCCATAAGAATCTTCTCATCGTCAGTTTTTTTTAATTTTTCCCCGATAAAACATTTCTCGTTTAACACGTTTGGCCTTTGTCCTCTGCTCGGTCACTGTGACAGCGCGGGTGAAAGAATACGCGCGCAGAGTACAATAGCGTAGAAGAGGAGAAAGACGCGTATTCATTATCACACGGCACCCAGACAATTGATACGGTGACGTCACCAAGGAGCAGACCAATGTGGACTCCTGCCGGTATTGGTATCGTTCAACGATAAAGAAGGAGCATCGAACTCTCAATGCTCCTTTGTTCCCTCTGCTTGTTTCGTTTTTCTAGCCCCCGCGATCTGCTCATATTTTTCATGTATGTACGTATCGCTCGGTTCTGTTTTTCACAGTTCTCACGTTGACGAAAGGCTTTCGGCAATCGTTGGCGTCATACTTATCGGCTTTTATCCGACGACCTTGAGCGTTCATTTCGACTGAATGCGGTATCGATGGGTTGGTAGAGTGAGTTCGCATACTCTCGTGGCTCGACCATGCTCGATTCAATTGGATATCGTTCCCATGCCATCTCGATATCGAGTCTCCTCTCTTGATACCTTTTCTTGCACTGTATTTGTGACAAGAATAGGTGCAATTTAAAGCAGTAGATACATAGATGTTAAATAGATCTCAGTTTATGCAAAAATCCACAGCTTAATCATAAATTATGACGTGTCCATTAACACTCGAACAATATACCTTTCTGAGAAAGATATAATTGCGTATATACTGAGGATTATTTATAATTTCGTTCATAAATTCTTTTCGACATATTTTTTATGACACTCCTCGTAGATACGTTAATATTTCTATAGACCTCGATAGAACATGCAAATTTTAATTAATTGTCAGAACTTGGAGAATGGATCGTGATTTTGATTCTTGCCATCAATACTGAAGCATTCAAGTAAATACAAGCACACCATAAAACTAAATTATCTTCTACGAAACAGTTAAAATCGTTATAACTGTGAAGAAAATGGTACGGCAAGGGGTTTACACTAAATCTACCGAGTACCAAAAATGTCTACCATGTGTTACTTTATAAGAACTCTAAGACTGAATAAATGTATTTAGTCATATTGGTATCTTTGCGTAATGTGTGCTTCAAGTAAGAAATTTATTTCATCATTTCTTGCAACAGAGTTTTCATAATTTCAACGATTTTAAAATAAAAAATGTGGAACCGGTTATTTTGACCGGCACGGTAGGTTTGTTTATTTCGTGCTTTGAGCGACTGAAACCAATAAGTTGAGGTATCACTGCCTTCCCTACGGCGTGTAAGCGATCGAGACCAATCTCGAAAGAGCACCAGACTCGGGAGCATATTTCGCGTCCTTGAAGTCCTATCGAAAACAAGATAAGCACACTCGACGTTTCCTTCGCGGCCTTGCGCTCTACCCGGTTCAGAATCCGCTGCCCTCCCACCGTATTATCGCGGCCGTGTTATCAGCTCTGGATATCCAGCAGCGAGCAAAAAATATCATTTAAATTTCTCTCGGTCTGCCGCGTACCGGAGCAAATCGCGTCATCTTTTCTTTCCGGAAACTGGATCACAATTTCGAGATTTCACAGAAGAAAGAAATTTGTATTCTTTGTAGGGACCGTTCTAGTTTGAGCATATTTGCGAACTTGTGGCGCCCCGGTATCGCACGCACACGCTCGAGCAGGCTCGAACAGGCTCGAACACGCTTACGTCGATAAGGCCACTGACACTCGATCCGCGTGGCAGTGGAACTGTGTTGTTTTAGGCCAAGCAAACATGTGCCCGCTCGAACAGAGCCACGCTTGATGCTCCACTCGGAGTAAAGATAAGCGGTTTAAAAGGATGGGAAGACTTGCGGGTTTTCTGATTTCCTGCGGCTTTATCAATCCCGAATTCACGTGATTCACACGGTGATGCGATTTTACGAGCCTCTTCTCTCTCGAACAGAACATGATATTCAGGGTGGCTCGAAACCGAAAAGGTCTCAAATCAAAAGCAAAAATCGAATTGTTTCGAGAAACAATTACAAAATAAATAGTGGAGAAATATTTCTTTTCAACTAGAATTATCTTTATTAGATTTATGTTTCTACTGTACCCATCGAAAAAGCTCATTTTAAACGGTTTGATAGTTCGATAATTGTGACTTAATGAAAGAAGATAGACGTTTTGTTTCACAGGTCTGTGAAATTAACATTGTAAAAAATTTTATGTACAATTTATTTAAAATTTTATTTTACAATTTAAGAACTTAAACAACATATTCAAATTCCATTCAAATGTGTCCGTTTCAACGCGGAATGACACATTGTTTGAGCCTATTGAATTTATTTTGATGATTTTTTTTCTGATCAATACGTAAATCCTACATTTTACAGCTTCATTGATGCATAAACGTAAATTAATTTTAATCGTGACGTGCGATGTTTCTTCGTCACGTATTCAGATTTATTGGTCTCTTGAAGGTATGAAATGCTTAAAGCATTTGATATGGACTATACATTTTATTTTATTTTCGGTATCTTTGATCTTGTACGTAAAAATTCAATTCAAACATAGGATATTCTTCTTTTTGACTGATCTTAACATGACGAACCATTTACGGAACACACACCTTGTAGACGTCAATACTATTTTTACCCGTAACGTTGGATATGTTTGCTTATATAAAAATCGTACCTGAAATTGATGTTTGACTAAACATCGCGATATCGATACCTCCTATCAATTTCAGTACGTACTTAAATATGGTACGTCGTATGCTGCTGAAATTCTTATCTTGTTCGATATTCTTATTATTTGCAGGTTCTAACTTCCACGCATACGTATTCCTGTGTTGGTAATGAAAAAGTACTTATGTTCGTATTTAATCTTGTTCATTTATCAACTAATACTAATACAGTGATTACTAGATTGACGCAAAATGACAATACCTAGAACGAGCTTCGTTACAGCTTCATTACATCCTCTTTATCAATTGCTTGGCACGGTATGCTTATCAAGGACAGATACCTGTTAAATAACAATTCGAGAAACAGTACTGAATGTACAATTTGATTGTTTTATCAACATAATTATTTTTGTTTTAGTAATTTGGTTCGATATTGTAAATTAACAGAACCTACAATTATTAGTTAAATTATGGATCGTGCTCCCAAGTCTTCGAGATTTCGAATAAAGTTCAAAATCATGTAAGGCCAATAAATTTATTTACCTTCGGACAATTTATTATCGTCACGCGAATGAAGAAATTGAACGCAAATATGCTCGGGTTCCCAGGAATCGGGGGACAAGAAGCGTCCGGTTGTTGGTGTACATGAAACAGTGCATAAGTTGATCTTAATTAAGCCGTATCTCTTCGCAAACGATCGTGATTAACGACGAGCGTGGGTGCCTCAATACGATATTATTCTATCGTCCCCTTTTCCGCTCCTTACGAGGCTCCGCTTATCATCCTATGTATAGTCTATTCGGTCACGTAGAGGCTGTAAAACGCGCACGGGATCGCCTTTACCCGAGGCTACTTCCCATTTACGCCCCACGCTGATAATTGACGTATTACTTCGTTCTCGCGACAAGACGATTTTACCCTCGACGGCCGGTTATATTCGCGGGTCAACGATCGCTGGATCTGCGAACGCTGAGAGGAGGGAGGGCACGATACTGGAAACAGAGACGTTTACGACACTCGGAACGACCATAAAAGCGCTTCGCGTTTATACGGACTGATTCTTTAATTACACGGCGACGCGTCGGAATCTTGAAATTCGTGATCGAAGAGAAAGGAACGCTCGATCGATACCCTATTAAGAAATTCACGATAGAACTACCGGTGATTTAGCGCAGCTGTTTCTACAATATTGAAATTGACTAACCACCACCGAGCACTAAGAACAACTGAGGTGTGTTTTGCCTTTTAAGAATGGTATCACTGAATTTACCTTCACTCTGTTCTATTTTTATTTCTTCGTAACTTCAGCAATTTTAAGTAATTTTAGTGTTCTCGTGGTATTGAAATGTTGATGTTCGGATAATATGTAGAATAGTTACACGGTTACGGTGGTATAATAAATCCATATTGATTTCTGTTGAAATTTTAGCCTCGAACAAAAATTAATCTATAGTTTACTTAGTACTAAGATACTAAGATATCGGTTTACATTTTCGCCGGTTCCGTCAGCGGGCAACGACGGTGATGTAAACTGTATATAGTAGATACCGCGATACATCATCACCGGTACCATTAGATATACATCGTACCCTGACTGTTTGGGGGTCCCAGCGTCACGTATACAATGTGAAACGCGACAAATAAAACGTCTCTGATTGGTGGATAAGACGAACCCAAGAAGGGTATAAAAGAAGCGTTTTTTCTTACCGGTCTCTCAGTAGAGTTTGGTAGCTCGATCGTTTTCGCCCATATACCTTCTCTCAATAAAGGAATAAAATGAAGTCCTTTTAAGCAAAGAATTAGAATCATATTCATTTTCATTCCATAATCCCAACAATTTCTACAGTAAATCGTATCAGATCTTTATGCGAGTCCTATTTGAATAATAACAAATTTAGATAACAAAGGTTCGGATAATCAAGGTTTTACTGTACTGTACTGTGCGATTTTACTCTCCCCAGTTCACGATTTCAAACTGCCACCGATTTAACCCCCCGAACAGCGGATCTTTTTGACGAAAATATAATTTAATATGCTTAGAATGGTTTATAAGTTTATTTAGCAATTTCTTCAACATATTTCTTAATGCACGTCTTCTAAACGGGTTAAATTTTATATAGACTGTTGGGATTATGGAATGGAAATGATTCTAATTCTTTGCTTTAGAAGACTTTATTTTAATCCTTTATTGAGAGAAGGTATATGAGCGAAACCGATCGAGCGACCAAACTCTACTGAGAGCCCGGTAAGAAGAAACGCTTCTTTTATACCCTTCTTGGGTTCGTCTTATCCACCAATCAGAGACGTTTTATTTGTCGCGCTTTACATTGTATACGTGACGCTGGGACCCTCAAACAGTCAGGGCACGATGTATATCAAAAGGTACCGGCGATGATGTATCGCGGCATCTAATATATACAGTTTACATCACCGTCGCTGCCCGCTGACGGAGCCGGCGAAATGTAAACCGATATCTTAACTGAAGATATCTTACTAAGTAAACTATAGATTAATTTTTGTTCGAGGCTAAAATTTCAACATAGACCTTGATGAAACTATTGCTAACTTGAATGAACAATATTAATTAACAATATTTTCATATTCTGAGTCGAAATGGATTCGAGCTTCGTCGCCCGAGTGTTAATATACAACTTCAAACAAGTTTCATGCAAACGTGGTCGAACATAACGCTCCATTTGCAACGTTCTCGTCCATAAATGCATCTACAATTACGAACGAATACCAAACACCCCGAGCTTTATCACTGCGTCCAAAGCGTCGACGAAAAATATTTGATCGACTATGAAACCGCTGAAAAATGTTCTCTATTTTAAGACGCATGAAACTTTCCGAACACCGGTGTCGAAACTCGCTATGACTAATAACTATGTAGGTACTCGGCCATAAAAAGAATGAAATGCAACCAAAGTTTAGCCGATAGTTAGTTTCGCCATAAAGTCTGGTTACGGTGGGTTGAGTCACGCGCCCGCAGAGGCGAGAAATCCCCTCAGCAAGTGTTTACCAGATTATTAAATAGCTATCTACGAGTTAACAAGTGGTCTCACGAGTCCGTCTCGGTAATCAATTCCCGAGCAGCCCACGAGAGACTCGCGTGTTCTCAATAGATCGTGCAACGTCCTCTCTCAACGATCGACGACTCTCGTTTCTTCCATTAACACCTCCACGATTCCCTTTCCATTTTTTTCTCGTAATAGATCTCGCGAGCCGAACGCAGGCGTGCAGCTTCTTTCTTCGGCCGATCGACTGAATAAATCGATGGTATAGCAGCCGATTTTATTCTGTTCCACGTTAGAGAGCGCTATTAAGATTCAACGAGAGAAACGGATTCCTGTCACGAAATCTGCGTGGGAGTGATATACACAAAATAATATATGTTACAAGGTTTCCAGTAATTGAGTTCTCAGGTGTGTTATCCTGCGCCGAGCGTTGTTTGCCGCGCTTAGATGATTTTCTATCCGCTTCTTTTTTTTCGCTACCGAGGGCTATCTCGCACTGTTCCACGGCCGACGATGTAATTGCGACGGCGGAGCGACCTTGGTGCTTCATTTTAGCGATTATTCTATCGCGGCGTTCGCGTTTCTCGCTCCTCTTCGATCGAACCAGCTCCACGATCAGCAGATTATTTCGAGGCGACAAATCGCCGGGAAAAATATCTCTTCCGAAGACGAAAATTCGCGAGAACAAGACCGAGACACGCGAATAAAAGTTGCCGCGAACTATCAACTGTTTCCGTATTTTTTGATCCGCGATTGATCTTTCTCGCGATTTTTCGTCAAGATCATTCTTGAGTATTCTCGGCTTGATGTACCAAAACGATCAGGGGGCAGATACGTTCAATTTGTTCAAAATTTTTAATTCTTCGAAATATCGATTCAATTCGATGCAGTTGATTGTAATATAATCCGAAATTGTAATCGTAAAACGATCGTTCGTGTTCAAAGTTTAAAACGTTTTTATATTTTCGTTTGTCAACAAAATATTTCGTATGATAAAATTCGATTATCTTTTATAACCTTCTTAAAGAAAGGCATGTTCTCTAATACTGCTTTTCTGAATTGATGCTTAATACTAACTTTATCGATGAATTAATACAGTAAAGCACGAGTGATGGGGTTATACAATGTATTACTGTCGTAATTGTGAATTGTTCAAATGTTTATTGTCCTGATAAATTTATTTTGAAAATATCGATGAAAAAGTTTTCTTTCTTTGACGCGATGCACGTCTACAAAAATATAGAGCCAGAACACTTGATAAAGGCTTCAAATCAACTATTGTTGATATATATATCAACAATTGTTGATATATATATCAACAATAGTTGATTTGAAGCCTTTTATTATATTACCATAATGAATTACCATAATTACCATAATTAGCATAATGAAACGGCATTGCAATCTATCTAGAATTTTCGAAAACACGAAATGCAATGTCACATACTTTCGTTGAAAGAATCTGCTAACTCGAATTAGGAAAAGTGTTTTCATTAAAACTGATTCAAGAGTTGTCACAGAAATTATAAAATTGAATATTTTACGGCACATATTTTATGGCAGCATTTATTTAAATCAGCATTGTCAATTGATAATCGACTTTTCCGATGATCACGGGAGAATTTTCCAATCAGAGGTTCAAATGGCCATCATCGGGGTCGCCTTACCGTGGATGAATAATGCAGCGAACGTGATAAAACAATGTATATTCTCCGCACGGTGTTCGCTGCATATAACGGAATCCGTGTGTTCGGAACACTGACAATTACATATTGCGGAACACAAAGCCTCTACGGTCCGCGCATGAAACCTCTAACAGCCCCTTTGTCTGGCGGTGGCCACGCGCGAGTCGCTAATAAACCAAACAACGTCTGTAGAACTTATGCCTAGACGCTCTTAATAATTATTTCGGATCATTGAACCGCGGCGGGATCGTAATTTCATTTTCGTGCCTCTAAGAATCGAACCGGAAAGAGTACTTTGTCGCGGTTGCTCTTTATCGGGCCAAAACAAACAGAACGATGAGGGGAAAAGAGAAGAGCGAGTACACGCTGCCTAGTATGCTTATGGTTGCGAAAACGTTCCGGCTCGATAGCCGCGCGATCGTTCCCGAAATTGTGGCACACCGCTAGCAGATGAAACGATCTGCCGACAAACGTGACAAGCATCGTGTCGCTCGTCGGTCACATGTAGCGATAAACTCGGTTCTCGTAAATAATATTTATACTTTCTAACCCACAGAAATAATTGCGTTAAATGTACCCTCGTTGTTCTCGTCCAATTTCGTGTTGCATTTTCATTTCCTGTTGCATTCGTGATCGCATACTTTAAGGACATACGATCGTGGACGAACATACATGTGTGGTCATCTTTTAAAATGGAATAACTTCTTGGAAATTGAACCAAACAAGTTGATTTTTTTTTTTTTTTAGATATTAGACGGATTAGTTTATTATAATGTTTTAGAAGAATTTGATAAAAATAGGAATCAGGTGGAACGACAAAAAAATTAAAGAGATATTTAAAAAAACGCAATTGTTTCAATTTTTGTTATAAGCCCAGATAAAAATGCTAAGAAAGACGCGTTTTTTCTGTTCTTCTTGTAATTCCACCCAGTCGCAACTACTGCAAAACTTCTTTTACATATTGTATAGCAAACTGGCCCTTCTATCGTCTCAAAAAAGCTCAAATCGTTTGTTTCAATTTCAGAAAAGTTATTCCGCGTTTTAAATAGTGTCCACATACATTTAGTCTATGTTAAAAGATTACGTACAGTAAATAAGTTTTCGAAGATTAAATTTCATTCATGAGACATCTTATTGTTCATAGAAAGATCGAATCTATTTTTCACTGTGATCTTTAAATCGACAAAACTGTCTTGTTTAGATGACACTAGTTAGATCGTCGAGTACATTGAAATGTTTTATAAAAAAAGAAAAAAATCAATTTTCAGCTTGGCATCAGAATGTCTAGAGTTAAACATTCTGTAAACATCCGCGATGAACGGGGAATCGTATAAACATTCAAAAGCAAATGTTATGCGGAAAAGTGCTTTGCAAACACGCTGAAAGACCGCCGAAGCTAAACACACGCGCGCGCACGCATACCACAAACGCACCGTCATAGGTTCTAGATGTTGCACACATCATTTCCAAGGTACAACAGAAATCCGATATCACGAAACCAATAACATCGGCTAGAAAAACAATATTTCAGTCGTTCGTCAGCGACACGCTCGCCGGGATTAGCTGTGTCCGTTCCGGCATGACGGGCATCGGCGATCGATAAATAAGATTTACCAGTTCGATGGACGTGTTGTTTCGCAACGTATTATCCTTTCCAACGTAAGACTAATACGAATCAATAGTAATTCCTCATCCCATTATGCAAGAAAAAAAAACACGGCGTGAAGAAGGCCGGGACGGGAGCGGAGTTCCGTGCATAATCTAGCCGTAACTTCGTTCACACGTGTTCGGCGCGGACAAGATTTTTGTGCACACGCCGACGCACACGGATTCCGTGCTGTTCCGACCGCCTAATCTTGTTTGTCCAACACGGGAGCAAGTTCCTTTTGGAGAAGTTGGTCTGTATCGTTGTCCGTCGTCGATCTGCTTTCGTCGAAAGCTCTTCGCAAGATGTTGGGCCGTCGCGTAAGCGGGATTGCGATTATAATTAGAGGATTACACGTTATTTACCACTCCCGCCTGTCTTACTCGCTGTGCTATTTCTGTCGCCGGATTGACGTGGACGATCTTTCTTTCGTCTCGCACGCTGGAGATCAAAGATCGTTTTTCTTTATGATGCCAGGATTCGAATTCGTAGCAAGAACGAAAAGCGCTCGTCGAATGACAACCGAAAAGATCATTCGAAGCAGTTGATATTTTGACACGATGTTGATTTCTTGCGAAATAGTTCGAGCCAGATAACGATATCTAAATTACAAGCGTTATGTGCTAGAAATATTATTCATAGCCTGTTTTTTTCAAAGCAAGGACCCAAGGTCGAGATGGTCGACTCGTTATCCACGTGTTCGAAGTCGGAAGACAAATGATCATCGTAAAATTAGTTTAATATTTGTCGAATTGCAACAAATGTTAACACACAGTTCAGGATGTATTTTAAACTTAGTATTATCTGCATAACTCTTAGTTTTTGGAAAGCAGGTTACAATAAATTATTTTATTATCATAAAAATAATTTTAAGTGCACACGAATGCACATATTACTTGGATTGTATCTTAAATTCTTAAGTTGGAGTCTTTAAAAAAGTATTACATATGAATAAGTAATATTATATCCAATGATGATGTTCTAAATGCAAGATTGCTGAATAATATGATAAATATTTTGAACTACATTATCACATTCACATTTTAGATTATTTAGAAAGCAAAGCTGGACATTGTACAAGTACGTTCGCTGCACGAGTAATTTAATTCTACAATTTAGCACCCCTTGTACAAATAATACGCGTTAATTGATATACTACAATGTAGATGTTTGGTAGAAAAACGATATGTTAATATTAAGATTCCGGAGTGGGTTTACGAAGCAAACGTCGACTTTAAGAGCATAGTTCCACGTCCAAGATGACGGAGTGGATGCACACGTGTGTAACAGTGAGTCATTAATGGGACCAGGTTGAACTTAGGCTTCCGATAAGGTTCGTCATAAGTCACCTTCGAATTCCGGTATCTCGAAAAAGCAGGTCGAGAGAACGATTCAATCCGTGGAAGGCATTTAGGCGTCGATAAAGCTACGTTATCAGAGTTTTAGAAAGTCGTGGGACGATTAATGGTTTCCTTTTGGCCAAATGGCGTCTTGGAGAATCCTCCTAAAATCCTCCTATGTGCCGGATTCACTTCGTGATCATCTTTACGATTTGCCTCTTCGAATATTCCGGAGATCAGATTTCTCTCTGCTAGGTTCTTCGCAAATGATTGAACGCTCCACCAGAAGCGAAGGAGAATCCCAAAATTAGTCGACCTCAGGAGAAAGGAATTCGCGGATTCTTATTTAAGAGCTCACTTAGTCGAATATAGATCCCACAAATCGTCGCAAAATTGTGTAAACATAAATACGCGGCATCATGTAAAATTAGAAACACTGTGATCGTCTGTTACCGACTTCGACTTCGTTATTGGCGTCTCTTGTCTGGCAAACGATCTTGCTGTCAGCACCCACACCACGTTGTCTCAAATTGCTTCTTTCGCGTTATTAACTGCAACGGTTGAAGTAACGCGTTCCATGGAACAAATTCCGCGTGTCTCTGCATGATTGAACGATGGAAGATCGAACCAATGAGAGGCTAACTGGTTCAACCGTGTTACGAAGAAGCAAGATGATCGTTGATTTTGTTCGTTTCACTATTATTTAACTCTTGTGTGTACAATCGGGAACCCATTTTTATTTCTCCTTTTCTGTTTCAGTACACTTTTATGTCATTTCACGTTTTTCGCGAAAAAGAATGTGTATACAATATTTTAAATAACTAAATCTTGAAATATTGTGGATATTTTGATTCTGCACATGAGGATTAAGGACGAATGAGGTGATTTTTCACCGGTCGAAGGCAAATTCTATGGCCGAGTTAGATGTGAAATAGGAAGAAGGAACAGAGAATGGAGGAAGGGAGTTTATGTTGTGTGTCCTGTATGTGAGAGAGAGAGAGAGAGAGAGAGAGAGAGAGAGAGAGAGAGAGAGAGAGAGAGAGAGAGAGAGAGAGCTAAAGTACAGGAGAGGCTCGTCACGAAGTCTCAGGGAGCTGTTTGTGGGCTTGCTGCCAGCAGCTTCTGCCAAAAGAAAAAGAGTTCTCGGAAGGAGTATCTCTCGCGTGCTGGCTGCAGTCTTCGAGGGCTTCACCGGGACAATCCGACGGGATCTTGCCAAACCACGCTTACGGGTTAATTGAGTAACGCTTTTGTGGTTGATGACGCGAACCATCTATTATTGATCCGCGAGCAGCTGATCGCTGGTGACCACGTTTCACCCTCTGACTTCCATCGTTGCCCTCGAGTCGTTTCGAGAAGAACGTTAATCGAGTTCACTATTCGTATTTATGCATGCATTGACTGATCTCAAGGGAGATGCTTCAATGACAATCTTGAAAGCAAGTAATTTTTATGAAATTTTGTTAAAGAGACAAACAAAAAGATGTTCGTATTTATTACTCTGACGCACTAAGAATTTGTATCATTCGTTGATCCGACCACAATGATCTAAATCAGAATTTCCTGCAGTTAAAAAAATGGAGAAAGTTCTTGCATTTTGGAGTAAAATTAAATATTTTCAACGGATGAATTGACTTAAACGAATAGTGTATTTTTTACGTAGTACAAAACATTCATTTTTTGAACTAGATGAACAAGATTCATAATTTTCCAAAACATTATGATTTGGATAACATCCATCGACATATTCATCATAAATTCAAGGAACGTAACTTCGATCATTCCTGTTTCTAGCTACCAAGGAATTACACAATCGGGAATCTGTATACTATCCATTGCAAAAGTATATTGAAATCGAAGTCGATCATTTAGAGGTCTTCTATTAGGGGTACATTAGCTATCCTCCAGAGGCAAGCATGTGTGCGCCCTGGTCTTTCGACAAACAAGATAATATTCAAAAATAGCCGCTTCATGCTTTTCGGATTTACGAATCGGCGATGAATATCGAGAAATCGCTGGACAGTGCTGACTGCTTGGAGATTCACGTATCTGTGTTAGATATCGCGTTATCGATACAGCGATTCGGCAATATTTCCGCGGTTATTTAGCGGAGTCGTGGGTCAGAAGGCGGCTGCCTTTCGTCGACGGTGTTAGTCTTTCTCTCGTCAGAGCGTCTCGTTACGAGATCTTCCCGAGGTATAGCAAACTAGCAAATTGCACTTTCGTGACCCGTTCGAAAATTGCGAGGATTCACTTCGATAAACAGTTCCCCGCCCGCCGTTCCAAGGTTTAAAGACTACAACCGGTTATCGATGATTGAGATTTGTCAGGTACGCACGTTTGCCTCTTATCGTCTTTTCATTTCTTCAGTGTAAACAACAGCTTCGCCGATCGACTGGTTTTTTTCGTGGCAAGATTCCTCCGTCGATTCGTGTCAGAACGATTGCTGACTGGGCCTCTACTAATTCTTTGCTTCCGGCAAGGAGTAACGACCAAGTGGCAGACAAACACTCGAATATCATCGTTTGCATGTTGTTCTTATAGAACCCGTTCAAGCAAATCACGCAGTCGACTCGATAGATTAGTACAGAACTTTTCTGCGGGGTTGTGAAGTTTTTATATCCTAAAATGGGTCATTATTTAAATGTATACTGTATGAATAACGTAATGAGATTAGCGTTACTTCGTGCACAGTTGAAACAAATTATTCTCAAATAATTTCTACTCTCGCATACGAAATTAGAAGATTGTTTATTATGTAATTCGAATGAATTTGATTGTATTCGTCGACCGAAGGTTATATTGGCATGTTTAACACGTTCCGTGCCACGTGTACCATCGATGGTACACGCTTGCATGTTTACTTAGTGAACTGAACAAATTGTTTACAAGAAATTTAGAACCGAAGAATCAATTTCCACCGCAAGAATGGGCGTTGATAAGTTTTTGTTACGTTGTTATGTGTACGAGAATTAATAATTGCACGTAATACATCAAGTTTTAGTAAAATATCAAAGTGTGAAGATTCGAGTAAAAAAAGCTCGGCACGGAACGTGTTAATAACATGCAACGTCATCGTTTTGTTAAAATAACATCATCATACCCTCTTTAGGAGAGACCACTCTTTTGTCAAGAGGACAAAGAAACGCGTGGTTTCCAAATTGCTATCTGATCGACGCTGATGCTAATCGATATTATTCCTGTCGCGGCGAGAGTCCGAGTGAAATGCCTTTCCCATTTAATTTGTACGCGCGGGTCGTCGACCGGCCATAAGGACGGCAACTGTTCACATCAATATTATACTCGCACTCACGCAGGATCGTGCTTGTAGCACTACCTCCGCGATGGTCAGAGTAACACGCGACGAAACGCAATTCATTAAAAGCTCCGCACTTTCACGGCGATTCTTTCGCGGTGAACTTTGGGGTAATTAAATTGAAAACGTAAATGTTCGAGCGAACAAGAAAGCGTACATTTTAATAGGAACTATGTGTGTAGCTTCGACAGAGAAATTTTAGTTTATAATATTGCGAGGCAAAAAAAATTCATAGAAATCATATCTCAAAAATTCTTATTTCAAAACAACATTGATCTTATTCGAACGAATCTTAATGAATTGAATTGACTACCAGAAAATCGCAGTTGTCGATGCTATTGTAAGAGTACCAATTCCCTGCAGAATAATAAAATATCGTACATTGTACATACTAGCAAGTATTTGTACACATCAGGTTTAGGAAGATGCGCAAATGAGAAGGACAAGACTGTGAACAATGCTTTACAATATAAAAGAATCACCAATTCTTTCGTAATGAGCCAAGTTACACTTTCGAAGAGTCACGCTCATCCAGCGTCAGCATATTTTTAGTACAAACTACCTAGAATAGTAAATTCGAAAGAAATACAATCCGATCCCGTGACAACCAAGAAGCGAAGAGGTCTCGCGGCGCGAACGATCGCCGCCTGTCAAAATAAAGAAATCAAAAAAAGTATCGTTTAAATAGGCCAGGTCGCAGCTGTACGAAAGCAAAGGAGAGTTCCCCACGGCATCGAAAACAAAAACGAGCAAGCGTCGAAAGGGTGTCGTGGGTCGACGCGATGTAAGATCTATGTTTAGCGCGGTCGCATCTGCGTTTTAAGAACGTCCCGACGACTACAACGACGGCTAAGTAAGACGAGGAGACGAAGACGACAATGGTGACGCCAACTTGTCTATCGGTTTCACGGCTTTCCGACGCGCATCGTTTCGCATAATGCATACATCTATCGTACCGTGAACACATTCGGCCGGTTAAGGTGACGCAACGGGACACGAACACCTGATTTCGAGGATCGCTTCCGAGTGACCCAGTTGCTCGATTTTGTGGCGCGCGAGGGGCGACGAGCGCGATTGTGTCATTAACGCGATTATGTGATCAGCGTTTACGGTTGTTACGTAGCCCAGCGACCGGTGAAACGGTAGGCGAATATCGTGGCATCGCGATTCATAAATCAACGTCGAGAGCCGGCCGGCAATATTCTATACCGTGAACGCTTCTGCTTCTGGATCGCGAGAGAGTCTTCTCGCGTCGGCGAACCGATTTCAGGGACCCACCGCCGTACGACGATCCAGCCGGACGAAAATCGGACGCGGAGAATACTACGAACTTTCTAATGCTGAAATTTATGGCTTGCGTCGGGAACGGGGAGCTCCGGCCGAAACACGTGAAAGCAATTTAGACGTTAACGGTCGCGTACGTTCCTCCCAAATGGTTCCATAAAAAATCCTCGCTTGATAGTTCATCCATCTTCACATTTTCACATTGGTGAAATCGATTTATTCATGGCTCCGTATCGAATTGCTGCGCAATTAAGCAGCAATCGAACATTTTACGACCTGGAAATTCATCTAAAGGCCAAAGATGATCCTCCTTAAGATCGTCGAACAAACTGTTCTTTTGTTCTCAACAAGCGTTGTTAACACTTTACCGACCGGTAGCTTGTTATTGGCTTTGCGTGTTCAACGATTACCAACCGGTAGCCTGTAAATGGGCTAATACCCTAAATGGGTTTGTTCACAACTCTTACCGAGACCGATAGCTTATAAATCGGCTATTTACTCTGACCAATAGTCTGCGCTTCGGTTGTCATGGCAACCAATAAATTTGTTACCTATTATTGAGGTAAGAGTGTTAGATTGAACTACTGTAAGTTCCCATATTATTATACAATTTTTTAAAAAAATTTTTACATATCTTTCGCAATAGATAAGATATACAGAATCGATAAGAAAATATTGTTTAATGCCAATGTGATGAAAATATTAAAATGTTGGTTGAGACGTGTAGAGGACGCGTAGACGTCCAACCGCCATCGGTCGTTAAAGTGTTAACAGCCACCTCTTTTTACTGATTTAACAACTTTGTTACGAGGATAAATATAAAAGGATTATAAAAGGATATAAAAGGAAATATAAAATAAAGGGATTTTTATTGGCAAAGTATTTATATATGTAATTCTAAAAATATCGTTGATTGTACACAAAGTGTGTACTTAGGTTTCTCGACAATATGCGCTGAACTTTTATAATATACTTATCAGGGTTCGGTTATGCGCTCACAAACAGAGATATGGGATTGTTGCTGATTTTAAGCGGCGATTTTCTCTGACTAACCGTTATCTTTCTTTTCGTTTCAGACTCATATTTTGTTGATGGATGCGTTTCTTCAAAACAACAGACTGGACCATGTCTCCAGAGTGATGGCATCGCATCCCTCGTACTTAGAACACTTTCTTCGTACTCAACATTTCATCCTGAGGGGCGACGGGCCTCTCCCGTACGACTACAGACATCTGATCGCCATTATGGTGAGTGCTTCTCCCGGGACTTTTCCTCTTTATGTAATTTGCTCGTAATGGCCACTGGTTCTCGCGCGATAAGCGACCAGAAAAATCCGTCACGCGGATCTCGTAACAGTAACGTTTTACTTGTGCGTCATTGTGATACGTGTCTGTCTGTGTTTCCATTCCTATATACCGATGAACAGCTGACTGTTTTCCATATAATTACGACGAATATTACTCCGAGCACGCGCGTGTTTTCGATAGTGATAGATAAAATTTAACTAGAATAATGAAACGCGGGAAGTTCGTAACTGTTTATTGAACTTTTAAAAACAATTTTGTACGTTGCCGCGAATATCTACGCTTTTTGTAAATTAAAATTAACGCAAAACGTTTGAAGCATAAGTTCTTATTTATTAAGGTGGCTTTGGGGGATTATGGTAATTATGTGCATACATTTTCTCTGGTCCACGGTCTTCTACTTCCGAGCTTCTGCCTGTTCGCTAACAAAACTTTATTTATAGTATACTAGCGATGACGCCATGCCACCGACATGCATACGTTAATGGAACAATCAATTTTGTCGTTTTTACACTATAAAAATGTTTTCGTAGATCGTTAAAGATTGAGAGCCGAACATCTGTATTATTATCGTGTCTGAAAAGGAAAGACTTTTATCCGTACATAAATCTCTCATTTAGGTTTATCAGAGGAACTCTTTCTCGATCTTTTGTGTCCACTTCTATCGCGTTCCTTTTCTTTCCATGTGCATTCAATTTATGCATCTCTCTCCTGCAACCTTGTTTACCTTGCAACCACTTTCTTTTGTTTTGTACGCCGAAGCGATATTGTTTTTATATAATTTTCATTCTTAATTGAAACATTGTTTAGATAATTGTCGCGTAGCTGCACGATTTTATCTGTGCTTCCGTTGAGTCACTTACAATGATTAATCGTTTATGAAAACGAATACGCGTCACGATGAAAAATATTCATTGAACTATTTTGTATCTTTGATTTATATTCGTGTTAATGAATAATCAATCTAACCCCCTTCTGCAGTAAGTTTTATGCACCTATTAGAAATTTCACGATCTCCTTCTTGCTGATCTTTATTGCCCTGTATCGGATTTTAATGTTATACATAAAGTCACGTTAATTGTTATGTATAATGTGAACATCCTATTCATTTATTCGTTTTTAAACAGGATGTATCATTGCCACCAGTTATATAGGATATGAACATGTAATTGTGTGTGCTTCCTAATATTTTTTATCTGTGTAAGATCTCATTACGACATCGTTTCTCTCTGATTTCACCATTTATTTCTATGCGATTTTTTATGTATTACATTTCGTTACTTTCTTTGCCCGTGATAGCGATTCGCTAATGATGACAATAACCTTTCACTACATACTAAATTCATAATTAGGGTGCGGATCCTTACGCAAAATGACAATCTTCTGCGTCAGTTTCAAAAATGTGCATCCGATTGGACATTTATATAATGTGTAATAATTATACTAAGTTGACGACGATATTACCGTTCTAATACATCTGTTAGGTTTCCGTTATTTATTATTCACGTTGCTATACTCTCGCTATATATATAAATAAATAGGGATTATTGTTAACACTAAACCTACCATACCAGTGAAAATAACATGATCGACATTTCCTGGCTGGTTACATTTTACGGTTAAATGAACTTCTTAATTCAAGTATATATCATAATAAAAATGACAAGAAGTTTAAATACTAAATTCAGTCGTGTCATTCTCATAAAACTACGCGTCAGTCGGTTTTATTGCTCGGTGGGTATAATGTTAACATGTGAAACTGAATAAAGTATTTATTAAGAGCAATAAACCAGAGCTCTAATCGCGAATTACGGTAAGAAGAAATTACAAATCAGTTTCAGACCGACTAGGATACATGATGCCATCTCAGGATAGCAGAATTAGGTGAGTCCATCTGTATAACTGATCTCCACAGCGATGAATAGTCACGAAGATGTTCGGTCCAGTTATGTTTAGAAGATAGAATTCAAGATGAATGGTGACCAGCGCCGGAGTAATTAATAAAATTCGAACAAAAAATCTACACCGTTTATCAAAACTGCGCCTGCGCGAATTTCTCGTTCCTGAAAGAAGAAATCCTTTAAACTATGTGGAGAGGTAGAATCCGGTATCGGGTAACTCCCGATCTCGAATGGCAGCACATATTGGTCACCATGGTTGCTTCCGCAGAGCGATACGCGCTCCGTACCGCGGCGTGTAATCTCGCAATGTGTGTAACAAAGAGGAATGCGATTATCGCTGCACTTGCGAGTGTTGTTGGTTGTTCTCCGCGAAGGAACGTGGAGCATGTGTTCGTCACCATTTCCGATCGAGTTCCTCGACACCGAACGACGTTTGCGGGTCGTTGGGGCAAAGATTATCAGAGAAATCGAGCCAGTGCACTGTGTTTCGTAACGTGGCGCGCCGGGGGACAAACTGCCTGTGAGGAATAAAGAATCGAAATGAACTCGTTTGTAAACAGGATATTATATCGAGGTTGCCTCTTCCTGTTTTCGAAGATATCTACGATCAGCAGGCGCAGTTTTGATAAACGGTGTAGATTTTTTGTTCGAATTTTATTAACCCCTTGCCATACTTTGACGAGTTCGATTCGTCATGAAAATTTCTAGTAATAATTTATCGAGTATAGCTATTATTCTGTCCTTTAAAATTGCAATAAATTTCTAATCTCTTGTTATCAATGTTTAAGCATTCAAGTGAATTTAGGCATATACAATAAGCAGCAATTTTCTTTCGCTTCTAAGAAATTATTGCAATCGAAAAATTTCTAATCGCAGTAACTGCGAAGAAAATGGTATGTCAAGGGGTTAATTACTCCGGCGCTGGTCACCATTCATCTTGAATTCTATCTTCTAAACATAACTGGACCGAACATCTTCGTGACTATTCATCGCTGTGGAGATCAGTTATACAGATGGACTCACCTAATTCTGCTATCCTGAGATGGCATCATGTATCCTAGTCTGTCTGAAACTGATTTGTAATTCTTCTTACCGTAAATCGAAACATCCATATTATTCATCCGTATTCATTAATTTTTAAGCGAAGGAAAGTCAAAGCTCATTACGCCAGTTATGCGCGTTCTCGAGGGAAGTAGATTTTTCTTGGCTGTACTTTAGAGGGGACATGAAATGCAAGATTTTAGCTTCGTGAATTTAGTGGTTTCCAAGATAGACAGTTTACACTTTTAATATACTCGACATACCTTTTAGATTTTGAGCTAATTAGCAGATCGCGGGTTTTATGCATTTATGGAGAAATTCGGTAGTTGAAACTTAGATTGACAGGATTAAGAGAATTTAAGAATACCGACGTATCATTTTCAATATATTAACACATTGCGGACGGCTCACGAGACATCTCGTTTTTAGCAAATTGAACGTTGCGGACGGGTCACGAGATATCTCGTTTTCATGTTTTTTTTATTTAATCGGCAACAAGCAACCAGCCGCAAATATTTCTGTTACGTAACCATGGTAACGAAGCCTCCCGCATTCCTAAGTAATTTTAGCGAAACAAATGAATCATTCCAAGCATGTAGAAATGATCAGTCATTATAGCCACTCTAAATCAATATTCAAATTTGTATAATAAATAATAGTTAAAATGTAAAAAATCTTATATAATAAACAGATATATAAACTATGTATATATAGTATTATTTAAGAATACTAAATGCAAATTAGAAATGTGCGTATCCGCTTCCTGTTACTTGCCAAGCATGTTTTTGGAGCGTTCGAAAATGTGCGGTCTTTGAGGGCGTGTTGAACGCGCAGAGCCCCGTCCGCAATGTGTTAAAATGATTGAAAAAAAAATGATTTTGTTATTTAGTTTCTGTTTCTTGCAGTTGATACAGACAATTCTTATTTGTTTCATAAAAATCCGCTGCCTGCCGATTATGTAGTCAGAACTTTCGTAGTATACCGTTTCGTCCTTATAATATTGCAATAGCTTCGACTACAGGTGCGAAGCTAATGTACACCGTTGAATCGTTCTTCGATCAGGGTTTTCCAAAAAATCCTTGCGAATCGTCTAATCGCATCGCGCTATCCAATCTATCTGCCGGTCGGACATCGACCAGACAGATAACGGCTCACAATGTGCCGCTGGTAGTTGATAGACGAAATATCGTCGCTACAGAATGATCGACCGAAAACACGTTATCGGGCACGATAAAAGACAGATGAGAACGGGTATGGAGGGGGCGAGAGGGAGATTGGGAAGAGGGGTTGAGGGGAGTACTCGCGATCGTCGAAAGCGAGCGGGAATTGGGAGAGGAAGGTGATTGCCAGACGGTGTACGCTGCAGCGCGATAAAGCGATAAGATATCTGAAAAACAGCTTTTCTGCCGGTAAACATTCCATCTGGCGTGGCTGTCGTGTCAGGATTCGCTTTAGCGATTCTCGCGCTCGCCAACATAAATCAGCACCGGATGATATGGGAACTGTTACGGGAATGGATGGCGCAACCATGCATCAGGAAAAGAGCAGACTATTTTCGGGTGCGAGTTCTCTGGAATCTAGTGGAATGGTATTAACGATTCTAACGGATGGCGGATCGCGTATGCGTGGCTTCCACTATCTCTCGTCTGTCGAGGACTGAAACTTATCGGACTTATCTAGAAACAAGATTTTAGATCCCCTGTAGACACGCTTGTTTGTTAGCCTAGTATTTCATCCTCCGAGGACATTTAATTAATGTGTTCATTAGTAACTCTTCGAACATGTACATGTTTATTGCATTTAATAAAACATTGCGAACTTTCAAGGTTCTTGGCAATATGATTTGTCTTGTGTATATTGATTATAAGATGTCTGTTGCTAGTCTATTCGACGTTGTGTTTTTCAACTATTTGTACAATTTACAGAAACATAGTTGCATGTCCCAGTGCGTCGATAAAACTCTTTGTATCGAGGTTCTTATAAATTAAGTTTCTTGAAGTTCGTTCAAATATCATTTCTACAGTTAGAAATAAATGCTAATTCGCCGACGTTTTATCACAAGAATACGTAAATAAATAGAGAATAACGTGCTCACGATTGATGATTTGTTTTCGAGGAGAATTCGTCCAGTTTCGATGCTTTACTATCGGCAGGAAGTAGACCCGGCACCCATATTTTATTTTGCAATAATCATATTCATAAGCTACCGTCACTGTACATTACAATCAAAACTCACTCGAAATTGTACTTCGGGAACTGCTACAAAATGATCGAAAGTAACTTTCAATTTAAGAGGCACGTGTAGAAACTTTCCAAAAGATAAATCGTTCATTGCACAAAAGCACGATACCTATCAAAAATAGCTGTTATGAAAGCGTGTGTGGGATATACAATTATCATGAAAACTATTGTTATTAGAGTAGAGTCAATATTCATCATGAACAATTTTTTAAAACTTCGAAAACAATCGAATAAATATAAAAGATGCATTATTAGAATTCAATTAAAAAGAATGTTAATTCAAAGAGATGTAGAAAAATTTAAAATAATATCTTGAAAAACTTTTAAAATTAAAGGTGAAACAAGCTCTTAATTTCTAAAATTATATTTGTTCCGATTTTTGGCAGACTTGAGGAAATGCGCATAACTTTTTATTTTTTCGGCAAATTTTGAATAACTTTTTATAAGTTCTACCGAGTACTTATTTCGTTCATTTCTCCATTTCGTTGACATGAAATTCAAAATTCTTTCACTGTATACCGACATTGCAGGAATTGAGAACACATACGAAATTATTTTAAAAATATTCATATATTTATAATCAGCACTTTTCAAAATCGCGTGTCATTTGCTACTTGATGTTTTGGATCTTGTAAAATGTTCAAAACTTTGAATCGAGTGAAAGTTTTTTAAAATTAACGTTACTTCATCAAAAAAAAAATCATCTATATTCAAATTCAGCTGTTCTTTCAGCTATGAATCTTCAATAACTTTTATAAATTTCTGATACGTTGCAAATTAATCATATAATAACGTAAAATAGATAATTTGACAAATATAGAATTTTCATCAAAGTTAAAGTGTTCTTCGAAATAAGTAATTGCTGAAGAAAGAAAGAATTTAAAGCCATCGATAATCTTTTGAGATTACGGCAAATGTTATTATTCAACTGCAAGAGATTTTCAATTTCGAAATGAAGGACTTTTCCCATTTTTTCTAAACTCGAAAAGGTACAATGACAGGAAAGCTGATGAAAGGACTATTCTTCCCAAAAAGGAACAGTTGGTTTCCCTATTTTTTTTACCCTATCTCGCATTCGTATCATCTCCTCTTCTGCCTCTCCCGCTGATGCACAGTTTGCTTCTTCGACCCCACGTTGTTTGTCGAATTCGTTGGAGATCGCGTCCCAGAAAATATGCTGGTTGCCGGAATTCGCAACTTCCAGTATATCTTATCGCGATCCTCGGGCCCGATCGATCCGCGTGCCGCATTGTAAACACGTGTCTTGTTTACGCGCTCGATCGCGTGTCTCTTACTTCTGCCCCCGCCTCCGTTTCGTCCCCGTTGCTTGATAGAAATTCCCGGGGCATTTGAATTTCTGATGTAATTCCGGCGCGATCACAACAAACCATTAAGAGAAGATCGAGTTCCAACGTATCCCGACCTCCATTATCCCTTCCCCGTGGCAGTCGGCGCCACATCGGCCCTCAGTTCTCCCTCTCTTCGCGATTAATCTGCGATACTGCGATGTTTGGCCTCATCACCCATCCGAGCGCCTCCTTTCCCATAACACATGTTCTTTTTCAATGTCACGTCGCACAGTGGCACTTCTTGCCGAACAGCTGGCCAAAATTGATAACTTCATATGATTCCAACGAAAATGAGTATTTTTTTTTGTTTTGGGGATCGCTGAATCTGTGGGGATCTGTGATACAAAATTCAAACTTTTTAATCCAATTAACACAGCGAAATGAACATGTTTTTTTTCCCTTTAAGTTGACTGTTGTAGAAAGTAATGTTTTACCGATTTTCGTTACAATTGATACGTTTAACTAAAATTCGAAAATTGGAATAACAAATCTAATGCTTCGAAACTTATAGACGTCAAGAGTTTCCCATCCTTCTGATTCTTATCAAATGTAGCACTTTAAAGGCTACATTCGCATACTCAGAAACGCTTTCAACGCTTCCAACGTGATCCATACTACGATGTATACGTACTGTAATGTGTATGCAATAATACATATTGCGATTCATAAATCATAAAATATAATAATATCGGAGGAATGGTATTATTGTTATCAAGAGAAAAGACATTTTTTAATTTTTGTATAACTTTGGTCAATTCCGTGTCTCGATACATCGCGTCGCTGATAATTTGTCTCTGTGTCCTTTCACTCTTAACGCTCTTCCGCAGGCTCCGTCGTCGGTCCATGCTCGTCCGTGAAAGTCGTGCCAACATTGGAGAGACGTTCCTCAGGATTTTTTTTCTCGTGGTCTCTTCACGAGCTCGATTTCTTCTTTTCTTTTAGTGACGTCGAGAACGTCGTTGGAATCATTGAAACCGTGTTCCAACGCGTTCATATTTTCGAGACCATTGAGAATTCTTTCTCGTTTGTATGCCAATGAATTCGTCCCATTTATCGAGTGTCGGGAAACATTTGACACGTGCATTTTTATAGCTACGTTTTCGTATGCTTACGAGATGAAAATAGACCCTTTCTTATTGAATATCTTCACAGGAAAATGTCCAGTACAAAAATTGCTATTCATTTTTATGACTGTCCAGTCTTGAATTAGATAATGTCCAAAAGTGAATTTTGATATTAATGCGATTGATTCTTAGAATGTACGAGGACCAAGCATATCAGGGATATAACAATTTTGAATTTTCATTTCCTGTTTCAATAAGTATATCTTTTTGTCACCATACGGTTTTAGCAATGATACGTATTACTTGTTCTCGTTACCCATTGGTGAATTCTCGTTAGTCAACTAATAAACCAGCACCCTTAAAAATCCCCTGAAATTGGAATAATTCAACGAAGGAAAATCTGAAACTTAGACTATATGTCTTTTTTACTTCGTAGATTCCAATGAATCTTAGTTTATTCAATGCACACTTATGAAAAATAATATTTTAAAGTAGTTGATAAGTTGATTCGTGATAAAGTGATTAGTTCGTAATGGTCATTTACAGTTTGGGTGATCGTTAGAATGTCAATAATTGTGTAAAACGTTCAGAAGATGAAGAAAGTAAAAGTAGGTCTTTTATTTTGCAGGCCGCAGGTAGACATCAGTGTAGCTATCTTATAAACCTGCAAAAGGGAGAGTTCATCCTCCAGGGAGGCGATTCATCGTGGCTCCGAGGCTTGAAATCGATTCCAGGAAAACTTCAAGATCTCTATGAGATTAACAAAATTTTAGCTCATAGACCGTGGCTGTTGAACAAAACGCACATAGAGGTGAGCCAATTCGTTCGAGTCTGCAACGAAGTTCGAATCTATTGCGTTTCCTTTTTTAGAGTTGCATTGCATCTGTACGACGAGTAAAGGTGAACAATAATAATGAGAATTGTTGACTTACAGAAACTGACTAAGGGCGCAGATAGCTGGTCCCTAGCCGAAGTGGTTCACGCGATAGTCCTTTTGGCCCATTTCCACTCCCTTTCGTCTTTCGTCTTCTCCTGCGGAATCAACGAGGAGCTGGACAACATCACCGGACATCATTACAAAGATAATGTCCAGGAAAATAGCAATAACTTACCAACTGCCAAAGACAAACTTTCCAGTAGTCCCAAAAAGATTCCCAACGGTGATGGCAAGACTGGTAAGTTTTTAATCCCGTTCTTAATATTTTAGATTCTTGTGGACAGAGTTTTCAAATTTTGTTTACCCTAGAATGATTAGACAGAAACCATTTATACAGTAATACAATAAAAATTATTTGTTAAATATGTTAATAATTACCTGTTGTTCTCATAGTGCCATATCGAATCGTCCATTCTTCAAATTCATTGATCAGGCTTTCATATTATGTTTCTATGATACAACATTTTGCATATTTTCTATGATATCCTCTTAATCGATTTACGAACTCACAATGTTATTTCTACAAAATTCGTTGAGGAAATATATATATATATAATATATATATAATATATATAATATATATATAATATATATAATATATATATATAAATATATAATATATATATATAATATATATATATATATCATATTAATTTTATAATCGTTTACAATAAATACAAACCATTTTAATAAACGCGTTTCGATTGGTTCACAAACTTATGTTCGGCACGCAGAATTGGATTGATCGCTGCTATAAGAAGCTACCGTTTTTAATTTGTGCAGAAAACATACCATCGCCACCATCCTCGCCAAGCATAGTCGGTGAACAAGAGGTCGGCGTCGAGGCGCTGATGGAGCGCATGAAGCGCCTCTCCGAGAAGTCTGAATCTTATCAGATCACTCAGGAAGAGTTGTCGAAGAGATTCGAGACCGTGGAGACGCAATCGGCAGAGCTCGCTGCAGCACCACAGAGGAGTTCAGTCCTCGACTCTGACATCGGCCACTTCATAGAGGATCCCACCTTCATTTATCAAGACTTTGCTAAGGTAATTATCATCTTTCTGTTCGCGACGCCTACGTTGTGCATGATCGGTCGTTTTGTTCAGTAACCAGCGATTATTGACCCGATCACGATTGATTTACTTGTGCTAAGATTCTACATTTCAATAACAATCCAAATCATGTACGTGTTACTCAAATAGAATAGCTTCACAAACAGAGATTGAACAATAGTGATTTTGGTCTAAACAAAAGTTCTGAAAAAGTGAAAGCAATCAATGTCAATGTAGAATTTTTGTTGAAACTTGTTTGCTTGACCAGAACAAATAACAGTAACAAGATTACCATTTCTGTGCCGCTCACAAGCTCGATTCGAAAGTAGATTTGATGGGACACGAAGCTCACCGATGAATATTAAAGTTCGTCGATTCGATCGCCGTTTCCACCGCGATCCATGAATATTTACGACGCGATGACACGCGTGTGCGCGTCTCGTGGAATCAGCTATTGACTTGGCCTTCAATAAAATTAACCCCTTACCTTCCAAATATCGAATTGAACTTAAGCGGGAGAAAACGCAAAGCTTATTGGTCGACTACGTCTGTTCATGCATCTATACCATTATCACACGCATATATTTTTTACCCTTTGATGGAATGATTCACGTAAATGGGAATTTGAACATTGACGCGTAGTCTACACATTATATGCAGTTGTACAAAATCTTGCTAGCAAATACGAGTTTACAATGCATACAAAATTCTTATCTCCTCCGTAATCAGTTTTTAAGAGAAACCATATCGACTCCATGTTCACGCCAATAAAATTTTGAATTCATGCGACTAGCAGGAGTTAGGTGATAATTTACTGTAACTGTCGATGGAGGATCTTACAGTTACAACAAGAGCGCAACGTAGGTGAAAATGTTTCGTCGATCGAAGCTATGATGTGCTTAGTTTTATGATTTCTTTTCCGTTTGCTTGTAGCGCGGTCAGTTGAACGACATACCGACGTTCCGCGTTCAGGACTACTCCTGGGACGATCATGGTTATTCGCTCGTTAACCGACTTTACAACGACGTCGGCTACCTCCTCGACGACAAATTCAAGACCGCTTACAATCTGACATACTACACGATGGGCACGCACAGCAAAGTGGATACATCGCGTTTCAGACGGGCCATTTGGAACTACATTCAGTGCATGTTTGGCATCAGACATGACGATTACGATTACAACGAGGTCAACCAGCTCCTCGAGCGAAGCTTGAAGACGTTTATCAAGAGCGCCGTCTGCTATCCGGAACGTGTAACCAAAAGGGATTACGATCGCGTCATGAGGGAGTTCAAGCACAGTGAAAAGGTTTGTCTCGATTTTTTGTCAATCGACATAATGATCGAATTTCTACAATTGTTCATTGAAGAAGAGACCAATGTCTTTTGTTTCGAACATCCAGTAGGAACATGTTCGTTATCACACGACTTTACAGAGTGCACCTGTGCTTATGTATAAGTGAGCCATTATCTGTACAAGTTTGGAGACTATAAGAGAGATTTCCAATGAAATTGATATAATATGATATAACGAACTTTTTAAAGAGTGCGAATGTTTTAGAAATGTTAATAAAGGAAACGCGACTGCTAAGTTTTGTTTCTAACAAGATATGGTATCGGAACATATTTGATTTCTTCAATACGGGCGTCATTTATCTCTTCCAAGTTGCAATGATATGCTATTTTAGTGTTATCAGCAGACTGTGGAACTACATGTATAAATTTACGTATTTGTAAATGTGTTTAAGAGATCAATAATTGTAGCGTAGTTTCATTTTCTTCGTCAATGGACTCTGCAAATTGTACAAGAGTTCATCCGCAAGCTAAACATAATTGGACAATGAATACGGAATTCTCACTTCTTTTAGAGCGAATTGTCAATAATGAATTCAGTTTGTGATAAGCGCAACTGCGAAAGAAATGAAGGACAAGTGACTCGTCGATCCTGTCGAGCTAGTAGCGAACGCGTAAAAAAAACATTCGCGTTGATCGCATCGGTCTCTTCTAATTAGGAATTAGAATTCGTTCGAAAATCCGTCGGATTGCGAATATAGTCATTAATTTGAACTAATTGAAGGTGATCTCATAACTGCAGAATGCTGCACAAGGAAACTGTAGATCCAGAAAGCAAGAGGTTGTTTATCGCGTCGAAACAAAGACTAATCGCGTTTGTTCCGACAGGTAACTCGAGCGTACGTAACTGGAAAGCAAATACCTGCGACCTTGTTTACGTATGATTTATTTCCACATTTGCACACGTTTTTCAATTTCACGTGTACAGAAAATCTCGTGAGTCGAAAACGATGAAAGCGAAACTCGCAAGGCAATGCCAAAATCTGTTTCTGTCACAGATACATAAATCTTGATTGTGTCACTGTTTCGTCAGACTGATATAAATAAATCTTATTTTTCTCTCGATCCTTACAGTAAGAACTAATCGATCAACAATATTTATTTGTCCATTGATATTTCTCATCAAGATGAACTTAAACGTTCTTATCTCAGTCCGAGTTTTTATTACTTCACATTTTTTCTCACAATCATGGATTTGGTTATTATTCTTTCAGAATTTACAGATTACAATTTAAGATCGTGGGAACATTAAAAGAATTTAGCCCGGGTCTATTTTGATCGACTAAGTCCACTTGTCTCGATTAAATTAAATGGATAGTTGTCACATCGGAAACAACAAAAAGATCAACAGGTTTATGAGATATACCTTCAAATATATGTTTGAAAAAACTGATAAAGCTATGATTGAATATCATGCATTTATCTGGTCCAATTATGAGGACCACGTAACATGTCTTAAGTTAAAATTAAGACAACTCAACTGTTTAGAAAAATACCAAGCAGTCCGATCGATCAGAACGAGACAGCGTTCTTGAGAAGTTAATTTCTAACGTTAATTGGGTATTTTTGTTTTTTTTCACAGGTCCACGTGAATTTGATGATTCTGGAGGCGCGTATGCAAGCTGAGCTGCTGTACGCGCTCCGCGCGGTGATGCGATACATGACCTAAGCGAGGCCCGCGCCGCTCCCTTCGTCTACTTGCTGTCAGTCAGTTTGTCGTCGGTTTTTATTTTCAATCGTATAAACTCGCAGCACGGATTCGCGAAGAGGTGTCTTTGCGGACTCTGCACACGGCGCGGAAGGAACGAGCGAACGCGACACCGATATCCTCTCTCTTTCTCTCTTCCTCTGGCACGCATACACAAGTACACACGAAGTCGTAGTATATGCATAAATCGTTGTATCTCCGACACGGTGATACGCGCACACACAGATACGCAACACGTGCGCGAACGCATACAAGGATTCAAACAGAAGATTTACGTTACACCGACGACATTGGGCGCGCTGAGGAAGAAAATGAAGGGGAAGATGAAGAAAATAAAGAAGAAGAAGGAGAAATCAAACCGGACCCGCGCCCTCCACGAGTGTCTTCAAGGTATCCACCATTTGCTCGTTGTTGGTAACATGAAATGCAGTCATCTCTTTGATGAGAAAGTTGCGATCGAGGAGAGTGAGAGAGCTGAGAATGACGATGCTATGTCTAAAGTGTCGACGAGGAACGAATTCCGTGTAAAGACGTTGTTCGAGCAAGAAGAAGGAAGAAGAAGTGGAGCGCCGTTTTCGTTTCCACGCCTCTGAGACGAGGAGATCATTTTTGAAGGAGACCCCTGGTGGGGATCGGATCACTAAGAGAGAACGAGACAGAGCAAGACGTGAATACGAGAGAGACGCGACAAGAGCAGCGGAGGAGATTTGTTTTGTAAATAGACACTCGTATTTTTTTTTTATGTTCGCGATTAATCGTAGTAAACTGCTATTCGCGCGTTTTATTAAAATTTCAGATCTACAGAAGTTCTGCCCCCCGTACACCCCTCTGCCTAATCTCCTCCCGTTGAGCCCCTCAACGGGACCCATTAAGTTTATTCTTTTGTCCCCCTAGCCCCTTATTTTTTAATTTTTTAACGATACGCTTCCACACGGTTCTCGTTCGCTGTCGCGAACCGTGAACAGCGGAGACCACGGAAAAAGAAGAGGGCAGAGCGTCTTACGTCCGTTTCGCGTAACGACTGACGTGTCGCGACACTTTTATTCATCAATGGTTGCAATAATTCGCAAAAGGTGCAATCACGAGCCTATACCGAACCCAAGATGATTATGTCATTGTACGATTTCAATCGTTTCGGCGCGCGATGCTCGTTCGCGTGATAGAAGAAAATTTTGTCTTTCGCGTTGTACATACAAATATATATATATATATCTATATATATATATACACATGTATAGATACCTATATGTATATGTATATACGTGCATATATGTATATGCATGTACATATTTCGTTTCGACCTCGTTTACTTCAATGACTATCATATAACGAGACAACAAATGCTATAATATTATCGACAAAGTGTACCTTCGTTTTATCATTGTATTCGTGTGGTGAGAACTCAGATTTCGAAGAATGGGGAGTCGTAGATCATAAGGACGTTCAGCACGTGTTTATTAACGACAGATCATGGCGCTACTGTGACCAGTCCATTGCGCAGCCACGAACAACGTGATCATTCCGTGCGTTAACTATACTACAATCGAAAACACTGCGTTTTGCCCCTGTTATTACGGAGACCCGAGTTCTCTATTGGCGAATATTGACGGAGAAGATAGAACGAGTTGCTTAGAAAACGAGAGATTCTCGTACTGTGAGGAAAGCACTCACCGATAACAGTTTGTCACACGGTGACAAACTGGCGCACGCGAAGCTCGTTCTGTCTGTTCTGTTTGACGTAAATAATCATACTCTCGAGACTGCACAAACATTTTTTGGTGACAGCGATCGGATGTAAGAACGGCGAGGACCAAGCGAAGGGGCGGACGACAAAACGGTTTGGAAAGTTGTCGACGCCTTTCGCGAAGATCGTGTTAACTTCAAAAGCGAGGGATGATTAGAGATCTATCGAGGATCGCGGTTCGCACCTTCTTCCGATGACCAAAACACACTAGAACACTCGCCATGTACGAGTGCAAGTAGGGTAGAGAGGCTGTTTAAATAAATCAAATCCATATTAAGAGTCGTTACGGTACACGAGGAACGTGGCACAAACAAAATAAGAAGAAACAATAGAGGAAAACAAAAACTCTAATAGGCGCAAATTACATGCGTCTGTGATCGCATATATATGTATATGTATATGTATACGTATAATATATATACATATGTATATATGTATATGTATTATACGTATGTATATCTGTATGTACACGCCGTACATATAAAATCACGTGTTTACGTCGATAAACGGCGAGGAGGATCGCGTGCTAACTTTGAGAACGGCACGAGCAAAAGGCGAACAAAACAAAGAGAAAGAAACAAAAAAATACATAGGAAAAGCACACAGCATATAACAGGGGGAAATGAACGATACGGGAAATGTACGTGTAGAGTTTCTAATTACAGTGTCTCTTTATTATGTAACTGTGTATGTGTGTGATTTGGAATTTATTGTATATTCGTGTATATGATGTGGAACTATTATGTTCCGTAGGAGAACCACACGCCCGCGTTCTCTCTGCCGAAGTTTGCGAACCGGCTTTTGGCGACCAGAAACAATAACGATCTCTGGAAATCGAACATTTCTAAACAATTATCAGCGCTGGTTTGCGATAGCAGGACGAACGGGAATGCGCCGACGAATTAACCGTAGAAAACCAGCGGACTATGTACACGTACACACGAGGTATATTCATACGGATACAGTCAGACACATGTTCACGGACACACAACACAGCGACACTCATGCATACATACACCGAGAGACTTTTCGACCAACAGCGACGCGTTTGTTTTACAAACGACGTCCCTACATATCACTTCAAAAGAATTTATAGGGGGCGAGCCTCAATCTCACGCGACCCTATTACGCGTATAGAACGAGATCGCCGCGCATCTTCCTTTTCGTGTTCGTTCTTCTCTCATTTTCCTCTTCACGTGTTCTCCATTCAGCCATGTCGCAACTCGCCGAAGAATCGTTGACTTAGACGGATATATGTACGTCGCAGGTTGCGACGGACTGCGCGAACCACAGTATTCCATTCCTTCGACGTTCATTTCCTTCGGGCTCCGCTTCGACACTTTCTTCTTCTCTCCTCCTTGTTCTTTTTCTTTCGTATCTTTTTCTTCTGAACGGATCTTCAGGTCGCAGGATTCGCCTGCTCCATCTTCGTTCTTCTCCATCCGAGCGCGAAAACGCAGCAGAGAGATTTACCGTTTACAGAGCCGCCTCAAACGCGACTTCCGGTTCCTCTTTCGCAACCTGTTCCCTAACGTCGGCCTCATGTGTTCCAGCGGCATCGAAGTATCCTCGAAATTATCATAGTTGCGTGTCTCAATTCGTTATGGATGCCCGCGCGTCTGTCTTTCTGTGTAGAACGAACATATTCAACATAGTGATCAACCTATTTAATTGTATTTCATTGTTTCGGTCCGATGTATGTTGATACGTTATGTAAACGGTTAAGAGATGGACTTCCCGAGCTAACATTTCCATCGAGAGGCTCGGCTTTGAATCCGATTTTTACATTCTTGATTTAAATTGGTTCGTACGCGGTTTCTTTGTTGACTCGTGCCACGTTTCCGCCGATGAATCATTTCTATTAGGAACACAAACTGTTCTAAAAAATTTACTCGTTTAAGAAAATCTGGTTTTCTATTCAATTTAGTAGGAGTGATTGTATTACTTTATATTTCTGTAAATCGCAGCATCTGCGGAGAAAAGTTCATTTGCCCCGGGGAACATAGCTCGCGTTTAATTTTGTGCCGTTTGCCTCACGTCTTCTCTCTCACACTCTTTTTCTCTTTCGACATCTGTCTTATTTTTCTGTCTGTCTACCCTTGTCTTTCTTTCCGCCTTTGCCAGATCACCGAGTATCGCGCGATTCGCGAATGGGATCGCGAGAGAGCGATCAGAGCCCGATGGAGAACACCTGGTGAACGTTTCGTGGAATAAATCGCGGTGTCCGCGGCGCCATTCAGGTGCCTGGACTGATCTCATATGTAATAAGCATTCTAGTAGTCGGGAAAGAGGGAGGGGGGGAGAGCTTTCTTTAGCGTAGATGAAAAAGGGTCAGTTATCGAAGGCAGAAAAGGAAAAGAGAGATTGTATGTGAGAGAGAGAGAGAGAGAGAGAGAGAGAGAGAGAGAGAGAAAGGGAGATACGAAGAAGATGAGTGCGAATGTGTATGAGAGAAAAGTGAGCGACTAAAAGACGATCTTGATTATTTTCTCTTATCTAATTTTCTAAGCTGAGTCTCGCGTGGTAGAAACAATAGAAGCTTCTTTTTTTTTAATTGTCCCCTGTTCAACGAAGGGAAGCGACACAGAGTAATTGTTATTAGTAGAAGCTAGAATCTTCGTGAGCTTCTGGCTTCCCGCTTTCTCGTCTAGAGTTGTACGAGGGTGTCGTTGGTGATGTCCAATTGAGATCGACGTTTATCAACGAACGAGGAAACGGGAAACCCTGGAGGTGGTAACGAGGCCGAGATAGAAAGCGAAGCACTCGAACGAGGCATTTGTTCTACGCATACATACGTGCACACAAGCATACATACCTACATACATACTGCATACACATGTATCGTTTCTTTGTATTCTTCGTCTTCTTTAGTTTCTTATTTTCTATTGTTTTCAACATCGAAGCAAGATACGATTGACGAGCTCTCTCGCGCGCGCGCGGCGCGGAGCGGCTTCGCGCGTGTTAAAACGTGTTCTCGAGACCGGTCCCGCTGGTTCGCACGTATTTTCGCGAGCTTAAGCCACCTCCGAGTGTCACAAAACATATTACGAGAGAGACAGAGTGAGAGAGAGAGAGAGAGAGAGAGAGAGAGAGAGAGAAATATGATAGAAAAGGAGGACAAAAAAGATATGAAATAACGATTGAAGAGCTGAATATTTACATGCCGCCGCGTCGAATACGTTCGTGTGATAATTACAAGTGATTTGACTAGGCCCTTCCAAATGGATTCAGTCGATTATATATTATTATTATTATCGTATCAGAAGAAGACATAGGCACGGTCGTTTGCTAGCTCGAATCCGTTGGGACCCGCGAACGCCGACCTCGACTTTTTAAATTCTTTTACACCCCGTAACAAGAGTTGTTCTTTTAACCGATTTTGAGACACCTTTTCCCAATCCTGGACCCGGAGAATTTTCCATTCGCGACTCGCCTTGCAACATCACGGTCATTTTGATTCGATTAAGCGACGCGGTCGGCGCCTAATCTTATCATGGACCGAGGCAAATAGCTCTAGTCTCGCTCGCGAGGCTTCCCACATGGAGTTTTCTGGGTCTTCTTCTCCCTTGTGATGACATAGCCCTCTACTTACGTGTTTTCGTGGATTCTTTTTCGAACGAACAGACAAGTCGTCACGTCGGATAGAACATTTTATAGATCGCGCGAGTCAGCGTCTCGATCCGAGCACAAACGACCGACGGCGTTACATGGAGGGTCGTATGTGATGTGATTTCTTTTATATCATAACGAATGATGAACACTCTAAGAAATGTTATAGTTTCATATAAGTGATATGTTATTTGTCATTTATTTTATCCCTTAATAAATGATGTTATATAAAAAATTGCGGACTGATCGATTTACCTGTGTTCCATTTCCTTTTACTAATCATAATTATAACAATGATTTAGAGTTTAGAGTTACAATGAAAATGGTATCGATGCTCAAATTTCAAGATCCAGATTTGTAAAGCTGCTCTTATTTATAGCTTTTATTAGCTGCTCTATATTCAATGATAAATTAAAAATATGATTTTTCAACTTGTTTACGAACTTTAAAATTGCTTTTTGTCAATGCTTCTTTAACGGATACAAGCAGTGTCGTGCAGGAAGTCTTAAGTTAGTATATAATTCCAATTTATTCAAGGTATAGTTTTAAGATCGTTCTTCAGCATTAATTTCGTTGTATTATATTTATAATTCTGTATTTTAAAATGCCTAAAGCTGTATTAGAAAATTATGTTAGAAAAATAACAGCTTCCTTTACAAAAGACACAAGTTCCACTATAAGTTATAATATATTTATACAAGTGATTTAGGTTAAAATAAAAAAAAAACAAATTTCCAATAATTTGTGTTTTATTTCAATTGGAAAATATCGACATTTAATTTGGATACTCCTCTGAGAACAGGTCTCGATTGAGGAAGGATCGATTGGAAAGAAAGTAGCCAAATGGATGGATTTCCGTCTTCATGTCTTAAATTTATTCGCCGTCTATCTGCATATACACACGTTAAATGACACCAAACGTCTACTTGGTTGTACTTGTTTAACGCTAAACACATACTCGTTTGTCTCGCGTTAGTTAAAATACTTCGCATTGAATCGTTCTACTTTCGCGCGTACCGCCGCGGTATTTACACAAAGTGTACTCGTGTTCGGTGGCCGTGTGTGTGTGTGTGTGTGTGTGTATGTGTGTGTGGTGCGTGTACGCGTATGTTTATTCGTTTAAGTGGACGCAAATACGTGATTCTAGACGACACCTTGACCGTCGCCTATTTTTCTTTCTGTTTCAATGTTCTGAGAGAACTCGCATCCGAAATCTCGTTATCAATTAAGAAGATAGACTACCGAGGAGCCTTTCCTTCGATTACAAGATTATAATTCGTCTATTAGATCGATTGAAACCTAGTTGCAGAAGCAGAGAGAATAATGAGATCTAACAGATATTTGAGGATAGTGTCTCTCGAGTTGAAATAATGCTGGAATAATGCTGGAATAATATGAGTTCAACGACGTCGTTTTTGCCATTTTTAGTAATTGATTTTCTATCTCGATGTTTTTCGTTCATGTGATTACTATCTATATGCTCATTTTTCAAAAATTATAAGAAATCTTGTGCAGCCCTTATTTGACCAGTTAGACTTTTCAATTTATAAGATTCGTGGTATAAACTTAACACTCGCGTATCCACGCTATAATAACATCTCTTTGGAAATTACATGAAAATTTATAAATTTCCGATAAAATAAGAAATTTAAGAATAGTTTTTCATATTGATTTGCATGCTGAATAATTTTCTTAGTCGTACTTGGCAGCCATTTGAATCGCAAGATTCCAGCGTCCTCTTCTTAAAATATAACTCCGATTATCTCAATGATTGCTTGAACAGAAAACCCATAGCCATTCAATCGAGGGGATTAATCAAGATAAAATAGCCTCGAGATCTTGCTTGTCTTTGCAACAAAAAACTCCATTGTGTTTTTACTACGGAAGTAAGAAACTGCAGAAGAAATGTAGAACGAGTGCCGAGGAAGAGCGTTCCACGAGATGGGTGTACTGATGAACGAGATACAACGGATTTGTAAGATTAGCATTCCGAGGATGCTTACGTCGTAAGTTCTAACAGTGAACTTAGTCCTCAGCTGTGCTCAGACCCTATTTTCTATTCAATTTGAGGGATCCCTATTTCTGGAGGAAACGATTCAAATTTTTGATTCGGCAAACTCTAGGTTAAAAAATTTTTTCTGGAATTTTCAGATGCGAAGAGTATTGTTGCCGCGAAGTGTTATATATATATATATTGACTTTGTTATATCTCGTTGGCCAATTGCACCCTTCTTTCTCGCGAGACTCCAGACTTGAGGAAATCGATCCTCTATCGTGACCAAAGATGTGCGGATAATTATCGGTGCAAGTTTTGTGATAGAGTACCAAGAGACGAAAAACTCTCTGCGGGCGGATTGACACGGTTGACAGTGGAGAACAGTCCTCCCCCTCCCCTTCCCCACCCCCGGCAGTGGCGAATGTCCGCAGAGGAATTGTGCAATGTTGGTGATGTCTCGCAACGTGACACTCGCGGCGGTGTTCTACTGTCGATCTCTAGAAAAAGTAAAACGAACTCTTCTCGCAGTTCTTCCGTCCAGTGCCACTCGATGCGCTTTGTACTTGCTTCATGATCCTTTGTTTGCTCTCCCTGTCCTTGCCATTTAGTTACGCTCACGGTGATCGCAGAGGTGAGAAACTTGAATTACGTGGAACATGTGGCTAAGAACCGTCGTAGTCGTGGGGCGGTGGTGGCGGTGGTGCGTGATGGTGCATGTGAATGTGTGGCGGCAGTTCGACCGTGGGAACACCCAGGCTGCTTCTCTGCAAAGAGATGTTTCTCAGAAAATGCTTTCATTAGTTTCGACCACATGGAACGTCGGATTTTATCAGAAAATAACAAGAATTGCGGTATTTATTCATCCATCTTACCAATCTTGTTGATTGCAGAAAGAATACGCACTAATATTCAATGGCTAACATTTAGCTTTAAAACATGATGTTTTGATGTTTGACTTGGGTCGTTCTCCAGTAGTTCTTTCATATGTTATCCATAGTTAAAATTGTAGTATATGGAATATTCGAATCTTCCTAATGGATCTAAATTTTTGAACTATTTACTATTATTATTCTTAATGTTCATAACTCTTTTCAATGGTAATACTGGTGGTCCTTCTAACGTAATTTACAAGGAAAGGAGTCTGATAGATTATGACATATTTTAAGAAGAAAAGGTAATAGGGAAATTCACTGCAGTTTATAAGAATCGGGCAGGGATATGTAGCGGCACACGGTCGGCGACCGTAATAACCATAAAACTGTCCGCTTGCAGATGTCAAGGGTTCGACTGAGAGAAAACGTCCTTGACGTTTGCAAGACCCGGAAATTCTTTTGTCTCTTTGTTTTTTATCACTGCCACATGCACTGCAGGCCTAGTCGCGGAGAAAGTCGCCGGCCGCGTACCGCTACCCGGCCGAACGGCCAGCGCGCCCCTACAGCGAGGGTACGACGATGGCTGCCTCCCCCGCCAAACTAAGCGGGGGAAAAGAAGACAGCGAGTCTCCCAAAAAGGCGTGGCCTTTTTGGGGGACATAATATAAATAACAGCGGCAAGAAACTGAACGTCTTCTCGTCTAAGCATTACGCCGAGCCTCTACACGTTCAACTATTCCGCCGCGCTCCATCTAGTATCCATCAGCACCGCGCGTCATTGTATATACATCTCTGAATAAAATCTAGTGCAATTTCACTCTGTGTCCTTCCGTTGTACCCCGAACATATCGCGTTACAGATACTTTAAGGGATATGATATGAAAGATATGAAACGGGTATGACAGCAACGTATAAACAATGCTGATTTACTTAATACGTCTTGTCATACTAAAATATTTAAATTGATTGCGTACAGAATTTCTCATAAATATTCCGAATCGTAGATTACACACACGAGTTTCCATGAAAATGAGTGAATATTTTATAACAAAATTTGCAAAAGGGTATTAAAAAATGTTCAATATATTTTAAAAATAATTTTATTGATGCTAATGTCGATGAAAAGGCACGCGTTAAATATTTTCCTAGGAACTATTTCTCATAAAAATTTTGTAAAACTTCCCTTTTATTATTTAAGAACAAAATATATTATGTATATGTTAACTGAAATATATTTTATTCATATTGATGTACTTTAAACGAAAGAAAGATTTAAAATTGCAGTAATTATAGAAATTAATGAAGTGCCTCCTATTAATGATCCTCCAATCGTATCCAATCAACTGAACCACTGACAATATGATCCCAATCTAATTTATATATAAAAATTATATTTGCCGTTATGCTACTTCATTTATCACGAATAATTGCAGAAGCAGCCCAAATTAATGATTACACTGATGCATCAAAAGTGTAGCAACTAATTGTGGATAATAATATCAGTTGGTATTTTCCTCTCCATTTCCTGTTATTGATACGCGCAGTAGGTTAACAGGGGGCGAATTGTCTTGTGTAAACATAAATTAGTACTCACGAGAATCGTTACGATATCTACGTACGTTTACCATTGTACTACAAAAATAGTGCACAATATCTCCGCCATAATCACTATTAGTTGATATGACTTTTGCAGTTTCTTTTTAGAAAGTAACTACGAAGTAGTTCTTTTTTTTCGAATTTATCGCATAGCCGAGAAATTTTAACGTTTTAACGTTTTCATCGAAAAGTTTTGCTAATGCTAACAACACGCATCTGTTATTTTGGTGCTCAGTTCACGCGTGTGAATTGTCGTGAATTATTATTTAACGAAAAACGTTGCAGAGAAAGTATAAAACATTTTATACATTTCAGAAATCGACAATTTATTGAGATTTGGTCTACACGAAAGAATATGCAATGAGAAATCATGCATTTTGCACGAACAAGTGGTTTTCGTCCTATACTTCTCGAATTTGAGAACTGGTTTCATTTATTTTATAAGAAATATGTGTGTGCCAAACATTTTTCAAGACATCTTTCATACACTTCTTCATAAAAAATGATGTGTCTAATAAATATTTTCTGTAAACATCATTGAAATTGAGGTTGACCACCGGCGACACGTGTAGGGAATAGTGGTTCAATACGCTGATCTCGGCACCATATTTCGAGATCAAAACGAGGTGGCTACGATTCCGAGCAAAAAGGATAGTTGCAAGTTGAATCTGTGCAATACCTGGGATCGCATCCCGTTTAAGGGGGTGGCAGTGGGGTTGTCCTGCGGATAGCCGATCACGTGCGTCGTGCACTTCTCGCAGGCGCGTCGTCGTCGCGACGATGCGTGGCAGCGCAACGCGCGACACAGTTCCCGAGCCATCTCCGAGCACAGTGACTCTTGCTGCTGGTTTTGTTGCTGTTGCTGCTGCTGCGGCGTTTGTTGTTGCTGTTGTTGCTGTTGCACTGACTGCGAGATCCCTTGTAGAGAACCGGAACCGGTTGGCGTTGATATTGGAGCTCTCTGAATTCAAAGAAGCCAATGATAACGTACCAACCCGAGCAACACTTAACACTTTGAGTGGCGCGTTGGCCACATATAAGTGACACTGATGTTTAACTGGATTCTGAAATTCATTTTTATTGTAATACATTGAACAAACTGAATGTTACCAGGATTTTTAGAATACAAAATAATTCATATGGTAAATCTAAACTTTCTACATTCGATTTTATTAATTAAATGATTTTGACATTGTGGGAATTTTGGGACTTGAGATTCGGCACTTAACGTGTTAAGTGGTTCACGGACGATGAGATTTGTCTTGAGACATGCCTGGTGGCAAAGTCTCAAGTGAGTCAATTCTTGGACCATTTTTTTTTTTCATAAGTTGTGGCATCTTCTTCTTCAGTTTATAAAATGGTTGCGACAGTTTTTGCATAGACACATTTGATTACTCAGTTTCGTTACACATGCACTGTGAGTCTTATAACTAGGCTATGGATTTTTAAGCAAAATAAAAATGGTCTGCATTAACAACAAGGGGCAAGAGTTAAAAATATATGTGTATCTTCTCTTATTTGATCAACTCGTTTTTGTCATAAAAGCGCAAAATCCGCGGTCCGCTTATAAATCTATATCAGACCTGGTCACAGTGCATATTTAGACTAAAAGTTGAAAGGATCGGATAAGGCTGACTTTTCTGTATCAATCTTTTTATCCGTATTAGTATTTACTGATAGATCGTTGATTAAAAGTTAAAAATTTTTAATTAATTCAGGTGACTAATATTATCTAAATATTCTTAGAGATAGGATGAAGCGTGGTGTAGCAGATTAGAATTAGTCTAGATAACTTTGAACGTTTTACGAATTTCGAAAAAGAAGTCAAGAATATGTCTCAGTAGACTCAAATCCAGTTGTGATAGATTAGAACCTTTTTAAATTGTTTTTCATAAATATATTAACCAGAAAAAAAAACAATAAATATCGAACGACATTGTGCTGTATTAAAATGGCACCTAATTCTTATCACAATATTTCCTCAAGCTTAATTTTACTTAAATCTTGCTGTATTATCGCGTATAGTTCACGCAGGTCAAAAATGGAGCTTCATTGTGGAAATTCCTACGAGTTCAAAAGAGATCATTAAACTTAATCCCATCCCTAAACGTAGCAACTCCGACACTCGACGAAAACATTGTACTGCTAAAAATTCTTGAACGATTCCGAACTATTGATCGGAGTTAAAACTTTAAAAAGTTGTTATCAAAGAGCAGACAAAATTAACGACACGGTGGAACGTGAGACGGATAAAAAACCGCAGCTGTATATGACAGCAAAGAAAAATTAACGAGACAAAGTGAGATTTGAAAAAACGGACCTTGGTTCACGACTGAGCTTCGTGCGCTTGTGGTCTGCCGGCATGCTTCAGTGGAAGATGAGTTCATGCTGCGTTGAAAAAGCCCACGGCGATGCAAATGAAACAAAAAGTGACAAAAACTCATGCATGCAGTTCATGCGCCGTGTCGTACTCGTCTGTAAAAAGCGTCTATCTATTCCATGAACGAATTGTTTGTTAAATAATTCATAAAACTCGGAAGGTACTGTTGTATTTATGTTTCTCGTTTGGCATCATCATTTTCATCCGGTTCGACTCACCCGTTCCGCCGGCGTGTTCCTCCTCGAGTTATAGCAGAATTCGAAAATAGCGATCAGCACGGCGAACGCCAAACCGCACAGTAGAACGACGAAAACTCCACCTACGAGGCAACAGAAGATATTCATCCTCAAGCAAACGTAAAAATTTGTTTGTCCTGCTCTTGGATAGGACATTGTTCTGTAGAAAATGCATTTAACCTGTCGCAATTAATGTGATAGGGTTGAAGGAAGGTACATATGAGGGAAAAAATCGAAACAATCGAGAAATCCATTATGAAGTGTTGGTTTGATATTTGCGAATCGATAGAGTTCATCGTCGATCTATATCACTGTTGTATGTGGAAGAGCTAATACAATCGTTAATGCAAAAATCGTTCACAAATACTGAAATTTTATGAATTGATTGAATGAAGAAAACTGCTTTTCACATTCAGGTTCGCACATCAACATGTATAAGAATCGTAGATTTTTTTCATTTAGTACCTGGAATCTCGTCTGAGATTCATATTGGCTTACAAGAAAATACAATCGACAACAAATTTTTAACAATATAATTACGTACAAATGCAGTGTGTAAACTAGATGTGATATATTACATTAGATATATTAGATTAATGTGCACTGCTACAAAAATAAATTGAAAAACGTTTTCAAAATCAAGAGAGTTTTTTACTTTTTCAGTATTAGACCTCTTGCTTTGTTTCTTTAACTTGTTAGCAATTTCAGCACTACCATTCAAAGTGAACACTGACATCGAGCAAGAAAATCATCTCTTGTTACGATTAGCTGGAATAGAGTCTACGGAAACCTAGTTGTCATTACTGTTATTATTCGAGTTTGTGGCGGTTTGGTTTTCATTTCTAATAACTTTCTTTTCTTGGCATACGGTAGAAGCATTATCATTGGTCTGGTTTAAAATAAGTTCATAGTTATTAAAATATTTAGCTAGGTGCCTCTCTTCCTTGCAATAAAGCAGAATATCTCCTCTCCCCATAAATAAATACAATAGACAGTGCCTATCATAATTAACCTGTAAGGTATCTGAGAGTTTGTTAACATCCTCTGCTTGCACATACATTTTCCTGCGAAAACTTAGGACTGTTTGCGATCTGGGACGTTGACTTGATGTTTAACTTAGATAATTCCTGAACAATTATCTCATCCGGAATTATGGGACATACATTTGACAGAATGATACGTTTTGTGATAGGTTTTGCAAAGTGTAATTTGTGGACTACATTGTACAATTGAATTTTAATATATTTCTAAAATTAAATCTCTGGCAAGTGTAATAGTAATTACTAGTTTTGCAAACATGCACATCTAAATTGCAATGTAAAATCAAGTGTTTGCTTGAACGAAGCTGACCTATGTTATCCACTCCCAAAGAGTTCGCCTTACTCTCCTTCCCTTTCTCAGTCCTCATGCAAGTGTCGCCAGGACTCTTCCACCATTTGTCGTACAGCATCTGAATCTCGCCCTTCTCTTGCAGTTCCAGAATTGCCAAAGATATCTTGTCTCGCCAAGGTGAGCCTGTAAAATATCCAGGAAAAACTTTATAATCGCATATCGTGTGCGATACGTTGAAAAATGAACGGATAGAACGCTTTACCCATAGGTGTGGCGATTCCGTAACCTTTGCTGTCAAGAAGTCCACCGATCTGAGTCAAATTACAATCTCTCTGTACGATATAATCCAGCATAGTCGACTCCATCAAAAAAGCGTAGTCACCTTGGAGGACCCTCTGAATGCCCTCCTCGTATGTCGGTACGAACACTGATGGTTTCTTGTTTTCCATGAACCGCCACATTTTCTTGTACGTCTCGATCATGGAATCCTTTCAGCATGTGTGAATAGACAAAATTAGAAATTCCTTGAAATTATTGTAATTCACAGAGTGCCCCATAGAAAGTGTTATCAGTTGTTTTTCTTTTCAGAAATCATTGCAAACATCGATTAAAAGGATGGTGTTTGAACGTTTATAATATTGATGTTGAAGTCCTGTAGTGTCTCATTCTTGAATGGAATCATTTTAATAACTTTTTGCAAGTAAACAAAGAAGTTTCTACGCAAGAGGAATTCTTCAATTACGCGCGAAGTGGCAACAAATTACTGAATTTGAATATTATACTCTTGAACCTGTCACTGTAACGACCGCAGAACTTTCCACATGACTTAATATTTTATAAACCATTGTCGTGTCAGACTGCTTTGAGCTCAGCAATCTAAGGTTTGAAATACGGTTGAAATCTTTATTTAAACAATTTTCTTACTGGAATTGCCATCGATATAAGGATTCCATTACAACAAATCCATAAGATGTTTGTTTTGGTATTTATATGCATTCAATATGTACATCAGTACAGACGTTGAAGAATTGTATAATACTAATTTATTGTTCAATATGCTAATTCCAAAACCTAGATATTTGGGAACGTCTTCTATTATACGCAAATACACACAACGTTACACTGAAGAATTGTTTCCTTTACCCTGAAGAAGGTCATGGTACTTCCGCTGTCGAGGGTTCCGTACGCAATATCTGTCTGACCAGCGAGATCCTCAGCGTTCTCGATCGGTGTTATCATTCTCTCGACCGTGAGGAAAGCCGCAAGGTTAGCAGTGTAGGAAGAGATGATTATCAGAGTGAAGAACCACCAAATGCCGCCTACAATCCGCGTGCTGGCTGCCTGATAATTAATCGCAATAACCATTGTGACAACAATTGATTGATACCATTGATCAACAATTGATTGATACCATTGATCAACAATTGATTGATACCATTGATCAACAATTGATCAACAATTGATTCTTTTCAATGTCAGTAGATGTTAATTAATATACAGAAAAGTCTGCACAGTTTCAAAAATTATATTCAGGCACATGATAACATAACGAAAGTCTATCGACATTATTAAATAGTCATCTCAATACATAGTATATAAATATCAGTATAAAGAATAAAGTTAAGAATGGCATAATCTAATAAATTACACGGCTATGGTTTGTGACCAAGAAGTCGATTGGCAAGAAAATTCTCAAGTATTTTTTGATAATAAGAAAATGAGGAAATCATTAACTGATCTCTGCTAAATGGAATCAGTTGACAGTGGGCATGTAAGTACGGAACTATCATTCCGTTGAACAATTGGAACCTAACGAAAAGATTATACTTATTTAAGAAGAAAAATCAATAACAGGAAAGAAAAACAAAGTAATAAAATAAGGACAGTGAGTTAATCGCTCGAGTTTCCAAAAATAGGTTCATCAAACTAGTATAGATATTTCTAAATGCTCAGATAATTATACTTGTGATAGATACAATCGACATTGAAGCTGCACGACATTACGTGCCATTATACAGGGTGTTCCACAATTATTTTAACAGCCGAAAATGAGGAGTAGCTGAGGTCATTTGAAGTAACTTTTTCCTTTGCGAAAATGCAATCTGCGGCTTTGTTTACGAGTTATTAACGAAAAACACTGACCAATGAGAGGTGACGGCGCGTAGTTCGAGAGCCCGCAGCACGAGGCTTTGACAGATGGTCCGGACGGACTCGAGCCGCGTTCGAAGTATTAAACAAGTTACGAAGCGTGAACTTTTCGGATTTTTTTTGTATTACGTAAAAGTGATATTTTTAAGAAAAACGCTGTTCATCTCTACTTTAGAACGTCTGAAGAATATTCACTAATTTTTCGGACCCGAAATAATAAGTAATTTAACCGTGACGGCCGTTTTAATTTTATAGTGTGCATGACATCTCGTGTGTAACATATGAAATTTTTAAGCAAGGTGTACGGTGAAGATTAACGAAGTACGTAAATGATATTTTAATTTAAAACGCAGATTCAACGAACGCAGTTCAACGAATGAAATAAATGAAATAAATAATAATCGTGTTAAAGGACGTAAGGGATATGTTTGTTAGAGAAATATGAAGAATATTATCAATAAGAAACTCACCCATTTAGTTGTAAATCCACTTCATGCACGGAAATGTGTGCAGGAGGATAGTGCATTGACCTCGTACAATGTATGATGATCTGCGCAGCTGATCTGTATCCGACGGCGACGAACAGAAGGATATCTCCGGGCAGGCAATTTCAACGTTTACTTTCACTGCATTATCACTAAACACTGATCACTTATCAATAATATTTATGGACCAACTTTCCTGGGTTAATATGTATGGCCCTGAGCAGATTGTTTTATGCGACGCGTTCGAAGTTCATATTGTTAAGAACACATACCACGTTGACGGAATGAACTGCGGAATACTAGCACGATGGCTGACAATGTTCGCGTTCGATGGGAAACAGTTGAAATTCGCTCGTAGGAAAACGAAACACTGTCGGCCATCGTGCCAGTCTTCTGCAGTTCGTCTTGACAACGCGGTACATACGTGTCGTTAAAAGTGAGAACTTCGAACGCGTCGCTTAAAAAAATCGGCTCTTTTCAGAGCCATACATATTAACCCAGGAAAGTTCGTCCATAAATATTATTGACAAGTGATCAATGTTTAGTGATAATGCAGTGAAAGTAAACGTTGAAATTGCCTGCCCGGAGACATCCTTCTGTTCGTCGCCGTCGGATACATGAAGTGGATTTTACAACTAAATGGGTGAGTTTCTTATTGATAATATTCTTTATATTTCTCTAACAAACATATCCCTTACGTCCTTTACCACGATTATTATTTATTTCATTTATTTCATTCGTTGAACTGCGTTCGTTGAATCTGCGTTTTAAATTAAAATATCATTTACGTACTTCGTTAATCTTCACCGTACACCTTGCTTAAAAATTTCATATGTTACACACGAGATGTCATGCACACTATAAAATTAAAACGGCCGTCACGGTTAAATTACTTATTATTTCGGGTCCGAAAAATTAGTAAATATTCTTCAGACGTTCTACAGTAGAGGTGAACAGCGTTTTTCTTAAAAATATCACTTTTACGTAATAAAAAAAAATCCGGAAAGTTCACGCTTCGTGATTTGTTCAATACTTCGGACGCGGCTCGAGTCCGTCCCGACCTTCTGTCAAAGCCTCGTGCTGCGGACTCTCTCGCGGACTCTCTCTCTCGCGCCGTCACCTCTCATTGGCCAGTGTTTTTCGTTAATAACTCGTAAACAAAGCCGCAGATTGCATTTTCGCAAAGGAAAAAGTTACTTCAAATGACCTCAGCTACCCCTCATTTTCGGCTGTTAAAATAATTGTGGAACACCCATATGAAATACAAATTCGAAAATATTTTCAAATAAGTATATAAATTCTGATGATTACGTCTGTTTTTGGAAATGCAGGGAGTCATTGTGCCAAGGAGCCATTGAATTACCTTAGGATTGAGATCGCTGCCCTGCTGCATCAGGGTGCCAATAGTGAACCAGAAGCTGTTGGCCAGTGAAAACTGGTTCTCGACAACCTCGGAGCCCACGTGACAGGGATGCGGATTGTTCCATTCGTACGGGCTGAATCGCGCTACCACGAACATGGTCACAGATACGAGAACATACGCTGCCAAAACGTACAGCCAAATCTCGATGGCCAATGGGTTCATGAAGGAAAAGAGACGAGCCGGATGACTGGTCGGTACCTGGAATTTCATTTCCTGCGAATCACTTTACGTGTCAATTAAAACGCCGACATAATAAAATGATACTTTTCTTTAAGTGCCATTTTTGAACCTTCCATGAGGGTTGGGAATACAAGCCTAACTAGAATCAATATAATACGAGAAATAAAAAGTTTATTATAGTCCGTCCAGCAAAAATGTATTACAGAATCGTATAAGGACTACAATATATTTGGTGTAACCTCATATTTTAGTTTAATTAACGTTGTAATGTTAATTATATGTAGAAATCTACGTCTATTGCATATAATGAGGATTGTTTATGAATCGATTTTCGAGGTATGTTTAGAATTTCCTGGTAATTAATTATGCTCTTCTCAAGCAATGTGCAGTACTAGTAGTGGTAACTAATAGCATCTTTTATTACAATAATCATGTTTTAAATCACTTTAGCCTCAAGATTTAAGACCAAAACATAACTCAAATTGAAGTTTAAGATTTTCTGACAATTGCAATTTGTGATTACTTTGAAGTGTTTGAAAGATTCATGAATCGTCTCATAATTCCTTTGAACTACTTCATATTTATTTCAATCTTTTTTCAATCTCCTGAACAACTATATCTATAGTATCTCAGTAGAATCATAGAGTGAAAATGGATATGCTTCTCTATAGTCTTTTTCTACAAATTATACGCATTGTGCACTCGAGAAATAATCTTTTTAGAGGTCGGATTTCAATATTGAGATATATGTGAAGAAAGCATAATTTAACATCTTTTTAAAAATTGTTTTTAAGAATTGTGTAACGCGTTGCTCTCTCGAATATTGTATATTTGTTATTTGTTTAAGGCCTGGACATTTCTTATTTTGGTAAAAAACGAATGGTATAATTATTTTTGTTCTAGCTACCGGAAGACATTTTAACTTTATTATAATTGTTGTAACTTAAGACAAAGCGAATTTGTGTAAATCTTCACAAACTGATGATTTCTAAAACTGTAATCAACGATCACAGCCATAAATTATGTTCGTAATGATGATCGAGGGGAAATATAATAGCAAAACTATTGAGATTACAAAAATCTGTAGTCGACGAATAATATGCATCATTTTCGTCGTTTTCCGCTGCAAGAAATGCATTATACAGCGCCGCGCCGTCTCATTTACGCGTTTGTCGTAAATTTTGCTATGTATTTCATCCACAACGTGGCTTGATATCGAAATTTTGCTTGGCATGTAATCTCTTCTGTCTATCAAGCAGGATTTACGAGGTGGGCTCTATTTTTCGTCACGCTTCATTGTTGATCGCGGAAGTTACGATCTTGGAAGCAATTGAACGGAAGTTACTCTCGTTCCGTTAACCACGCTTTTTCTTCGTTGCAAGAATGTATCGATACCTTATCCGCGTATGTAGCCAAGTGCAAGAATATCCGTTAATACCAAAATCACCGTTTTTATTTCGTTACTCCTCTATAGCCCATTATTAGTGGAATTTTGAAATCACACACTGATTTATCAATGTCTTTTACTTTCATTTCGTTTTTAGTTACAATGTTTTAAAAGTTGTGTTATCAACCTCGTTATCAACGAGGCTATGCATCGCAACTTCTAAATCTTACTTCACACATCTGGAAGTTATGTTATTATATAAAAGATTGAAGTCGGACAAGAATTTATGACTGGAACAGCGTTACAATGAGTTTCCTGAAATAATTTTTCGGTGACGACTTTTCGTCGTTTGCAAATAATGTATTTTGTAATTCCGGATTTGCATCTTTTCAATTTTCAACCGAAATTCAACAGTATATAGGCTTCGTGACGGTGAAATGATTGCCGGTGAAATAACTGTCGGTGATTTCAACGGGTTCAATATTATCAAGAGTTCTAAATGTCAATTATAGTGCATTTGCGGTAAAACGTGAGTCGATGTATTGCCCGTTGTTCAGAAGAAGTCCGCTGAGAAAAGTGTAGAACCGATTTCCACCAACCCACTCATGTTAACGCTCTCGCAGAAGTAGGGGATAAACGCGTTTCCCTTACTGGCAGAAATGATTTCTTCCTATTGGCCCTATAGGCCTTACTGAGCCGCCATATTGAATACGTGGGACTCGAGCTTGGTCGATTAAAAACAAACGACGCCTCCTGAGTTTCGTCACGTCTCGTTCTCCCGCGGTTGCCATTTTCAACTAGGAACATATCAGACGCGTGTGCTTATGTTTTGACTTATCCTTAAAGCATTAAATTCAGATTCTTCTGATGAACACATGATTATTTGTACTTAATAATTACTAATTAATTTCACTGCATTATGCAGCCAACGTGCTGCAATATGTCGGTATATAAACAATGCCGGCGAAATGCGGTATCGGAAAAATCATGTTGATGAAAACATTGTCGGTGAAATAACTTAATAATAATAATTGGTGATTTGAAGGTAACCCAGATGCGCTCTATCTTGTTTCTTCTATGCAGCATGAGTAAATCTGATTCTATCAAATGTAAGGAAGATTCATGTGTCACGTTTATGTATGAAAAAAGAAAAAATATCGAGTATGCTAATATCACAAATATGAGATATTCTCCGATCGTTCTATACAGCGGTTCTCCGAGAGCTTTAATACGAAGACGACAGGTGTACCGCATCCTACCGGATGGTTGATCAATTACGACATCGAATAATTAAAGGATGGTTGGACCGAAGACAGTGGCAACACGGATTGCAATTAAGCGGTAGCATTACACTAATTAGAGAGTTCGCTGGTTGACACTAATTGCTGGCCCAGATGTTGAGAAGACCCTCGACCCATGAGAATCGTTTAAAACTTTGAAAGAATTGTCTGCGTTCGTTTCCTTGCGTTTGCCTTCCTACGACTTCAGAGTGTAATTCACGAGAACATCCAGGTCCGAAATCCACGATAAAATGAAGGAAAGCTTGAAATACAGAAAACGTTTTTTGAAATCAAAAAGTATATTGTCTTGCCGTATGCTTGCAATAGTCTTCTCAAATATTCATAGGTTTCTTTTGTTTTTGAGAAATCAGTTTTTATAGCAGTCGCCTTAGGTGAACCTAACCTCTGCACTCTTAATTTTATTACCAAAGCGTTTTATTTTTCATATACGACGACTTTTGCATTTTTCCTTGGATACATAATAATAACGTAAATCTATTGCTCTCGAAAATCCAATTTTGTGCATCGTTGCACACAATTATAAGCCTTTACTTACTAGTAATTTAAATTGTTTAAAATAAGAAATGTTTGCATGCTGCTAATAAATAATCGACTGTGCTGCTTTCAAGTGATGCGATATCATAGCTTTTCGTTGCTGTGCTTGCAGAGCGTTATAAACGAACTATTAATTAATTCCGTGGAAATGATGACGAGATGGGATCGCGAGGAGCTACGAGATTGATATAAACCCCGAGTGAATGATTAATTACCACGTTGAGAGAGAAAGCTGGATCAGTTTAATTGCTGTTTTATTGTGCGCAAAAATGTACCATTATGTCTATACGATATCACAAAATCAAAATCATCGCGGCAGAATGATATATTTGATATGATTAAATTCGCGGAGATCACGGTTAGTCTCGACACGATGCATTTTTTAATAAATATTTACAAATAGCAACATACATATGAGATCGAAAATGATTAAACCTTGTACAAAAAGTATTAAAACTGTGAAAAAAATTCATATCGATTGATATTTTGTTAATAATAACATATAAGGTATTTCACAAAACTCGAGCGCCTGAAATGCTATACTTGATTCTGATAATAAAGAACGATGTTAAAGAAAAGGATGGTTTCCTTTATGCATATGATTTTCTTTCTGTAAATTTCAAAGTCATAAATGTTCTTCGAATAGGACCTCAAATTTGTATAAACATAAAATTTACAGTCAAGATTAGGGGACCAATAATATAACGAGCTTCGATATCAAGATTTTAATTTCATCTTGAATAGAAATCTTTAAGAAATAAAAGTAAATAGACGCAATTAATGAAATAATTATTAGAGGGAAAAATGTATCAAGTAATGTTTAATTCAACTACATTTTGAAATCATGTTTTCTATGACAGATTTTTAACAATAATGGAGCTATTCGAGGTACACCAATTAAGTAAAAGTTCTAAAGTGTGATAACCATACTTTTCAAAGCGGAAATATACAAGTACGATCGTCGCTGTCCGGCATAAGTTGCATAAAAAGAATTTCCTTTGCTTTTGGCAAGCTTTTGAGATTCAATGTTCCATATCGCGAATCTGTACCCTAGATCGCGATCCAACAAAGTATTCTTGGAACTGCGACTGCCGCATAATCAGTCATCGTCTATTGTTTTTTTGTTTAGGTTGCCGAGCTCGTTTCGATGATAGATTCAGGAAAGATCGCGCGCTCGTTCTTTATTCCCGTAAAAAATCGTAGGAAACGTGGAGACGGAGAAACGGGAAGCGGAGAGAAACGAGGCAAAAGTGGAACTGGCACAGTCGTCTCGTAAATTTGGCCGAACGAAACGCCCGATTGAGTTTTCTATCGATACCCGGCGCAAATAGGAGGCGAAACGCGGAAACGAAGCTGAAACCCTGAGAAGCACGAGCGTCTACAAAATTTTATTTAGGATCCAACACGGCCGTTTGTCTCCGCCTCTCAATCCTCTCCTCATTATAGCTGGTCGCTGTTATTCTTGCGCGAGTAGTTACCCTGCAACAACATTCTCTTGTCAATCTACTCGATCTTTCCGAATAAAGGAATATCGCCGGAGGTTCACGACGAGCATAAATGAAACGGCTCCCCGTTGAACTTGCAAAAGTATTGGAGATTTAATATTATCTGATTGTTCTGGATTCTAGATCACGCTACGATGAATTGGTACGTTTCATTGCACTCTGCAAGAACATCGGGAAATGAAATTTATATTTTACTTTGATCGAAGAGGACTTAAATTGGAAAAAAATGTAACGATAGCGAGGCGATCGTAATTAACGAGAATGGAACGAGGTGCAACATAATTTTCGAGCATTTGATCTGCAATTAGTAGTTTTACAGGAAACCCTTTTATTTTAATGTTAGTGGTACAATCTTCAAAGATTCGAAGATTTAGAAAAATTCTTCCGAATTTGTCGACTGCTTGTGAAGAAAAAGTTTCGCGACCTGTTTTATACTGTGAAAGTACTATCTTAATAGAAACTTGAGAAGATTTTATGATTTTAGCAATTTCTTAATTTGGATATTTAATCTAATCACTACATCATGGATCATTGTGCATAATCATAATTAGTTGGTAATAATATATCAACAGTTTGAGAAATTTCAATTTTAATAAGAAACTCAGTATTTGAATTAAATATAAAGAATGTAGAGAGTTGTAAAGAAATCCGAGAAACGGAATTATATAAAATGCTGGGAAGCTTAACTTTAAATTCTGCTAAATTAAGTAAAAAGAGCCCGAGTCTCGGATCAGCAAATCCTTGTAAGAAAACTTGGACCATCGTGATGAAATTGAAATTCAGCTATATGAGACGAGTTCTTTAAAATTAAATAAAAACTCGGAGCCCCGACGACAATGGATTCTCGTAAAAAGAACTGTAGGACCGTCATTTTTGGAGTCCCAAAAAGTTCGAATTAAACGAACATGGTATCTGAGATAATTCAGTGAAATCTTTACTGCGCAAATTACTGAATAATGTAAATGTATCTAATACGGGCAACGCTTAGAAAAAATGTAATTTCATCTCATAATTATAGACACGCGGTCTTAGAGACTGCTGCGTTAATGTAACAGATATAATAACACTGCGCAAAAGTTTTTCTCACTCTGGTTTGAATCTATTTTTAATTGTGAAAATATATATTTCAAGAAATTGCTCCGAATCAAATCGTTCCGTAATTCGTAGGAATTTCTTTCCATATACTTTTGGAAGATAAAATACGAAAGAGATATAATTAGAACAATTTATATCTTGCCCCTCACTTTTTATGGCCCATTGAATTGAATATAAAAGACTTAACACCTACAAAGACGTATTTCACTTACAAAACGCTACAAGGAAGTTCATATTACTTATGACGTAAAATGACTTGATATTTATAAAGGCAGTCCACAAATTTCGTAGAAGTAAAATTAAATAAAAAATATTTCCTTAATTTTTAAGATTCTTTGTAGAATAGTGATAAAAAATAGAGACTCAAAACACTATGCTAAAGTTAGCTTGGATCAATACAGGGACGCGGTAGAGACAGTTTTAACATAAACTAGCGGAGTGAAACATATTACTTTCCATCTACAGTCGTGGACAAATTGTATACGTGGACCACTCGGACACCTATTAAAGCGGAATAACTTTTTTGAAATTGGACTTAACGAATTGAATTTGTTTGAGATGTTAGAAGGACCAGTTTGTACAAAAATCGACAATGTGTAAAGAAATTTTTGCAAAAATAGCAATTAGACGGATTTAAAAATTTGTTTTCATTCCATCCAATTGCAGTTCTTCAACAAAATTTTGTATGCTTTATCTAACAAACTTATCTAACTTAAAAATTCAAAAATGTGCATATATCATGAGAATACCTGTTAATAGTTGGAATAAAAAGAAACAGTTAGGATGTGTAAAACTGACTGTACATAAATTAATAGACTGATGAGAAAATATAATGAAAGGAACTAGAATTTTGGTTATGGTTTAGGCAGTAATATACTTTTCTTAGACTATGAAACAATATAGAGCAGTGTAAAATTCTAAAACCTCTGGATATTTGAAGATTTAATGAAGCCACCAGCGTAAATATTGACTTTCAACTTTGACCAAATAATTCCGTCACCCAATTATCGTGGGTAACTAATGGCAACTATTCTCCGTGCAAGCGCGAGACAAGTGAGATTAGAAATCCTGAAACGTCGAGGATCATAAATTCGGGCTTGGATTAAATGGGCACTTTGTTCAGCTCGAGGATTCTCTTAGACGCTGACCGGATTTCTCATCTTTCCGCGTGGATAATTGCCCTGCCGTCGATCAGGCAGATTCACGCTGGCAAGGGTGAAATTTCCGGCGGGCCTTTATTTCTGTTTCTTACCTTGAAAAGGATCGAAATACCGAGGTTCATGAATGGCTTCGTGAAGTCGATCACGCTCTCGCGAGCGTAATTGATGGTCATCGAACCGACCGCCAGATCTGCTTTCTGTGAATAAAGATAGATTGCTTCGATTAGTATTTGGAAACGGCGGAGCATGTATAGCCAGGCCACGTATATTTTTGTCGTATGTTTGCGAACGATTTCCGATCGAACACGTGAACGTAGGTATGCGACCGAGGATAAAGCCGATCGTCACGGAAATATTGAATAATCTAAAAAGCATGGTTAAACACATTACAGTAGACATGTTCGATCGGAAATCACTGGAAACGTGTGAATGTCTAACTGTATTTCCTACCTGTCTGCTTCATGTGTTCGAGTGGGTGATGTGTAAAAAAGCAGTGCTACGTAATGTGGGACTCTATCGCTATTCTAGATTGCTATTCCGTAGAATGCTATGTGTCGGCTAAAACGATATTTTAATAAATTGGTAAATTAATGTTTAGACTATACTTGAACTATTAATACGTTCACTGTTGCATTTTGGAAATTGTGTTTAGAGAACAACAATGATGTTGTAGAAAGAGTGCTGTCTTCACGAAAGCCTCGCATCAATCAACGTATTAAAGTCTAATCTAGATCATAATATAGTGTTTCCATTCAACCAAGAGAAGCTACTTTAGTAATAGATACCTGACGCTAATATTCGCTCGAGCTGTTCTCTTCGCGGCACAGTCAGCAACCGAATAATTTTAGATTCGCTATCATCCATAAACCGCTGCTAATTCAAAATCGAATCTATCGTTCGACTTTCCGAATCCTTCCATCAATCAGTTTATTTACTGTATTCTAATAAGTTTTGTAGAATAAACTCTCTTAAAAGAATTCAGTGAGGCTAATGGTCAATAAGTTCGAGCTTGAATCCTGTTTCGGTGATCAAAGGGGTTTGGGCGAACCTGCCGCGATATACAGTAAATTCTCCCTAATCGATGCTCAGCTTATACACAAAAAAATGGAGAATTTGGAAAGAGGAGGTACAATTATTTGAGCCTTGCGGCTCGTTTCTATATGTAGTTGTTGAGAATCGGTAACTATAAAAACGAGCCGCAAGGCTTGAATAGTCGAATCTCCTCTTTCCAAATTGTCCACTTTTGTGTACAAACTGAGCGTCAATTAGGGAGAATTTACTGTACTCGGCCACGAAAAGGAGAAGAATCGACGAACCACTGCAAAACAGGTCTTCACGACCTATATAAGATGGCATAAGTAGTTGGGGTACGTTATTCAACTTCTTTTTCAGCGTCTGGGGAACGGGAAGCACTGACCGCGCCGAGGGGCATAGCACTCGTGCAACCACAGCCTAGTCAGATTTATTTCTAGTTGCTTCTGCTTGGAAACCGTACATGTGGCCACGACCGATAAGGGGAGTTGAAAGAACTCGTCCACCCTTTCGTTTCGTGACTGCTTCAAACCTTTCTCCCTCCTCCTTCTTCCGCGAATTTGTCGTTAATAGGAATTTCATTTGAACCGCGGTTTTCCTCCAGATAGCTCCTCTACACTCGGCTCTCGCATTCGAACGATGACCGAACGTCGTACAGGGGGGGATTTAACCCTGAAAACGCGATGAAAGATATGTTCTGACTGAAATCATATATTTATGTCCAACTTTTTGATATATAATGATAAGACATTATATCTATTTTTTAACAACACTTATGATCAAAAATATAATTATAAAATACATGCTATGTTGAATATCCAAGTATTATACCAATCAATAACTCATGAACAATGAATTAGCAACTAATGTACAGCAAATTATTAAAAAATTATAAAATATTTCCAGCACTGCTTTGCAATTTCGAACGGTACTCAATAATTACATCGGGGGCGTCAATAATTACATCGATCCTTCTAACTACTCCAATAGCATTTAGTAGCCAATTCTTTTTTTTTTGAAGGAAGGTACGACCCTACCTTTAAAATGTGACCAAAACGAGCACTGCACCTCGCGGCACCCATAATTAAAAAACGAAGTAAGATTTGAACATATTTTATTAGATACAACTAAAAAAATGTGGGCAATAGAAAAGTGTGCTCTGGCATAATTTAAGTACATACTTAGTGCATCAAATTATGTCTCTCATCACTTAATTAAAATAAATGAAATAATTACCAATAATATGAACAGTTTCATGTGATTTGGAGATAGGCCACTTTCAAGCTGTGTAGTCATCTCCAAAGTGAACAGGAGGTACAAAGAAATCATAGTAAAATAACCATATGTTCGATTAACTTTATTAAATTTAGGATTATTAAATTTATAAATGACTACTAAATGACTTTATTTCGTGTTTTTGGGGTAAATGCCCCACTGTGCGACGTCTTACCGACATCTCTCTGAAATCTTTTATTCGTAACTACATGAATCTTGTCTAGATTTCGCGAGAAAATAAAGAACTGTATAGAGTAGAACACTTATCATCCGAACCAATTAGGAAGCATGACTGTTAGGATAATAGTTACTTAGTGAAAGTGCTAGATTAAATGCTGGTTGATTTGCACAATGAATCGTGCTGTGGATTGTTTTTTACTGAATTGTTCGCCTGCGAAACAGGTTCGGATTCAGATTCGCAGGTTTGCATAATCGAGGTACTAATGTTAGTGATAACTAGACTGTGGATGCTTATGCAACTTCTCATTATTAACGTCTGCTACGAATTTAAATTAGCTTTCATTTTTTGTTAACATTAAGCAATTTTAACATTTCCGTAACCCTCCGCCGACAATACGATTATTTACTAACGCAATCTTTTAACGAAAAATGTAATAGATTTGTATTTTGTATTATTCCAGGCTGTACAAAAATCTGACATAATTCTGAGGTGTATTTACTCAAATCTCTGATTTAATATACAAATGTTGATCGAATGTAGTGACACGCATTTTATTTACTGGGTTATAACACAGTGATTCATTTTTATCTTTTACTCTGTTAACACGTTCGCTGTGGTTGACGCGGATCCGCATCATTTGTAACCTTTGTGCGGAGCGGCTTGACGCGGATCCACGTCGTAAACATTTATTTGTCGCGGAAGCGAGACAGTGAAACATCCACGATGCTCACGACGCGTGTTAACTTCATATTGTTTCTGGTCTAAAACTCGCTGTAAGCTAAAGTCCACAATCTCTTGTTTTATCACACCTACAAATGGATAAAGCAAGGGAAAAAGAAGGAGAAGAAAATGGTAGTTTGAATATCTTCGGAATGAAAGATGTTCTCTTTCGATACATGAACGACTCTATCCAATTTTCTTTACATGTTGGATATCTGTATTTAACACATTCGCTACTACGAATTGTTTCATTGTCTACCCTCATTGTTAAAATAATTTCTTAAATACTATGTATCTTTATTAAAAGAATTCTATGTATCTTTATTAAAAGCATTCGAAATAATGAAAGAATTTAGCAAAGAAACTAAATAACTAACGTATAATAAAATTAATTTGTCTACTGTTTGTAAACCACAAGACCGTGGACATTACACATGTGTGACAGTGGTAATGAACGTAATGAATACCTTTGACAAATATTTGTTGATTCTATTTAAGAAAGAGAAAGAAACGCTTATGGATCCAAAATCGTCAATCAATGAAATTACTGATCAGCATAACTTCGAGTCGATATTAACGGCTCGTCACGCCGTGTCATCGGTCTTCATCGACAAGTCGGCTCAATAAATGCCATAATACCTGACGCAACATCCTCGACATAACGCGAATTCGTGCTGCGGCAATTTCGGCTTGATTTACAACTGCCGTCTAAATTGATACTAAATCGATAATGGAATAATTTGTTGCTTCTACTTTCAGTAATGGACAGTTGACAGTGTGGTTAACCGTCAACGTATTCTACCACATCCATTAAAGATCTCGCGTCTAAAGCGACGCGAGGAATTCATTTCACGTGTTTGTTCGCATAAACACAAATAATCTCCGTTAAAATTGCAAATTTTTAATGTTTTCTTCCGAGACGGGATTACTTCAGCGTTCATAAGGTTTCTTCGGTGGCATTATAAATTCATGATTTAGGAAGACGATGCGGAGGGCGAGGGAAATTTTCTAGAAATTATTAAGAACGAATCGATTATCATTTCACGTGGAGATTTTAAAATCGCAAGGAAGACGCATAAAATCAAGATAAATAAAAATGGCGAGTTCGTTCCTTTTTCTTATAACAAGGAAATATCTCGAAGTGACATCATCCGACTTTAATGAAACTTCAGGAGGATGTACTTGCTGCAAAAATATTACGCAGATATTTCGTGTTAGAAGTTATCGGTTATATTTAAGAGATCGAATATCTCTGGAACTATTAGAACTAGAGGATTGGTCTAAATAGCAATTTTAATTGGTTTAAAAAGTACACGAGAAAATAACCCTTTTATGTACTTTACATTCAAATTCTATTTTCTTGAATATTTGCAAATGCATACCTAAACAGAGAATTCGGGATAAACAATCAGGTATGTGACTTTCACAATATTTAGAATAACGATATAACGCTACATCGTTGTAACACTTATCTAATCGTTTTACACAAGTACATTACGAGTGCTTTAACATCCGCCGTCTAGTAATCACTTTTCATTTACATTCAACTACCGAACCGAATCGTAATCCCTCTTCTTCTAGAGCTACCACATGGACTATTGGCTATAATCGAGTTGTAACGGCGTTAATTACACTAATTTAGTAACTCCATTAGAATATTCGATCCCGGTATCCCGGAATCCACGACTTAAGCTCGCACTTCATCAATCGGCTATGCGCGTATTAGCTGTTACGTGGACATGGTTGACAGCTAAAGCTATGCCAAAGCAAGGGTGGTTTCGCGCTTCCTAGTTAGGGTGGAGAACGGTGCATTTCCACGCGTTCCGCTGCGCTAGCTCGTGATTTGCATTGCAAACCTGCCTAGTATCCATTGTAACACCCGTGTCTTCGTTATCGGCATGAGAAACTTGCTCTCCTGAATCCAAATTCTGCGTGGGGCTAGCCAGTACGCAATAAAATGTACTTGCACGTTTCTGCTGTTTTTTTTTTCATTCATGTTCAGTTGTTCGGTTTTCTCTTTATATTATTCGTGGGGATACAAGACTTTGGTATACAGCCTCGAGATCTCTCGAGGATCTTGGCTTCAAGTATATTTTTTACGGTGATCGTTATATGAAAGAGTATGAAACGAAACTGCCACGAGCTAGCTGACGACGCATCAAAAAGAGTAACCAATTGTATCCAGCTGTTTTCATGTATTCTTTTTATGTATGCACGTACGGTTTCTAACTTTGAATATATTAGTAGCAAACGTTTATTTTTTCCATTTTTCAAACGCGCTAAATTTTCACTTTACAACTGCTAAACCCTGACAAGATACATTACGTATTCTATGTTAATTCCAAAAATAGTCAAAGATGACACAAACAAATATGTTTGTATTAATATAAGTATGTATGCAAGAATATGAGTTTCTTAATTTATATCATTCTCATTGTACATCCAGTTTTAGTTTGTATGATGGTTTCGAAACAACCTCTAATGCTTATAACGTCTAAAGTCGACTATATTGCATAATAGTAATTGGTATAGAAACAATAATTATAAAATAACTATTTTGCGTCTCTTTCTGAATAGTTTCCGAACTTATATTCACTAGTCGTTTATTGAGTCACACTGCAATAAAACCGTAAAATGAAAACCGATTATCGATGACAAAACTCTGATGTAGTCTTACATTCATTTTGTCGTAGTGGAATCAACGTATACATAAGCATAAATGTAAGTGTACGAAACTGGAAGTACGTTTGTAAAGCTTTTATTTCTCTGTTTCTGTTTGAAATATTATTAAAAATCGCATCGTAAGAACGCCCGACGTAAAGTGGTGCACTTCACCCCAAAAAACTGAGCAAAAGTCGATTAAAAAAATCTTCCGTAAAATATACAATTTTAGCTTTCTGAGATAGTTTTGAATGCAGAAGAAACAGTATTCCAATCTCTTCTCTTATAATTTATATTTTTTATTATAGTTCTTGAATTACTGTTCACTCATTAATCATTTTTATACGATGCAAAGAAATCGGGTCAACGTCTTTATTTACAGAGTTCTTTTAGGTAAGTGGTAAATTAGATTATTGCGCTTCTGTGATTAGTGATATTAACAAATTACGAATAATTCAATGGAGCACATTGTATTTCAAAGAATTCATATACACAATTTTATTATATTTCCAAATGAGTTCCGGTTCTTGTTCCGATGTCATTAGAATCAATACGATCTTTTGTTTATGATAGAAAATTTGTGCCTATAAGAATTTCTAATCGTTTTTAATTGGGTTAAACGAGGAATGCGAGACAGATAGAGATAGGACCAGACTCAGAAATAGATGAGTTCGATGCAGAATGAGACTAATTCATTTGTAAATTTTGTATTCTGTGCATGTTTTCGTGAAATTGTAGTAATTAATGGTATGATTTTATTCTGAAGTGCTTTTGTTCTCCTAGAAACGAATAGAATGGATCAGACCAGCTTTTGAGGCCGAATACTCCACTGTGCGTTTCATTCAAGAGAGCTGCTATTTAGCGCTTCAATATACTGATTCCGCGTTCCTAAACAAATTGTGGAGCCGTCGCACAGTGTCCATTTTCTATACAAAAAGCGGAAAAATGTCAGTTTTCAAAAATATACCCATAATGCATAATTTATCCACTAGTAGTCAATGAAACACGTGACTTATTATTTACTATGATCTTTTTTACCATTTGTTCATTTTGGATACGGCTACATGGCTTCAAAGTAGCCGTAGTATATACTTAAATTATGTCACTGGACACTTTTTTATCTCTCACATTTTTTTGAGTTACGTTCAATTGAATATGTTGAATTTTCATTTCATTTTTTAATTGTCAGTTCAGTAAAGTTCTGTGTTCGCTTTGATCGCATTTTGAAGATTGACGCCTTACATTAACAATAAAATAAAAATTGGCTGCTATTAGCTGCTATTGGTGAAATCGTTTAATAATAATACCACAATAGCACGTGCCACGAAGCATACCGTAATATGTATGAACTGCAGAGTTACGCGAGATGTATTGAATAGGTCGAGTAAAATATCAATATTTAAACTGTTGCACTCTATTGAAACTAATGAGAATAATTATAAATTATTTGTTTTGGATTATATGCAAACTTTTGCTTACATCCGATCCGTTCGTGTCAAGTATGAGGTCGATCAAGAAATCGAAATCATTTCTCAAAGAGACAATCGAACTACTGATTTCGGAACAATGTTCGTAACATGAAAATGGAGAGGATGTTCAATTGAATTGAATTAAATTGAAAACAAAAGTTGTATTTTAAAAAAATTTGTTTATAAACAATTAAATCATTGCATTTTGTTTTCATTATTCTATCCCAGCAAAAACCCAAATATATATGTACCAGTAATATAAACTGAGAAAGTAAGGCTTAAATATATAATTTTATATATATATATATAGTTGTTATATGTTTCTTTTCCGCTTTTTGTATGGAAACCGACCACTGTGCGTCGGATCGATGGTCGCTGGATCGCAACGAAACAACTCTAAAGTGGACAATCGCAATTTAAACAGTCTCTCCAGGAGTTGGTATTCCAGGCGAAGCCGGCCGCGCGACCATAATTCCTAGCATCTGTTGGACTCATTTTATCAGCAGAACCCCGTGCTCACCGTCTCGTGACGCTCGAGATACAATACTTGTTCCGACTGTTAAAGTGTTTGGGATACTTACAGGGCGTCGCAAGCCTCGCGCGAAAGATCGCGCGCCGCGCAAACAGAGATAACTCCGCGCGGGTTGGACACTCGGGCGAATAGGCGCATACTCACCTTGTCCATCAGCTGGCGGACTATTCCGTTCCACTCGCCGGTCTCGTAATCGTAAACGCCGTACTTGCCATCCGGCACGAGCTCGATCCTGTACGCGAAGCCCACCATGTGAGCTATCTCCTTGAGTAGGTCGATGCAGAAGCCCTCGTAACGTGCATTCCCGCTGAAATTCCCTCTGCTCTTCAGCATTACGTACGGCTGCTCCTACGGGGACCATAAAAAGGAACTACTACCTTTCGTCCTCCATCCCTTCCTCTTCTTCTCCCTCTCCTTTACTCCGATCCTTTCTACATATCTTTTTATTTCCGGCCACCCCTACGAAACACTCTTTGCCTCCACCGTATTCTACTCATTTTTTTATCGCTTTACCACCCATTTTCCACAATTTTTCTACCTCCCCTCTCTTTCGCGCTCTCTCTTACACTCTCCACCTTCCGATTCAGCTTCTCATTAAGCTTTTTATGCTGCTCGAGATTATTTTTTTTATTAGAAGAACATCCTTCCTGCGTCCACGGTCTGTACACTCTATTTTCCTGGATCTTCTCCCATTCTCCCTCGGATTTACCTTCTACGTATATGTGCTTTATCGTACAACGTTCTCAAGATTTTCTTTCTCTTGAACTTAACTCCGCCACGCCCACACCTACTCCCTGGCTAGAAACAAATTAGGTTCTCGCAGGTTTCATTTTCCGGGACGGAACACGTGATATTCTTGTTGGTGGCACAGGTAGCAAGTGTTCTACCCTAAATTCTATCTGCAATTGCTGTAGAAATTTGCGGTTCTATTCGAAATAGAATATTGCATTATGTCTACTGATTTTTTTAGAGACTGCTATAAAATCGTACATGAGCGGTAGACAAAAATGCACTGCAGGAATAAAGTGAAAAGAAGCGTCTACATTTTACAAAAATATTAACGATATAACAAATGCTTTAATCATTTTACTAAATATAAATAAACATATTTTTCACCTGTATATGAAAATGATAAATAATTGTTAAATCATGTGACAATATATTCGAGTAATTCTTAATACATATTAGGTTGTTGCGAAAGTAATTTTGGTTTTCTATATAAATAGATTACGAAAGAAAAACCGAAACTACTTTCTCAACAATCCAATAATATCGAAGAAGATGACGATGGTAATTGTCAGACTTTCGTAAGAAATAAACAAACCTACTGAGTCTTATTACATTAACGTCTACCTATGTGTGACGCCTCTACCATTATCGATAATATTTCTCATGAATAATTATTAAGTACGAATGTACGATTTATTCGGCCGAATAGATTTTGTCAGTGGCAAAATTCCAATTTTGTTTCCGTTTCCCTTGAATCTCTTGTTTGTCAGCGAAACTCACGGCAGACGAATGGATACTCCCCCTCGTGTATCGTCTCGCGATCCCGCGAGTCGATCGTTTTCCCCGTGACCATGCATTGACGGATTGCAGAACAACGGAACGCGCTTTTGCTCTTAACCCTGTTCGGCAAGCAAGATCTCCTGAGAGATTTCTATAGAACGGTGTTCGTTCACAAAATTCAGATAGTTTCTTTGCTAATCTCTTTTTCGCGCAGGTTTTACGTATTTTCATCGGTCTGCATTGCAAACTTGTTATTTGAATAAACTATTATGCTGAAAGCGACAATAGTGATTACTGAGAAATTGTCGATCTTTGTGAATAAAATGAAAATTTTATGAGTTGATCTGACGAAGCAACACTTAAATAGGAATGCATTTTGTTCTTAACAATTTTTACAAATTGTGAATAAGAGAACATAAAGCAACACTTAAATAGGAATGCGTTTTGTTTTTAACAATTTTTACAAGTTGTGAATAAGAGAACATAAATAGTAAAAGTATGTAAGAATATTAATGTACTATTTTTAGTTTCTTTATGCGGTCGTAGACTGTTCAAAAAAATTATAGCATGGAAAAATTTTAGATAAAAATTCATCAACTTTGATTGACGATAACTCCGCGAGAAATCATCGTAAGATGATGACTCTTTCTTAAATTAAAGCTTGAAACCTCTACTTTAAAATAATGTTCCTTGATTTTAAATTTGATACACCCTTACCATTGTAATCCTTTAAATGTGAGTCCATGTTCATCAAATTGACAATTACCAAGTCGAAGTCGGTCAATTTTTATTGATAATTTTTCTATGCTATAACTTTTTTGGGCAGTGTGCTTACAAGTAATTTTCGTTTTGCATAAAGATTTTTTTAAATATGTATGAAATCTGCAGTCCAGCGATTGTTTCTGTTATGTTTCAATCAACCGTTTCCATTGCACAGCATTCGTATTCGTAACATATTTTGTATTATTAAAGATAACGAAGGCAGAAAAATGATTGAAATTGTATTAGTCCGTGGTATTGATTAAACTGTTGCCGTCCAAATAGCAATTAATAAAATAACCGAATATCATGGATGATATAAGCGACATCTAATATTTATGAAAGTGGAAACGTCGTTATGTTACGTCATATTAGTAAAATACAATCACTTGGAAAATGATATAATTATACATTTATATAATAAACTATTTCATGCAACACGTTATTAAAATTTACATTTGAAGCAGATCATGGTTTCGTTATAACGCTTTCGTTGTAACTTCAATTGGTGTTACGAAGTTAGCGGTTTATAATCCTAAGAAACGAAGGGTCTGTCATAGATTGGGTTTAAAAAATTCAAAATTATCTTTATACAGCTGAGACTTCCTTATCTAAACATTTATTTTTACAATATTTTGTCATCTAAAAGTTCTATTATCTAATCATTTTATTATTTAGATACATTATCACCTAGTAGAGAACTTGAATGGAATTTTTAGATAATAGAATGTTTTGGTATCAGGATATAACAAAAATAAACCTTCGGATAAGAGGATCTCTACTGTAGGCACTTCGATAAAAGGGCGAATTAAGAGAAAGACGAATTACTAGGTACACTTTCTCTCTATTGTATAATGAAAATACTTTCATATCATAGGAAAACAAGATAACATGAGAAAATTAAAATATTTTACACACAGCATTGATGTATTTACAAGACATATATATTTACATATATGTTTAAAAAGAAATAATAATACTGTCAATGTTGCATCGTTAATTAATAATAAAATAAATTTTTATAGAAATATCCCCAAGATGCTCTTTCAAGACAGACTAAACATAAGTTTTATACATTTGTGTATACATGTGTATTTGTATATGAATTTCATGGCCAAGTTATACTTATCCTATTCTATGTTATTTTCATCGAGTTTTTACGATAATAATAATAAATTTGTTCTATATAATAAAATTAACAACATAAACGGGAGGAGCCTTTTAGATTTATGTTACTGACATGATTCGAAGCACATCCCATAAAAATTTCTCCCGTCAAAACTGGCTGCAGACGAAGGATTAAACAATAGAGACAGAAAGAAGTTACGATGACAATCTAATATCAGATTTCAATCGCGTCTCGACTTCGATCGATGATTACCGCGAACTATGCGAACCCATGAACGAGCGGAATGAATGTGCCTCGTACTCGGTGGCGCTCGATGCAGATTACCGGTAAATGGATTACCGTTCGATAGACTATTACAGCGAATGCTCCCTCAGGACATGGTAACCAGGACAGTGAATAGCTGCGCCTACACGAGAACAACTGCAAGAATGCGGCGTAGTTAAATGGAAGACGAGGCTGGAACGAAATACCTCATGACCACGAAATTTTCCGTATTATCCATCTGTATTTTTTTTATTTTTCTGGTCATCAACTGTGTTCTACACATTGTGTTTTATCACTGTGGCTTTAGATCAATGGCAGAGGTCACACCTCGAAAAGTTTTCAATTCAGTTTCATTTCCTTACAATTTTAATAGTACGATCTGTTAAATGTTGATACCAGTACCGCTTATTTATTCTAATAAGCAGCTGAAAAGATGAAAATGCTGTTTAACACTCGAACCGTGAGGTTTGGGCCTATATGGACCCAGAATATAAATATTGTTATTTGAATATTTAGCTTGAAAAAATACCGTGTGCAGAAGATGTACCTTAAAAAATATGTAAAAAGAAATTGATGAATGAAATTACAAAAGATCCTAAGAGCGCTCAGTCATATTTTCCAAAAAGGTTAGTGAGCGTTGTATAAATCTATCAGTTGTTAACAAAAATCATTCTATTTGAATTGTGATGTGCAGAAATATGTTATGTTTCCACAAATTAAATAATACATTCTATAATTGTAATTTTTAGGTTTTGTACACATTCCTGTACTAGTAATCATTTATCATCATCCATCGAACGAATATCCCTTATAACTTCTCTATGAGACTTACATCAGGAAAACGTGCAACCCATTTTGAAAGTGGAATATTGTTTTCCGAGGATCAGCATGAAGTATTAACAAATTTACATATTAGAAAGCGAATCTTGACAATTAACATTAAGTTTAGGAGATTCCAATGAATTACTTATTATGCAAAAGATCACATAAAACATTCCTGTGGTTATCTGAATAAGTCACCCTGGAATTTATGGGAGAACAATTTAGACATGACCGCGCGTTCAATCTTCAGAAGACCGGGAATTGAAAATTAATCGTCGCTGCTGACGGGTACCATTAAATGCATTAAATTATGGAGGAAGGATCGAAGGAAAATAATGGAGAGAGAGAGAGATAGAGATAGAGATAGAGATAGAGAGAGAGAGAGAGAGAGAGAGAGAGAGAGAGAGAAGGAGAGAAAGGAGAGAGAGGAGGAAGAAAAGAGAGAACGCGAGAGCGAGAGAGAGAAAGAAAGGAGAGAGGAGATTGAAAGAAATAGCTAAACGAGAGAGTGAGAGAGAGGGAGAGAGAGAGAGATTGTGTCTAGTATGATGAATAATAATTTTTATGATTATTGTTGACCAATCGTAAATTGATTCCAATCGAAATTAATTGTGGGTATTTAATAAAGCTTCCAGTAATCAATGAACGATTTCTAAATCTAAAGACTAACGAACTTCGAGATGTTATAAGATTGTTGTTAGCTCATTATGTGCCGTCTATGTTATCGGCAACCCACGAGAACTTGTTTTTAGACATTAACACGTTCCGTGCCACGTGTACCATCGATGGTACACGCTTGCATGTTTACTTAGTGAACTGAACAAATTGTTTACAAGAAATTTAGAACCGAAGAATCAATTTCCACCGCAAGAATGGGCGTTGATAAGTTTTTGTTATGTTGTTATGTGTACGAGAATTAATAATTGCACGTAATACATCAAGTTTTAGTAAAATATCAAAGTGTGAAGATTCGAGTAAAAAAAGCTCGGCACGGAACGTGTTAATACGAGTAGGTAGAAAATTTCACGTTGTAAAGATAAAATGGAGATACAAATACCTTTTGTTAATGTATACACTTCTTTATATTCTACATTTAGAAATGCCATAAATGCATAAAGATTTACGACTGAACAGTTATTATTCATTGTAAATGTTCATTGTACTACGTAGTGCACCGGGCATGTCTTTTTCTCGTAAAAAGTTGATACTTGTATTCATACAAAGTATTTATTCATACAACTCGAACGAGAAGATGCATGAAGAGACATGGTGATGGAATCGTTTAAATTTCAATTTAACGTCAATCAATTATGGTAACCAGCATTCAGTGAAAATCAAATTAAATTATTCAGTAGTGATCATACCATCCACACAGCTGCTACTGAATCTGTTCATTCGGTTTCTGTTGAATTCTGGTATTTTAATGAAAGCTTGGCACCAATTTTTAATGCATTCTGTACAGACGTTTCATTTTAAATTATAATTCCGCCATTCATTGAAATGCGGCAGCGCATTAAATGGTTTCCAGCTTCATAACTGAAAATGGTGAAATCATATTTTCGAGCATAATTTGTAATTGAATTTCATACTACGAAAATATTTCTTATTTCCCTCAGTAATGATTAAAAATTTGTTTCTTATTTCAGCCATAATTACCAACTCTAAATTACAAATTGTAACGAGTTAGAAATAAACGTAGTAAAGTGTTCACTGGCCACTATGTTTTCATACCATGAGATGGAAAAAATGAGAATATGATCTCTAATTGTACGAATGGAATGCTACATTTTTAAGTATCGACCCAAATTCGAGCATGTGTAATACGTAATTTGGCCCACAAATGGTTCGCCTTGTAAATACTTACTATTATTTCCGAACAGTTCGAAATGTTGAACAATTCTGTACGAGTTTTTCTGATCTACGTCAAAAGCCAGGTCGGCGCGCCGACAACGAGGTGACGAGAAAGTTCGCGGACGTTTCTTGCTGATGAGCCGCACTGACCAATTAGCATCCTATGGTTCATGCTCGATTTATGGGCTTCGTTACGCAGTGCATACCCGCAAGCAATTAACGCGCAGCGTTCGTGATTTAGCTTCGACTACTCGCGGCGCGACTCGTCGTACAGTGGTTCACTTTGGTTAACACCGGGAAAAATCTTACAATAACGAAACTGCATAACAGCATTCGATGAATTTTGAAGTACACCTTTAGATCAGGCTTTGGTAAGCTACAGAAAACTCTCAAAATGAAAGATAAAACAAAAATCGAGAATCGTGTATTTTATTATCGTTCAAAAAGACTACTTTTTGTCTGAAGTTGAACTGATATAATCTCGCAGAAAAAAAAGATCGTACGATAAATTACCCAAACTGATTGTAAAATACCATAGTTATAGTTTTTCGACGATCCTTTCGTAATGGTTACAGAAATGGAAAATTGAAATTGGCTTTTATTCTACAACGTGTTGAAATTCAAATGAATCAACAGGATTAAAAAGATTTGTTCCACGATTCATTCTAAAGTGGTTTCGCAGTGAAAAGTTTCCCCTTTACAATAACTTGTGAAAAGTTGATGCAAAAGTCCTGTTGCCGTTTTATCGTACAGTGAATACAAAATGCGTTGCTGGTACTACAATAACTTGAGATACCCCATGAGTAGGTTGCATAGTCGGAGATGCTCTTCGTATGCAATGTGTACTTACTATATGTTTAATGTATGTCAAGTATACGTTTAGCGGTTTAAAACGTTTTTCAAATAATAAAACGACGGCAAGAAATTGTAATGTTACTATGATATGCTACCAGCATATCATTTTTCAGCGTGTTGCATCTTGCAGAATTATTCGTATTTTAAAAATGGATCATGTTTTCTAATTTTTTTCAATGCCATTCGTTTGTCAGAGGATTGCTCTTTGCGCGAAAGATAATTACATTTTTTCCTCAATGTTCAGCTTATTTTTTTTTAAATAAACTGAAAACTATTCACAAAAAATTGGCACATTATAAGCGTCATCGTCACTTTAATTATCATTCAAATGTACGTATTTCTGTACTCATAACGTAATATTAATGTATATCACCATATTCAGGAGTTCACAGAACACTACGATGCAAGTTAGAATTGTATTACTGTCACTGTTGGAGCACAAGACGTCTCTAATTTGAAAATTTACATCTCTTTTTGAAGTCATTCGGAAGAATATATATTAGCAAAAACCGTACCGGGCGTTGAAAGTGACTCGTCTGTTGCCTCATAGAAATTACAGCATTGAATTCGTTTAGATTTTTTTTAAATTCTTATATTTATATATGTTGTGAGATGAATAAATTTATTGAATGGTTTCCGGTAGATATGTCTTTATGATTTCAATAATTGTAGAATAAGAATCGTCGAATCGGTCATTTGATTGGCGATGGTCCAATTAGTGTTAGAAACATTGTTCAAACGTTAATAGTCAGTATTCTCGGAAGTTTTGAAAGCATTACTATTGGTGTTTCAATTTTATCAATCGAAAACTGTACCGTTTGTTTCAACATGCTTTTGCTGACAGAAAGTATCTCCTTCGAAAAGATCACGAAAAGCTCGATTTGCAGACGATCAAAAATTGTTCATTTAGACCTCCGAGTATTCAATTAAAAACGAAAACATGAAACAATTGTCGCGTTGAAAACCATTGAAAGTTATTCTCCTTGCGCATATTTGTATGAAAAAAATTTGTAATAAATTATGCGGGAGGGGGGAAGGGCAGGTCCGAGCAAACAACGAGTCAGCGATGTAGAAGTTCCAAGGTTGGCGGAACGTCTGCTGGATTCATATAGCCGGCAGATTGGTGATTCGAACACGATTGTAGAAAGGATATATCGTGGAGGTGCGGTCAATGTCTACGGTAACGCGGTTCTAATTGGCGACTGGTGGTTGCTCACTGACTAGGGGTGCTTTTCTCGGGATTCGATAAGATCGTGGAGTATTGTTCGGTTCGGTTGCACAGGTTCAAGTAGAACTCGAACCCCGACATGAACAGGCGGAGCGTGAACAAAACAAGACACGCTGTTCTCTCAGTGTCCTCTAGCTTGATTGCACTCGATGTTTCGTTCTGGAACTAAACGGGTACTTTACCGTTTGATTGCGGACGAGCACGATCCCGTGCGTTTCCCGATCATTCTATTAAAGTGGCGACCGGCGTTCGGACATCTGTCGGTTCAATTTCACGTTACACAGAAACGATTGCAATTGGAACAGATCGTGGTTTTAATAAATATAATTATGATCGTAGCTCAAATTTTATAGGAGAATGTAAATGGTATGATTTCATTCAATCGAGGCAATGCAAATGTAGCTATTTTCCTCTTTACGGAACGGTTTACCTTTTTCACGTCAGAACAGAATTGTTTCGCGAGACATATTTCATATGAGAATTTGTTGGATACCGTTAAACAACATAAGAATAAACTGCGACTCTTTTGGAAAACGCACATCTTCATGAAAAGGATAGACTTTTCCGTTTAATCTAATAGCCTAATATTTTTAGCAGAATATCCCAAAGAATCCAAGCACGCGAAAAAACAACTGTTCTTGATCTTTTTGCGCAAAAGTTTAATGAAATGAAAGTTGCTCAAGACAACTCATGAATATTACAATTAGATTAGGAATTTTCATATATTTACAGCATACAGAAGTCTTTAAAAAGTTTATGAAATCAAAGTTTTAATCAGAGTTGCCGTTCGACAAATAAGAGACTCGAGACTTTTGAGGTGGACGCAAATTTACCGAGCGGCCAATTCTAGCAAATTCTCCCTAATTGACGCTCAGATTGTGCACAAAAATGGACAATTCTGAAAGAGGAGATACGATTATTCGAGCCTTGCGGCTCGTTTTCGTAGTTCAATATTATAGTTAACAATCGTATCTTCTCTTTCCAAATTGTCCACTTTCGTGCACAAACTGAACGTCACAAGTAGGGGGATTTACTGTATACGTCGTCTTCCTTGACTTCCAAAATCCATTCAAATCCTTATGTACCAATTACGTACCAATTAATCGTCTTGTTCGACTCGATCTAAATAGCCAATAATTAAAATTAACTATTAAAACACTAGCGGCATGGAAAATACGCTCTCTCCATGTTTCAGTGTGTAATGGTTCTCACCTAAAAGGATGTAACTAAACAAACAGTTCCTTTACCCAGTTGTGTTATATATAAATAAACATAACAATGATTCTTCGATTCGCGTTTACGTTTATGCGACGACCGCAGCCAAACGGTTCAAACTGATGTTCGTGCACAGGTGTGCTACAATATCTATCCTCTACTTCTGCTATCGTCCTCAGTCTCCGATCAATTGTAAATGAACTAATTATAAGTGCATCGTAAACTGTAAATTGTGTGGTGTTTCTTCAGTGTCTAGCTTAACATAAGGTGCGTATGTGTTGAAAATATGTGGAGAAAAACATCCATCGTATGTACGTGTACATATACCACTGTCTAAAAGTAAATCTAATAAAAATAGTGTCTAGAAAAATCAGCGAAGAGGTGGTAGAAAAGTATTTCTAGAGAGTTACCTACGACGACCATGTGTGTACGTGTGTATGACAGCGAGAGGGTTGGGCCAAGTACGATGAGAAAAATTAAACAAACCAAATCATACATGTCGCATGAGTTCTCTGACGATGCCGTTCCATTCCCCGGTTTCCGGGTCTTTCGCGCCGTACTTCCTGTCCGGTACCAGCTCCAACCGGTAAGAGAAGCCGACCTCCCTCGCCACCGCTTCCAGTAGGTCCACGCAAAACCCGTAAAACCGCGCGTTCCCCGTGTAGTTTTTTTCGTAGTGCATCATCACGTACGGAATTTCCTGTGGCCCATGGTCAACACGATGCCCATGCAAACAACGGAACATATCGTCAGATCGGGACGATACACGAGGCTGTCGACTGTCCTCGGCCAACCTTCACCAAACGAATGCCGGGTCATCTTGGACCTGTCCGATCGAACGGATCCTTTTGTCGTAACAGATTCTTCAGTGGTTTTGTAAATAGTTCGGGACAGAGGGGGAAAGGAAGCTACAGGTGTGCGAGAACGGGCCGGGGCGGGAACAGGAACGATTTTCGGGATCGGTTCGGGATTGTTTAAAATGCTGGGATATAAGAACGTGTTAAAAGATCGTTAAAATACGTATATAATCGTTGATATCCTAGTTTTAGATTTTTTTTCTGAAATTTGCATTGCAAAATTGTCTATCTTATTTAACTTAATAACTTATAATGTATAGTCTGAGTTTAAATTCTCGGGTAAAAATAACTAATTTCTCTACGTATGTTAGTATGTAATAGCTTGGTTCTTTCGATTGCAACGTATCTTCAGTTGTTGAAAACAGCTTTCCGCTAGTCGATTGTGTACTAAGTACGGCGATGTATCATTTTGCAATAATTGATAGCATAGGAAAATTGAATGTTTTTATCCCGTTCCGGCCCGATATAGGTTTTCTCGTCCTGTCCCAAGCATCGGGTTTCGGGAATTCCTAGACTCTCGCACACCTCTGAAGGAAGCCTTTCTTTCTGCTCTGTTAGATGTTTCTTCAGTGAGACTGTTACAATAGAAGTTACAGGAACATCGATTATGAGAGTACATATAAGATCATTGCATAAGTTCAGAGCACATATTTATAAAGTGAAAGTATGAGTTTTTAAGCATTGTTAATTTGTTCATAATTAGTTATTAGTTAATTTGAATTAATTGTAATGAATTATTAATTGCTTTTCAAACATTTATATTTAATAGTTATGCTATATAATCACATTTTACACATTATTTATTCTGTGTTAGTAACACCACGTATATCAAGCCCCATTGTAAAAAATACGAAAATAGGGCATAAATATGTGATTTCAATCAGAGAATATTTTTTACCGCTTTAAAAAGTTGCGAAAATTTCTTTATTCTTTAATAGGGCATAAATATGTGATTTCAATCAGAGAATATTTTGTACCGCTTTAAAAAGTTATGAAAATTTCTTTCTCTGGTTTATTTATAACGGAGCTGCACAAATAGTCTAATTTTAGTTATTGAAGGTTTGTCAAAGACGAGTGATTCTGGAGAAGTATTATCATCTTCAAGTTTGAGAATATGTTATAACGAAAAGTATGTACGCGTTTCTTTGCATACTGCTTTATATAAAACAATAAAATGCATATCTGCGCTCCGCTGTCATCGATGGTCTCATCGTTTATCGCAACTTCAATGTAAAATTCATGTCGTAAATGTACCCTTAGGCATGAGGATGTTGTGTGGGCAGTATACAAATCAATGATGGATGAGGTAATTAAGGGGAAGTGTTGAGTATTCAGCTCTTTGAGAGTAGAATACACACACACACACACACACACAGATAACAGGAAGGCGTCTGGGACCAACCTATCCGGATTGTTTACAGCCGTCTTCTTGCCAGCTCTGAATAGTAGGTATCTGTTACAAGATCGCTGCCTAATTCTTTACTTGACATAGTCAAGTTTGCGCATTTTAGATTTTGTTGAAGAAATTATAAATAATTAGGTTTTTTGCAAAAATAGTTGCAGTTTTGAGCAGCAATTCAAAGAGTTGTTAAATTTCGTAAATTAGTTTTGATTAAAAAGTGAACCGTTGTAAGTTACAATGGAAACAGATTCAAAGAAGTTTTAGTTTGTGTAGAATTTGTAAAATGTAACAATAAAAACTTTTCTGTGACAGGAATAGGTTTTTTTATCCATGAATAGTACCAATAATGTTAAATCATTCTCAATGTTAAATCGATTTCTGAATGCGTTATTTATTTGTGACATTTGCTCAGATAAGTCAGTGTTTTCCTTCTGAACCTTTCTCTAACAACAGTTCTAAAATATTTCCATGGAAACAGATTACTGTAAGCATTTTATAAATATAAATTAAACAAGACGTAAAAATAAATAATTTTTAACAGGAATATTTAAAAATGAGAATTAATTGTTTACTTCGATCCTGGATTTGAAGAATTAACTTTAAAACAATGCTTACGTTTGTGCTTATATATATATTACATTTAATTCTACAATGGAATATTTGCATGAAAGTAATCTTTCTTATATCGATGAATCTATAGTTGGAAAAATGATCATTTCTGCGCTAGGGAAGCATGGTACTATTTGCATTGTTTTATTTGTGCGCAAATTAACTAAAATTTAACAATGGAAATTCTATACATATCGTGTTTATTCAAAACATCGATCGTGAAACAATTAGAATAGAGGGATGTCGAGATAAATAAAAGAACGCTGGCGGTACTGTATTTTCACTGGTCGTGTGATAACAAGGCCGGAGAATTTCAAACATTACAATGTAAAATTTTACAATGTTGGACAAAGTTCGAATTTATTTTCTATTTACTGAGGGCATTCGTAAAGAAAATAAAATTTTATTTTATTTCAGTCTTTTTTTCAGATTTGCCTATTTTATTCGAAAAAGATAGAATTGTATTTTATTTCAAATTTTCTATACTTCGAGGGAAGAATAGAAGGGTGTCAACAATGTTTTCAAACCAAATTGATCTTTCGTCACATCAATTGATAGGCTAAGAAAGAAATTCCCTAAACAATATCCTACAAAAATTTTTTTCAAAATTATCATATATATAAAATTATCATATATAAAATTATATCATATATATAAAATTCTGTCCTATCTTTTTAAAAATGTTTAAATTGATGTGTCTATAATAACATTCTAGGTTGGGTGACCCGGCATTCGTCAACTCTTCTCGAGCACTTGGAGTCCGAGGGTTAATCCGACCATTCATCGATGTCGCGGCCACGTCGTTCCGTTCACACAATCTTCAAGACAGATTTCACAAAACGAGAGAAATGTCGATGATCTTTCGATAATCGTTTTGCAAATAAATCACATGATTGTTGTATTGAATACTCCTATCAGGATATTCGAAAGAGAGAGAGAGAGAGAGTACGAATGTAAAAGTCTCGTTCTAGATCGAGTCGAGATCGCGAGTTTGCGGTGCAAAGTGTGACAAATAAAAAGATTTTTCGTTCATTTTCAAGGTAATTGGAAATTTATCTAACGCCTTTTAAACTGAATGTCATTTACTGTGTCACTTACTGTGTCACATTTTACATAATATTTTCAAAAAATTTCACACGACATAGTAAGTATTCAAATACAATCATAGATCAGTTTAAATAGAGATGTTCATTCAATTGCCCAATTCAAAATGCCTTAGAGTTTTAAGTTCGATAATTTCGGGATTTTCACATTTTTTCAATCCGATTAATGTTCATAATTTTGGATACTTACACTTGGTAGCTATAGTCGAAACAGTATGAAGCAGGTCTGGCGAGGTTACTTTATTTACCGGGATTAATTCATTGCTAATTGTTTCGTCGAACGAAATGTAATTACACGTTTGCTCTCAATCAACAGTAGCTTATGCAGCTTTGAACGGTATCCTGTTCGGCGAATACGATTTTGATAATTAGCCTTGGCTAGTAAACTCGAAAATAACTATATAACCCTTTTATACTTTGTACTTTATGTTTTATAATTTATACTTACAGTTCTGTGCACTTCATTAACCCTTTGCACTCGGAGATCAGATTCACACCAGCAGCTCGAATATTCGCGAAGTAAATAATTACGTAAGTAACACTTCAAGTAAAATGTAAGATGTGATATAACATTGAAAATAATTACTTTATTCAAATAGAAAAAGAAAAAGAATGTTGAAAGTAGCATAATTACTAGTATCGTTACTATGTTCTCCGAAATGGGACATTCGGGTGCAAAGGGTTAAAATATCGTTCGAACATATTTTTAGTCTCGCGAGCTACAAGAAAATGTAGAAAATTTGATCTTCGAACCGTCCGAGCAATAGAACTCTTTCCTAATTCGTAAACTCGAGAAAAGAAATTGAGGATCGCGTGGTTCCGTGTTTCGAAACCGTAACAGACACGTTCCAATTTCTCGAGGAAATTGGAAACGACGGTCGACGGCTGTCGGAGTGACCTTGACCGACCAGTTAATACGGTTTTCTGACTATAGCCAAGGAACGACTGATTCGTCGGGTCGGGTTGCTCTATCAGAGCGGACAAAGGAGACTCGTTCGGTCGACAATGCCACGAGGCAGTCGGTCATCCCGTAGAATACGGTGAAGTTTTATGCCTCTTTAACTTCTATTCCCGGCCGGAATGGCGCGTTACGTATAACGGATACCGGACATAAAGTACGAGATTCTGCAGCGTGGTGGCAATCGCTGTTTGTTACTGCACGCCTGTACCTATAAATATCTTGCTGCGATCGCAAATGCCTGGGTATTGCGGCCTCGAGAATCTCCGTGCCGATCTCTCGGACAGAGGCCGTCCTCGTGGTTGAGGCATTACCAGTCTCGTTGCGCCTGAAACTGCTCGAATTGTACATTCAACGCGACCCTCGCTCGCGAACATTTCCGATCGCGTCAATCGCGCCGATACCGTGTCGTCACTATATCCCAGAGTTCGTTAAATTCTTCCCCGCCGTTGGTTCGTCTTCGCGCACGTACTATCGTTAAAGGCTACCGTGCATCGGGCTTGATCGTGCGTGCGAGCCCGAGGAAAAAAAACGCGGAGCTGGTATTTTCACGATCCACTCGAGCGTCGACGCCACGGGTCGCCGAGGAACAGCAGTTGCCGGCGTGGCTCGTCGTATCACTCGTTTCATCGGATTAGATGGTTCTTTTTGGTTTTTTTCCCAACAAACTAGCAGAAGTTTCAAGAGGTACTCACCAGGATCGTGATCACGAGCAGAGTGACGTTCGCGGTGCCTGGTTCAAAGAAAGCCGCGGTGTCCGTCACGTTTACGCCGACGCCTGGACGCCATTCACCCACCTACGCAATCCTCTGTGTTAAGGGAAGTGGGCATTTTTCATTTACCGCGGCTGTCAACGTCAAAGTTAAAACTTTGAGCTAAAGAGCGTCTAGTACTATGGTACGTGTGCATTTTACAATCTTCGAAGGCTGAAGAGAAAATATTGTACGACCCTCTCGATGTCTGAACGTTCCTCAGTCTTACCTTCGACGTAGACGACGCTGTCAATCCGGCTGTAGAACGAATTTCGAATGACCAAAGTACCGTGTCATCGGCAACCCGAAAATTCTGATTACTTTGAAACTATCTAGATTTGTAGGGGGTTTCAAGAGAAGTGTTAAGTAAATCTTTGTTTGGCTCGTAATTCGGTTCTTCAAGGTGAAAATACCTCTTAAAGGTAGCTAGGTCCCCATTTATCTGCATACCTTTCGAACTACGTTACATGTAAGACATCGTTACAATGAAAATTGCACGAATTTCCGTGCTTTATAAAACTGAGCAACGAAATTAATAATTCTTTTTTTGTGTTTAGGTTAACATGAGGCATAACAGAGAAATGGGATAAATAATAATTAAGAATGGGAAAAATAAACGAGCTCCCCTACTTTGGTTATGAGCATACCTTGACAAGCGAGTGTTGTTTCAGCTTCAATAGGTCCAGCTTGAATTGAATCCTGCGTCCTTCTTTGAATTCGATTGGTCCGGAAATGCCCTTTATTTCCACCTGAAAAGAGACACGATCAAGTGAGTGCTCTGTTTCTATTATTATAGGAACTTTTCTACGGGTTTGAAGATAATAATTCATGGTTTTGTAAAGACTGAAGTTTCTTCTCGAAAATACTACAAGTTCAAACGTTGCTGAAAACATTAGAAAAATTTTGTCGTCAGAGAATCGACCATAGATTCGAATGATCTCCCACTTCGTGGGACACTTTTTTATGCAAGAGAAATGATGAGCAAATTTGGTCGTATAAAGTTCTCGTGTATCTTTTATTGCTGTAAAGGTGATAGTAAAATGTCATTCAAAGCTCACTAAGCAACAGCAACACATCGTAAGTATATGAAGTTGAAGAGTAATCATTGCATTTTTCAGTCAGGTTCAGGTAGATTCGGTAGATTCGCTGAACAAAATTTTTCAATATTTTCGAAGTCGTTTTAATTTGTAGCATTTCTGAGGAAAGGCAAGCCCAGAGAAAAAAGTTAAAAAACATCATTTAAAAAATTTTTTGTTGTCATTCCAACCGATTGTAACATTTGCAAAAATTTGTTGCTCAGTGTCTGCTAAAGTAGGCCTTCTAACATGTCAACAAAACTGAAGTCGTTTGGTACACAAGTTCGACAAAGTTGTTTGTTTTTAAATCGTGTTCGCAGATCTTTTTCTACTGAGTATACGCATGTGTCAATAGGGTGAATGCATTTCAAGGTTCCATAACTTTCATACAGAAGCCGAAACATTTCGAAGAAGGTCCGGGTCATGAAATATCGGTCAATACACCGAGTTCTCATGAAGCGACGATAACTCTGGAATAGCTATTGATCCCGGTGTATAAGCATAATATGGTGAACATGAATGGGAGGCTCCCAAAGGCGCGTTAAAAGTTTTCCCACTTAAAAAGTCGTTATCGTTGGGTCTCTGTCGGCCCCGGTAGTCGTTATGGCCGGTTGTCGGCTTTGGGAGCTCGGAAGTCCGAGCGGAAGTCGGCCAGGCTTGATCCGCGCTTTCTTCGTCTCGCGAAAATATTTTGAAGACGTGCGAGATGACGAAGCTCGCATCGGGCCGGAGCTATAACTTGCCGGCCCGAGTTTCGTGGGACGCATAAATTTCAGAAACAAGTCGGTTTGCTTCGGGCCAAGGGACTTTTTAATCTCTCCGGCGCTTGCGTGCCAAGTTTTCCACCAACGATGGCTACTGACCGGGATGCAAATGTCCAATTATGATTCAACGATCGTGAAAAGATTTTTTCGAACTTGTCTGCCGGATTGGAACTCGTTGCCACATTCTGTTCGATCGCTTGTAGAATTCCTGTGGATCTTGGTCCAATCAGGGCGCCTATTTCCGCAGGGAGGAATGGGCATATTGTGAACAAGATATTAGTTTCTGTTCTGTAGTATTTTTGCATTTCAAAAATAATGATAGTTATATCAAGCTCAATATGTAGTCATGAAACTAATTCTACGCCAAATCCAATAGAAAAAGTTAATCTCACTGATGCTTCTATTTTGACTTTTCAAACAGAAGACCCAAAGCAGGTCTCTGAATTGAACACAATGAGCAATTGTTTGCACATAAAGGTAAGATAAAAATATCACATAATAATAATTCGTTAACATCATATTAGAAAATTATGCCAAATATAAATTATTTGTAATAAACATTCTGTGTTTCTTATAATTAATAAAGATTGAGCCCTAATTCTATCAAATACATGCTTGATCCCATCGTTGAAAGAATAATTTCTACTCAAATGACGGTGCCTCGATGCTTTTTTTTATACATATATTAGTCTGAATTTAATACAAACTAATTCGAATTCCATAAAAAGTATTTTCTTGTAACAAGTTATATGTACGCCATTTTAACTAGAAACATCGAGTATAGGCCAGCCAGGCTAACAATATGACGTCCATCAGGTATAGGCACTAGTTATAAAATAATTCATAAATTTGAATCATGGTTTCTCAACTTTTCTTGTTCATATCTACATCCTTAAAGACTTTTTTCAGTGCTCTAGTTTGGGATAAATATTTCGATCATAAAAATTTTTCACTTGTTATTCATATAATCAAATCGGAGAAAGAAGCTGGTGTGAACAGCCTTGAAACTAATGATATAAATAAAATCGTCTCACCTGCTCAATATTAAAATAATGATCTTTGCCGAAGGAAACAGATACAAGGACTCCAACTTTACCCTTAGTCTCGTAAGCATTCAGAAACGACATACAAGACACGAGCACCAGAAAAGATATTCACAGAATAAAACGATTTTACGCAATTTCGCAATAACTGCGTCTCCTCATTCAATTTTCAGGGGACAGTGAAATATTCCGTAACCTCACAATTTACTTATATGCGTCTCGTTTCGAGGGCTGCGGGCGAGAACGACACGATCATTCACGACTGCAATTCACTGAGGTTCATTGATGGCATATTGTGCAAGAAACGACGAGGAAAACGTTAATTAAGTATTCTGGAGATGGCTGCGTGTCGGAGGAAGTTTGGTGAAAAGCGGGCGAAATGCAGTCGGACACTCGCGCTTCTTTACAGCTGTAATAAAATCCAGGCCGACGAACATCGTCGGGTGTAAAAGTATTACGAGCCGTTTCCGCGAGAGGTTCCAGATTACGAAGCGATGATGATCCACTTATACCTACGATTTCTTTTGTGAACCGAGCTCTCGCGCTTGTTGCCGTTCCCTTTACAGCTGTCGTTCGATCAAACCAACTTCGTTTTATCAGCACGCTCTTTCTGGGATGCGTGGGCAAAGCTATGCGTCGAATGAAATTTACTTTTTAATATTGAGAATATTACGTCCTAGTGATAAAGAAAGGTAGCGTCGAAGTGGAAGAACCAAAGTGTCGTAATGTGGGATATCTAGGGAGAGGATAAAAGCGATTTAACTGCGGCGATGGGCGCGGTAACAGGTTCCGCTGATTAAAAAGAATATTCTTTGATGTTTATGTCGCTCATGATTCTTCCTTCTTCAAAAACTTTTATTGCAACATTGTATTTAACAGCGAACGGTTCAGACAGTGAAATTATTGAAAAATGGAGTCTCCATCTGGAATTAATTTGGAGCAATGTTTATGGATGGAGGGAAATATTTTCGTAGGTCTGTATCTCTGAACAAAAAGTCGATTCACGACCATTAGGAATAGTGCCTGCAAAAGTCAGTTCTATTTTGTTCTGGCATTACAAGAACAAAACGGAAAATTGAAATACATACATTGCACGCAGAATGTTTATTTTCCGTTAGAACTTTTCCAAAAAGTAAAATTGTTGCAATAGAAATTTGCGAAAGCCGAGACGAATTTCAGATTCAAATCGAGAATGTAGAATTATGGAGTACTTTATTCATATGCGTTGTTATAGGGGATCATTGTGATGCACCGTGATACATAAATAACTATTGATTGAAGCAGTTAATTACTTCGTAAGGGCGCGATTAAAATAAAGGCGCGATTGAATCGAGACGAAGACAAGAACTGTAGCAGAAAAAGTTTACTACATTTAAAATTCGATAGAAAGTGTTTATTCTAATGAGTAATTATTCTATCTGACTTCTATATAACTTCTGCAAGTGTTTATTTCGATGAATGATAAATCCTTTCCAAAAAATGTTCTCAATTATATTATGATGGTATACGTAGTTTTAAAAGTAATTATTCAATAAATTCTTTTAATCTGCGATACTTCCGGTATGAAATAAAATAAAATGAAAAGCGATCATTAAATACATTCTATAGAACACCATATTTCCGTACTGTGAAAATATAATGCTATTATAGTGAAGTTTTATAATAATTTTTCTTGAAACGAAAGAATTGTTATGGAGTTATATTCGCATTATATCTTCGTACTTGATTAGCCGTAAGTAATATGTGTAAGTGTTCTTTAATGGTTATCTTACGTAAATCGAATGTCTTGCTACATTTATCTTCTTTTTGTCCAAGGTTCATTCTATTAACATTAACATGTTGTCGCGCGCGATTGAATGGCGGAATTATTTGTTCAAATTTAAAAATTAAACCTAAAAGTTTAATTTCTAATCTATCGTACGATCTCATAGACTATTCGATATTCAATCTTATTGTCGATCAAGTCGATTCAATCAGTAATCGAGGGACTACTGGTACCTCTTTATTCTCTGTGTAATGAGGTACACGGAGGAGAGATGGATGGGGCGTGATCGAAAAAGAGAATTAGAAACGTCGGCGAAACGAATATTTTATTTGTCACGCTCGGTTTAACGCGACCTCGTGGGGCGGTCTTGTCTTCCGGTGTAACGCACATGCGAGGAGATTCATGGGGGTTGCATAAACGTCGGCTATAAAATCGCGATGCTCTCATAAATACGAGTACGATCGATTTTGAAATACCTGGAACACGCGCGAACCTCGAACAGTCGTGATCCTAAGGTGATCTAGAACTTTCACGACCACTGCATCTGGTGTTCGATCGGCGCATATACACTCTCGTGCACGTCCATTTGCGTTGCAGTTTTAGAAAACCGAGAGCACGGCTCCGATAGAAATACCCACCTCAAGAATCAATTTTCTTGACAGTGTATTTACCAAAGGCGTGAAAGAATACTTTCAGAAATTTTATGCACATATCAGCGAATATATAAATTTTAATTATTATATATTCATTACGATACTAGTTAGAATTTGCGAATTCAAATGGTCAAAAAGTAATAACTCCGAATTTCTTTGACATCGAATGATCAACCTTCAACTTATAGAATTTTTCTGGATCGTTGATGAATACGTCAAAAGGGCAGTTTGCTTTTATTCTACTTCAATTAAGATTGGGAGATAGCACTGATTGTGACCGATCTTTGGTAAAGTTTCGTCGTTTTGTGATTGGTCGGCAATTTGAAGATAATTTCTTAATTAGTATGTAACAAAGAAGTTACCAAGGGGATCCTCAGCAGTGATTAAAACTGGTAACCTATCGACATCGAGAGGTACCAGGCATTTCCAAAGGATTTCAATCGTCGCGTCAGAGAATTCCCTGTCTCAAGAGCTTCGAGGGAAGACAGAGAAGGAATCGAGGGACAGTCTCATAAATTGTGTTGTCGGTCGTTCTCTTCCGGTAGCTTTTCCACCTCTTCGCGTAAGTATCCGTTGCACGCGTCTGGAATATGAGGAACAACCACTTCCAAAATATAAAACTACAAAATTGTATTATTAGATTGGTGCATACAAAATATCGTTTTGTTTCTTGTTTTTCTTTTAATATAAAAATTTATTTGACGTGGATCATTTTCTACAAGTTCTTTCAAGACGTCTAAAGAAAATCGATGAACAAATTGATAAACAAAATCCGATATTTCATGTGCACGTGCCTAACACAGTTTGTAGTATACATATATGGCCGATTTATTTATTAAATTTGATGTCTTACTTTTTCCAAAATTGAGAAAATATACAGAGTGGAACAATTACTCTCATAACTTTGAATGTCTTTATTATTTTTTCAAATATTAAGAAATTTTGCATTCAACAATTGTACTAAGCGAAGGAGACTACAAAATGGCTGTAATAATTTGATGATACACGTTGAGGGTTTTCACGTATCTGAAAGTCACCATTATTTTCGAAAATTGTTTCTTGCAATTTTTTATACCTGACTATGAAGAGGATTATTATTAGTTGGGGGATAAATATAAGATTTATTAAGAAATATATTATACATACAGTAGACGATCAAATTATTTTGATGAAGCATCGATATTAGCAAGCTGCAAGTATGCATTCAGCATCACTGCAAACTACATTATCCGTCACAACAACAAAGAAACACAGTATCCGTTCCGTGGCTATCACAACATGAATGCTCTATCAATATTCATCCAAAGCAGCATGTCCATGGAACAATTATACACGTCCATTCGCAGGATCATTTCAAACCTATGGTTGTGACAAACGCTAAATACACAACGCAACTGCGATTATTAATTCGTAACCAAACACCAGAAATGCATATTCATAAGAAGAAATGGTACGATATTGATTTCTGTACAGAAGATAAATATTATACGACCACTCGTCAAAGGAATCGATGAGAATTCACACAACTGCACGCTTTATAATAGAAACTTTTGCTTGAGTGTGCAAAATTAATCGGAACCGAACCGCTTATAAATTGGATCGAATAATACCGTCGCGGCGATGCCTTCGCGACCGGTTAGCTCGGCAAGTCGCGAATGCGGGTTTCCGTAGTCATGAAAACACTGGTCGAGTGTTTTCCAACACCAAGACCAACATTGCGGCGCGAGTTTATAAAGTAATAGACGGCTTCTGTTCCAGTTAAAACGCGGACTTGGATCCCGCCTGTCCTTACCGCGGATAACCTCCCTCTCTCGTTCCCGGCAACGAATGCTCGTTAAGTTCTGACGGTGTAAGCGTCGGATTAAAAGGACAATAACTGGACTCGGCCAACCGGATTAGCCGAAGTACTCTGGCATGGTCACTTAATTGCCATTAGCCGCCTGTCTCGTACCCTGAGCGAGAAAAACGTGTTACTTTTAACTACGTCTTACAGGTTCTCAGACACTATTGGTCATCCATCCGCAAATAGATCCTCGTTCAGTCTAGACATTTTACACCTCGCAACCGGATTTGACCTCTGGATTAATATACTATACGCAAACAAAACCAATCACGCTGGTCACAGTGAACGCTATTTTTTATTCTCAAATTGTTGAAATTATGAAAACTCTGTCTTAAGAAACGATCGAATAAATTCCTCCGTTCAAGCTTACGTTGTTAACAAAATGGTGGAAACTCTAAATACATTCAGTATTGTCGTTGCAGATTGAATATTAGACACTGGAAATGGTTCGTTTCGTTTTTCGTAGCAACGTTATTGTCAATATTAAATTTGATCCGAGTTTGTTGATACGTTGTGCATCTTTCATAAGTTTCCATGCTTCAACTTCTTATACGGGGATGAAGTCGCCGAGCAAAGAATTCAAAATTAGTATATTCATTCTTTATGATGTGAAGCTTGGAAATACAGCAGGAGTGAGGGAATAGTGCAGAAACTGCTCAAATCGTTTAAGTTTAACCCCTTAACGCGCAGAAACGTATTAACACGGGCGTGCAAAACCGGCCAAAATGTGCAGACCAGTATATATACGGTCGGCGTCGCAACTTATGTTATGTTACCTATATTAATTGAAAAACAGTACGATGGGTACAAAATTCGATCTGCAATGCGATTCAATATTCACTATAATTATTTATCCACTATTTTTATTGAATTTTTAGTAATTTTTGCATTTTTTTTACATATTTATTGAAATTAAGGTCCAAATATGTATTTTCTTAGATAAAAAGAATTGATTTTTTTTGGTCGATTTTTTTTTAAATTGTGCATTAAGGGGTTAAGGAAATCAGAAACATAACGAATTTGAATGAATAAACATATTCGTTCAAATCGATATCAAAATATTTCAAAGAAGAGCACTAAATGTCAGAAAATTACTAAATTAATTTTCTAACGCTACTCCATTGTTTTTATTATACATGTCCTTTACTGGCCTGTACCGTGAATGTCCTTTGAGCGTTAAGGGTTAAAAGCATGGTTTACTTTTTTTCTTTCACCGTGCTCTAAAAGGTTCGATAAAAAAATCACCTCAAATAAGGTAGGGGCGGTTTGATCTATTTTTATTTTTAAAATTTGAACAGTTTTTTTTTATGAGAATATATAAAAGTCATTCTTATCACTAAAAATTTTATTTAGATTTTCTTGTATTAACAAAATTATAAGGAAATATTTGAAGCAGCAAGGAGAAACAAAATACTCTGCGTACACGCTAAATTGTAAATTTCTCTGTAATTTTATTTACGTACTTGTTTCGTATATTTTATTCATTTTATTCATTTCATTATTTATTGACATAACCTTGTCTCATATGGTTGTTTCAATTTAATGAAAACTCGATTTAATAATTAACTGTCTACTAACAAGTTTTTCTAATCACGGAAAAAAATTATGAAACAACTCAAAATTATGAAACTGCAAGCGGCCGTCGTATAATGGAAATTGAGTAGGCGTAGTTGTTTTTATTCTTTTTGGCGTAACATTTCATGCAAAATCATAATTCGAAGGAAACGGGGTTCATGGCTTTCATCCTTCGTTCTTCTCGTTTTTTACACGTGCCGGTGAAATATATTCCGCGTCGAAAATTACACGCAATTCCTCTAAATTTCCCGGCGAAACGGAAGACACAAGCAGGCTATTATTATTATTTTTTTTTCCACGATGCGGTGTAGAAGCACGCACCGCAAACCGCTCCCTAACATCGCTGTCTCGCCTTTGCACGATACAGTAACAATTCGGATGCACGCATTCACTCGGAATGAAAAGCGTTACCTCGCCGGTGCACTGTGGAACAAAAAGCACCCAAAAGTGGCAAAAAACATTTTCTGATATGATGAAACTTTATTACATGGTCTTATTAACGCAGGATAAATAATAAAATTCATCATTTAACTACATTTATAAATAAAAACGTAATTATAGAATACAACAGTTAAATATTCGTGTTTAAAAATCGATTTACCACCACGAACAACTAATTTACAATCAATGCAACTAAGAACAAATTAACACCAATTTAACAAATTAACAACCAATTAAAAACTAATTTTTAGTTTTCATAATTATATATTATCTTATTAACGCGACACACATTTAATAAAATTATTTTTTGAATAATATTTGTAAATAATAATATAGTTACAAAATACAAATATTACAAATAGAAGAGTAAATATTTAATCTAAAATATAAATGAATTTTGAAAAATCTTATTGCCACCACTGTAAGACATTTTCGTACGAAATTTTTGACTAAGACTTTTGAAAATTAATCTATCGAATAGAAAATATAGCATGTGATAGACGCCTCTGTACATATGAAAGTATATCTCTCGAATTTTTTCATAAAAATGTTGAAAATTATATGTATACATACATCTGGAATGGATGTTGTTGAAGAGATCAATCTAAAATGAACGAGAATGGAACACTTATTTGAACTTGTACTTCGTGAAACTTGTTATAATTAAAAACTAAAGTTTGGTTGTGTGCACTGAGAAGAAGTCAGCTTCCAGAGTTTTCAAATTTTTTAAAGTTTATTTTTGCTGAGGATGAAGCGAAGAATTACTCAGGCTTCTCGCTGGTCTTTGTTTGATTACAAAAATTCTTTGTTATTACTTCACTTATATACTTGACTAATGAATATTTGATTTAAGAACTCGATCAATTTCCGACGGTTACGAAGTGAACGCTTGATTGGAATCAGTTTAATTCTTTCAATAAAGATGGTAAAACAGTTAATACTTTCAATTTCATTTTGTCGATAAGTATTACTTTAATTATTATTATTATATAAAGATAAAGGAGATTTTCGAAATTGATCGAAAAATAGTTTGAGGATTCCAAGAAATTAAACTGATGTCAATATGTTTTCTATAGTGCACAGGGGAGCACTATACGATTAACGACAATGGTTCGACCTATAATTCCCGAGCAATTTGAATTCAATCGCTGACTATGCGAGTTCAACAAGTGGCCCGGTCGTAGAGGAAATGGAATTCCGGAATACTCATCGAAAAAGCAGTTCGATAACGTTTCTAAGCTTTTTCTATACGATCACGCGACTAGAAATATCAAAAATTTAGAAGCGAAGCACACCGATGTTTCAACATCCTCCATGAATTATACGTGTACAATGGTTTGCAAAAGTTTTCGGTGAATCATATTCTTTACTTTGTGTTTCACATATGACACCGGAACATTTTTAACCAATATCTAATACAAAATTATTAAATAAACGTCAGTTTTTTCTAAATACGCCAGAATAAAATATTAAAAACTAGTAAGGTCTTTAGTGTATTATTTACTTTACTTCATTTTATTATTTAGTAATATTTTGATCTAATTTTGCTTTGCTTCAGTTCAAACATTAATTACTTAAAGCTTAACGCGTAGAGATAAGGCTTACATTAAAATTTGCCATTATAATTAAAATTGTAATGCAAAACGAGTTATTAGGTGATAAATATAAATTAGTAATATGTAAATTCTAATTAGTAGATCTTAAAGAAAAAAATGACTGAAGACACAGAACTGTTAGTAAATACTGTCTATTATATTTTATGCATTTGTTATTAGTAGACAGCGGATTTTATGCATTTGCAAGAAAAATGAGTATATGAAATATGGAACAATGAAAATAGTTGAAGCATTTAAAAATATTCTTATATTATTTTCAATTTACTAAATTGTTTAACAGAGAGAATACATTTTTATTCGACTTCTGTTTATTGCAATCGAGGTAGATAATTTTTATTTTGCATAAAGATCCGCTGACTAGTTATTAATAAACAATAGTTGAGATACGGTTTACGGAATATAAAGTGAAGAATCCATCACGCCGGAAACTTTTGCACGTTACTGTACACACATATCCGACGATAAGCCCCCGGACTCCTGCGTGTATTTAAAGAGAATAGAAATAATGGTACAGCTGCAAATACACAGAGTAATCATACTAGAGACTTCTGAAAATATTTCTAGAAAGTAAAGAGCCATGATAAGCTTCTTTTTAGATTCATGATGACCAAAGCCCGAAACAACTGTACTGTTTTAGCAGGAAGATCCTCATAATGGTCGTAATATCAGTCAGAATGAAAGTGAAAAGCACAGGAATGACATACCAAGAAATCAGTTACCAGATATGTCGAACATCTACCAATGGAAAAGCTCGTAATTCAACGATTTCTAATAGCTAAAATAGCTACATAGGCTTTACATCAACCATCAGTTAATGAAAATTGTATTTGAAGAAATATCGATAACATCAACAATCGATTAACCCGAGAAAGATAACCTACGTCGCAGAGGCGCCTGCGAAGACTGTTGATTTTTGTTAATTTTTCATAGAGGTCTAGTGATTTAAGTTTAAAATTACTTAAAATATAAAAAAATATAATATAAATGCATTTTATTTTTACAATAATGCCAAACCTTTAAAATGACTAGATTAACTTAAATAAATATCCATTGTTGGTATAAAATTGACGCCTTAGAAAAGCATGCGCCTCTGAAGCGTATGGTTATCTTTTACGTACGTTGTCATATGGTTATCTTTCTAGGGTTAATAATATTACAAGTTTTTGGCAACATGATGTTCAAAACAGAGACTGAAAATCGAAATATTTTAAGATTCAGGTATTATACCAGTGCATATTTATTTCCATATTGTCGTGACGTAACCGCTATTTGGAAAATCGGTTTTAATAACGGAAAATGACCAGTGGACACATATAACGGAATATAACCTTGACATATCCAAATATATACCGTTATGCGATGTCCATACCGGTAAAAATACCGAAATATTTATCGGTATAATACCGGTACGATCGTTAGGTTTGGTTACAATGTTACAATAATCGATTCCAGCGTAACAGCATGACTGATGACCGCGGCGCGAAGCATCTCTATCGACTGGGCAAGTAGAAAATCCTCGCAATGGTCAGACATCGATCAAGCGGAGGTTCGCTCCGATTAGAATTACAGATTTTTCCAATGATCTGGACAAGGCAAGAAATCGCTTACCTACCCTGTTTAATATCTGCGAGCGGAAGAGCTCGCATATCAGTGATTAGCGAGGCAAAAACAAGCGAGGCAAACAACGTTAATATTCCGCGGTTTACGCGCGGCCATGTAATTAACGTGGAAATCGTCAAGGGCTCTTCGTCGTGCAATTTCATCCCTAGAGTGTCTTTGTGTGGCTCACGTTTAAACGAAGCAGGGGATAACACTTACGACTGTCTCGCGCCCGTGTGCCCGTGTCCACTCCGTGTTTTTCAATCTAAGCTAAGGGGAGGAAATCTCATTTGCACGCGCTTTCCCGTGTAATCATATTCCATGAATCTCAGAATGTACCTCGCCGCGAAGCGAACGATTGCAATTAAGCCGGTAATTAAAAGTCGACTAGCGATGTTCATTGTGCATCAGCATTTAGCACGCCGGGTTTGTTTCCTTTGTCTCTTCGTATGTACGCTGCGCAAATTCAATTATTGGCAGCATAGATTGATTCAGGCGAATTTCGCGTGTACTGTGTGTCCCAGCCAACTCCAGTGTTGGAAGCAGGGATTGAAAATAATTATAATATCGATTCTGATTCTTGAAACAGTTATGAAAAACCGAAATGTTCCCGTAACTGTCATAAGGGATATCGGCTCCGGCTTATATCGGTTTCGATTTCGGTTCTTCAAAACCGTTATTATATCGGTTCTATAATTGTCATTTTTTGATTCTGAGTCTCGATTATGGATTTCGGTTCTAATTCTACTTCACGCAACAAATACATTATATTTCCTTTGGGAATTCAAAGTATGCATTCTGAAGTTCTTTGTATTATTGACAAGCTGCGACTCTAAATATGTGTCAACGATAGGAACTACAGCCTCACGAGACTACGCGAACCCATGGACTCTACCATAAATTGATCGGAAGCAAAATAACGCCAGACTATCGGCCTTTGGTTTCTTTCAAAAATAAGCATCGATTGCAAGACTTAGGAGCCAAGTGCAATCTCGTTTATTTCTTAAATGATTTTAATAAGTTGTAATTAACCTATCCACACACACACATTTTTAGTTTCTTTCAATTTTATCACTATTCTATGTTTCACCTATACATTTTTCCCATAAATGAATAAAATCCGTCTATATGAATAAAATAAAGTCTATAACCGAAATGCACAGTTGAAATGTATGACCGAATGTATAATAGAACCGATATGATATCGGTTCTCGAGAATCGGAATCGAAGCCGATATAAGTCAGAACCGATATACCTCATAACTGTTACAAATTTTTTTCGGTTCTTCGTAACTGTTTCAGTCAGAATCGATATACATATAACCGTTTGAAACAATTATTTTCGAAACCTTTTCAATCCCTGGTTGAAAGTATCTCGGTCATATTTTTGAGGAAAAAAGCCAATTATTCCAATATTTTTATCCATTATTCAACTATTATTAATTTTTGTACGCAACGTTATCTGTAAGCCGCTGATTGTCATACACAGAAATATGTAGCCGAGAACTACGAAAGACATTTTTTAAATTTTCTTCATAGCCTCGGATAAGAAAGTTAAAAAACGAGACTTAGCTGGACGAATAAAAAGATCCACAAGTATTCGTCAGCAAGCACGTTTATTTCAAACTAAAAATTGTAAGTAGGGAAAATTAAATATTTAAGGTAAGAAAACTTGTCCTTTTTAAATGTGAAACCGTCGTGAAACTTTCGAAATAATCGAGTTTGAACATTTGTCAGATCCGGCCGCATTAATATTCATTAGAAATAGAACTAGCAAGTCATGAACAGACGCGCCAGATGATTCTTATTCAAATAGCCGGAGTACTCAATGAATTTTCAAATACAGTTATTTCATGTAAAAAGAATTCTATTTGAAATTTTGTCTCCTCGCGTAAAATCATCCATGTTTTAATTGCATTACCATTTTTTTACACACGCTGTACGCCTGCATTTATAATAAGGTTCTACGTAGTCTTCGACGTGACAAAAACTTAAAATTTTTTAAAATACCAGCAGTGGAGAATTCTCTTATTTGAACGAAACAATGTTAAGAATTTGATAATGTTATTAAACACACCATGAAAAACCACTCGATCTTTTATTTTCGATACATAATAGATAAAGAATATCGCTGAAATTCTTGGATTTCTCGAAAATAGTATTCATTCGTCAGCTTCAGAAGTAACCCGTGCTATATTGAAGTCGTTGATTGTAAGGACCGAAGTGATAATTAGTCTTGGAAATTATCTTCTTTGAGTTTTCAATCTTCTTCTTCAAAGAATTTTAATTGGCAGTTGCAAATTCATAAAATGATTGCTGCAATCGTGTTCTCGTAGTTACCGCCAGCTCGTGGCAATTACTTCTGATTCGGTTCAATTAAGATGCTCGGAATAACCGTAATATTACGATTCAAGATTTAGGATCGCGTCGAATTGCCCCATTAGAGGGTTGAAACTTAGTTAGACTGTCAGAAATCCTGGCTTGGCTTCTCGCGAATCGCTTGAGGGAGCTAAATTTTCATTATTTAACGACACACTTTGGCGCACTTTGCTCATATTGGCATGTAATTTTCAGGAGAACGTTTCTTAAAAATGCTTTTAATACCTTGAAGTGCCTTTTTTGTATCCTTGGACAAATCATAGTCTGAGAAATATGTAGAGGATATAAGACATCAATTAAAGAAAATAGCATAAATATTCTGATGGAAAAGCACGCGATTGGTAATGAATATGATAATTGTGTTACCAGATTTTATATCATCAGGCTTCTTATGAATTATATGTACACATCGATAATTTAAATATAATATTAATAATAGTCAATGAATCTGCCTAGAATCTACGTATTTAATAATGACTGCATGAAATGAATAAAAAAGTAGAAACGTTTATAGATATGTGAAACAATAAATTGTAAGAACGCGTAATAACAAAGTATAATTTAAACATATAAATTAGAACATTCGTTAACACTTGCCCGTTCAATTAAAAACTTCAGTAAGAATCTGAGAGTTCTTCCGATCTTGTTACAGCCTGGAAGAATAAAAATTAATGCCCGAGAATAAAACAGCCCTGTGAATGCCGGTGGTGAGTTAAATATGAAAATAAAAACTATAATCATAATATAACACACAATGGAATCAGCAATACTTTAATCATCCCAAAGAAAGGATAACGACGTTGTTCATTCTCTTTTCGTGCGATTCAGATATATCAGTAAGAGCTCTTAATTGTAAATTCGGATTAAAGTCTGAAGTAAAGCAAAAGTAATGAAGCCAAACGAAAGAGATTATGCGAGGACGTGGACGAAACGAGCTGGAAAAAAAAGGAGTCCTAGTAGATTGAAAAAGAGAAACGGACATGAGTGCAGACCGTGTGGAGCGAAATATGCGCCACAAGGGCGGACAAAAAATTAGGGAAGCGTGACAGCCAGCAATTTTGGTGATCGTTCGTCCAAAACATTGCGCGTTCCGCCAGGTACGATGACGGTTTGCCAAAGATAACGTTTTCCGCGATCCGGCGACCCGTCGGCCGTGATAAAAGACCATAGTGCACAATTTTAACGCTTCGTGATCCGATTACGTGCACGTGCTAGTATCGTGAACTCTCGTGCCGCGTGCTTTGCATTTTTTCTTTCGTATGTCGCCGTAATGTCGACAGGATTCATGAATAATCGAAGCGATAACGCGGAGCAGAATGTCTTCGTGGTTGGTCCTTTGTCGCGGTCGATCTTTTGTTTAGGAATTCCGTTTTTGGCTTCGGTAACTGTACTTCTACCATATGCTGCAAAGATCACAAAATTGTAAATTAAAAGTGCCACCAAGGACAGGTTTGGCCTTGAGAGATCAACGAAGGAGGAAGGAAAAATAAGGGTGCTGAGTTTTATTTGGAGTTTAGCTTACTTTTCGATGACTTTCGTTTGATATTATTTATTTATTATCATTAATCTCTGTCATATTGTTATTTATTAATTCATTATCAACTTATAATTAGATAAGAGATAATTATTTTTTTATAGCCGGTTTGTCCCTTTCTTTCCCTCACTTTTTCGTCCTTCTTTGTCGACCTCTCAAGGTCAGACGGTCTTGGTAGCACTTTCGTCGATTTTGTCGTTAGCCAAATAGCGTTCCTAGTTTCTTCTGTTTCATGACTATTCAATTTTTATAAGACCTTCTGTTCATTCGGTTTTATCGCTACGCAAAGTACGAGACTTGAACCACGACGAATTATAAAATACAAAAGATATTTCGCATAGTGAAAAGTGGGGAATCATTTACTTTTGGGGGCGATCTCTCCAATTTCAATGAGACTGTGGAGAAAATGTCGCCAAATAAATTACATACAGTATCGTAAAGGAAAATAGCAACAAATTTAATTGTTGCCGTGTTCACTTCGTATCGAAACATTTCTGTACAACATGTAGTTTAGAAGAAGAAGTAAAATGGAAGAGTTAAATGACTCACTCTTTATAATAGAATGTTCACATAAAAGAGCGTTCATACCAGACAACGATCACATTATGGCCGTGATGTCAGAGAACGTTCATACAACGGAAGTTCCATTCTACAGAGACTGAATGAACAGACACCGGAGATTCGACTGTTCTTAGTGCAGTTGATTGGTAGGAAATTGAAATAGTTCTGACGCGGTGATATCGCGTTACGTTTTAGGAAAACTTCGATGTGGTGTGGTCTGAGTAAATTGATATTATCGATATAGCATGTGCGGGAAAACCGTGAAAATGGTGAAGATTATGTAGAGTATAATATTAGATAAATAATGGAAATGTAGTCATAAATAATTTCGATAGTTCATAATATTTTCAAACATAGTGCTATTATTCAGAAATGCTGTTACCAGGCAACGACTTGTGCAGTGGAACGAATACGTTTTCAAAATAGAAAAATCTCATGCTAATGTAGGATTTTACGTATATACGACATGTTTACGTTTTTTATTTCACACACATTTAGTCACTAAAGTAAGTACAAGATCGCCATTTTGCATGTGTTTCTGTAATAAGAAAAGTGAAGTAGTGTAATTAACTTTTTTAACTTCAACTTGTCATAGAAGCCAACATAAGTGATATGTTCTTATAGCCTTCAGCGTATTCTAAAATTGCTTAAATCAAATTAGTTATAAGCGCATAAAATCTAATCTAATAGAAAACTAATATTACTAATATGGAAATGAAAATTAATATAAATACTCATAAAGATATACTAGGAAGCCTAATTAGATAGTAATAAAAGGTGGTGGTCGAAGAAACATCGATCTGCTACATCCAGTTTTACACCTAACACAGGGTTAAAAGATACATGTTCATAGTCTGCGAGATTGAAATTCAGGTCATCGAAAGGTATTAATGAGAATCGGTCAATGACACAATACAGCGTAGCAGGGCAGGGGCTTTATGACCCGCCACTGACGAGGTCATGCGGCTTTTGCGGTTTTGGCCACGGTCAATTAAATAATGCTCGTCAAATAGAGAAAATCAACAGTAATACCGCAGCAAAAGATTTCGAGGTTGAAGCAGTTCCATTAAACAAGGATTTCTTGAGGAGTCTTAACAATGAAATACAAATACGGTCATTTTCCATTTGGTTCGAAACTGTGCACGGTCCATACGATAAAACGTTTAAGCAATTTAGCAGTCAAGCATATATTGATTGTACAAACATTTGACCAAACCTTTATCTTTCAGGATTTGATTAGTCTTAATTGCTACGCCAGTCCGCGGCTAATTAGTTTGCATTTATATGCAGCAGGCAGTAAAAGTATCTGTACAGAAGTACATAGAGCACACATTTCCCTAAAATAATTTATTCAGCTCTTCACTGCTGCTCGAATTCACCATGACGTTTACATTTCTAAATTGTTTGAATTAAATTTTTATTTTACTTACATTTTTAGATTCAATAAGAATGTATTGTATTGTCACGAAAATTTTATTTACAACTCTTAGACGCATTTCTCATATAAAAAATTCATTGCATTATTACAAAATTTGGTTTTCTCGAACACTTACGGCTTTCTACCACTTTGGATGCACGAAAGCTCTACTGTATAATAGTTACGAAGTAACCTCTCGTAAAGTGTCTCTCGCGGAAGGAGATAAATCGACAAAATACGAGATCAAGAGAAACAACTGGTCTACGCGCATGCTGAAGAGAAGCAACGACAAGGGAAACAGGAAAATGCGACAATCGTCATTCTGTTGCTCTCACGCGTTCCTTATCCCTCAACATTTCAGTCAACACATTGCGGAACATTCGAAGCATATCGGCGCTGAGTATAAACAGCTCGATGCGCGATTTGCCACGAAATCGCGATGATTTATGAGGCTTCGGTCGCCAGTAGGTTCTCTTCCTGAACTATATATACACTGCCACTCAGACGTATGCGACTATTACTAACACCAACTAACAGCCAAAGTGACACGGTTTTCCTCCTTGGTAAAAGTAAAATAAACCGCAATCCTTACGAGATGATCCAGTATTCATGAAATCATTAAACCTTATTCATTCCTTATTTTTCCAACTCGATTTGGTTCTTTAAAACGGTGGCAAAAAGATATCATTGGAACATATGCTATATATTCAAATTCAATCAAGATCAAATTTAAATTGGGACTGCAATCGAAACTCGAACTCGGATTGGGAGATACGGAGATTCGGATTCGAATTCAAATTCATATTCAGCTTCAAATGTGAATCAAAGCCAAACTAAAATTCCAATTCAAAATCGAAATTCAATTAATTTCAGAAACTTAAATTACACATCGGTCACACATGATTGAGACAATATTTGATCAAATGTGAGAATTAATTTTTACTACATGAAAGAGAGAGGGTTGAAGGGGAAGAGAGAGGGAAAGAGGGAAGGAGAAAAAGGAAGTGCTGGAGAGGGGATGGAGAAAGAGTGAGGGTAGAGGGGGAAGGGGGTGACTTCGTTAGGATCTACAGAGAGAGAGCGTGACAAAAGCAATTACTTCGTAACGAGTCAGATTCATGACGAAGATTTTGTACAGAGTTAGTTAATGTGTACGTTATCAATTCTTTTGCACCTGGAAAAAAATTCTACTTCCTTGTTATCGATGTTTAACCTTCTCGTAGTACCGACGCGGCGGTTGGTCGTTCTCGGGCATTCCCACGTTCCAGTCGAAACGTATGTATGCAGATATTATGAACTAAAATTTTGTTGTTATTATCACCGTTATTATTATTACCATTATTATTACAATTATCTTACCGTACTTTTTTAACATAGTAATTACATTTGCTACATTTATTTCTGTATTTGTTGTTGTTGCGGTCAAGACTGGCCTCGAGCTCTGGTCCCGAAAAAAAGCCGGACGTGGAACCATTAGGGAAAATATGGACATACAATACACATATAATTTTCATTTCCTTCTGGGAAGTTTTGACTCACAAAGAAGGACTATAATCATCACAGGTGTAAAATAAATTATAAAGCAAACGATTAAACAAGTTGTCCTGATTCTGCGTGTCTTTCGCAGATACTCTCTGGTGTGGCAGTTAAAGTATTAAAGTGGATAGCTCGAAATTATTATCACGTTTCGGTCAATGAAATGCCCGGAACTCGCGGAATGATTTACTAATTCCGCGGAACAACGGGTAAAACTGCTATGATAGGCGTGTTCGCGAGGATTACAATGTGCGATAGGAGCCGCAATTTCACATCAGAGATTCGTAACAATTTTAAACGTCGTCGGTGTTTACGGTTTAACAGCGGTAACGAGGCTGGCCGTGCATAAACGGGCCTTTTTCCCTTCGAAAGCGTGCCGCGATAACGTTCAAGCCGTAAAACTACTTGGCGGTACTCCAAACCCGTTTATCGCGGGATTAGCTATTCCGCGTTGTTTGTCCGTACGCTTTTCCGAGCATCTTTCTGGCGAAATTTTGGCACACGCGCGCGCGCGCGCGCGCTCGCTCCTTTACCCTGTTTATCTCGGTTGGCAGAGACCAGAGTCATCGGCTTCTTTTCTCATTTTGGAAACGCGCTAGTAAGGCGGCTTCGTCGCGGAAAATGGATCGTTAGGCTTTTACGGGAAACGCAAATCCGCGATAATTGCGGTCGATTATTTTTCAACGCTCGTTCTACATCGGAAGATTTGCAATTGTCCTCGTGGAATGTCAGTTGCGTCAGTCGAACGACGCGTGTTTCATTTTTCTGCCATAACAGATAATTGTCCTTCGTCATTTCATCGGATCGTTTCATCATACACTATTCGGTAAAATTTTATTCAGATGACGGATAGGAGATCAAGACTAATGAATAAAATTTTATTCAACACTATCGAACAAATATGCAATCAAATAAGATTTAGTAAATAGTCGATTGATATCTCCATACTTCTTTTTACAATTAACTTTTTTTCAAATGATCTTTTAAAAACTTGCCAAATTAAAGCTTTCTTTAACAAAACGTACCTGAAAGAACGGAGCAAATAATCCTTCGAATTAACTAAGGGACGCGAAGGAACTAAAGAACTTGAAAAAGTTCAGAGGTTTGTTAAATATGAGTAGAAAACAACAAATATGCTGAAAGTTTTATAATATATGTTAACTTCAAACTTGCTGAATATCTAACAAGTTTTAATTGCTAATGTGGCAAAACTATCAATGTGGCGTTTTACACTCTTGTGAAGTTGAGCAGACGCTTATTTTGAATAATTGATGCATAATAGAAAATTCTATAGGAGCGGATTAACGAGAACTATCTTTGGCGATCAAATTTTAATCTCGTTGATAAAAAAAACTTAGATAAGACCAGCGCTGTTTTAAGTACTCTGATAAATATATCAAAAAGTGAATCAATATTGTATAGAAATGTCAGGTTATGCTAAATGTAGAAACTATAAAAATGTAGGTATACGTATAAAGTAATTAAAACAGACATATGTAAAAAGACATAAATAATTTTAATGAAACTCTTTGAATACATTTTTAGATCTGGTTACTCGTTCGAGATAACCATCCTTTCTCATATATAATGATATTTAGTTCAAAAATAATGTTAAAAAGTTGTTTTATGTTGAGAGATTTTCAATTTGTAATCAGCCTTCCAGCAAATGGCATGGTATCGCACAAACAACAAGAAACGTGGCTAAGAATAATATGATTGAATTTGAAAAATAATATTATCCTGTTTCACATCGTATGCCGTACGGATTATTTGTTTAATAATCTGAATTCATACATCATTATAATTTAACAAGAATTAAAGTTAAAATATTTCAGATATTCTATAATATTCTATAATTATAAGCAAAAAATGACAATTTCGTTAAAAAACGTTTTTTGTCAATTTTTTTCGATGGCTATTTGTTGCTCCATTTACGTTGACTAACTTCTGTTTATAATTTATGTAGCGAAAATGGAGGCTGGAACTCATTAATGTCAGACTTCACATATATATTTTTATTGCTACCACAAATAAGCTGTACCAACGGTAATATTACTTTTGTGAAGAATTTAATTTCGATATTTCGTATTGTTTGTTCGATAACATGTTGCACCGAAAATATATTACAAAACTGAGTTACGAATCAATTTATCCTGTGTGCTCATTATTCTGAACGTTGAAATGGCGTTTAACACGCAAATCGAATTCCGTTATCCAGCGACGCGTTAGAAGCATGCACTTTGTCATCCTGGAATCCGATGGAGGCGGGGACAGCGCAAATATCTGGAGACTATTAGGGAACCACCGATATTGGAATTTAGCCATCTCGCTATTAAATTAATGATGGTCCATAAGTGTCCTCGTGGGGGACCATCGCGAAGATCTTCGGACGCTGGTCTCATCGGAGACCGCTTGGATTACCGACGAAGTTGGCTGGTTTACTAAGGAAATTATCGAAACTCGCTTTCAGTATAATTGCAAGAACTTCCTAATTCCGGACTAATTCGCGATACAGAGTGCCATCAGGACCAGTTTAATTAAATAGCTAACAGATAATTGCAAAATTGGGGTGAATCAACGTTCTGGTACGAGGAATAACATACTATGGATTTCAAGGAATCGTTCGAAATGAATGTATGCAGTACGCCTCATAATTATTTAAACGGCAAGAATTTTTCATTTTACTTCTTGATCCATGATAACGTTCATTTTATAGTAGTTTGAATTCCAGAAATCGTTTTTATTTGTTCAATACATAATTATGATTGATACATTCACTTACTCCCACCGAATATTGTGCAAGGATTATTTGGGCCAAAAGGAAAACGTCCTGAAAAGAAACCACCAGAATCATTTTGTCTAACAAAATCATTTTTCGTTTATCCTAATTGGTTATTAAATAAATTTTTTAGTTCATTTACCAAATATCCAACTCTGCGAACTTTTATGAGAGTAATACACAAATTTGTAATATATTTAAGAAATGTTTGGTAATTATTTCAAGAAAGATGCGTTTCATCGATTTTAGAGACTAACAGTGACAACTTACGTTTATTATTGCATTATTGTATAATTGCGTCTTCATTGTTACAAACCATTGACATCGTGTCCGTATTTCACATACGGAAAATAATATTCATTTTTCGCATGTTGCTTTTTGAAGCCGTAACGCGTAGCATGATATTCAGAGAATTTAAAGATTTTCTGTGATGATATTGTGTTCGTAATTGATGAAAAGATACGTTGCATATAGTGGAATATTATAACCATGAAACAAGTCTTGGTTTTTGCATGAACCAATAAGAAATCGGCACTCTTTCGTCAGTAAATCCACAGAATTATAATTCTAATAACATCATTTACTTAATGCGAGTTGGTTGTGTAGTACTCTTTTCATCTTTGTATTTACCATTTCCACTGTTCTGTTTACATTGTCCGGCGTAATGTAAAAGTATCGTCGTGCAAACACGAGTCACTGGGGAAAATGTCTTCCGGCAAGTAGCAATTTAATTGAAAAAAAAAATCTATAGGTACTCGAAGTTCCCGAATCGTGTAAGACAGAAAATTAAACGTACTTTTTCTTTCAATTAGGATCTTCTTCAAACAGTTTTCAATTAAACAGCTGAAGAACTGAAGTAACACAAGAATTATATATCGCGACTACCATCATGTATCACTGTGCTAACAGCCTCGGCAAGCCTATTTTGTCTTCCTTTTCGTTTAACTCGCATTACAACATTCTGTGAAACTTGCAAATAACGTATTTTGATAATACTCATAAAAATCTTTTTTGGTAATAAGTAATATTTAGGTGCATTATTTTAGAATCGTCAAATTATTTAAACTTTATTTATATAAAAGCATATAATTTGTTAAATTTTTTATTGTCAGTCATCGGTGACTGTCGCGGCCCGAAGGGAAAGTACAATCTCAGTCTAGTGGACTCTAGCGAACTAAGAAAGACATTGCTAAATTGATCTTGAATTTCCGGTATAAAGAACAACAATTTTTTTTTAATTGCATCGTACTCTACTCTTGGAATAATCTACTATATTAGTAGAATATGCGTAGAATACGTGTAGAATACGATGCAATTAAAAAAAAAAACTGTTGACCTTTTGACTTTGAAATTCATAATCGAAGTCAATTTTGCGAAACCTTCCTTATTTAAATTTCTATCAATGGTAGTGTGGCATATAATCTCGTTACACCTTGTATGTGGAAACAAGATCAGATGAAACAAAATTTGGTACGAATATTGTGCACTACGTATGTTTTCTGCACACGCAATCGTAGTCATTCACGCATGATAGCATATACTTTATGTAATAAACTACACACGCTGTTATTGCTAATAAACGAAGTGTAATTTACATTGCAATTTCGTGATACTGTTAATGAAACATACGAACGACATTATTATGTAAAATGGTACATGTATGGTACACATGTACAGTAAAATTTTATTCAAGATAGAAATTTGTTAGCATTTTCCATATTAATATTTAATTATCTATTTATTTTCGTATTAATTTTACAATATACATTGTTACGGTGTATTACGATCATTATATTGGGGGAGTATGTAGATAATAATAAAATAATGACACATGCGCTGATAATATATTGATAAGAATTGTTAAAAAAAGAAATAGGAAAAGCCGTATTTCTCAATAAATTTCTCTAGAAAGTTATATTAAAAAATCATGTAAAAATTGGCCATATCGAAGTGATAGAAAATAAACGAATTTTATCCAATCACCTATATTAAACATGTTTAAAAGTTTCCTCTATATTTTAATGTTACTATAATATATGGCAATGCGAAAGCTTACAGCGCCTGTTGCTTTTGGGATGATTGACATTTGAATAGACCAAAGGGTTACATTGGGCCTGTCGCATTGAAATTGAACACACAACAAAGCAAGAGAAATCGCGGTTAGTCAAAGAGTAGAGTATGTCTCGTACATTATTTGAAACAATTTATACGAGCTTCGTCAGCGAATATCGTTGTGCGGAACACGCGTTATTATAAAATATTGATGGAAATAAATCGGTTTTCAGCTGGTCCGACATCTATGCACAAAGCGATAGTATGCTGGTGCATTATTATGCTCTGATAGATTCAGATTTGAAAGGCCGGAAACACCTCGGATCAGAACTTCTCGACAATAGTGACAGCGGGCGAATCGATACGCGAACAACACTCGATCCCGTGCAAAACGTAAAAACTAAAATCAGTTATCCGGGGGACGTTATTAGCCTGTTATTGCGTTATATGATTGTCTTGTTAATAAGTGGATCCTCTGCAATTAGACGCGCTTTTGCAATTGTAGTTGTTTGATTTAGTCATTTCCGTTTTAACGAGCTTGTTCATTATCAAAATCGTGCGGTATATGAGCTTTCGTTAACCAACTCGGATCGAGTTACTGTTCCAATAACATCGATCGATATGCGTGCAAGCTTGTCGAAATAATGTTTCTACCCCATTGAACGTATTTAATAATATCCTTTTCTTTTCTTCTCACTTTTTAAATAAGCGAAATTATTTTGTCGTTACACATGAAAGAAATTTTAATATTACATAAAATTTGTAGTGAAATGAATAAATGTATATTAAGAAGTCATAAATAAATTGTACATTTGATATTTATGATACTTGTAAACATTAAATATCTAGTGAAACAATGTTACTTATATCTGAGATATGTTCTACGTGATAATAAATATATGCTGACAGTAAAGACTTAATAGATAAAGGCAACTGTAAGCACTTGAGGCTTGTAGTCCATTAATCACTTAACAGACCAATTTTTTGTGCATGTAAGCACATGCTGCCCGAGCGACGGTCGGGATAAATTGTTAAAGTGGTCGAAATAATTACTATATCAACATTATCTAATATTTATTGAGCCGACAATAAACTTAATTTTGCAAAACATACTGTAAGGTCGTGTATTACATTTTCTTGAAAAATTTAAATAATCTTAAGTAATTGCAAAAATCTGAAGTAAGTTTTAGTTGTATTTATATTTCTTTCAATGCAAATTGCAGTTGTTTGGTCTATAAAGAGATGAATATGAAATGATTTGTAAGTATAGCTGCCACTGACATCTGATCGACTGCTTTGCGTACTGTAATTTACTACTGAATTGGAAGAAAGTGAATTAACGTAAACACAAGAGGGACGAGACGTTTCCTTCGCAAGTTCCACTTTCCTCGGCTATTCCTACAATATTGTTCTTGCTATATGTGAAGATATTGCATTACATTAAATTCCGTTCAGAGAAGATAACTGCATTTCTGTCCAACTATTTCTGAATATATTACAGAATAATATTCATATCTCGTGACATTAATCTCGCACGTATTCGGGAGAAGAATCTTATTTCGAACGACAGCACGATGTTCGTAGCATCCTTTCATCTTTTTATCTAAAGGAATTCGATTTCATCTAGCCGAAAAATACAATAAATGGAATGCATGATTAACATGCAGTATCTCAATAATATTACATTTTCGTGAACTTTCTCGTCCGAACGTTTTTATTATTTATATGTTTGAGTTGTATGTGATCGTCTCGATGTCTACTAGCTTCTGGAAGAGCCGACAAGGAAAATTTATATTGTTCTACAAATATCCTTTGGAATCGACGTTGAAAATTGTTACTCTGCATAAAGATTTACAGTCTCTTAATATGGTTTTAGCTGAAGGCACTATTCAAGAAGGAACCGGAGATTTTGAAAGTCAAGGAAAAATTATTCTCTTTTAATTCAAATAAACATTTTGTAACTTAAATATGTATGACTATTAAGAAATTAGACATTTCATTCGACACGACCTAATACATTGACTTCTGGTTGTTCGTGTAAACGGGTTATAAAGAATGATTAATCTTCGCTCCCCGCTACCTAAGAGAGCCGAACACGAGAATCGCATCATCAAGTATGGAAATATCGAGGAGCGACAAGCTCGTGTAGAGAACTCGGCGCCACGCGGCACTGCATCGCAGCGTCGCGACGCGAATTAGGGAAGATTACATTCACCGCAATTTTTTAAAGAACTACCATTGCAAGGGCTTGGGCAGAAACTCACCGAGTTTATGTAGTTGATGAGAGACAGCCCGCCGTCCCAAGGGTGCTCGAGCTCGCAGGAGATGTTCGCGGGCCTTAACGCGTGTGACTGTTCCAGGGTCCTTAATCCCACAGCAAACACCTGCACGCTGTCGTACATCAAGGCCGGCTCCGCCTGAAATGGAAACGAGAAAAGAAACGAAAAGAACGTGTATGCTTTCTCTCCTTCTCTCTCTCTCTCTCTCTCTCTCTCTCTCTCTTTGTTTCGGTACGGTGTCGGTCATCGCGGAGCGTCGACGACGCGGCGAGCAACTCGCGTCGAGACGCGTAAAATATTTGCGCAGGCTGCCTTTTTTTTGGAGAACCGTTCACGGAGGAACATAAATTATGCGATGAGTTCATATCACTTTTTACTAATGACGCGGCCGGAACCACTCCAGAAATTATTAAATGTTCCAGGAAAAAGTTGCTTGAATAACCCGGAACGAAATTGCTATTAGCAGTCGATTGCGAATTATTTAGATGGTTTAACTGGTGTACAATGGCAGCTGAGGGAGTTTTACCATGCATTGTTAAAACTTTTTTTCTCACTGGTTCTCATTAATTTATATTCACTTGAAGAAAATCACATTCGGGCATTTTCTTATAAATTTGCTGCTCTTGTTCACCTAATCGTTCATCTTTATTGGGGATGGCAACTTGGAAAGGGATCAGGAAAGATGAGGTGCTGCTGCGTCTAGTACGCGATCGTAATTGCCGTCGATTACAGAGTCGCGAGATGAATTGAATTGTACAAACTATTCAACAATTTCATTAAAAATACAGCAATTTCTCTCGGAAATACCAAATTTCAGGTTGCTGTGAATTTCCCTGTGACTACGCCTATCTAATTTATTCCAGATCGATGCTAAGGTTCAACGGAGGTCTGCTAAGGTTACAACACAAAATGGTCTGTTTGGATGTGAGTCAAGTAAAAAAAACCGCGAAGCTACAAGGTACCTGACTAATCTCCGTTAAATCGTGTCATGTATCCTCCGAATTGCCTTCGAATCGTGTCATGTGGCCTCCGAATTGCAATCGAATCGTGGCAAAAAATTAGAAATAAAAAAGTTAAGCCATCATTTTTATTCTAACATTACTATGTATTCATATTAATGTTCACTGGCAAGCTGGCCGCTGTCTGTTTTGCTGATTGTGAATCGTGTCTCTGAGTGTCTGACGGGCATTCTAGGGAGAATTTACTGTATATGTGCCTATTTTTATAAGAACTACATCTTCCAAAAGCTTGATTAATTTACCCTTGCAAAACGTTTTCTTCGATAGCAACTTCAATTAGCGGTTACTCGAGAAAGAAAGTTCATATTTATTATAGGTCTACATTAATTTGACATTATTAAAACAAAATATATGTATAAATAATATATATATATATATATATATATATATATATATATATATATATATAATTGAAGTTGCTATATATATACTATCATAACAGAAATTGTGGCAAACACATTTGTTTTGTATTGTAATTATATTGTTACGATTTTCTCTACATAAATGTTGTATTTGTTTTTATGAAATCCATGTATAAGCTTTGTTTAATTAATCGCAGAATTGTGCCAAACATTTTTTCATTGGCATGAAGAAAATTCTAAACAGATCAGCAAAAGACAGATTGGCTTTACATGGAAATTTCGGACTTTTCGGAAATATCCGAAATTTCGGATTTTGTAGATTGTGCTCCAAATTGGAGATTAGTGTCCACCGTTGTCGCATCGGCGTGCTTATCTGTTAGTGGACTACGTTTTGTGTGATTGCCACTTCAGAGATTATTACAAAAGAACATAGAAACGATACGGGTACGCTGATGTGTGCCTCAACACAATTTGTGTATTCGCGATCGCATTACACGAAACTCGTACACGTATCGCGTACCGAGGCAAGAGGAGACCGTCCAATTAGTGGAAATATTTTCGTGTACTGAATGGAAATACGGCTAACCCAGAGATCAGCATTTAATCAGACAACTATACATGTCGTGTTTTCGTTTCTTATTTCTTCACGCTTTGTAATTATATGATTTAAAATGTTAATAGTATTGTTAACGGGGTCGCACAACAATGAGGTTAATATTGAATAATGACTAATGAATCATTAATTTGACGTAGCCAAATTGCAACGTGCAACACCATTATGTTTTATGTCATTTTAATTAAATACGAATTAAATATTTTAATAACTACCGGCAATTAGAAACGTATTCGTCAATTTGAAACGTTCCAGGATAATTTTAGAAAAAATTTCATGCAGTTAATATTTACTAGTTGATTTAATTATAATGTTAGAACATTATTTCTCGCACTCGTGGGAAAAGTTTCTTATTTCAAAGCTGTGGAGCATTGCGTGAGTGTGCAACCGACCAGATTTTATCCCCTCTATTCGTCACCTGCCTCAGGAGATTTCTTCCTGTCTCTGCACACTATACTTCCTATACGATGACGAAATATTCTGTAATAAACAGAGCTGATCAATGAATTTTTAAATGTAACAGTATTTTAATTTTATTCCTAATTAGAGCAACACTTTCCATTACATAAAATCAATACATGATTTACAAATTCCTTTTCAGTATATTCTCAGAAAGGAAAACAAGTGTACATCCTGTAATTTTAAATGAAATGCTTATAAAGAGCTGATTAGGTGTGTGCAGAAGTTTTAGATTTTTGCGCAATTGTTTAATATAAGAGAGTTTCTCGAAATGACGAAAAATATTTTCCATGTTAAATTATAATTCATAATACATAGGTCATGTATAAATAAAGAGAAATCAGAAAAAAGACCTAATACAGGAGAAATAAAATTCATGATCGTATCTTATCTCCTGTAATTTATAGTAGGAATCCCACCTGTCGTCCCAAAATGGCGTTTTTAGAAAAACGATTTTCACATCGTGTATCATCTTCGTGTAGTCGTATCCCCACCCTGGGACCCGTCCGTCATTTTTGGACGAAAGCTGAGATCCCTGATCTAAAGTAGAGATAGTGGAGAAAAATAAATTTGCTATTGATTACAGACCGCGGATTTTATACATTTGTAACAAAAATCAGAAGGTGCCATGTAAAGTAGATAAATTAATAGTGTTTAAGTGCCTATGTATTAGTTTCAGCTTATTAAAACCATTAACAGAATAATGATGTTTTTACTATTGGAAAACTAAAGGAAGGAACTCTAACCACAAGCTAAACGATGCATGGAGCAGAGGAAATCGGCCGGTTGCTCCGTCAAACAAAACAACGCGAGGGGCAAGGGAAAGCGATCGCCCTCTTCATCTAATCACGTCTTCTGTTTATCGTGTAACTTAGCCAATAATGACTCAGAATTTGTAAAGTGAGAGAGGGTTCAGGTGGAGCGATTGGTTGATTCCTCTTGCCTCTTGCATCGTTTAGCTTGTGGGTACAGTTCCTTCTTTTAGTTTCCCAGTAGTACATGGCTTCTGTTTGTTGCAATTAACATAAACAATTTTTCTATGCAGAAAAATTCGCAATCTAACCGTAAATAATCGAAATACCTGGTTAATTAAAAAATCGAAGGATATACGAGTTGAATTAATTTCTGTCGTGAACAACAAAACCACCGGCATCGGAATTTCCCCATACGCGACGTGTTCCCTCCCTTATTTGCTTCTTCGACCTCCATTTTGCATGCAGACGTTCCCGGGGCGCATGTTTGTCGTGGGCAAACACATACAAGAAATATCGAGGCTGCCTCCTCCTCGTTCCTACCTTCGCTTCTACGTTCACCACCGTTCTCAAACCTCAGGGACGTCCCGGAGCTTTGCACCGGAAGCCAGGATGTGCTGCCGCCGAATTTCTTAATCGACTTCGGGAGACGTTCGACCAAGCCGCGGAAGTTTTCTGGGAGAGCGTGTCTCATTATCGCCCCGGCGCGGCGCGCCCTAGGAGCTCCACGGTAATTAGCCTCGTCAACCGTATTATGAAGTCGAGCTATTCCACGAACAGCGACGGCATCGCGAGAGCTGTTTCTCCCGTGAATTTCGCGGCAAATGCGATCAGACGTTTTAAAACGCGGCGACGAAAGGGCGGAGGCGCGTAAATGCATCGGTAATAGGGAAGCTCTTGATCGAAATTAGTGGCGTGTCCATTTACGAGACCGTAAGAGAATCCCTTGTGGTTCGTAGTAAAAGGGATTGGTAGCGTTAAACCTTCAGGGATGATATCTGTGTACGCTGTATTAACTCTGATGATCATAGACTGCGGATTTTGTGCACTCATGACGAAAATGAACAGATTAAATAAAAAACTGTGAAGTCGCGTCACAGACAAAGAGAACATTGCCATATCATTTTCGACTTATTCAAATTATTAAATAACAAAATATGAATTTGTCTAATTTCATTTTCTTACAAGTGACTTGGAAAACGTTTATTTTGCATGAAAATCCGCAGTCCACTGATGAATGTTACTTATATTATACGTAGATAGATTATAAAGTACTATTAACGGTAGCTAACGAAGATTAGACGTCGTCCTCGAGGGGTTAATGGATACGGCAGAGAGTTCGTTCCGTCTCGCGTTACAAGATAATACTCCTACTTTTAACACTTCATTTTCATTACTTGACTAATTTATTAAATGCAACGTGCCTCTATTACGAAATATTAAAACAATTGTAGAAAAACAAGTTGACGATTTGCTGGATGTTATACTACATATGACGACTTTAAAAATACCGACTGTAATCAAATTAAGTTATCTATTCATTCGTAAATTACGAGATCGTGAACATCACATATGTTCGGCATTGGTCATGAACGTTTTTATTAAAAATTGTTTTAATATTTTTGGTAGCTTATATCGCTGTATGTAAAATGTAGAACAAATTGGAACAAGTATCATTTCCTACCTTCTCGTTTACCAATTTAAAACGTTTATTAAAACGGAACACACTTTATTGCTCGATCCAATAAAATATGTCATTTTATCGATTATTGCGAACGCGAATTCAATTCGAGAATATTTTTCTGTCTGTGATAATCCACTGGTAATATTTCATTGCTGTCAGCTGAAAAAAGCTTCAGCTTCGTATCATTCGTCATTTCCATTAAAATATTCAGTAGATTTATCCGTTTGAACGCGCTCAATCTCTGATGGAATAAAACGCGTTTTGCCCACTTATATCGTCATTATATTCCCGTTGCTTTATGCACGATTTTATGACAATAGCTATATTATTTCGTTCGTGGTAATTCGCGCAAAATAAAGGCACTTTATTATCATTATTACTGAACTGTTTCTCAAAGCAAGAATCGAAGCAGAAATAACAGCTGAATGTTTACGTCATAGCATGAAATTACGTTAATTGGATTTTAATCACTTTTTTAATAATGTGTACAAATAATATATCAGATATTGCATTATTTGTTTGGCACATCATGTTTGTTATTACAATGGAGAAGGTATTACAGAATGTTTGGAATTTTATGCAATTGATGTTGATACGCGCGGGGCTGCATGAAATTGTTAAATTAACAATCATGAAATACATCGCGGTGACCTGTGGAAATCTGCAATTGGATATTACGTGAAGAAACTTTTTAAAATATAAAACGAAATTACTCGTTAGCTATAAAAGTCAATACTTCTTTACTTAGAATTCAATATTCTTCCATATTTTGATATAGGAAATGTAGTATTCTTCAAAATTGTTGCCATGAAGCTCCTGATGTAAGCAAATATGGTATAGATATGACGTTGGAATATTCGACATACACTTGCATTGGGAACAATTTTGTTTGCTTTTGGAAACAAACGTGCAATTTTTTAACAACTTGTAGTAAGACCAATATCAACTGTTTTCAACAAAATTTTCGGTATCTTCTTCAGTAGCAGGTCACTATACGGTCATAACTTTGTCAAGAAGGTGACTCTCTTAGGGCATCTTTCTGCATATAGTTGAGTTGTTTGTACTCAGTTCCTTTTTAGCCTCGCCATAAATTAAAATCATTTCTATCTTTTCTGCAACACTGTACGACACCATCGTTTCACAAAAGTAATGTTATCTTTCATAATCAGTAAAAAAAAGTCGAATAGATCACAATGAATTTCTTAAACATACTGATTAGAGTCACCGAAAGGAGGAGAATTTGCATCAGTGTTTACAGTCATTCTTCAAGGTTCAAGAACGATTCTTGAAATCCTAGGGGGATCATGTCATCGTTATTTCACTATTTACGCCAATTGCCCTACTTTTTTGGATTTATCATACTCAAGGTCACGTCAAGGTCATAATATCATACGTCGTTGGATTCTTCATCGCCTCGGCTATTATACAGTGAAGATAAAAATATATCATACCATTTAAAAAATAACTTCGATTATCTTAAAATCTCAAAAGATATAATTTTTGTATCCATCATAACAATTGCTCCTCTGAAACAACCAATGTTTTCCTCGGATGCTGAGTTAGGTGAGATACCCTGTATAGTTAGTTATTATTTACAAGTTGTGCATCTCCGAGACGATTCATTCGGGTTATGATCCATAGTGTTTTAACAGAAGATGAATAGAATGTTATGCAATTCACGATTAGTTTTTGTCTACGAAAACTGTTTCCACAGAAGAAAGGTCGAAAAGGACGTGCTTTCTTTGTTAACGGGATGGATGCCATCTATTACGATGTTTAACTGCATTTTCGCAGCAATAGAGTAGCTAAATGGGTTAAACCTACAATGAGCTTAAGCAGCTAGTTCTAGTTGTGTTGACAATAACCGTCATTGGGAAAGATTTCCTACAATACAAGATTAGTAACCTCATTTTTCTATTCCCATTTTGTAATTATTTCACAGCGTTGGTTTTGTAATAAAATAGACGTGCGATACAACACAGTGATGTTTAATACAAAAGTTTGCCCGAATTGGAACAGACTTTTCGCGCTTTTGGTAAAGGTCTCGTCATTGAACGGTATTTAACCCCTTAACGTGCACGCTCGAGTTAACTCGGGCGCGCTAAACTGGCCAAACTGTGCACACTCGAGATAATTCGAGCGGCGTTGTACTTTATGTTGTTATAATTTTTCACACTCGAATGCGATCGAGAATTGAAAATAACGATGTGAAAGCAAAAGAAAACAATCGTTTTGTTGATATTTATCATTTACATGGGATTGTAAGCTATAACACTTACTTATTCAAGTATAAAATATATCCTTTTTCTACTTATCACTTACGACTTATCTCTTCCTTGTGAGCCGCTTTCCGACAGCGTATTCATATTCAGATTCTGATTCGCTCATTTTTCAATATATATTTTACTAAAATATAATGTAAAATAAAATATAATAATAATAATAATAATAATAACAATAATAATAATTTATCAAAATCCAAAATTGCAATAAAAATTTTGATTATTTTTGTATTTTTGTAATTTTCTTGCCAAGACAACGTTCTAAATTGTGTTTTTTTACATTAAAAAAAATTGATTTTTTTTGGCCGGTTTTTTTAAAAAAAACTGTGCATTAAGGGGTTAATAACTATTTCTATTAATTGCTGCGTTTCGTTCATTTTTAAAGCACACGCACGCTCCCTCCTTACACACATGTAAACAAATTAATATATCTTTTTCAGTATATCATGTATGCACTGTTTTAACATGTCCTCCATTTTTTAACGATTTTGTTAGATATTCACAATTAGTTGATTAACTTAGACAATATGGTGAGTGGTGATTATGGATTTTTTTTACCTAAAATAAAAATTTTCTTCGTTAATATTAAGAAACAGAAGTTAAATAACACCGTACTTCTCCTCTTAACAGTGTTAATGACTTAAAAATGACATAGCTATGACCTTAAATAATTGTGAAATTTTTACTATTTTGTGTATCTCATTATGATTCTGCTCATGTTATACATAAAGATTCACAGTCTACTGATGCTGAATAAAAATATTTTAAGCAGACTCTTGACATTTTCAATAGTTTCATATTTTCGACAAAAAGAGTCGAGAGATTCAAATAATATTTATGGGCGATTTATATGCTGCACATTGTTTTAATACTCCACGATCGTGTAACAATTCGACGCACTTGTGTGATGAAATTTACAAGAATATTATATAATTTTTTAATAATGCGACCGAGATGATTTAGACACACCATCTTTTGAATCCTCCACGATTGTGGTGCAATTTGACGCACTTATGTAAAACGCGGGACTACGAGTGCAACAGAATCGGAGAAATCAAAGAGTAAAACGAGGCTAGGTAAAAACTACAAGAGGATATTCCGCGGAAATATTTGTGAGGAGAGCGCGAGGGCTTAATAAAAGGACCAATGGTGCTAATGACTGAGTCCCCCGCGATTCGTCGCTCTCTGTTTTGGTCAGAACCCGACTGAATAACGCGTAACGGCACCAGCGCGGATCACCGTGAATTATTCGACGTCTACTGCCGGGCTGCCAGGGAAATTGGATAGAAGCGAACAAAGCCGACCCGTCGAAAAGTTGTTATCGTCGAAAATAATCAGCGCTAACAGCATTTTCGTGTGCCTCGCCGCCGGACGCATTATTGCACGATTTCACGGCTGAAAATAATGCGTCGGGAAAATTCCACGGTACTGCCAGTCCCGGGACCGACGCGACGAACCGAAGACGAGCTGGGAGAAAATTGCTGCCACGACTATCGGCTCGATTAAATGATAAGCGAAGTTTTTTGAAACGCGTTTCGGCTATGCTCGTCCGCGAATGGTTATCGATCGATGGACCTATGAAAGAACTGAAAGGAGTCGGGTATTTTGTACTAAACCGGGTTTCATGGTACAGCAATCCGGGGAATTCTGCGGCGGTGTTGTACCGAAAATGTTTGCGTTGGATGATTTTACGTTACATTAGGGTCTTAGAGGGACCATTAACGTTTCGGGGAATTTAGAGGAACGCCCGGATGGGCTGGCTGAGGCCGAGCACTTTCCTCTCAAGTCAGTTAAGAGTGAACTGCCAGAGGAGGAAAATGAGGAGAAATTAGTGCGGCGAGCGCGATCGCACCCTGTGCAAATTGAAATACATTTTTCTTGCGCGAGTCTATTATCTGAAAGCACTCTCTCGGAATGGCAACGGATGAGTGCGCTCAAAAAATACGAGGATATTTTTAAACTGTGGCAGACCGTGTACTATCTCTTTGCTCGCTTTCATTTCGCGATGAAACTTCCGGAATAATGGGACTAATTAAAACATACAGATTACGACTGTCTGCAAATATAACCATTCTGTTCTTTGCAGGTGTTAAATGTTTTAGGCGTTTCCAGATTGCTTTCACTGTAATAAGTCTTTCAGTATGTTAGGCCATTGTGCATGATAGATTTTGCCACAACGTAAGCTCGTTTCTAATTTTAACATCTCTGAGTTACTGTCCAAACAAGTTATCAAGTAATGGTATGTGGATAGTACTTGCGCTAATATGATCGATACGAAATTATAGGTTACAGAAAGATATCGACGGAAACCAAAAAAAAGATGCCACTTGCGAGGTTTCAAAAGAAAATTATTTCGTCGCAAAATATGAACATTTATTTGGAGAAATGTCATATTAGTGTCATTCTGATACTGAATTTTTTTCGCGTTCACCTGATTTGATGGTCCTAGGCTTCTTTTTGTGGGACTGCTTGAAAGAACGTAAATAAATCTTGAACAATTCTGGAACTTAATCAGAAGAACATTGGAGCCGAAGTCCAACGTTTAGGACCTGAAACCTTGCGTCACTTCATGGAAAATACTGCGGAAAGTTATATTTGTTTGATATCATTCAGTTATTCAGTGGCCACCCTGTTATGTTATAAATAGTTACTAATTGAAAGTTACAACATGCATTGCAATGTTCGGGAAAAATAAGACCTCCCGTTGTTAAATTTGGTTTTGTCTTGTAGAAGCTGCAGATGTCATTTCAAATGTTTTAATTATAAATGATTTTCACTGAAAGCAGCAAACAGTAATTAATTTCTCTGCAGACATCGGATATTCAATGGCAGTGAATTGATCGTTTGTTATTTTTATAAAAGCTCCGCCGCGCGAAATTGCGCGGGCTTTTATCGGCGCGTGGATCAAAGCGGGCCGAAAATCGAGATCCTAGCGGCGAATCCTGCCCGAAAAAATATCAGCCAAGGATTACCCGCAATTTAGTTAATCGGATCGTTTATAGTCGAGCGCGGCGAGATTGGAAAACACGAGGATGCAGGGGGGCACGCGGCACTATCAGAAATCTCGTGGTCCGGGCGAAACTTGTCATAGTTGTTGCGTTGCGAACACACGCCTATTATCTCGGGCTAATTGGAGCATGCTTTTAATTAGCCAGCGTCCGAGGCCACGGCACAAAGTTGCGACGACCGAGCTGTATTCTGCGCTTTGTTAACCGTGGAAATTCTCCGGTTTCCACTCCTGTCTCTCGTGGGGCGGTCATGTAACTTGCGTTTTCAATTCCGGGTTTAAAGTGAAGAATAAGTCGGCATAACTTAATTACACAAGATGCCTGGAGAAGGTACGATTGCGATTTCCCTGTAGCCTTGGGCTAGTTTTTCTCATGCAACGCGCTCCAGTGAAATTCACCATCTTCGAAGAAAACGCAATCAACCAGCAATGTGGAGAGGAAAAACTAGTAACTTTACGCGAAGCGAACAATTATCTCAAAAATAAATATTCGATCCTCTCGAAAAAAAAATTTCCAGATACAATCTTCATTACGTTCCCTGTCCATCTTTACATCACGCTTAGATTTGTTTTTTCAAGATACTAATACAATTGAACGATAATAACGTGGATTATTGGTTTGCTCATTAGATAAGGTGCTCGGGTATCTTAAAAACTGAATCATATAATTGCGTGAAATTCGGTAAGCAATCAATGAAGATAGTACGGTTAATGGCGACGAATTCAAAGTAAATAAAAATAATGTTTGTGTAATTATAATGGTTCTCATATTACACATGATTTGCACAATCTTTGCGCATTCGTCAGAGTAACAAAGCATCGACATAGAAATGTCAACATTTCTAATTAAATATCAATGTAAGTATATAACCGCTACACTATATTACAGCAAAACTATAAAATATAATACAGGATATATATATAACGATCAACTTATATCTTCGACAATAAATTACTTATATTGACACGCAACGGAAATATACCAAGCAATCGAAGTGCCGCAGACACGGTGTAAGAAGGAAAGGTGGAATCGACATTATCAATAATCTTATGATCTTAAAGATTTACTTCTAATACGGTAAGTCCGGGAGAGTTCGACTAGCGGCTGCAATTGTCGCGAATTGTATTCCAATTTTTTTTCACTAATATAGCAGTAATCGCCAGATAGGTAAGTTTATTTACGCTATTTCAATTTTAAGGGACATATTATACATAAAACTACTGTAAAATCTTAATAGTTATATTAAAAATGCGGTCAATCTCTCCCGTGATCGTGGTATAAACCGACCATACTAATCCAGGAGAATTCAACCACATTAATTGTCTTGTCCTTCATCAGAAATTTTATTCTTCTTCTATCCGGTTTTCTTTAAAGCGACTTAGCTTTCTTTCCAAGTTGAAAATATCTTCCAAATGATCCAAATGATCCCACATTAAGAAAATTCTCATATATAGTCCCTATAGTCCGTTAGATGCTGTATGAAACTTTTGTACTATAGGTGAGAGTCTATTCTGTATACATGTACTACAGTACATCCACTACAGTAACGTTGCTGTAAAGGTAACACGCTTATTCAAATATCATTTTAAAAAGTAATGTATAAGCAAGCACCGATATAAACATTATTGCATTTCGTGGGAGCTCATGGAAGTAAACTTTCAGCGTCACAGAAATCCTATAGCGCGTCCACCTCTCCTCCTTATACCGTGGCCGAATCACAAGTCCATAAAATAAAGCCTGGTTGGATCGGGGAAATTGTCTATGGTAATCGTTCACAAGCAATGAAGCGGAAGAGAATGGTTCCAAGTTCTGCTCTTAAATTTAATCGACCGACTCGTTTCTCTTTTATGTTTGTTAAGCTTCCGCCAGTAATTTCCTGATCGACGTGATCTATAAAAACCGGTAATCTTAGCGTAATCGGAAAAATCTTACGGTTTCGGAGAGGATTTCGTAATTCGGTCGCGCTGGTTTGACGCTCCGATGCTCGGCGTGGATCGTAGATTAGACGGATTGTCGGTTAGTTAGCAGGCATTTGTCGTACGCCGCAAATTTCGCAAGTTCCTCGCGCGCATCGGAATTACGGGAGCAGGACGGGAGCAACTTTCCTGGCCGGGCGTCTTAATCCGCGATCCGCTCCGCCGGAATAATTGTCGCCTGAAATTAATTCGGCCGGCCTGTCATTTTTCCTTCGTATCGGCCGACTCGCGAGTTCTGCTTCCGCTCGGCGGATTCTGTTTCCCGTGCTCGGATAGGTTCATTAGCATTTAAAGCGAACAGCGAACTGTTCCGTCGCACCCACACTCTCTCTCTCTCTTTCCTTCTCTCTCTCTCTCTCTCTCTCTCTCTCTTTCTTTCTGTCGCGTATTACTCGTGCGTGAGCGAACGCACCACACAATAAAATAGGATTTTTCATCTCCAGTTTCTTTCTTACTTTTATCAATAACAATTCAATATAGATTATCAATTAATAAAATACCCCGAGTAATAAAGTCAAACAGCTTTTGAGATCGTTATGTAAAGAATATTTCAAAACTTATTTTGATTTTAATACAGTCATTTAGAATTGATTTAGACTGTCACTTCTCAGAGATTGTCACGTCCGATATAGTGTTTACAAACATTAATTGTTGCGAACTATGTAAGTACTGTCCGCTGTTCCGCCTGACCTGCACGCCCGTAGTCCCCACTTTTCTATTACCTCTCAAAACCCATTTCTATTGGTAAAAGAGAAGACCCACAAGGTAATCGACGCGAGGAGCAAGGGGGATCGGTCGCCTGCTCCATCCAATCACGTCTCTTGCTCAGCGCGTAACTTAGTCAATAATAATCAAAAGTCTGAAAATTAGAAGACGCTAGGTGGAGCGGACTGTGGTAGGAGGTTGCCACGGCAGCGGAGGCAACTGTGGTAGAAGAATAGATGACACTAAATCCTTCAGAAAGGTAAACAATCTTTAAAGCCGATTTTCTCGAAAACGGAGCCCCGGATAGAAAAATGTTATAGCTAATTTGTGTAAAAATGTTATACTGCGAATTCCGGCCCACTCTTAAAATTGTAGTAGATACAGAAGAAATTCTATATTAAAAATTGCTTTTTTATTTTCTGTAAAATTATGCTACAACGTTAACACGTTGAGCGTCACGCGAATTCTTAAGGAAATCCCCGTCAGGCCACGCGCGTTTTTAGTTTTATATCATATTTTACACTGTCAGCCACGCGGCCTAAACGGAAAGTTCACTATCAGCTACCGATGGCTGACGTGGCACTCAACGTGTTAATAGGAATTTTCTGTATCAATGAAATCACCGTTATGACAAATAGCATTGAATTCCTCTTTACGTCCGAAAATATGTACAATAATTGCGAACAAATATATGCAATTCGTTGAACCTGTCGAATATACAGTGATTTCAATAAATTTAATAGATGTATGTATTTGAGATATTCAATTAATATTGAAACAATAAAAACGAAGCAAGTAATTCTTTGCTTCATGTTCGATCTTGAAAACTGAAGTATTATCGAGTTAAGAGAATGTCAGAATTGCTCTCAGAAGAGAATGCGAGAAATTTTGACATAAATGATATATCCAGTTCCGGTGTAAACAGTAGACGCTTGGTTTATGATGCCATTCGGCTAGTTTATCATGAGAAAAGTTTCCTAAGTAGATGCATATTCAGTCACATAATTTCACACTTTTACCTCGTGGCATGCAATCGCAATTATGTGGAAAGTTCGTCGACGATGAGTCGGTTAATTTACGGGACGGTGCTGATTACGCTTCCATCGGGTTAATATTTCATTCCATTAATCTGCACGGTTTTCTGATACGTGGCAGCGAGACGTCGTTGAACAATGAAGGAAAAGAACGTTTCATCAATTACGCGAAAGTCAACGATGCTTTCATGTCGCGGAATTTCGACTTCATGGTGTTGCGGTATATACTTTATAAAAATCAGCCCTCGGGACGAAACGGGTCGTGACAAATATCAGAAGTAATCCAACCTCCAATATTTACAGCCACAGCCCACCGCGATATTACGCTACTTTGAAACGGAAGTCTCGCGTCGCGTATTTACAGTCGCGTGAAATTTAAAATCTAATAAGCGGCTTTCAGACCTGACGACACAAGTTCATAGCTTCGTATCCGAGCAGGAAGGGTTGACGCTACCCCCGTGAAATCTGTCGTAACTCGGACGACCAGCGGAGCCGAGAGGCGCCTGCAACTGCCGGGTAAAATAATAAAACCTTCCGGCTGTGAGATAGTCTGATTTACGGTGACAAAGGCAAAGGTTATCCCTTGTAAACCGCGAGGGGGTGTTCGGTGATTCATTGGTCGACCGGAGAATGTCCGAAGCGGTGGGTAGGGAACGGTCTGCAGGCAGTCCATCGCCATTTTTCCCTATTTCTGCGGCTGATAAAACGAAATTCTTTAATTTACGGAATATTAAGAAATTCGGATGAAATCTAATGCAAATCCTTGGCGAGCACAGAAACTGAATTCTTGATAAAGATATGCGAATAAATTTACAGCCGCTGCAATTGAAATGGGATCTATGGATCCATTACGACAGACGTCTGATAGGAAACAATACCACTGTGCTTGTACAAAATCGTACATTTTTCTCGATTTCTCCCAGAGATGTTCAGAAGTCGGATTTAAAACCGGCAGATCTGAAAATACTAAGTCGCGATTCTTCTTCGAGGCTCGCGGTTCGTTTTTATAGAAACTCGAGACAGTCAGCAAAAAAGGCAGCGGCCAGCATGTCGGTATACATTAATATGAATACATAGTCGTGCCAGAATAAAAACGATGACTTAACTTTTTTATTTCTAATTTTTTGCCACGATCGAAGGCAATTCGGAGGTCACATGCCACGATTCGACGGTCACGTACCTAGTACCTACCACGTACCTTGTAGCTTCGCGGTTTTTCTTACCTGACTCACATCCAAACAGACCATTTTGTGTTGTCTTCCGGGAATTCGCGTCGCGTGCCGCTTCGCACACTTGACCGACTCCGTCGACCCTTTGCATCCACGTAGCGATAAATTACATAGGCGTATGACTAGAACAGCGAAATTCACAGCAACCCGAAATTTGGCATTTCCGGGAGAAATTACTGTACATAGTTCGCAACAATTAAGTTAACTGCAGTAGAAAAATAGACAATTGTATCCTTTACAAAGATGAACAAACTTTAACGTCGATTTTCTCGAAAACGGAGCCCCGGATAAAAAAATCTTATATCAAATTTGTTTCCTACTTTTTCACGTAGAATCATCCTTTGTTCGGTTATATTACGAATTTCGGCCCACCCTGCATACGTTTTCTTGTGTTTTAAAAATCTGCTCACGCCATATATGCATGAAGATTCGCAGTCTAGTAATTAAGTTACGAAAGTTTATGCAAATTTACATTTTCGGAAAATTTAAAGACATTTTCTTTCACTTACCAGTGCCATCAAGCATGTTAAGTATGAAATAAAATTGTTCTATTATGCATAATGCAATTATTTGTTCTTATTCATTCTTCTACCTTCTTAAAATTATTGTATGTTCTAAGTACATAAAGTTCTACAGTCTTAAAATAGTTAGTACGAAAGTACTAACAGAATCTAAAAATGCCCCTCAGATCGTTTAGTTTGTTGGTAAATGCCATTCTTTCCAGCCCCCAATGGTACATATGACTCAAGACAATAATGTTTGCGATCTTGTGTAATATTTTATTTATATATTATCATAAAGCATAGAAAAAGAAATTCAATGACATAGAAAAATAAGTTACAGAAACATGAAATCTACGAACTCTACGGGACCTGTTTTTAAAGAAAATTCAAACTTTAAATATAAGATCAAAGACTAATTACCGAGTATAAGAATTGTAGAAACTTATGACATCCAAAATTGATGCTGTTAAATAGAGATATAGTTTATATGATATTCATCCTCATCGTTTTCTACGCAGTAACATTTCCTGCAAAGATTTGTATTCCGGTGGTCACTGACGAAGCCGAAGAGGAGATCCAAAAAACGTAACAAGCAACGTTAGCTCCAAAGAAGAAAAGGAACAGCTGCCTGTGGCAAACTTTATACAGTTTCGGAATTCCATAGATAGCCTTGTTGCCAGAACTGGAACATTTAGGTTGAGCCGTAGATTAAATAGAGAAAGGACGATGACCGGCTCGTCGAAATCTACGATTCACACCACCTAGGGATCCCAATTTGTTCGAACTCTTCGGTTGCAAACTACAAGTTTCGTGGTTTCTGATCAGAGAGTTTAACTGACTTGAAATTCGCGATGGATTTTTTCGGGCGGGAGGCAACGAGAAACTTGATCCTTCTCGTAGGGGAAAGAAACGTATCGGCACCCCTCTTAAAATTCAATTCGTTCATCCGATACTTCCAATCGGCCGGGAAGCTCATCTTCGTTCCCTTGATCAACGCGGCGGATACTCAGGGCACGGAGGCGAGGAGAGAGCATTGTGCAAGAAACGAATCAGTATGCAAGTAGCGTTTGCGGTGTAACAAGCTTCCCTCGTGCAAGAAGGGAGGGGAAAGGCCAGACATATCCAATGACGCGTTTATTTTTCCAGCCGGAGCCCGTTTTTCCGTCTATATTTTCCAGAACGCGGTTTGCGCAGCAGAGATCATCTAACAGGTTATTCCGAGGTTGGCTTATATTCGCCGCCGAGCCAGCTTTGCCATCTTCTTCGCGAACGTGCCGCCTTTAGGCTATAGTCGCGTTACCAGTCGAGTAATGGATCCTCTTCGTCGGGAAGCGTACCGGTTTCTCGTAGATAATAATTTAGCGTGTGTAAGCAAGTGCAAGTTAATTTAAATACGGCGTGTCTCGAAACATCTTTCGCGGTTACAAGCGAATGCAAATCAGTTGCGTTGGATTACCAAGCACCGTGATCTCGAAGGCGACCTTTTTTGTGGAAAAAGGACGAGCGGCATGTATAGAAAGAAAAGTTGTCCAAAATAGTAGGCTTGACGACATATTTCAAGGCCATCGAAATCTGTGAAGAATCGCTCATGTAAATTATTATTGGAAATCGTATGATTTATACAGAAATAAAAGTTTATTTGCAAAATAAAAATAGAATTAATATAGGAATTTATTTTATCATTATTATAAGAAATATTCTACATATAGAAATTTATTTTACCATTATTATAAGAAACATTCTGCAATATAACAAAATGAATATTTTAATGTTTGCAAATGAAGCTATGAAAACTTGAATTTGCATAAAGATCCGCATCCTATTAATGACTATATGATTGAATAATTAACATCATACACTATCGTAGATAAAAAATATCTATAATGTATAACAAAATATTGTATAAAGTGTATTCATATTCGTTTGAATATTGATTTAATAACATGTTTATAGTCGATAAAGCAGTTGGTTTCTATATACACCCGTTTCATCCAGATGCTCCTCATGTATTGCCACTGTGTATTCAGTAAATGATTCGTACAAAAAATAATAATTCACAAAAATGATCATTGTCAATAGACAAGATTCACAAATGCGGCATATATTAATGCATATTTTGATGAATAAAATGTTTACCTGAATTTAGAATCAATTCTTCTTTTTTTAATAACCCGAGATTTCATGTTACGCGACGTGACAGCATTTAAATTATTCTAACAGTTAATTGCGTTCGTGACAAATCTTTTGAAAGAGCTGCTGCGACCATGGCTTTATTCTTCCGGGGATTTTCGTTTCTTTTCTTGTACCGGCTTTTGGCGTCGGTGTTGATTGTGACCGAGCTTTTTGCGGAACGTTGCCCGAGCTAACCTGGTCGTTTAACAACGGGTAAAAGGAACGTCAAGGAGCAGCCGGACAAATCGAAATCCGTGGAAGGATGAGAAGGTGCACGGCCAGACGTGCGGTTGAATTTCGTGGATGTGGCGCGTGCTGCCCTTGGGGAGTTGCAAAGGGAAAGCTGTCCTGGGTAATTTCACCGTGACAACTCTTCTCAGGAGCGGCAAACAGTCGAGCCAGACGAACAGAACTCCAGATGACAAAGATACTCTCGACAGTCGTCGTCTAAGAATTCTCTTCCGACGAACGGGAGAACTTATAGATTGGTCTCTTCGCGGAGCGATCGATGGCTCACGTCAAGAAAATGAGAAGCGTGTTTCGCGAAGCGACGATATATGTAGTTCTTTAGACAAATGGCTCGCATTTGTTAAAGTGGTAATCCAACTACTTGTAGATATACATATGTCTGGAATGTAGAATGGGTGGAACGTAAGTAGAGAATTCATTGTGGTCTGCCACATAATTTTGAACATGCTGTAGAATTTTGTTTCACTCGATATTATTGCTAGAAACCTTATTATTAGACTGCGGACTATTGCCTGCACCAATTATACAGAACAAGAGTTAAATAAATGTCGCAAGATTCTTAAATTCTTCCGATGTCTTCATCCTTCTGTATTGCGTTTACCCAGTTTTTGTTATAAATGCATGAAGTCGATATCAATAATTGCTTATGCCCGGCAATAATTCAGGTAGTCTAAAACAAGATTTATTAACCTTCGTTCTCTCCATAAAATATGGATCATTGCAGTTAAGAAAATTGCATGTCGGAAATATTTTAATAAATTACATCGTACACGTAATTATTTTCATTGAAATGGGTGTACTGATAGAAATCTCATTATTAGTACAATAACAAAAATGTGAAGAATGAAAATAGAATATTTTTTCTAAAAAATGGATTATTTTAGAATAATGGTATTGAAAGAATCTAGTAAAAATTTCTTGATATTGCTTCCATGTTTTTTTTTCGTTTGAATATTGATTAAATATCATTAGAAAGTAGAAAACTATATTAGATATTTTGGTAAGCAATGAAATAATTTTTTGATGGTTATACGTGTAGTATCCCTTAGAAGAATTCGGGAATGTAATTTTAGTGTTTATTCTACGCGAATCCTTCACTTGCTGTCTCCTCAAATGGTTGATAATATATTCATAATATATAAATTTCAGAATAAGAAAATTCGAAACAAATTGCAAACATTTCTTGACAAACGATATCAATTTCGCGACAGCGATGTAAATATTTATGTTTATCTATTCTTATGGCACAGTAGAGCCTCAGTTATCCCAACTAATTAAGGAAACGTGTGTGTGACGTTTACTGATTTGTACAGTAAATAGTGTTTTATACGAATCGTCCTGGATCTTGTGAAACATATTTGCATAATAAAAATAATAATTTATATATGCATCCATTATTATTTCTTCTATTAGATATATTGGAAGAGAATTGGAAGAGAAATGATCTCTCTCCAACCAATAATAACAACGTTCCTGGATTACAAAGCCAGTAGAACGAAAATATCAGCACGAAACGAAAGTTATTGTTGCAAAGAAATAATACACTGTGTGGGTTCATATAAATTACAAAAATTCAAATGTGGATTGTATGGATCTATACTGTCACCAGCACCCACTTCTCAAAACTCTTGAGTAGTTGTTCTCGAGTCTCATATCCCTCGAGCATTCTAGTCTTGAACACTACATATACATATGGTTGATACGAAAACTTCGATGACTATACATAGACGAAGCTAGACATTTGACCTTCTATCATTTTAACTTGTTTGCCACAAGTTCTTATACGTACGGAATTTGCAATTTTATTAAACTAAATGTTAGAAACATTCGTTACATATCATTTGAATAAATTGCGAAGATAGATAAATAAATAAAGAAAAAATTCATTGTAATCAAAGCTATTTTTTGTGCCGAAACAATTAATTACCACACCGTTGTTCTATCGTTAATTGCGGCATTGCTACATTTAATCTTCCGTTCCTAGTCACGATTTCTACTTCGTGCACTGTCTTTCTGCAAGGATAATCTCGCTGAAAAGCGAAAGGAAACCCCACAAGTCGAATCGCGTGACGTTCGATTGCTTGTGCTCATTTCACTAATTGGGTGAACTAATAATAGCGACCGCGTCTTCGTTTTCTTCTGTCGTTTGTGATATCTACCAACCCAGGAAAGCTGTCGATTAAATAAATTATGAAGAGGATGTCTCGTAACCGGTACAGATCAGAGAAAGAATTTCTAAAATTGTATTAGTTGTGTCGCATAAATTTTTATACTATTTGTAGCCTCAGCAAAATGGAAATTTTCTTTTTTTATTTCATATGGAATTATCGTTTTGTATCATCGAATAAAAGTTAATTGTCTCTTTTACCTTTTATTTCCAAGCTCCAGATGTATCAACAAAATTTATGGTTTTTGTATTTTACTCCGGAACCGTTTAAAATTCATTCGTCCGGTGGATCGAAAGACAATTTCGTCACGGAAAGTGTGAAAATAGATTTCCACAAGGTAAACAAGCCGTCAAGATCCTGAGTTGTGCAGCGTTAGTAGGTGTCGTAAAAACAGTCGCTATTTTTATTTTTGCAGATTGCACGCGGGAATCTATACGGTTCGACATATTTCTGGCTTATCCGACCGCGTCAACAGTAAAAAGCGTGGCCAGTATATTTATCCCGGTATCTCTAACGCGTCACAGAATTTTTGTCAGTTAATAAACAGCTACGTCAACCACCTCCATTCCACGCTTCGATTCATCCGCGAATTCGATGAATCAGCCTTATCGATAAAACGCGACGAATCTAGCTTTGAAAAACATAGATTTGTTTATACTTCTACCTTACTGAAATCTGATAAATGTAAAAAAAGCGCGGTATCGTAAAATCTATATTTATTCTCAGTCTACTGTAACTTTCTTTCTTTTATTTCCTTTACTTTACTTTTTTTAGCGCATTGATAAAATTATTTATTAATTATAAGTATTATACGATATATTATACAGTTATGTTAAATTTTTGTTAAATTATATTAGAAACATTTTTGAACGACAGTTCTTTGGCGATCGAGTCAGAAGAAAAATGGTGCTATTTTTACTTTTTATGAGGAACAATTTTTCAAATCCTTAAAAATATCAGATCGATCAACAATGGTTTTTGCTTCAACGAGAATACATTCTCGTTGAAAAATTTTTTTAAAAATTTATTTTAATCTCGTTGAGAAAACATACCGAAGTAAAACGTACACCCGCGATAATAAGTAGAATTATCCTCGTTTAGTAATTTTTATAAGTTACAAAACGTAAATTTCCATCGGAGCGACAGAGACACATTAAGTGTGATCAAAAAACACCGCGTCAGAGGTTTTAGTGGTTGTAACGGATACACATAATTGAGAAACTCTTTTCCAACGCCTACGTCGCCGCGACTCCTAAATCTTCTCGAGTTCTTTAATCCGTGCGACTCGGTTGAAAGTATTCCTTCATTTTTCTGTTCAAAGCTCGTTTTTGTATTTTTTCTTCCAGCACGGAAATTGCCGTTGGAATGATGTATTCGCCTCGCCGGGAGTGGCGAGTCGGGAAAATACCGCAAACTACGTCGCTGACGACTGCTCGATTAAACCTCAAGCACCGCTCTACCATGAATTTCTGCAAGGACACGGAAAGAAATTCATTTGACAGTATCATCTAGAAATTTCCAGAGCTAATTGAATTTACTTTTCATCGATACGATTCATGGGATTCGATCATTCGGGTTGAACGAGCGTCTCGAAGAGATATTCTGAGGAAGCGTGTCTTCAATTATTACCATGAACGATCCGAAACTGTAATTTATTTCACTTCGAGTAAGACGCAAGTATCCCTTTGAGCTGAGTATTCTGTTTCATTCCGTTAACTACGTACCTTGTACAGAAAATATTTCTGACACATATTACTTGAAAAATTTATGTATCGACCTGAAGAAATCACTATGTTCTCACGTTTCACCTTTTCTCTTAGAACATTTCTAAACGCTCGAATCTCCTAAAAACATGGTGACTCCAGCGTTTAAAAATGTTTTAAGAAAAGGTGAACGTGAGAATTTATTTATCATAAATAAATTCTAGATGTAAAGAAATTTCGATGGAACATTATAGATGCAATTAATTCTCGAGAGGCTTGAACATGTTTCCAATAGATATTCATTAAATGTGTGTCTTCCTAAGAGTGTTAATTTTGAAGAATCAAATACTTGATGAAAAGTACCAAACACAATTTTTACAAACAAAATCCAAACGGTTTAAATAATTCTTAAAATGATCGACTGCGGCTGTAGCTCGAAATGGCCAATTACATTTCGCATAATTGATACTATTCAGAAGAATGCCTCACTTTCTGTGAAAAACATCTCTTTCGCATTCGCTCGAAGGACCGAAAATATAACAATAAAATTTCTATTAAGACGGTAATAGTGCCCGACGGCACATTCCGCGAGTCTAGCAATTTTCTACTAGGATGAAATGTCTCGAGGGACTCGGAGAGTTCTCATAGGAAAAGAACGCTTTCGAACAAACGTCGGGGAACTTGAATATGCTACATAAGGCAGCGCGTTTATTTGATTTCGGGGCTGGAAAAGGCGTCGCTCCTGATGTTATTTCTAGCGACGATTTCTCGGCTGTATCGAGTCCCCCGCGGTTATTATCATTTTTCACGGCGCGGCATCGCAGTGGGTTCACGGGCCTGTTTGCATGTATAATAACGCGAAAGGAACGTGCCGGAAAAAGTCGGTGTTTTGACCGGTCCGAGAGCGCCGGAACAGGGATATACATTCCTACGCGAATCTGGTTATCTTGACGAACCGCGTTGTCTGGAATAATAAGGTATCTGTGAGTCAACACTGACACACGTTTGCATTTTCAGCAAGGGGACTTGGCGTTATTAGATACAGACGTTCCCCCGTCCACAGAACACCGTAGGTAATCAGAAATTATACCGAAATTTTAGCAACGTGCTTGTTTCGTCACACCGAGAATGCTGGCGAACCTCCTTCTGGAGGTTTCAAATTCAAAGCGGCAATATATTATTATTAAGCAATACACATACGTTGATGATCCTTTTTTGGTAAGCTAATTTTTTGTTTGTCCACTAGCCATTCCTAGTTTGTGTTTATTATGCAGTATACCTATTTGAAAGCGTAATGCTATAATAATAATAATCACGAGCTATCGTTTCTATAGCGATGGAATGGAAACAAATTCGTAAACTAGAAAACCGTACATACTTCAGTAAATTCTCCTTAGAGTGATCGGAGCTTGGAATTGAAAACGCAGTAATCCGAGGACAATCAGTCGCGATTATTCGAGTCTAGTGAGAGAGAGAGAGAGAGAGAGAGAGAGAGAGAGAGAGAGAGAGAGAGAGGGAGGGAGGGATAGGAAGAGAGAGTGAGAGAGAGAGAGAGAGAGAGAGAGAGAGAGAGAGGGAGGGATAGGAAGAGAGAGTGAGAGGGTGACAGAGTGGGGGTGGGAGGGAGTGAACGAAGCTCGGGGAAGTCGGCAAAACAAGGCAGCAGCCAGCATGCCGGTGTGCATTAATATGAATACATAGAAATGCTAGGATAAAAACGATGACTTAACCTTTATATTTATAATTTTTTTACTGATGAAATTTTTTTTAATATATTGTGTGGTCAGATTCTTCCAATTAAAATGAGACCAAACACGATGTGTACGACGAACGTCTCTGTCTGCGATGACTGCATTTCATCGCAGACAGAGACGTACAGCGGGAAATTCATGCGCAAACAGATGAGTTCATGGATTAGGACGACCTTCGTGTTCAATTTGATTTTCACCTCATACATGCGCGGATAGAAGTGTGTTTCACTGATTACAAGAATGTCTTCGGACGGCAGACGGCGTGAGGGCGTGAGCCAACCCAGCAACATTCTAATCTCCATGTAAATCGAGAAAAAATATTAAAGAGTTCACGCGTCGTAAGCACACGCAGCTCGGCGTATCCGTTTTTAGCCTCGGTCCTACAACATCCGCCATTTGGTTAAGAGATCCCCCTACTTTGGTCGAAAAATAATATAACCCCCTAAAAATATTTACTTCACTTGTAAGTTTAAAACTCAAGCATACTTGTTGTTTGCTTCTCAATTCATTCGAGTATCTTTTCCCAATTCATTCGAGTACATGTTACGTGCTGATAAAAGGAACATGATTACTATTTAGAAGTTTATCTTTCACACTACTTTCAATGACCCTCGAATATGTTGTCAAGGTCATATTTCTAAATAACATCGTCGAATATTTGTTATCGCTGTTCGGCTTTATATTAGAGCATTTTAAATGTTTCTATAGCAGATTTTTAGAATCTCACGCAAAATTTCAAATTATTCATAGCATGGGTTATGATATTCTTGTCTCGATGGATTTTAACAGATCCGTATAAATGAATATAGAGAAGCGACCCTCAATGCTATTACAATATACAGTAACTTCTCTCTAATTGACGCTCAGATCGTACACAAAAATAGGCAATTTGGGAAGAGGGGATCCGATTATTCGAGCCTTGCGGCTCGTTTTTATAGTTACCGATTGTCAACAATTATAAAAACGGGCCGCAAGACTCGAATAATCGGATCCCCTCTTCCCATTTTTGTGCACAATCTGAGCGTCAATTAGGGAGAATTTACTGTACCTAGTACCGACATACAAAAACTAATAGAATTCCGTATTTTTCCGTAGCAGTATCAACACAACATTATTTATAATGCGATAGCGTTTCATTAGGCAACTTTAACGATGTATGATGCAAAGTTGTACAATGTCGTACGTTGTTTTGGTAATAGTAGAAGGGTAGGAGCGGCGAAAAGTCATTCTACAACATTCATAATGTAGTAGAGGGTCCCCCAGTGAGATTCCAAGGAATGAAGTCTACGTGAATTGCAGATCGTCTGCAAGCTGAACGTTGAATCCTGCATGCTCGTTTTACGGACTCGGACGTTCCTGCTTCCTTTGATGTAGCCACCAGAAATTTGTATAACGGAGAGTTCTGATAAGTTCAACTATAACGAACCGAAAATGACTTTGAAAATGATATATATATATATATAACTTGAAAAATAATTATCTGAAATTTTATTTCTTTCTATATTAATGATACAATTTAAAGGAATTACGAATTTCTCAAATATTTTCGCGAATTTTGCTCCACCCTGCATATATATATATCATTTTCAAAGTCATTTTCGGTTCGTTATAGTTGAACTTATCAGAACTCTCCTATCATATATATATATGCAGGGTGGAGCAAAATTCGCGAAAATATTTGAGAAATTCGTAATTCCTTTAAATTGTATCATTAATATAGAAAGAAATAAAATTTCAGATAATTATTTTTCAAGTTATTCTTATTTGAAGTCGTCTCGCGACTTTTACCGTGCATAATTATCTCAAAGCTCTCTTCAAACCATGTTGTACAAGACACGACAATTTTGGATCATTTTTCAAGGTCACTACTTTTGTTTTCCGTCTCCCGAAAGCTACAAGTTGCAACTACATTTAGCAATCGCTTCCGTTTATGTATATTAAAAATAGGTTTTCAGAGAACGTCTAAGCTTCTCATCTAGTTAAGTAATTCGTCTCGTCGTACAGCCGAGGACACGCGAGCAGTTAAGCCAGGCGTTGCTAGTTTCGCTCGTGCCTCCTCATCGGCGCGCTTGAACGAACTTGTTCGGCAGCGTTCAAGCCCATTGGCCACAGTTCCGGCGCGCGCGCCCGGATGCTTTCAAATTATTTTATGGCTGTATGAAACGTTCGCCTGGTATCGACTGCGCGGACTCTAACGGTCCGTTTCCGAGCGGGCTTTTTCCTCATCGCATTGTTTTACATCCACAGCTGCGAGGTGACACGTGTTCCACCGTTTCGACGTCGGCCTCGTTACTCGCGCGCGTTTTACGATCAATAAAGTATCGCGTCGCAGGACCAAACGACTGTTTCGGCGTTTAGTAGGGAAAATAGACACGGTTTTTCAACGCTTCTGCTCGACAGATGACTGCGTCGGCATCACCTACGATTGTTGTTACTATTATTTATTGTATACGGGTAATGAATCTCATTAGTCATAACAAAGATGCAAATTCAGTTGAACGAACATAGTAAAGAAAAGAAGAAAGAGAGAAAAGATACATGAAAAGAAAAAGAAGAAAAATTGACGAGTCTACTTGGTTATTAAAAATATTGCAGACAAAGAGGGTATCCCGGACACGCCTCTGAATTTAAGCGATGTTCGGACATCTATATGATTTTGAATCATTGTAGATTTTATTGACTCAATGGAAGAATATCGATTTCGAAAGTACCCGATTAGCTCAGTTGACTGGCACAAAGATTTTCAAATCATATGAACTTCATTTTCACCCTCATTCTCCACCAGTTTTCCGAGATATCCTGTAGCTACTCGCATCGTGGACACGTCTATAGGTAATTATTTGTCAAAGGTTTCAGAAAGAACGCTTTCGCAAACCAGATTTGATTCAAATTTTTACTGATCTACGGAGAGCTGTCCCAAGTTGTAAGTGAGACCATTGACAACAATCTCTCTCTCTCTCTCTCTCTCTCTCTCTCTCTCTCTCTCTCTTTAACCGTTCGCAAAATATCCCCGAATCTAAGTAAGGGCGCACGAAGGAACTATTAATGATGAATTCTCTAACAAGCCTAAGATGAAACTCTGCTTTCTTTTTATTTATTTCGTCACTAGACGTTATCATTAATCTTTTTGATTGATTAAAAAATAAATTACTTGGTTCCAGTACATTGCAACGACAGCAGATAATTTTGCATAAAAATCCGCAGCCTATGTTTCTTACAGTTGCCAAAAGCACTTGTTTTGTTCATGTCAATAGCAAGCTAACTACCATTTTAAGGACTCAGCGGGGACAGAACATCACAGCTGGCTGATCGAAAGAAGTGACCGTTTACGTTGCACTGTTATATTACACGGCTGGGAATATACTGTCCCTAAAGTTTTGTAATCAGTGAATCGATAAATCTATTTATCTGGCCTCATATCTGTATCCTCGGATATCCTGCGTGTCCTTCTGCTCGAGCGAACCGATCGCAGGAGCAGAAGTAAACTCGTCACGTTTCACCCGGACGAGTTCCGGAGGATCCATGCAGCATTGAATCGGGCAAACATTTGAGACGGTGTTATTTGATCGCCGGAAGGTCTTGACTCACGTAAATCTTACCTGTATAACTCTCGATTTGTTGAGGATCGTATTCCCGGATGGTTGGTAGCGCTCCATGTCCCTCAGTATACCGCGCACACCGACGTCCTCCGCGTCGACCAGACGGAAGGCAGTGATATTGACGAAATTGTACTTGAAGTCCTCGAGGTCGAAGGTCTCGATATCCTGGAAAAGGCGCAGACGAGCTCTCATTTTCGAGTTGCTGCGACTTCGGCCGTTTCTCGTCCGGTCGATGGTACTTACGAAAGTCGTGAAGAGATAATGGTACTTGTAGTCGTTCATTTGCAGCTGCAGGATCTGAAAGTAAGTACGCGCAACGATTTATTACCGACCGATATTATTTTTTGAATACTTGTCGGCGCAATCCCGTTGCGTTGACATGAACTAAATAAAGCGGGTGATCCGACTTTCACAGGGATTTATCGATGCGGTGTGAGAAAATGGTCAAGTTACCTTTTCACAGTGTTTACTTTGATCTGAGACAGTTTGAACCGATGTTTTTTAACCTTTTAACTGTGTGGATAATTTCTTCTCGAGCCTTTTTACACGGGTTATCAATGACATTGTGTAGTTTCTTTTGGCATAACTTTTCACAAAACCTGTTTTGAAACAGTGAGAACGGTGCACTTGTTGTTTAATGCTGTTTCTGTATGACCAATATTCTCGGCATCCACTAAAACAGAATTCCTCTGCGTGAAAAAGTTCTTAGAATTGTGTTTTGAGATATTTATAACAATGATACCACATTTTATGTACTGTTTCGAAACAAACAATGTGTAACCGTTTTTAATATAATTGATTTGACGGTTAGAAGCTTTAAGAAGGTCCATTTTCGTTTTTTTTTTCAATTATTTTGAATAACAAATTTTCATAAGTATGATTGTAAAACTGTAACCTTACCTTCTGAAAAACGATTTTAAATTCGAATAGTATACTCTGCGAAAAAAAGTGGTCTGTGAAGATCTTTTTTTAACAGAGACTCATACAAATTTAGTAAAATAATGTGTTAACCGTTCTTCACTAAATTTTAACTATTATGCTATCAAGACGATGAAAATGAGCTTTTATGTGTGTACGGTAGATACATAAGATCATCTGATAAAAATGATTGCAATTGCAAAAAATATTTTTTACTATTTATTATGGAATTAATTATAGAAAATATGCAATTTTTAAAGTAACAGGGCAATATTACATATTTTACCTTTTACAACAATATAATATCTTTACAATTGGACCAAGCGATCTAAATTTTGTTGAGGTGTTAGATGGATTAGTTTACGAGACAATGGTTAAAAAATCGTTTTCAGAAATTGATTAGGATGATAACAAAATTAAAAAATGACGTTCTTCAAACTTTTTTGTCTGAGCCTGCAAGGAAAATTTAAAAAATGCATTTTATAGATCTCGATAACTTATATACAGCGACACCCATTAATATTCGGACATCTTTAAAAACGGAATAACTTTTTTTAAGTCTGGGGACTAAATGATTAGAATTTCTTTTTAGATGATAGAGGGACTAGTTTATACATATATACTAGACATTGATTAAAATACTCTTTTTCATTTTGCCATTGCTTGGAGTGGTGAAAGATAATAAAAAGCTATTGTTTTTTAACTTTTTATCTGAATCTATAACGAAAATTGAAAAAAATGCATTTTGTAGATTTCGATAACTAATGCGCATGTTGAAAATTTCATCGCGTAGCATCATTCGCGTGGCTTTATGAAAATTTCGTACTTGCTTTTTGGTGCAATATATAACGTTACATTTGCTCCTAAATAAATATTATATTTATGAATGTAATCATCTATATGGTTTCTTATATTAATTCTAAAGTGTTATTCGTGCACCACTGTTTCATTGCTATGGAATAATTAGCAGATTTCACCAAAACATCAGGTGGCTTTATGGAAATTTCGGGCACTGTACAAATAAATAATTCGATGATGTAATATTGAAATCGGGCACGAATGTTCCCAATGATCCAATAATTACTCCCAAAGTTATAGTAACAAATGACGCGTGAGATTAGACGCTCATACGAGAGTTCGCGAATCGTTCGAGCAGTTACTGTAAGCGGTCGAGGAATGAAATAAAATTTCCAGGGTATTGTATTATTCAGACGTTAGCGGAGAACAGCGATATCCCACAATCTGCACCTCCCGCGGGAGTAAATATTGTAAGTAATATTACCCGTGGGGAATGGGTAACATCTTGGATATATTTACATTGTAGACGCGCCTGAGGTTATCGAAACCCGTGGAAATCGATAGAGGAATATGCAGTTACCATTCGTAGAAAATGATGCATGTGCTCCGGTCTAGTATCCACGATGAGATTCCGTATTTCCTTGCTTTTCATCTCGGAGAGAACCTGCCGGTAGGAATCCGGGTCGGCCTGCCTGAGGTTAACCTCGATCTCCCGAGACTTCGGCGACCTGACGAGCTCTCGTAGCTTCACCAAACCTGAAACGGGTCGTCGTGGCACGATTAAGCCGTCGTCGCGTCGATTAAAGAGGAGCTAATCATTCAGCTGGCTGCGCCAGCTAAATCGCTGTCGAAACGCGAGCGCTTTTATTTCTATTCTCGTCGCGAAACGTCGTGACGTATCGCGAACTGGATAAACTGGTCGGGCGCTGCATTGTTTCAAATGTTGTAAACTCATCGGTTTGGAAAATTTGGAAAAATTAACACCTGACCGGCTTGCAGACAAATTAAAGTCTCTCTGAATTCCCCTGCACCGAGGAACGCTGATTCATTAATTCAATTACAGAACCGTGTCGACACGCTGCTCCATGCGTTTCCAACTCGTTTGCAAAGCTTTCTCGTTCGGTTATTACAGAAATCAATGTATTTGTGTTCGTATTTCTGTGAGCACAGGAAATGATTGGATCCAGGATGATTGGATACGATAAAGCGACGAGCCTGCTATTAGTAATGATGCGCTAGTACGAACGTTTGAAAGAAAGTAATCGCTCGAACAAAAAATATGTGATTGAGATTATCGCGTTCGATATTATCATTCGTTATGTTCTTCGCTGAGAATTTTCGTTCTTCGTTCATTCAACTCTGTGTATTTGTTTCATAAAATGCGATTGACAATATATACAAAATTAATCTGACATTATCCAAAATGCGAGATCTTGATTGCTACACAACGTAAAAAAGTATTTCTCTTCGATTCCTGTAAAAGAAGCTACAAATTTGACCGCAGACAGTTGAAACGGACAATGAAGTGTTGTCGGATAGCAGTGTTCGACGCTATATTTCGTTATCAACTTGAATACGTAACATCTGCACAGGACATACGGTGACTGTGCTGACCATGCTCCAATATTCAATTGTTTTTTTTCTAGGAAAGCTTGCACGACACGTACTGGTGTTCAGAAGTACATAGATGTCTAAAGTTAAGGAAAACGATATTACGGATTGAAAGAAACCATAAGATGTTTCAAAAACCTTTGTTCAAAGTAAGATTGAAGCATAAACGTTTCACGAGAAAACACAAAATTTCTTCTACCTCGCATCTACCGTGAAAAGTCTTGCGAAGATCAAAATAACCGGAAGCTGTCGAATCTGTCGACGTTGTTCAAGTTTGTACAAACAATCCGAACAACAGTCGCGGGGGAAACGAAATAGTTTCTTCGTGGATCTTCTTGGCTACTATTAGGCCGGCCGTTTAATGGGACGGAAACCCGTGAATTGCGTCGCCCGATGAAATCAATACTTCCCACCGCCTAAGTAATCAAGGTATCATCTCGACTTGCGGGTCTTCCGAGGTTCGGGTTCGTTCCCTTTCAAGTTTCCACAGGAACTTCGTTGTCTGGATTTCTCGAATGTTTCCCCGGTTCCTCGAGGCTTAAGTCAATCTAATCTTTTCCGACAAATCTCGGCGGCGGGAATGGTTTTCAATGGATTTACCGGCGTTTATCCGATAACATCGTTACAAATCGCGGGACGAAATCATTTTCCTGCAATGTTCCCGATCCACCGATATCGTTTGTTTCTCGAGAAATGAGAAATCAGATTACATTTCCCGCGAATTGACACGAAATCAAACGAAGCATTGAGCAATTTACATCCTTGAAAAAGTGCGAGAAAGAACGTTCATACTATATTGTATTCAAAATTCGTGCAAAGTACGTGTCAATTTGTTCTTAATTTGAATTAATTGGAAAATTCATTTGTGAAAATAGACGTGATTTGCAATAATATTCCTGCACTGAAGTTTCTCGAGAAACCGGAAATAAGTAATTACAAAGTGTCTCGATGTGTAACGTGAAGCGCACGAATAATCACGCTTGATTAATTAACGTGAATCCGGTTAATATTACACTTTCGTGTGTGCCGGGCGAATAATGAAACGCAATTTATAATTTCGTACAATAGGAAATAAATTGTCGTTGCAAACAAATGGTTTCCACGGCCTGGAAAATTCTCTGTAATTCGTAAAGCCTGTGCGCGCTCTATTTTCTCGTCACTGTAACGTAAATTGAGAGAGAAGAGGCAATGGTCGGGCCGATAAATACTTGAGTAAGAAACGTAATTTACTTATCGCTGATCGAAACGATAAAACTATTTCGAAAGTTATTAACGCCCCGTTTTCCATTTCCCGTACTTGTCAGGTTGTTGATCGTTAAAGTGAATGTATTGTCGGGAAACGGTTGCCTATTCAGAGTGTAATAATTATTTACGAAACACGTGAAATGGCCATTGTCAACCAGATAAATGCTTACGAAAGTAAAGTCATGTAATCAATGAGACAAAAACAGATTTTACTTTAACTCTTTTGCACTTTAAAAATCCTTTACTCGAATGTATCGTAATAAAAACGAATTTCAAAATCTAGCGAAAGATTAGTGTATTGCAATAAAATAAGAATGACTACTATTTAATAAAGATAATAAAAATATGTTTATCTAGATTTCTATCGATTTTCAGCGATTTTCATTATAACATACGTTCAAAGAAGTTTTACTTGATAAAATAAAATATGTCCAAATTTCTAAAGCTTATCGATACTTGTTACATATTTATGGAAAGATTGGGTATGTATTTGCCTAACGATAGATCACCGCAAGGTTCAATTTCCCCTTTCACTCTTCACGTGCTGATAAGCATTCCTGCGTTTAGAGTTACCTGTACATCAATCCACCCATGCGAGTTCGGAAACTCAATTGCCCAGGGACGGCTTCCGATCGCTATCAGTTCACTAAAGTTAAATGAACATCGCTCGCCGTTTGGAATTCAATATGCCCAGTCCAACGAACATCTGTCTTCGAAAGCGATCGAAAACTTGTCGGGTTAAAGGTGCAATGGTTCACGCAACGCGGGAAAATAGCGGTAGTATAAATCATCGTGCTTTTTCGTTCCGCGTCGAGGATCCGCGGATTCTTGAGGGGTTTGTTTTTTCGTCGAGTAACACCAGACGTTATAAATCTTAGCGCGACGTCAGGTGAAAATCCAGGTGAAAATCCTGGTGAAATAATTGTACCGAGCCACGAATTGCATCGAATCGGACAACGCCGATTTCACGCTTTGAACTACGTTAGAATTGGGTTTGAGTAAAAGTGCAATTTTCATCGAACATATAAATAACATATTCAATAAACTTAATTACTTTAGCGATTCTTACGACCTAAGCATCTATCTATATTCCTTCAACATTATTATACAGCAAATGTTTTTTTTTATCTCGATTAGTACATTTTTTGCATCTTCTATTCTTTATTTTTTGACTAACTTCCTATAAGCTCATAACATATAATAAACTGTTATTAAAATTAAATAAATTAAACTGTTATTTAAACTATTATTTTACTGGATTCTTTCTCATATTGGCATTACTGGAAATGAGCTAGCTGATTCTCTTGCTAAAGAAATGAGTAACACAAATATAAACTCCAATATACACACAAATTCTCATTACCTTCACGGATTTTCGCGAAGACTTGTTGCGGATTATGAACAGTAACACAAAAGCCTATATTATAGAATTTGGTACGAGTGAAGGGAAAAACTGCTTTCAAAATTTGTATACCGATAAATCTAAACCTTGCTTTCAAAAACAGAAAGTTACCGCGCCAACTAATTGTGATGATCAATCGCTGCAGAGCTTTGTCCTTCTCCCTATTTCGAGTAGATTTATCGAATAATCCCAGATGTTCATACAATAGTAGCGAACAAGATACTGATCATATTGTCTGGCAATGTCCTCTTTACGAATCTCAAAGATCCAAACTATATTAGCAATTTAATAGCTTCAAACTGATTCTACGAACCACCACATCTGTTTTGCTTGTTGAACCCAATATCGAAGCGTGTGCATGTATCTCATTATTATTAAAAACATGTAATATAAATGTATAAATAATCCATGAATTACTATTTAAGGTTTATGATTAAGTACACTCACTTCACTGTATTGCGAATAAATCTGAGATTTAAAAGCTTGTAATAAAGAAAAGTGATTCGTGAAATCTTTGTGCACGATTTCAATGCATCGTGACAACTAGACTGTGAATCTGTCTGCAAAATGAAAATTCTCTGCATTAATTCAAACAAGTGGGTATTTTACATATAGATTTATTACTTCTTCTATTGTATTAATTTTAGCAAGTTGCAAAAAATGTAATATTCGCTTTAAATTCCACTAAAGTTTTGACTATTGCATATTTGACATGTGTTCATTTTTTATCAGTAATGCATAAAGATTCGTAGTCCAGTGATAACTCTAATGAGTTCTGCTTAATAATTTATCGAATATGCAGGAAGCTTCAGCAACTGTCATACTATTGTACTTATTGCGAGTTTCAACTCTACGAATATGCTTTCACTCGTGTCCGTACGTTTTAAAAAATGTGCACGGCCCGTGTATTAAGCAAGACTTATCGGTAAGTTCCGTAACTCTTTTCTAACGAATCACGAAAGGATCGCAGCAGTTGGTGAAACGATAAAGAGAAGCCTGAAGCTTTGTCTTTGAATACTCCAAAACAAATTATTACACCGGCAGTTACGTACCCTAATGATAACCACTTACGATCGTGCCTCGAATGCCGATAACCGCCGGAGGGGTGGGGGAGGGGATGAAATATTGCGGCCTCGTAGCGGAAGGAAGGAAGTCGTCCCTTTTTTCCGGGCGTATCGGGGTCTCCCGCTCCCGGTATCCAAGGTAATTGAATTGCTTGCGTCTTTCGGCGTACATATTTTATCGAAACAAGTGGATCGATAATGATGATAGATTGCCGGTGACAATGTGCCGCTCAACTCTTTCATATTACATCGTATTATGTCTATGGTTATTAGATGATAGGAAGAGATTGATGGCCCCGTCATCGCATCGACCGCGCGACGTTAATGCTCAGCTCGAAGACACTGATTATGATTCTTTCGAATTTCTTTATGGACTGTTAAGGATGCAATCGGATCGACCCAGGTTCGATGACCCGTCCAAACAGTACGATAAACCAGACTCGACATTTATAGCTTAGCTCCACGGAGCAATCCGGTGCCTTTTACGATAACGATGAAAACTATGACTATTCCCTGCTTTTACATTGGAGCGACAGGGCTTAGGGTGATCTTTCATTATGAGGTGACGGGGATCGTCTACGCATTTACTGAATCCCGATGTCTCCTACATCAACACGAAGCAACGAAGAGGATTTTTCTTTCAACAATAAGCCCGTGAAATCACGGCTTTGCTTTATCCTCCAAGTTATCTATTTCCTCTTCTCGGGAAGATTTTGCTTTTTCAAACGTTATTTTCGTTATTCGTGTACCATGCGAAGTTGAAGCACGTTCCGAAGAAATTTAGGGGACATCGTTGATACGAAAATATGTAATTTTGTACTGTGTACGGTGAAAGAGCTATCCAAATTTCGTAACGTCAGTATGCAATATTTGAACGAGTGAGCTTATAATACGCAGAAGAGAGGAAATTTCTAAATTCGTAGGAATCGTGTTGGTTTTCTTTTCTCCCGGATTTCTTTAGATTTACTAAGATTAATGCACTTTCTTATGGCTCATTGAGGATTTTACCTAAAAGGAAAATTGTGTGAAATGGACTCTCTACTATTCGATCTTATACGGGTACTGGGAGATTGAGAAATCGCCTACGATCTTCATTCATAAGTGGTATTTGCAAACATCCAATATTATTTTTAGATAGCGTAATTTGTTTCTTTATTCTGACATAACCTTAAGAGAGAGAGAAAGAGAAAGAGAGAGAGAGAGAGAGAGAGAGAGAGAGAGAGAGAGAGGTGGGGGGGCTCATATTTTTAGAACGTTTTTTACAGACACTGATATCAAATATTATTTATTTATCTTGCTAAATAGTAAATTGTGAATTTACTAGTTTATCTACTGTCTTCCAAAATTCGCTATCCATGTATAACAGATGTTTTCAGTAATTAAAACCTTAATAATCTCGATGTTGCAAACTTGATTTCAACAAGAAACAAACATTACACAAACACATCACATCATGTATTTATAGATTCTATGCCTTCATTGTTTATACATGCACAACATACGCTATTCAGTTGGTTTTGACGCAATGTTTCATGGTAAATCGTTATGATCAGAATTCGTTTTGGTCAAAATGTCCGTTGCTAGGAGGTACTCCTTTGCATATCAGAACATTCGGATGCAGGGAAACTGTTTATATTACATAGTCTGAAAATCATAGAGGAATAGAATGTAGTGACATCTGACTTCGTTTGTAATGCATAAATAACATCGCATGTGATGTTTTTGGAGCAACTCCTCGCCTGGTTTCGAATTATCTCAAAATTCGTTGACATTGGTTCATGAAAATATCTCGATTTTGTTTATAATTAGTATTTATATAAACGTATACTATTCTTTAATACATTGACTGCCATATGTAACCACGTGTCAGTCAAAGCGAACAATTAATAGGACTTTCAAAATGTTTTTCAGATAAATAATCAACTGAAATCAATTAACAAATTGATAAATGTCAAATCAATATCTCAGATATATCGGAAACAAAATGGGGTACTAAAAGTTTATCTAAATTTTCGAAAATGTTCATCGATATAGATTGAATAATTATTGGACCATAAATTCATGTGGGATTACGGTGGTCCCGATGGTCCGCTTAAGTATTAAATTGCTATGATTTGATCTACATTAATTTAAAATGTATAATTAATCCAGCAATTCTAATAGAAATTATAATAAAATTCATATTTTACCTTCCACAAGAATTTACAATCTTTAGAATTAAGAATTTGAAAAGCAAATCATATAATTAAATGACTATCAAATTTGGCTTTCTGTACTTCAAGAAATTTAAAAATACTGGACTGTTATTTAAAAATGTTATTTTATATAAATATCGATAATTTTTCAAATATTTCATTTAATGTCGATAAGCTTCCGTTCAAATCTCTGGTGCACTATGCATGTACCATCTACCTGTCACGAATAACAGTAACAAAGAGCACGACGTTTCTACAAACAGCTCTTCAATTCACCTAACATCGAGGATCGTTTATCGATCATATCTTATTATTAATGTTTACAGATTTTAGTGTACGTTTGCGACGATGCTTCAGCGACAGCCAATATTTTGATCAATTTCCCTTTACAGGGGGGAAACACACGTTGCCCGTTGCGACGTTCCATCACCTTGTTTCCGTACAGTCTCCGGTACGATTCCGCTTCATCTTTTAGCTCCCACGAGCGAATCGTAAAGAAGAGACAGCGTCAGCTCTCCATCCCAGTGATTTAGCTGCCGTGCAACGCATACGTGGCAGACCGGATACATATTCCTGAGGTGGCCGCTCGCAAATCTTACCATCTCGCAGGGATGGGGGAGAACGTTACTTGCCACTTTCCCGATGATGTACGGGAAATCTTTATCGCCTGCCAATATCGCCAGCTACGGAGACGCGAGTCTGCTTCTGACGGGAAGATTCCGCACGGTTTACAAGACTTTTTTTTCGTTGTCGCGTCGTCGTTTCCGTCGAGAATAAGCTCCGCTTGCGTCTGTATATCCCGACCAAATCGAACGTTTCGCGATCAGAAGTTTGATAATTTGATCATTCTGATAATCTGATAATTTGATTATGGAAACAGAATGCCAATTGAATCACAAGCACCGGATGAGTCAAAATGACTGGTCTCAGGTACTTTACTTCATGATTCTCTGGTCAATAAACAAAACAGTGTAAGCCGAAATTATTGTGACGTAAAGTGATAAGTAGACCGCGAATCTTGATGCATTTATGGTACATACAAGTTTGCAAAATTTAAGTAAGCATGCGTATTAACAAAAATTAACTTTTTTATTGCTTCACGTCCGCCAAAAGAAATTTTCCGGTTGATGGAGAAAGATTGCTCTCTCGCCAGATTTTCGTAAAACAATTAATGCAAATGAGGATTTGCGTAAAGATCCGCAGTATAGCGACACGTACATCGGTAAAGCTTCGGCATCACCAATTAAATTACTTTGATTTGTGCTTATGAATGTTAAGCAATGATCAGTATTTCTTGAAGGAAATTTTAATTAGAGACTTAAAACAAGGAGGACATCATTTTTGGATACCGAACCAATATTTTATTCTTTACACAGATGTCTATTTCGTATCTAATCAAATATGGCAGATGAATGTATTTCAAATGTCATTTTACATTATTATATTTGAATCGTGTATTAATATCCATCATATATTTTGAGATATTTAACATGTTACTACCGTTCCGGCGTTACAACTGAAGTCGGCCTGCCTTATTGTCCAAGACGAGCGTATGTTCTGCACATCCTACGATGTTCAGGCTTTTATAATTTTTACTGTCAAATCTGAGCAAATGCCCGTCAGCCGTGTATACGGCAGCCGGCGTATACTAAAGTTTAGAATGCGGGCTAGTGCGTGTAGAGATGCGCTCCGCTACAGGCATTTTCATCGTCTGGAGTGTTTCGTAAGAAACGCCAACGAACGTCGAGGAATAAAATGGTCTGGGAGAAAAGGCCGGCCAAGAGTAAGAGGGAACGAGTTCTGGAAGTTCTACAATGGTCGGTGATGGACTGCGTCGAGGGCTCATTGATGATTCCGAAGGCGTAAGGGTACAGGATCCGGTTGCCAGAATTCGTGAAGCGGATGAGATGGACCTGAACCTTATTTTTATATGTGTCTTCTACGCTGCACTCGTGGATAGATCATTTTTCGTATTTCTGTTTCCCGTTTTAAACAATGGACATCAAGCTTTATTGATTATTCGATGGCAGAGGAATGATTCATTCGATTCTATCCTGCATTAATTGGTACAAATGAATTCGTTCATTCAGCAGTTTAGGTCAAACGCATTTATAACAGATTAATTAAACATGTGGGCAAGCTTTGGAAGCGGATTTTGATTTCTTTATAACCATCGAGTACGACGATTTCTATCTAGATATACGAACATCGTGTGAACGACGAAATTTTTACCGACAGTTTACCATTCCCTTAATCATAACTGGCACGAATAAGTCTACAAAACAATTAGGAAAGTCGACACTCCAGCACTCAAACCCTACACAGCCAGTCACGGCCAGAAACTGAACCGACACAGACACGCAAAACTAAATTCATACAGACCACACGCAATTGCGAATAGGACGCAGGGAAAGCACGAAACCCATTTGTATTAATCACGTTGGCATTCAGTGTTAGTTGCTTTCATGGTTACATTATTTTATTCATTGTCGCCAAAGAAAACCTGCAAGTTCTCTAATTATCGCGCTTTATGTTATAATTGTAACCAACATTCGGAAAATTAATTGGATGATCTTCGCGTGAAATACAAAATCGTGGACGTCACAAATGTGACGTGCGCCAGTAGCAATCAACCAACATGTCAAATACAATATATATCGTATACAATACATATTATACGCAATATATTTGTATCAAATATTATATTGTCGTTCATCTTGGTACTTTGATCCGTGGATGGTACGTTTATCACAACGTCACCGTTTAAGCAGCTTAAATTATTGTTCAACGTTTTTCCGACATGTTCGTCTGAACTGCAACTTCAGCCTAAGATTTTACGAACAACGTTTACACTTTTGTGTCACTTCTTCAGGACCGTACTGTCCAGATTATTTAATTTATTTACTCAGTAAGTGAGTTAATAAATAAATTAGTGGATCTTTAACGATTAAGTATTTTTAATATTTCAAAGCAGGAAGAAATACGTTTTAAAACGATTTACTCACGGCATAGCTTGACTTTCGTAAAATATTCATACATTCTACATACATTACTTTTTCATCCGGCAGGAGAACAAAGACTTTATTACAAGCAGGTACAATGGTATTGAGTTTCACTCGAGTGCGACAAATGAATTTCAAGTTCATTGTACCGGAAACGGAAGGCATCCCGTGTCTCTGTTTCACTTTTTGTTCGCGGTTACCTTCGCAAAGTTAAAATTAGAACGTTAACAAGAGGTATCGGCTCCCGGTGGGTTTCGTCGCCGGCAGCCGAAGAATGGGTTCGCAAAGTAAAACAACGAGGAACCGGTAAATTCTCCAGTAATCCGTGGGGCGGATTTTCCGAGTGTCGTCGACGCGGTGGGAAACTTTTAACGCGCCTGCTTACAAGACACCCTTAATAAGGCGCGAACGATCGGGGGCGTGGAATTAAGAGGCGGAAGAGGTTCACGGCAGTTTCACATGGTCGGGGAACAGATATTTACGAGGAAGCGAAGACTCGGCTCTCTTGTTGGCCGGATCCGAAGTAACGATGGTTAACGCTGACAGCGCGAAATAACGAAGGGCGGTGCGACGTTAGAGCGTTATTAGGATTGTTGAAAATTCCAGCGGTGATTGGGGAACATCGGAGTTTGTGTCGCTGGTGCGCGACGGACATTTTGTTTCGAACGAGATTCTCGTGGAAAATCATCTTTGCGCTCGCAATTTACCGTTACCGTCCGCCAACCAAGTTTTCTTTCTCGAAGAACCGACGCATCCACAAGAAAATTTCTCTTCGTGACTGTAACTTTGTAACGGTTTCAATGATGCAGCTGACGCGGTTGAACACCGTGACTTTTTACAGCACCCTGCGAATCGTCTGTCGTGATCAGCTTAGCCCGTATTTGCGGTCTCTAACCATTGCGTTCATGTATCGACCAGCGCTGAGCAAAAAGTTCTAATCAATCTGCTAACTTTCTTCGTGAAATCGTATGCAAAGAAATATGATATGAGATCAATTATTGTAGCTACCAAACTGCGATTCAATATGCATGTTCACAGATTTGAGTCGAGGTTCATAAAAATGACCTGTTCTTATTCTTGTAAAATTGTAGCTGTACAAGTTTCTAATATATTGATATATTGCTAAAAAGTTTATAGATATATCGGATTGCATTTGAACCTTGTGCAGTAATTTCATAAGTTAGAGAACAGCTGCCGAATTCCATTGTAGAACTTAGAAAGAAGCTATGAAACAAAATGCAAAACCTAAAAGTTAACGTTCTCCGTGACCGAGGATCATTTTCTACAGTAGAGTGTGAGTGCACACGTGCTGCTTGAGTCCCTCCGAAACTGGCTTACTCGAAACGGATTAAACTTGCCCGTAATTCGACAGAAAATCGGTTTTTCCCGGTGCATCGAACGCGAACGGAATCTGTTGGTCGGCGGTTTCGAACACGGTTCGTAACGTGTTCCGTTCCGGAGGACTCGGCCTCGCAATGTCCCGTGGCAACGCCGCCCGACTCGAATTGAAAGTGGAGGAAACACGGAAATTCCGGAGTCCCGGTAAATCTCTGGAGGAAATCAGTTTGCCGAGCAATGGGGTGAGTCCTGGGTTACCGGTGTTCTAATCGGTTTGTAGGTGTAACTTTCGTGAACCTCCACAAATAGATAAGCCAGTCGGTGAAGGCAGTTGAGCCCGGGGGATGCTTTCATCGGTGAACGGGGTTAAGTTACAGGTAGATCGGATCGAGTCTCTTCCGAACGGGTACAGAATTCTTCGGATGAAAGCAAGTCAATCGGGTCTCGGTTATTGATTCGTTGAACTTGCCGGCGGCTCTACACGGCGCGGCAGCGGCGTGTCAATTGCCAGGCGGTTTCCAGAATCCTAGTTAGACTTCTCCCCAATCAGTTCCGGAAGTTTCCGGTGCCCCGAAGTAGCACGGCACTACACGCTATGTTTACTTACTATGTTTAATGACGTCGTTTTCGGAAGTGGCGCCGATGGTGATACAGTTTCCACCAAAATTCGCCAGTTTACGAGACACAACTCCGACGCATTTATAATTCGGAATTGGCAACGTTTGTGCCGTATGACGACGAATATGCTATTTCCCCCACGGTGACAACGGAGTCCTCGAACCCGCTGAACGAAGAGCACGTTCATTGCGCACGAAATGCAGCAACGACGCACGTGCTCCAACAATCTGTCACAAGAATATTCCGACGAGCCCACGTACCACGCAAGCTTATGTCGGATGATTTCTCTTGCACCTGCTGTAATTCCGGGTGAATCTGCTCGATCAGTCGATCGGGGACATACGTCAAAGTCGACAATGTACGTGACGTTTCGAACGCATTTTAAACAAGACTCGAAAACTCTGCGACGCTTCGGGCACGGAATTACAAACCGACGCCAAACGATCCCCTTGTTTTCCAAAATTCCCTTGTTCTCATCGAACGTATTGTTTGAAGTCCAGAAATCAATTTGGTGGGTCCAGAAATCAATTCGACAACTTTCTATTTGAAAGTTTGTTCAACACATACAGAGTACTCGGAGACATTTTTATTTCACGAATCAAATTGGATCGCAGTTGATATTCGACTCTGTAGAACGTCTTGTTCTTTTACATTTCAGCGAGAAGTATTATCATTGATAACAAAAATTTGCTTTTGGTGCTTGTGGTGTTCGAAAATAGATAGTTTCTCGAAACAAAGAAATCACTGAATTTTTAACTAAAAATTGACAATCCTTGATGTGAAGCAACTTTGAAAAAGATCGTAGGGTAGTTTGCTTGGCCTTACTTTGTAGGGTGAAGCATTCCTGTATTGAATTTGATCGAAGACTCCTTTGTGCTGAAAATGGGCTGAAAAACTGAAGCTGCTTTTTGATCTAAAAAATTTCTCAAATTCGAACCGTTTCTCAGAGATTAGGCAGCTTTTTTCACAATTCGTTGTTAAATCGCTTTGTAACGAGTAGTATTTCTTCCTTCACGACCCTTGAGAACATAATGTACGATCTTTTGACATCACTTTGTCACGCTATGTGCTGACGATATTAGGATGCATAGTATGTCCAGAGTATCGTAACTACGTGTATTACGGGTTATCCCGAAAATCCGATAATTACTTAGAATAGATCAGTACGAAATGACACATAATTAACAATAAAGATATACAAGAAGTGCGCATTTTCATATACACGCACATATTTGTATATATGTATAGATACTTTGTTTCTTAGTTTACAAAAATTTTATAAAAATTCGAAAGGTATGCTTTCAAAAGTGAGATTGTGGAAAAATGGCCAGAAGTTATTAGAAAATGAATCATGAAAAAAATTCTTTCAAACTTTATATAATTATTTAAAACTTAATTTAAGCATGTAAAAATACAGTATTCCTTTTTGTGAACGAGGCCAACCAAACAATCGGCCGATTTTTGCAAACAAATAACGAATGTTATAAATACGATTTTCGTATCTTCAAGAATATTTTTTTAAATTGAAATCCAAAGAAAAAATGATGCATTGCATCATGATACGTTGCTTACTAATGTTTGATAGTGTGTTTTATCAAGTTCCACAGCATTTTATGAGTATGAAAGTCGCTATTTCGAATTTCCAGAATGTTTGTTAATTTAACAGAATTATCCATGATAATCTACCATGCGTAGATAATCTCGAAGGATTACAGCTAGAAAAGATAATTAGGTAGCCTGTTTTAAATGATACACACTGTGTGTAATTAATATGCTTGTGTAAACTACCCAAAGTAGACTGAATCAATTTATAGTCAGACAATGTGAAACTCCTTTCCATAATAATTCCTTGAGGCATCAATCATTGTTTCTTTCTTCATCGACGTTGTTCGTATCTTTCCGCTAATTAGACTTTTCGGAGACGGAACGTCTTCTGCTGATTTCCCCACAATGTCTCCGATATCGCTCACGTGCTCCTTACATAGGTCTCATCGGCCCCTACATTATTCATCAGCGAAGGTTGAGACCAAAGAATGATGGCGCCTGGAACGGGAAACAGTGAAAGCGACGGTAGGAATCTTCCCCAATTTAAACCGCCATTTTGCGAATTAATTAGACGGAATTCCCTCTCCTGGAGAACGGTTTCTTCCCGTGCGACCGAATTGCCGACGTTTCTCGTTATGAATGAATTTCATTATCTCAGTTTTGTGCCGGAGCCTCCTCCAGCTGTAATTAATCGACGTTATTCCATTATTACGGCGCGTAATTGTTGCTAATAGGACTAGTAATTGGAAGAGGACCTTCCGTCCGGTAGATGTAACGCAAATTGATAACTTAACCGGTGCGAGCACCGGAACAATTCACGGCCCGTATCGACGCGCAGGTAACGCTTCGAATTTTCAATGTTTCCGCTGAGCTCAGGGGCTCGTGTTCGAAAACTGGAGGACTTAGATTAATATTCGAGCGTCCTTGAGCAGCTTGCTTTCGAACTGCAAGTTAATGAACGAGAACGCGGACAATAGGTCGAAAGCGAATCGATTCACGAGCCAACTCGACGATTCGCGTCCGGCGACGAGATTATGAATATGGATAACCTTTAATATTCGCGACAAAAAGACGGCGAGCAGAGTTTGCAAGAAAACTTGGCAATGCGCTATCGCTGCTCCTCTTCTATGAAAATGTTCCTGTTTACGCAGACTTTCTCATTATACTGCCGCTACGAGCGAAGGAAAGAATGTGGAAGACCAACGTTCTTTTTGTAATCGAGTATGTAAACGGCGCAGAGTTTTCAACTTATTGCAGACTTTTCGAAGATACCTTCAACGGGGGAATACTGTTGCTCGTTTTTAAATGTAAAGTTCGATGGGAAGCAGTGCGACGGGTGTAGTCAGGCGAATGTAGCAATTCGGTCCGCCAATTTCAAAAGTTCTCGCGAGGAACTAGCGGCAGGGATTCTCGGTAACGCGAACGTTTTGTTGCCTACGCAAACGTTAGTTCTTTCGCGGGAGTATGCAAATTTATCAAGAATTGCAGTTAAGTTTTCACTTTGAGGGAGACGAACCCCAAATCAAATAGCTAGTCCGGGTTTTTGCAAATTATATATTTTTCAATAAACAAGACACTCTCTAACTAGCAATCATGATAAAGTTCCAAAAAATTCATTTAATCTCATTTTCGTCACAAGTTATTCGTTTATTTATTATGAGAAATAATTATGTACTTTATATTTTACAAAATTCAAAGATACTTTCGATAGAAATGAATGAGTAGATTTCTTCGTACAGGCACCCATTCTAATAAGAATCGCAGAAAGTCGAAATGAATTGAATTTTGATAGTCTTTTAAAGCGACATCGGTCACTTTCAATGCTCAGCATGTTTAGTGTTGATACTCGTTTTAGTGTCTACAGATAGCGAAGATAGCACGAGATGTCACTGGCCAAATAGGGAAAAACAATTTCTTGAACGTTACCGCAATCGACTCACCGTAGTCATCTTCGTAGATGATGGCGACTTTGGTCCAATTGAGAAACTCCATGATGTCCTGATAAGCGGCGTTGAGCAAACTTTGTGCGGGGTAAAGGTTAATGCTGAATTCTTTCGCCTCCGTGTCCAGGTCCAGCCTGGCTTCCAAGTGTGGAATGTCCAGTGCGTCGCAGATACTGTGAATGTGTTGGCCCAAGATTGGGTCTGATGGGCCGAAAACAGCCTGTACGCCGTATTTGACCTGTTGACATGCTGTAAGCAGAATTATGATTTCATTGTCGGATCACAAACACCATTCGACGTGGTGTTATTTGTTACATGGATACAGTTTCTGGCAAAAATTTCACAATGGGCCACAAAAGAGTAATCGAAACATTTCTACATCGTTTCGATATTGACCAGAAAATCGAAAGATAATCTTTCAAAAGTTACAAGATTAAAAAATTTTGGATTTTAAACGTTTCGTTACAAATTACGATTATTATAAGTGTCCGAAAATGTTTCCGAATAATTTATTTAAGCACGACAACATAATTGATGATTTATTAAATCTGCATAATACAACTTTTGAAAACTTCCAACTACTACGACATTTCCATTACATTTGAACATGTTTTACACGTTTAGTAATAAAGTATTTCAGGTGTCAGTACAAACGAGGAATATGTTACAGATTGCAATAACGTTGCTTCCGTATGTAAAGCCGAACATTTTTAATAATCTGTTACGCCGATGTTATGGATGATGTATCTTTAAATACGAAAATTGAACTTTGATTAAAATGAAATACGACGAATGGATGAGGATAGCAGGTAAGTCATAATAAAATTAAGCAGCGGAGGTAGATGAGCTGTGAAATTTTTCCGACTCGCCAGATGGAATCGAAAGTTCGAGTTCACGTCTTAAAGTGATTGATTAAGCTGAGGGAGTCTTTTTAATGTGGCGGCGTGGTTGTTGATTGAACTATGTATGTCGGATAATAAAGATGACGAATCTAACGTCGTCTTACAGAAAATAAAATTCACAGATAAATATAGTTGAACTTACGAATGCTTCATTACTGGACTGCAAATTAATGCATTTATGACAAAAATGAACACATCGTGGGAAACGCAGTTAAAATGTTTAAAGAATTTGAAAACTCGATTTTATTATTTCTATGTCGATGAAATCTACAGCATCTTACAACTGACATAAACAATTTTATTTTGTATAGAAATCTGCAGTCTACTAATTAAAAACGTAAATAGTGATTCTGTAATTTCTGTATCATAAATTCACTATATCTTGGAAACTAAAGCATAGGGATCTTTTTATGTAGGTGATTGTTTTTTGCAGTGCCTATCTGTATAACATATTTGTATTTCAACAAAATCGAAGAAGACTTTTACAAATAATAACAAACGTGCAGACATGTTGGTCTTGAAATAATTTTGAATCCAAAATTTATGGTAATTTGAAGGGAACTTCTTCCGGAATCTTGAAAGTAATAGAAGTCATATCAAATGTTTGATTTCTTTGTTCCCTTCAAATTGTCACAAATTTTCATTGAAAAATACATCAAGGTAAACATACTTACGTATTTGAAATTACACTTTTTATCGATATACTATAACGACTGGGAAACTATACCAATACTCTAAAAATATTTCGAGAAAATTAAATGACCTTGAAAATTAAAAAAACTTTGAAGAAAAAACATGAATCACTACGCTTATCGTGATAAGATAAAGCGACAGATAGCAAAATGGATAAGATGAACAAAACACTCCGTGCAATAATTTTGGAGCCAGCTGGTACGCTGGTCATTTGAACTCGTTCGATTTATGTAAAGGTAATAGGCGAATCCATGAGTACATCAACTAACATAATTTCATTGGAGAATGTTCGGCAAACCATCACAAAGAGGTATCATTGAGATGGTGACCAGACATCCCACTAAGATTATTTGCGTGTAGAACGACGGTAAAGCGACATTAATGCGACATTAACGCCTGGTTTAAGCTGAACGTATGGACATGGTTGTCGTTTAAGGTCGTAAACTTCCTATATGGCTACTCAAAATTGTTACTCCAATTGGAGAATTACCTATTGATCATCACCGATAACGGCATCGCGGTTCCTCAGATAATGATGAGGATTTATCTGTGATTTACCTGCCGTTGAAACGTAGCAGTAAATTCAGTTGCGAATTCGGAGGAATGCACTTATGTTTCTAATCTTTTGAAAGTTTATAATCGAAGACCGTGAACAATTGCTAAGAGGTAATTAAGCTATTTTGTAAAAATAGTTCTTTTGCATTGAGTCATTCAGATTCGAATTCAAATTTTAGGATTTCTTATCATAAAAGTGTAAAATATTTTACTGTTGCATTTTCATGAATGCTCTCTCTCTCTCTCTCTCTTACATTGACTTTTTAATAAAATTCACAAATTTTTAGGCAAAGGTAAAGTTGAAATTGAACTTGTTGTAACCGATCAAATGCATTCACGAAGGGAAAGAGGTATCCAAATGGTTGCTATTGATTCCAGCAGTTGTGCTCATCTAAAGCAATGAACGAATTTATTTTCTTATTCAGTGGAGGTCTGGCTATAGCTTGTACAATAATAGTAAAAAGTTGCAATTTCTCGAAAATTTCATAAACATTTTACGACACCTTATTCTAATCTTCACATAAAATTGGATCAAAATATTGCTTTTTCATGACACTTTTCATGTCTGCGGGTTTTATGCATTTATAATAACAATGAATAGGTGCAATACAAAACTAAAAAGACATTGGGAGAATTTAAACATATACTTGCATTATTTTCAGCTTATTACTATTGTTAAAAAAGAAATGATATTTTCATCTAATCTATATTTTTTACATTTAACTTAGACAATTTTTATTTTGCATAAAAATCTGCATTTTAATTATAAGCTTGAAATCAATGTTGAAATATGATGGCAGCCAATACGAGAGTTTCGATACAACAATCACAAAATTTAACTATACGTATAAAATGAAAATACTTCATTTGACGAAATAAAAACTAAAATGTTAAAATATTTTATACACTATCAATCTATTCGTATTTTGTAATTCCAAGCCAAACTTGATACACATATTACAATAAAAATTAATGTTGGAACTCGGGCAAACACTTCCATCCGCTATTTCTAGAAGGTACTGAAAGTGGATTCATTCCCGTTATCATCTTCTACGCTGACAACGGTAAGCTAAGAGCCAATGGTCCAAGAATAGTGCATTAACGCTGGACTGAGCGTTTAAGTAAGGTATCGGCGGTCGTAAAGGTGTTCGTTACAGCCTTCGTAACACAGTGTAAACGCGGTCGTACACGTAGAATGACCGACTAGTGTCTGCAGGGTTATCTCGGTTGAGTCGTAAGGATTGTTATGGTCGACATGAATGGTATCCAGGTCCTGAATTAGCCGGTTGCGTTGCCTTTCAAACCTCGGACAACCGGTCCTTATGTTGGCAAGTTAATACATTACACGGGACAAGAACTCACGGGTTCGAACGTTCCGCCGGGAACAGCAGTTTCTAGATAGCTGTGCTAGGGCCAAGTGTTTCGGAAGGCGGAGACACATGTTGGATAAAGCGATTACGGTTGGCTGCAGAATTGAATCCCACTCACGTGACCATGAAATTCTCGGAGATCGCACCGCGTGCTTCCCGACCAACGAAATCGAAATAGCTATGCCATAATCGTAAAAGCTACATTTTTATTAGCATTCAACTGCACCCGTTAAAAATTTAAAACTCTCACCGTTCCTCACTTCGCTAACTTGAATGTTCCGATTTTGGGATCTGCATAGTTACTTTTGAGGGATTTCATTGGTCCTTTGTTTTAACCAAATTTTGTCGATGTTTTCTATTATATGATTTACCGAATTAATTTTGTGATAACTATAACGAGGATCGAGAAATGGTTACATAAAATCCATAGAGCAAGAAAGATGCTTTTGGAAAAATAGTGAAAGGTGTATTTTGACACTTTTGATAGAAATGGCGTTAAGGGAAAGAGATATTGTTGATAGGCTTTTTGATTAAGAAGAGAGTAAATTTTAACTAAATGTTCTTTCGGGTCAATGGCCTTTTCATTTTTCACATGGGATGATACTTTTCATTAAGTCCATACAATGAGAGGTAGGACAAAAATGTTCTTTTATGAGAAGGTCATTTCGTTTCGGAGTTTATAATAAGTACTGATGTTTTTTTCTTCTAAAAAAACTATATTTTTGTATTGCATAATGTAGAGGAATGTATTGCATGTTACGCTTATTTTTTATAACTTTCTCAGTATTCCTAGAGTAAAATGATCATGCAACTTGAAGGATTAAAAACGCGTTTAAAGATTAAAATCAACTTATTTTATACGAGCACAAAGGAAGGACAGGAATTCTAAAGCCTGCGTGATGAAAATATTCAAATTTCTTTAGATATGGTACTGCTTATATCATAGAAGGAGGTATTTCTATATAGAGTGCTGTGACACCCAGTTTCTTCCATTTTCCTTCGACGAAGCTTGTTCTTTGCTTCCACGCTCCACAAATAAAAATCTACATTTCCTGCATTTACCATTTTCTCTATTCAGAAGCAAGCAATGCATTTTTATTATTCCTGATTGCGATCCTCTCGGCGGACAGTCATATTTATTCTCAATCCTCGGTGGGTATTCTCCTTATCGCAACCATTATTTTCTATCCTTCTCTGGTTTTTCATTTATCTTTATCCTGGGTATATGTCTTCATTCTTCTCTCGCTCGTTCGCTCTCTCTCTCTCTCTCTCTCTCTCTCTCTCTCTCTGCCATTTTTCCCTCTCAGTCCGTGATGGGTAGTGAAATCGTTGCCTCAAAGAAGACGCGAGCAGCGCGGATATTAAAAAATAAACGGAATACAGGCAAAGTGGAAATGAAAACGCCGCGAGGCTCTTGACTCGGAAGACCGCTGTCTTGCGTTACCTCCCTCCTATTTCGGCGGTCGATTACTTTAGCAAGTGGTAAAAGAACCGTTCCGATCTGTTGTGTGGCTCGTTTACACCGACTCTCATCGTAAGTTTGCAACCCGGATGAAAATTTCCTCTCTACCAACACACACGGCTGCGATAGTGTCTCAAAAATATAGGAATGCCGGAAACGCAATTTTGATGCCAGTACCGGATAATTAAAAAAGATTGGTCGCTTTCTCTACCGTAAATAAAAGTAATTCTATATTTTATTTTAAATAATTTTATTCGTTAAAGAGGGAAGCAACTTGAAAATAACAGTTTTATAGAACTCCTAATTTTTATCTTCAAAAGATTCAACCAGTTTTTCTTCCATAGTCGTATCATTTGCCTATGCATTGTATTCTACATATGCAATTGCTTAAAGATACAATGAAGTGTAATCATTAAAATGGTGAGTTAGGAGAATAAGAGGGATGAGCTAGGAATGTATAATTTTTTTCTGGCATTTGTTGTATTCAAGATGGGAATATCAAAATAACTAGTATATAAGTTGTAAATTCTGACAAACCTTTCCTTTGAAGACTCAAAGAGCAAACTTTGCAGATGTTGAAAAGATACGTGTTTGCTATTTTCAATAGACCACAATAATAGACTAAATTGTAAATAGACCATTAGCATTATGTTTACTTCATTCATCATTTTAGACACGCTTTTAAATCGTTCACTTTGATAAAACAGAAAGTTTCATTTTCGTCAAATTATTGTTATGAGATTATTATTAGTATGATAATTTCAAGAGTGGGCTACATTTTTTTTTTATATACACACACACACACACACACACACGTCACACATTTTAAAAACAAAACTCTTTACCTAGCGAAGGTTTAAACAAGAATTGTAATAGCGTGTATTACAATCGAATTTTTAGTTTCCATTGAGAATGAAGATACTTGTTCCGTCCCGAAGGAACAAATCTCGAGGAGTTTCCGTCGACGGGATTTATGACACGGACGTGACAAAGGTTATTTTTGAGAACAAGACTTTTTACATCTGCCAGCCACGTGGCGTTCGAACCTCATCGCCGTCTTCCTCAATAACCATAAGTGTCATAAATCCGGGATTTCCGAAGGGTCATCTCGAGTGCCTACCGCTGTACCCGAGGCCACCGTGAATTGACCTGGAGGAATTTCCGTCGCTTCCTCTCTGAGACAAGACACGCTCAGGGCGTAACGAGAGGGTGTTGGCGAAGGATTAAGAAGTCACTGATTGGGCAAATGCAACGACCAGCAAAACCAATCAGTGCACTTCTCCGTCATCAACAAGGAAACCTCCTCGATAAAAGGGCCTGCACATCGCGAGTCAGGCCTGTCTTTTCTCACCACCGGTTAGGGTCTTATTCGTTGTTCCGTTCTGTAAGACCTCCCGTAGGCCGCTTTTGCGAAAGTTTACGGCGTGGACCAGCGAGGATCATAAAGAGACGGAAAGCGCAGAAAAACCAGTCGGAGTCAAACAGTCAGAAGTCACAGTCGAAAACACTTACACGCGCTCTCTTTCTCGCCCGAGCTCTAGCTCTAACATACAGTACAATCGGACACTCTCTCGAGTTCACGAGACATTCCGTAGAATCCTCATCCGCGGCATTACTTCGCTAACGAGCGAACGCAATCGCGGGTCGAAAAAGCTCGACTCGCTTCGCACACATTTTCCGCGACACATTCGAGTCCCTCGAGCCGGATAAGTGCGAAACATTCGTTTTCACTCTCGCTTCCGACTCGCACCCACGATCATTCCGTATTATTCGACGACCATCGCAAGTCCACATAATACTCTGGTTCCAACGGTCGAACCATACATTTTCTTGTTTTCGACGACCATTGCAAGTCGAGACCACCTCCAGCTCCAACAGTCGAGCCAGTACATTGTACGCGCAACCACCGCTCTACCAGTGGAATCCGATTGCCCAATATTAATTTGGCGGGCAATATATCAGCGGCACCGGAGTCAATGCGTCCTCGAACGGCTTAATCCGGGCCTTACAACCCCAGAAAGGGCACGAGAGTTCCGCGCGTTAACAATAATGTTCGCGGCAAAAAACAATACTTCATGCCAAATCATAGTTTTACAATACCTGCTGCAATTGAGGTTTGTTCACGGAGTCGAAATTCATGCAGTAAAAGACCAACCAGCATTTCATTCTATTGTACGCATTCCTTTTACAGATTACAAAGGATGGCTGTTAAAACATACTGCAAGGCAAAACCAATAATTGATCGCCATGTTCGCTATAAAAATAGAGATAAAAAAACACTAGAATTAATACTGCTGGACAAAGGGCGGTAAAAAGAATTAGCGTTTGTTTTTGAAACTTCGTCACTGTTTTTATAATTGACGTATATTGAAAAGTTGGTTTCGTGATTTTTCTACTTTATCTCCCATTTAAAAGAAAATTTTTTATTTTTTACATGCAGCAATTTAAACGTAATTTACTTTATTTCCTATAATCTGCAACGAATATAATTCAAAAAAGCAATAAAAGGTAAAAAAAAGAACGTAAAAGCAGTAACGTGGCGTTCGGTGTATCGAGTATAATCGTGTAATTACACTCAACGGTTCTCATACGGATCAAAAGTGACCCAGCACCGCAGGTTGATAGTTGAAAGGTTCATTGCAAATTTTTCAAAAACAAATTATTGCTCCACTTGTATCCTAGAACAGACATTTTCTTCTCCCTTACCATGTTTATACACTGTAATCCTTTAACCGTAGGCAAGTTTTTGACTTTTCGGTATGAAATCGCAAGCTAGTTTTATTTATTATGCAGAGATACGTTTTAAGAATTAGGTTAAAAACACTATAAAAAGAGAGAAACAAAATAAACGAAAAAATCCTTTCGAATTAAACATTTTTTAAATTTAGCGTTTTTGCTAAATTTTATAAAATGTATAGAACGCGATTTTAACGCTCGCTCATTGGAGTGTTAATATTTTTACAGTGACACGCGCAATTTCGTTCTAATAAAGATACTTTTACGGTGTCGCAATAATTGTATGATTAGCAATGACTTGTTCCATTGCTTCGTTTAAAACGTACTTTACATTCTTCGCCGCAACCGTGAAAAGTGTTGGAACCAGCGAAAAATGACGGATGGCTGGACGTAATTTGAGTATAATAGCAACGACAGCGCTCCGAATGTAGAACGATAATGTACCACCAAAATCCCATTATCCTGTTCCCTGAGAATTCAGCACTCGTTAGAGCTTCTGTCTCACCACTTTGCGGCGGCATAATCGAAGGGACCTTCATAAATTCTGGTCATCGTTGCCACAATTTATTCCCCGCGGCAAGTTGTTCCGCGAGGTTGCCCCGCGTCGCTAATCATTTTCGCCATGCACACCGCCGGCAAATGATGATACACGCCGATTTATTTAAGCCGCTGCCTTGTCCGCCGTCATAAACAGATAAGTGCTTTATGCTCGCAATTCTTCGAATAGTTCGAGAACTCGGACGAACCCGTCGGGAGGTTAAGCTACGAAGAATTTCACCGAGGGATTATCTCTATCACGAGATTCCTTTTTTCGGAGATTTCCACTCGTGGATCCCGCCGCCGGACCTGTGAATACCGTTAAATTATAAATCAATCTTCGCGATCCGAACTTGCATTGCCGTGTCGAACCTTATAATCCCATAAAATGAATCTACGATTCCTTCACTCGTTCCTTTATGCAGAATGATCGACTCTTTTGTACTTAGAGGTTCATAATTCTCCTCGTAATGTGGGAACTAAAGTTTCGATTCTTTTTTCAACGAATTAGAACGAAATATAATAGAACATTTTCGAACAACGTTTTAAAGTTGACAAAGTATTCTATGGAACGAAAGTATTGCACAGTTCGCTTGCATCTACGGCAAGTCGAAGACTTTTTCCTGCAGCTGGTGTACACTTTGTAAACTGTTAAAAAGTATCTTGAGACGAAACACCTTGTATAAATTGCCGAAGCAGCGACTCTAGAAAAATTTCAATGGCGCAACGAAACAGCCAAATTTGTTTGATCCAGTGGATCTTCCGTACTCCGAATGCTTAATTTTCTCTTGTTTGGAGGGCAATTCAGCAAAAAAAAAGCATGCTGTAAAGCAACGAGCTAGGGAAAAATATGCTCGGTTGCTTGTAAAGAACGTATTTACCACTGCCAGTTTTCCGCGAAGCGTACTGAGGCTTGAAATATTTCGACACGAAGCTTGTCCGACTTTCGTGAAAAGGTATACGCGCAAAGCTGGATACGGAATTACGCGCTTCGAGGTAAAACGTTGCTCGCGCCCACGATCTACAAGATGCTTCAAATATTAACGGCGTTTAATGTAACGCGGCCACGTTGTTCAGTCTGCGAAGTTGAAATTTTACAAAGAGAGCCTAATTACAATCGTTTGCTAAATATCCACGCGAACCTGCAGAATCCCTGGACGGGATCGCCTCTAACGGAAACTTCCCAGTTTGTTCATGTTTCAGTTTATTTTCTATCTGGTCGGGATTCGTGTGGAAAGAAATTCGTTTCATACGTTCTCCGCTAGATGAAAAATGTTCGTTTGTATCGCAAGAGGGAAACCGGGTTATTCAATTATAATCGTGTATAAAGCGATGCTCTGGAAAACATGCAAGCTGCGTCTAAAACGTAATAACGATCGACGGATTCTTCCATAGATATCTACACAGTGTAATTAACATGCGAAATTGACACTGAACTGCTTATAATAAATATGTTGTACTGGATATTCACACACAGTTGATATATGAAGTTAACAGAAAGAAGAGCAAATTGTTGCTAGAGAAACTATTGGATATGTTAAAAACTAGAAAAAACTAGAATGATTTTATGAAATAAAATGTATATATTAAAATAAAATTAATAATATAATAGTATATATAATAATATAATATAAGTAATATAAAATTTTATGATTAAATGAAATATTTATAATGATATGATGTATGTATAACAACGATTATATGTAATATCAATTGTAATGGAAATACAACGTGATCTCATGAAAAATTAAAATTTGTTATTGAAAGTATTCATTATCAAGAACACGGATTCGTAAATGATATATCTTTGGGGACCATCAAAAACGAATGAAATGTGAAAAGTGAGCCAAAATGAGAGCAATTGATGTTTCATCGACATTTAATACTCACAGCAATTGCTAATTAAACACTGTAGTTTCCGTGAAAAACTATAATACTCTGAAAAAGTATGCACGTGTCATTTTCATACGACGCATTCGTGCAACTTTTTATTTCTAAAAATCATATTCTACCTTAAACTTTGGCATTTTGAAGCTGTGGACAATATCGAAACTATTGTGACAGTCCGGTTGAATCGATATCATAGCATTAGTTTCGTCACTGTATACACACAATTAGTGTATGTTTTCGACATAGTTTCACGAAAACTGTCATCGTTGTGACGCGTTGTAACAATTCCACGGAACAATAGTATGCCGCGGTGGGTCCGATCAAACGTTTAATTAAATGTGTGAGTTGCGCCTGATGTTCCAATTTCCAATTACCTTGGCATACACGAAATATATGAGAACAGAATCGGCATGTCCTTTGATTTTAACCCCGACTCGATTTCGCAGTTATCGCTTTCGTTGATGCCCACTTGACTGTCCGTTAATTTGGGATCGTTAATTACCCCGAAAGAGCAAAGACCAGCGGATAAGCTTCCGGTAAATTTACCGTTAAACGCGCGCGCCAGTAATTACATCATCGCCGACAGTCAGCTACGGCAGAGGGGGGAGAGGGCGAAGCCACATGGGGCAGGTTAAGGGGAGCAATTAAGTGGCTACCAGCATCGATTTCGCTAGTCGCCAAGGATTGGGCCCCCATAGTTCTAGCGAAACGGTTCGACAGGAAAAATCCAATTTCTCGATTCTGTGGCTTGGTCAATAAATTCGTCATCCAGTGCCACACGGAATCCGTGGCCTCTGTACCGGAAGCTCGACGCACCCGTAACACGGTGAAGCTGTTAATTGCCCAAGACTGCGGCGATTCCCTGAGGAACGTTTGAAAATATGTCTGGAAATTAACTGCTCCGAAACGCGATGTTTCTCTTATTGTTATATGTATAAATGGAATTAAAAATCGTCGATAATTGATGGCTATCCATTTAACCGAAAATACACGAGCACGCTTTTGATGTTGAAATTGTTTTTTCTCTCTCTCTCTCTCTCCCTCTCTCTCTCTCTCTCTCTATATATATATATATATATATATATATATATATATATATATATATATATATATATATAGCCCCATGTGGCTTCGAAAGAAAGAGAGAGAGAGAGAGAGAGAGAGAAAGAGGGGGAGAGAGAGAGAGAGAAAAAACAATTTCAACGATATATATATATATATATAAACAAGCACTAAAATTTACTATAAAATCTGTCAGACTCCGTGTCCACAGTTAAGAGAATGATCTACATTCTGTATTGTAAATCAACAGGGAGATTCGTATGTCCTAGTACTAATATTTAACGAGATGTTTACATATAGTTTATCAGTTGGAGCACCTAATTTATTAAGTTGTAGAATTGCATTCACGAGCGCATATATCACATCAACTGTGTTGTAATCTATATAAGTAAGCTACTGCATGATTTTATGAATGATTAAACATTTAAAAAAAAATAAGGCCGAAAAATTGTAGGAAGTAATTGTAAATGCACGAATATATTAACTAGACATGTACACTTGTGTATGCAATATCCGTTCAACACCGACATCCCTACGCGGAACGGTTCGGCTCCGACCGAACGAGGGAGCGTACGCACGGTGTGAATCGGTGCACGACTCAAGCATCATCGGTCGTAGCCGAACCGTTCCGAGTACATATCGCGAGCGGAATGGTACCACAACAGTACGATACCAGAGATATAAGAGAGTAGGGGAAAAGTGGGGGAGGTTCGATCCGGCCTACCTGAACCCTCGCGCCGTAATATCGCACGTCTTTCTGGCCTTTTATTGACAACTTTAACATTAATTATCTCAAAAACTATAAGCCGTCTGCTCTCAAAACCGTGTATCATTCGATTCAGCTTTACTAGCTCTATCACTCTACCAAATCTCATCAAAAAGTGAGCGTGATACCTGGGGACCTCTCCTTCAGAATTCAAACCTGGGGACCAATGAAGAACACAGAATTATGTTTGTGTACCGATTTTTAGCACTATTTGGGGAGGTTAGCGAATCGGAGCGCGAGAGTAAGGTTACTATTAATGCAGTTTATTGAATTGCTATCGATGAGTGCGGGCGCGACTAGCAACTTAGGACAGACTAAGCTTTTGGAGTTGCGCGTTTGTCTCTTTTATAGTGGAAGAGAAGAAAGGAATAGATGGACTTTCGTAGGAAGGGAGAAAGTTGGGAAAGTCCTGTGCGGGTCGAGGTGTCCAGATGTGAGGAGAATTGTTTTATTAGGGGTGCGTGTTTTTTAGGGAATTTTGAGGATTAGGAACTATTATTGCTAGCGGCCGCGCTCAGGTAGAGGGATGCGACGCCACAGATTCATGTAAATAAAGTTGCAAAGAGTCTTGCAAGTCAAAGTTTTTCATTATAATAAGTTAGCGTGTCGGATCGCGTAGCTTTCGTTCTAAACAGCTTCTTTGAAAATCAATGCGAGACGTTTTCTGAAGAAGTTCAGCTTCAAGGACAAGCAACCAGCGACGATACTGAGAGAATAAAACTCCTCGGATCGATAGAAACGTGCGACACATTTACGATTGAAAAGCGACTGTGGCGGCAACCAGGAAAACAAGATCTCGCCAGTGGAAGCCAGGCAGCCAAAAATAAATTTGTTTACGAAACCGTGTCGGAAAACTTCTCGCGGTGGTTGAAAGTGTGGCGAGAAAGGAGTTAATCTTCTTAAAGGATGATACTGTGACGGACAGTCGATCCACTGCACACATCTAGATGCAAATCGGATTCGGCTGAGCGCGCCAATGAAATGAGAAATTTTTACACTGCATTCATTCTTTCTTGCATTCAACAGGATCACATTTGTGAACGTCTTAATTGCTTATTCAGATTTGATTCACATACTTTACTATCACATACTTTCATTTAATGTTTAAAATTTCCTCCTACGGCAATATATTTTCGACGACTTTCTCGAAAATCATTAATGATTGTTACACACTCGATTATTGTAATTTCGTTCCACGCATTTTATAAAGCTAGCCTTTTAAGTCATTCGTCGGCTTGAATGATTGATGCGAGATCTTATACCTTCGACAATAATCATTTTAATTTTTTTTCACCGCCAACTCTGCCTTCTTTTTTCCGTATCCGGTAGTCATAACAATGTCATAGTTCTTTATTCCTCCCTTGTGCAATTCAATAATTGTAACCCGCTCTTTATCGGTTTTCATTTTTAAGCTGATAATAGGTAGAAACGTACATGAACAGTACTAACACATGAAAAGAAACATACAGGATTCGAAAAACAAAATAGATTTGGGCATTGAATATTTGCAGGAAGAAAGGTTTTTCATAAAGGGATAGAATTTTCATCGCACCCTGTATATTATAAAAACATGTCAGTGATGCCAATGAGATCTGTTTGGTGACATATTTCTGAAAGTATCGGCAAATCAGAAAACTGTCAACAATGATCAATGGAATATAAGATACACAATTATTGAAAGAATTTCTGGGAAGAAATTTCTCAGATATGATTCATAGATGTTAATCAAGATCGAACATTACTTTCCACCCAGTACATTTTCTACGTCCACTGTGAGAACATCGAATCTCAGCCACGGAACGACCTATTTAAGTTCCGCCATCAATCGAAACGGAACGACCTCGGAGATTCGCAGGTCCGAAGTCCATTCGAAGAAACTTTGTTCGGGGGATTTACGATCGTATCGATCGAGGACAAAAGTCAAGCGTTTGCCGCGTCAAGGTTACCCTTTGTCCATGTTCGACCGTGTCCCCTCGGAACTCGAAATAAGCCCGTTTGTTCGGATTTTACGATTGTCCGGCTGTTCTCGGATGAAAACTGCCGGAACACGAACACGCCTTCCGAAGGTAACATGGTTTATCCGGACGGCGCGTTCGCGTGGAATTCGCGTAGCGTGTTCACGGGTGCGGGTCGATGGAAAACGCGCGAGATTCGCAGGAAAAGTTCGCCAACACCGTTGGCCAATGGCCACCACCACCATCGTTATCCACTTGGTCCCGGTGCCAATGTTGACGCGGCTCGTGAAATCGATACGCGGATCCCGTCGCGTCGCGGAGAGCTTCATAAATTTCGAGACACTTCCCGGAAGTTGCTCTCGGGTTCGTCCTGCGCGCTTGCTCCCTCCCACGCACCGTTTTCGTCGCGCAGATTGTTACCGGTGCCCATGTAAACGATACATCGATAAATCCTCTGTTAAAACTCGTCACGTCGACGAGTGATTTAAAGGGATCGATCGGTGCCTATAAATCCCGGCCCGGTATTATTTGCACGCGTAACAGGTGACGATCAACGGGGATCAAACCAGACGGTACACTGTGCAAAATAAACATTCGAATACTTACATCGAATAACATCAACCTTGATGAACGATGACATTTTTGACAATTTCAGTTCGAGGGGGATTGCGACTGTTCGGATCGAATATGTGTTCTCTTATTATAAATTATTCATTCGAATGCGCACACGTATGTATTAATACGTTGACTGTCACGTAGACTATATACAGTTGACGTTATTCTCGTTATCGTCGTTCGGTGCACTTGCCAAAAATACCAACGACGATATATCGTTGCGCCTCCGTTAGAGCCTTATTATACTCATCAGAAAAGATCTGTGTTTAAGTATAACTTCATAAAATGTTAAAATGGTTCATATTCGATGCAACACAAGTGAAAAAATGTTTATTAGATCAACTTTTTGTTATATTTTATGTTGTTTCGTGCCGAGGGTCTGTATATGTCAGAGTGAATCTTTCACGAATTTCAGGGAAGTAAATGTGGAAAACGATAGCCAATATAACCCGCGCCCGTTATTTTCGGAAATACCCGGCCCTAAACATTTGCCACCGAACATATCCAAACCAATAGAATATTTCGATTTATTTTTTCCGTACCAATTTCTGAACATGTTGATTTTTTCTATGTGCAATTACGTTTTGAAAAAGAGAAATTACTTTGTACGATTTTCATTATGTCTTATACTTATGTTATTCTTATGATTTTTAACAAATATCGAAACTTCATTGGTATCGATTTATTCTCCATTCCTTTCGCAATATGCTGCTTTTTGAATTTTCTAAATATCACGCCTACTTTGGTTTTTACGAGCATTTTCGCAAACCTCTACAAATTCGCCGATTCGGCCCGGTATTCTTCGCCTTGGTACGCTTCTTTCGCTCGGTGCTAAAAGGGTTAAAACGGAATTTTTGTTAGTTCTCTGTACAGTTCAATGCAACTTTGAAGTCACATACTAATTTATCCTAGGATTTTTAATCTAATTGCATTCTCAGTCGCAATGTTGCTAAAGTATTTTCTTCTGTTGTTTCTTCTTCGTAATCAAGGAAATTATACATCGTGATTGTGAACTCGTCGTTAAATTATATCTAGAGGTGCATATTTACTTGTCTTGACATACGTACACCTTTTATACCTATCCAGAAACCTCGAACCATAGAAGGTTAACGAATACATCGAAGGTCTTTCCAATACATCGCACGTTTTTAAAATATTTACAAGCGCAAAACGGTTAAAGTAGCATTAGCTATAGTTAGCTTCCCCGTCTTTATTGAAGTAACAAAGTTGTTCAGATTTTGTGGGACTTCATGCTTTCAGTAGTTATTTTCCTGAATCAATAATTACTTATTTTCATTTGTCATTATATGATAACATCGGCTGATTTATTTATACAGATATTTATATGAACAATTGATATGAACATCGACTGTTTACCTGTGGTCCGCCAATGCGACCGTTCCCGTTGAAAAATAATTGCCGAACTGCCCAAATTGGGTATTAAGTTTTTAATTGTAGCCCACTGCAGGTAGAAGGTTGTTCATTACTGGATTAAATGATTCACGTTTTTTGACGTGTAAAACAACTTTCCATATTTTTTGTATGAAACCAATATTTTTTCAAATTCTGTTACGTCACTGAACCTTTTAAAGTTTCAAGAAAATATTCAGTATTCTCGTGCAAAAACTTTCATCCAACTACTACACATGCATTGGTTTGACAATATTTTTTACGTGCCTCGTATCTCGTATCATTCACTGCAGTGGTTACAAATATCAATAGTTTTTAATGGAATTTTCGTGACAGGTGCATCAAAACGAATATAGTTCCGTGTTGACGCAGTTTCTTAAAAAACCAATAACATATCAAAAGAAGGTTTTGAAAATATTTCTTTCACGATCGGATTGATTGGGGATGCCTTGAAAACCGTTGTATTGTAGGGATGAAAACATTGTTACATATTAATTGTTTAGCTTGGAGACGGGTAAAGAAGTTTTTTAATGATGCTTCTACTGATCATAAATGTTTATAAAACATTCATGAATATAATTAGTAATTTTGAATATAACATTTCCTTGTGTTCTCTGTATATAGGTTCATAAATACATATGTACACAGTTTAAAATTGACATATTTATTAGTTTTCAAAAATTTGATTCGAAGAAATTCCGAACGTCACATCGATTTTCAATCTTTTAAATAGAATATACAATAAAGTTTTATACGTTCACGTAATCATAGCTACATCAAATAACTTTCACTTTATGAGTTTACCGAAATTCTGTTTGTATCAACAATTATAATCATCGTCATATTGAAGTTTTTACGGAATTAGAAGTATCATTAAGCTTTTTTGATACGCATGTTCCCAATTGTTTGAACGAAATTGTTCAATGAAATAAAAAATTTTTTTTACTTGAAATGAAGTTTAATCGGTAATGTATTTTCCATTTTGTTCGATGACCTTTTGCCATCTCTCTGACAACTTGAAGATTCCACGCTCGTAGAAAGTCTGATCCTTTTCGGCCAAAAACTGAGTTACGTGAGATTTTACAGCGTCATCATCGTTAAAAGTTTTACCACGATGGGAGTTGTCCAGGGATCGAAATAAGTGGTAATCCGATGGCGCGAGATCAGGGCTATATGGTGGGTGTAACATCAATTCCCAACCAATATCCATCAATTTTTGCCATAACATTCACGGATAATAAAAAATAACATAATAATAATAATAATAATAATTTTATAATATAACATTTATGGATATCATAAAAATGGGAAAGACATCTATAACTGAAATCGGCAATTACTTAGTTGCCAACCCAATATTTATATAAAGTTCTAATGGTGAAGCACGACATGGATGGCGCGAGATCAGGGCTATATGGTGGATGTAACATCAATTCCCAACCAATATCCATCAATTTTTGACGAGTGAACAAAGACGTGTGCGGTCTAGCATTGTCCTGCTGGAAAATGACACCTTTGCGATTGACCAATTCTGGTCGCTTTTCCTTGACCGCTGCATTCAATTCGTCCAGTTGCTAACATTCACGGATAATAAAAAATAACATAATAATAATAATAATAATAATAATAATTTTATAATATAACATTTACGGATATCATAAAAATGGGAGTGAGAGACATCTATAACTGAAATCGGCAATTACTTAGTTGCCAACTCAATAGATCCCGATGATTTTTCTACAATCTTAAGTAGAACAAAATCACTTATCAGACTGAATTTCAATCACAGTAACAATTTTCTAAAAAAAAAACTCTCAAAAGAATTCTTAAAAACGCACCGTGTATACCGATATGAAAACCGTAATATTTTTTCGCGTGATGCCACACGAATTTAGTGCTCGATGCCGCGATTGCGAGAATGGTAGCTGTCAGTGCCGAATTCATAATTATTTGCCGCCCCTAAAGTGGAACCGCCGGAACCTTGCCAAGAAGTCCCCTCGGGACACAAAGGATTCGAGATATGGCGGGAGAGGGAAGTATCCGGAGATGTTTGCCAAGGAAAAACAACCAGGAGGATGCATTCGCGGGACTTGCCTCTTTGGAGGTAGGTTTCAATAAAGCTGACGCAATTATAGCTTCCAATTTACGAAAACAGGTAGGTACTTCGATGCGTTCGACATGCACTCGTCGAAGGAAGTGCATTGGCGAGACCTGAAAATGCAACCTTTCTCTGCCGAAACAGGAAACTCGAGATGTATGGATTAAATAATTGTTAGGTATTGATTAATATACAAGGTGTTCCATAATTATAGTAACACCCGGAAAGGGGTGATACATGAGGTCATTTTTTTGTTTACGAGTTATTAACGAAAAACACTGACCAATGAGAAGCGAGCTTGGCTGGCGTTAGGCGGCCGAGCCAATGAGCGCAACTGGGTTTCGACCGTTCGTTGGCCGCTTACCGCCAGCCGTGCTCGGCTCTCATTGGTCACCGTTTTTCGTTAATAACTCGTAAACGAAGCCGCGGATTATATTTTCGCTAAGAAAGAAGTTACTTCGAATGACCCGAGGAATCATCCTTTTCCGGGTGTTAACGTAATTATGTGTATATTGTATGCTGTATATTGTATGATTAATTGTGCAAAGCATAGGAAGCAAACGAAATTGAGGATGACAGAAAGTTTATTTATCGTTTATTGATTAATATACGGGTTATACCCATTTGAGTATACATAAATGCATAATTACATTGCGCGAGGTAAGTGGTAGCCAAGGGATAGATTACATAATTTGATCGTCGAGAAAAAGACAACGAATTAATAAATTGATCGTAACACGTTGTTCGATCTTTAAACGTGGTTAACGATACACCGAAAAGTCGATACTCGGGTGAAGTTTGTTTGCATATTTACATATCCTATTTACCGAATTGGAAAGGTCAACCTATCAATCAAAATATGATTGCAGGGAAGAAAGATTTGAGAAGGTCTCGAACTACTTGATAGAGCATATAGTTTTACGCTCTCCATTATGGCCGGTTCCACATTGTTTATTTTAAAATTGTTGAAATTGTAAAGAGTCTTTCGTAATCTTCTCTAATAAAGCAACATATGTAAAACATTTGTAGCTCTCTGTAAATTTAGTGTTAATATGAACTTTTATACAACTTTTTAAATTCTAACGATCGCCTTCGAACTAGGATACGTTTGAAAATGTTTGCGAATAAAACATTAAAACTAACCAAAAACTATACGCAGTGTATATGCGCGTTGTTTCCAAATGGAATTAAGTTTAATGAAGTCGCTGGTTGCCTTTACGTACACTTTAATAATATTACAGCTATGGTCTTAGCGATGCGTTATCTGCGTTCTTAGAGTTCTACGAGTTCTGACCGTTCTAACAGTTCTGGTGATTGGTGTATGGTGGGTTTTGGTGGAGGAAATGAAGCGTTTTTGATTGGAGATGGGTGTGTCGGAAGGAACTTGAGGAGTGGGAAACTGTTCGAAAGTTCGGGTTATAAATTTTCCGTTTTGGGAAATATGGAATTTATGAGTCGTGTTGTCCGTTCGTCGGGTCGAAGAGTATTTTCGTTTGGGTGCATTTTTTAGTGTCGTAGGTATATCGCTTAATTGCTCAAGGGATGGCCAGGGACGTTCGACCTTCGGTGTTGCCGTCGCAACACGCAGTACACTACTAGCATTAATTAGACTCTGTAAACTGAAATATTTTTCATTCAATGAAGATTTTTAGCTAATTGATCACTGTACGTTTAATAGAGTGGTGTCACGATTCTCAGTCTCCTACGTTGCGAAACGGAACAAGTGCCAAGAAACAATGTTCTTATTCTGTTTTCCCTCCATCGTTCCCCGCTAGGTACAGCAAAAGGTGCTTTAAAAGCGAAGCTTTATCCACTTATCCCATTCCCACTGCCTCCCATTAGAATACAGACTGTCGCGAAGAGAAGAGCTTTCACTTTTGAATCCGACTAACTTCCATTCGATATCGCTAGGGGTATCTCTTGAATGTGATCTCCACTCTCTTCTTCAAACTGCAGCTAGCCTTTAACCAACATTGCGGAGGAAACATCAATGAAAAAAAACGCTCTCCAGCAACCACTCCACTCTTCCCAGCAACCAACACGCTCACAGAAGAAAACTCCTCGAAAGGGACAGACTCCGCAGTCAATCCTCTCTTACTTCCAGCTAGGCTTGCTCTCTCGTCTCGTTTTGTTTCGAACTCGTTCGAGCACGAAGCTTAGCACTGCCTCGAAATGCCGGAAAAATTGACATGCAAACTGGTTGGTGAATAGCAACGTGATGGAGCACAATAGACATTTGTAATTGGCGCGAGGTATGAGAATTTCTCGGCCTCAGTGTATTCCTACCGCCCGAGCCTTTAATTGCCGGTGATAATGAAACCACAGTTTAGTGATCCGTTGACACGGAATTACTTTAGCTGGACAACCGTTACTTACAAGATACATACACAAAAACATAGCATACTACATGGATGTTATTGTTTATTCACCTCCGTTACGAGAAGAAAAATACTTACAAATCAGAAAGGTAGAATTTTTTTAAAATAACTTAAAAGTAAGAGTGTCTGTAAACAAATATTATTTCAATACTTTGTAGCCTCCATCTTTTAGTTAATGAATGTTCAGATATAGATTCATATAATTGAGTAACACAAATTTTCTGCTAAAAGCTATTGTTAACGATTAACTATTTCTAGCTATTTCTATTAATTATTGTTCTATAATATTTATTATGTCAACTATTATCTTTTGCAATACGCTTCTTATAATAAATATTATTATAATGAAAAAAGTTATCCAATTTCGTTCGATGTAATTTTTTAATTCTTGAACAGTGTTACATAGTCACCCCTAGAATTTGTATGTATAAATATTACATATGTATACTAACATCTCTTGCGACAATAAGTGTTTGGTAGAAAGTATCACAAACTTCTACGTCAACTGTCTACGTTCTCGCCTGGCACTCTATAGAAGGGAAGGCGAGACTGACGTGGAGTTTCCGCGAAAATACGTGAAGCTAGGTAACATAGGGAACGTTATTAAATGCATTTCTTTGTCGAGCAGATCCTTTCGCGGCTGCTATTAAGCAACCTTAATAAAGATTATGCGTAACGTTGTGCCGGGATCATAACAGAAACATTTTTCATTTGCAAGTATAATCGCGTGCTACGTGGCTGATACGGAAGGTATCGCGGAACTTTTGGATTGGCAAACTTTCGCAGCCACGACTACAGTTCTTTCGGTCACTTGTTCCATGGGTTCGTGAGTCATTCAACGGGCGCGAGAAGTGACTGCTGTTTTCTCAATTTTTATTTAGAATTTCGAATAATAATAATGAAATATTTATACCGGCTTTCCTCTCGAGGCATTATTAACTTCTCGAAAATGTTTAAATAAATAACTGTACAATATCGTCAGATTCTTATGCACTCTGTTATATGTACATTAAACCCAGCAATCTTATTAAATGACAATTCGAAATTTTGGTAACGCGTGTTAGATTGTAACGCCGGGATTTTCAAGTCGCGCTGCTTCCGAAAGTACCAAACATGTTCATTGTTTAACTCTTATAAAGAATACAAAAGCGTAGACACGAATACAAAAAGTGATATAATAAGCTTGCGAAGTTTGAATTTAAGGAAATGATAGAAATCGTCGCAATTCAACGAAGAGCCACAAAGGTGATTGAAAGGAGAATTCGACTGTCAACCAAATAATCTGAAATTCCACTAACTACCGAACACTGCGGAAAAGACAACAGTGTCCATTTATTAGATTTCAGTTCTAAGGTGATTACCCTCTTCACAAAAGCAACAGAATATCCAGAACAAGTACTGCTCGGTTAGAAATGGCTGAAGTGGTGGGGAAACACGTGAAATAGAAGCAGATAACAAAATCTCCAAGCTTCGGTGGACCGTAATGGTGGCCATATCTTGTTGTCATGTCCTTTCAACACCTTTAATGAGGCGTAGATGATCGGCTTTTCCTTTGAATCAGGTGATTCCCTGGACTGGTTTCATTGTCTTCTTGGTCTGCGAACCAGCAACGGCGATCAATATTAAAACTATCCAAGTATTTCTCTGTCAGCGCCACTTCATCAACGTGTCAGAGAGGTGGGTATCGATTATTCTCTCAACGAATTATTCGTTTCTAGAAATTTAAATGAATTATGTTGGTCTCCTTACAGCCAGACATATCTATAGTAATATACACATAATAATATAAACTTTTATGCAATTTCATTGCAAAATAGTTCATTTTAATTAAAAAGCATTTTTGTCACAGAGATACTACGAACAGTTTTTATTTAGCACGTGAGCTGGCTATACTGATCGTAGAAAAAGCGATACGAAGGAAAATACGACAACGAAGGAAGCGTTAAAATGTAAAAACAAGGAGCGCTGCTAACGAGCGAGGAACTGATTAAATAAAAATATTCGCTCGACAATTGAAGAGTCGTATTATGTCGAACGCGACAGCTCTGGCATTAATAGAAGAAATCTGTACAACGTCACGGCGTGTCACGTGTTCGAGAGCACCTCTTGAGGGTTCTGTTCTGAATGCCTCGCACGAATAGAGGTCCTTCATGCTGCCACGGTTCCCGATCTTCGATCTTCCGCACGGAGCTTGTTCGACCGTGAATATCTACACATAAACCTATATTCGCGTACCATCCGCGAGAGACTAAACCGTGGATCATTTTCGGAACTCATCTTTTCAGCAAATCGAAAGTCTAAATTGATATGGCTCATCATTTATAATCTACATAAATCGCTGAAGCAGAAGTATTATTTGAAAGTGGTGTATCAAATCTGCAATTATTTTTGCGACCACCTAATATTATTCCCAGTATCATCTCCGATAGTGTTAAGTTTATATTTACAATAGTTTTATGCAATAAATAATAAAGGAATAGCAGAGTTTGATAGAACACTCTGTTCATCAACTAAATTTATAAATGGAATTTTGAATTCCATTAACTCTGTATAAAGAAATTTTGCAATCCTCTGCCTGTGTTCATTTTAAAGCGTCGAATCTCTACCTCTTTCTCCTATATGGCAAATACTAATATTTATCGAAGCTCCAATATTGTGTATCAAAGACTGGTCTATTGTTATGGGTGCAGAACTTTTCTAATAGTATAGTCCACATTGTTCCCCTTCACAAAACGTAAACTGTCCCACGTGCTACTACTTTTATGTACCAATATTTTTCGTTGTATCTTTTACTGTTGCAGCTTCGATTTTACTCACTATAGTAGAATTCATATGCTGCTTGTTAATTGCCTCCACAGGCGGCTTTGTTTCATATTAGCAGATTATCTCCTCTCTTGTACGCGTTTTAAAAGCTAGAACGTCAGCATCCGCTTAACACACACTAGCCCGCACATACTCTATCATCCCTGTATTAGTAAATTCAATCAATGTTTTTATATACACTACGTACTGTCACATCATCTGTTCGTATGTATAAAAGCAATTGTCGATGAACTCGACATTTACAGTTTCCAGAATGAAATCGCAGGATTATAAACGCTTTGTGGAGAGAAATACGATAATCGAAAGATGATTTTCCAATTATCGTATAAATCATGTTCATCAATATGCATAACCTTGATTCAAATTGGTGCCTTAAATAATCCTTATACAGAAATTCTGAATCTGCGAATAGAATATATTGTAAAATGTCTAGTAATGATGCTCACTTGGTAAAAAATTTGGTTAATGAATATTTTGACCCCTCGACCCCTTGATCGAGAGCCCTTATGAGAGATTTCGTATGCATATGAACTTAATTAATTATGGTCTGCAATAATAATAAATAATAATAATAATTTATTGATCTACAATAAATTAAACATACATTGATATTAGCTATACATCGATGAAGACGCATAGCACTTTAAAATGCAAACATAAAAATTCACATCCACACATTTCATATTTTCCTCAAGCTTTGCCTTTACCTAACAAAAACGATTATTGAAAGCAAACTAAGATTTATGAGCAATATTTTATAACAAAGTTATGCTTTCCCAGTATTTTCTAAACAAACTGCGGATTATATGCATTTATCAGAGAAGTGAGTAGGTACAATTAAGTTTTCCCAGTATTTTCTAAAGAAACTGCGGGTTATATGAGAATTGAGTAGGAACCATTTAAAACAGTAAAATAATTTACAAATAATTAGAGAATGTGAACATACTATTCTTAACATCTGAAACTTCTTAATGGAGGAAATCTCTATTTGGATTACTTCTAAGTCGTCAAAATCAATCTACAATTCATAATTGATGTTCTATAGAAAACGCTCGTAGGATTTCATACTTTTTCCATATCTTTTGAATTTTTCGCGAATCTACGGTCTGCGGCTTGTAAACACGAACCGCGAAATTCACGAATAATAGAGTCTTTCGGCGGATTTTAAAGGTACGGGACTGGAAATTAAGCCAACCATGCTCGACGATCGTATTTCTGAGCGAGGTCAACGGGGTTCTTGCAGCCGCTGCTCTTTTCGCGATTTAAGCTTCGCTCCGGGCAGCATCTGCGCTCCTATCACGTCGAGGATCGTGCAGACACGGCCGCTATTCTGTCTCGCAGTTCTCTGCATAGTGGTCCGTCGAACAGGAGAGTTGGAAATTTTATTATAATACGAGCATGTTTCCCACCGTTTGCCATGTTATTTCACAAAAATGGTCCAACCGTCTTGATCACCTTGGCTTTCAAAGTTCACCAGTCGGTTTTACAATTAGATGCGAACAACGGCGCGTTTCACACTGGTTTCATTCGGTGATGTTTAATTACTTAAAGTGAATGATAATAGTACTTATTCAAGTTATAGCAAATCAATAAAAATTTTAAAGATATTGCAGAGTTTACACGATTTCCCCGTTGTATATCAAAAAGAAGAATAAACATTCTCTCTGACTACGCGGCTCGTTTTTATAGAAACTCGGGGCAGTCGACATAAAAAGGCGGCGGCCAGCATGCCGGCGTACTTTAATATGAATACATAGTAATGCTAGAATAAGAACGATAACATAACTTTTTCATTACTAATTTTTTGCCACGATTCGAAGGCAATTCGGAGGCCACACGACACGATTCGAAGGCTACATACCACGATTTGACGGTCACGTACCTAGCAGCTCCGCGATTTTTCTTACCCGACTCACACCCACACATTCATTTCGTATTGTCTTCCGGGAATTCGCGTCGCGTGCTGCATTACACGCTTGACCGACTCTGCCGACCCTTAGCATCGACGTAGCAATAAATTACGTAGACGTAGGACTAGCACAGGGAAATTCACAGCAACCCGAAATTTTGCATTCCCGGGAGAAATTACTCTATATCCTATGTTGTAGCAAGAGTATGCTATCATTTTGTCACGCCCATTTTACGTTATTTTGTAATATCATTGAATAGAAGCTTTCGTTATTTTTGTACGTGAACTAAAATAATTTGTTACAAAGCATGGTAAAATAATTTTTTCAAATTAAGGAAATAGTACACTTTCAGGGTATGGTATCATTTTGTCGCATATTGTAGATCTTCATATAATTGGAGTAGTTCAGATATAGTAGAAGTTCAGCAGAAGTTCACTAAATCGGGCATTGCCGAAAATTTCGTGCCCAATAAATGGAGTTCAGATAATATCCATTTATCATTTATATATTGTCGTTTTTCTTGTTCGATCGAACGTTGACAAAAAGTTAGAGCTGAAACATCAACTGATCGAATCCTCCAACCAGCAATCTTAAGAAAAACCGTAGCTACATGCATTCCGAAGACAGTCCAATATGTCGAGAACTGTTGCGGAGAGGTATCCAAAGGGGATGAAATGAGTAGCGCTTGCCGGAGACAAAGGGCATGTTTCTTACGTGCCAGTCAGCCACGTTCCCAAGATCAAGATGGCTGCCCAGACGCTTTAAGAATCGTCCGACAGACCCCTCTTTAAACTTCGTTCCTTCCTTCGGTTATTCTGTGCCCGTAATTCGATCTCGCCTGTAAAAGGTAGAGGATGCTGAAGAAAGGCTTTTCATTTCCTCCTGGTGCTTCAAGTGTCGTCCTTTCATCGGGACTCAGACTTCCCGAAACAAGAGAACAATTGCACGGTATACCGTTCGCTTTCCTTCAGCTTCCGTTTCCTTCCCCGCGAACAGACTGTGCTCATTCCCTGAAACCCCTTTCATTTTGCTTCCCCGCAAGGTGGGTAAAGGTGTTCGGTTTGTCAAAAACCCAGCTTGCGTCTGAGAGAGCGGAAAGCGCTGGCTTCGATAAATCGCAGAGATACATAATTCCTCAGACATTCAATTAACTCAAGAGTCAACAGTTTTATGATTTAGGTGAAATTTTGAAATTTAACTTTTTACCGCAATTTCAGGTTAAATACTCCATTGTGCGACTCATTCTCGATTTTCAAGAAAATACCACCGTTTCTTTCCATTACCATGAAAATACGCTATCAGAATAATATGTAACTCCGTAATAACGGGTATGTACATGACTGTTTCGCATAAAATATCTCGAGACGTTGTCAGTGAAAAGCAGTACTGTAAGATAATGTACGGTAACTTCGGGAAACATGATTCTGAGACTGCTATAGTACGCGTACAGACGCGTTGAGTGCCATGCCAATTATGCACTTGGTGAATCCCATCGAAGAGTAGGATCAAAATTTCAAGTAGACTACTGTGTCGGACAACGTAGGCAGTCAGACTACACTATGCGGCATGTGCATGTATTAGTTGAGTAATGTGTATAGGTACACTTGATCGCGAAAGTATTTGATCATCATGAATATTTAGCAAAGTTAAATTGGTATTTATATTGAGCTGATCCACAATTTAAATACGCTTAAAATAAGCTTATAACTGTTCATTAATAATAATTTCATTAATCGAGAAGAATTGATAATTGACACAAGGTTATTGGATAGGTTTGAATAAGAGTGTCATGTCAGAAAAGTTTTCGAGACCATTTGCATAGTAAATGGTCAAACTATGTTCGCAAAACTATTATAAAGTGTACCTATCAACGGCATAACTACTTTTTGCCAAAGTTAGTCCTAGTTAGTAGATTTGCAGGGCCACTAAGATAAAGTTTCTTTCTCATTACATTTTTTTCATAGTTATAGAGAACTATAGAGACACAGGAGTAATAGAATTAAGGAAACGTAACGTAATTTTTATCAAATTATTATTAATTTTTATTAAATTAAACGAAATATAATTTATTTCTTTTAGTGTAATAACGTTATTACTTTAATGCATTCTAATTAAATAAATTGACAAACATTGGCGTTGCTGGTTCATTACGGACACAAATTTATGACAGACTGTAGAAAAATTCACAGCCTCCTAGTTTTATGTTTTTCATAAACTTATATAGGCACTAAGGGAAATATTAACTCTAAAGTTACGAACGACCGACGTTTGCTTCTCGGGTAATAACTTCACTACGGAAAACAAGTTACTGAGATAACAGATAGCAACCGGTCTTTGAACCTTCAATAAATGAAAAAAAAGGAATCGTTTTTTAAAATGTTCAACGTTCTGTGATGCTTTAAAAGTCTCCTTGTTGATATTATGAAACAAACAATTATCGTTAATGTTCGTTAATGTATATTTTTTATGTTTATATCAAAATTCTTTAATTCGAGAATTTTTGTTTATATCTTAATTTTTTAGATTTTTATTGTAATAATTTTTGACAAGATTTACTGGTTACCCATAGACGACAAAAATTTGCTTTTTTTTGGACGCCTATAAGCATCAACAGTATATCAGAAATTTTTCGAGGCGCCTATAGGTGCTGATAGTTGCCTAAATATTAATTAGTCAGAATCGGTTGTCGGCAACTGAACGCTCCTTCTTCGTAAAATTCGCAGAATTCAGCGTTTGGGAATTAAGTTCTTCATATATTGCGAAAAACCGTTTGCTCATGAAACTCACAAAAGCAGTGGGATCTTTCTTTCGTATCGTGAATCTGGTCTTCATAAATATAAAATGTACATCTGCTTTGAAGTTGTAAAATGTTCAAAGTAAATATAAACACATATCTAAAACGTAGACGTTAATATAACTGCATACCATTGAGTTTATTATCATTGGCTATTTCTAGTTGATCTTAATTATTTTCTATTCTTATCTCTTCATCTTTCTTGTTGTCGTTGTGTTCGGCAAAGAACGAAATTGAGTCTCTTCAATGTAGTATGCAGTTTTTAATAATTTTCTGAAAAAAAGTAGCGTTGGCAAGACTTTCTTTTCGCTAAGAAAAATTGACTATGAAACGTCACAAAAACAACGATTAATGATTTCGTTTAATCAATGAACATAATCATTGACAATTCATCCTCAAAGATTTGAGCAGAAGTTTGAACTGATTATGTGAACACAGTTTATGAAATATTATAGTAGAGCATCGAGCAAATAGATGGATTTGCTGGAAACTCTGACTACGTGTATCTCAAAACCATTTATTTGAAATTGACAGACGCGATAGGAAAAAAACAATTCGATCAATTGATATACTCCGACCGTCCACAGATAACCAATATATAGCTAACTATTCTCGGTGAATCCAAAACATTCATAAAAGGATAATAAAACTTCCTTTTCTAGCATATGCGTCACGAAAATTCAGAGCGTCATTTTATTCGCACATTTAATTCTATTTAAATGTTTATATTTTAATTTTCTTTTTTTTTCTAGGAGATTATTAACAACAAAGAAATTTTGATCTGCAATATTATGAAATACAATATCATAAAGAAAGGATTCAAATTCTATTCAATTTCGTCATAAATACATAAAATCTACATGCTAGTAATCTGATTTGTTACTTCAACACACAAACGTGTTCAGAGTGACTTCCAACCATCTCGCACATAGGTACGATGCTCACGGTGCACGATTCAAGTTCGCTAGCGTTCGTACAAGCTCCTGCCGCGCTGTTTCATCCTGTGGAATCGAACTCCGGACGGTCGATTCGAGAGCCGTGACTTCGATGGACGATGCTCTGCCCGTTATCAAAACGTACTTCCGCTGCAGTGGAGCCAGTTCCACCAGTAAGCCCTTTTATCGGCGCTTTTTCAAATTTCGTTTCCTTCGATCCCTCCTGCAGACGCATCTTTTTTCGCGAGTCCATTTCATTCGGTTACGAGCATGCAGAAAAGTAACTGCGCGGAGAGTGGAAGCAGCGAACTTGCGGAACAAGTACAAAAGCGATAACACCGGAAACGAAACAGACACCCGAGAAATGTTCTCCGAAAATCTATCGGCTCGAGTAACGTACACTTTATTCAACGAATCCATTGTTGGATTTCGAAGGGATTAAGAGATCACTCCATTTTTGCTTACTTTCCGGGCTAGGACAATTTGTAAATTTGTTTCCGCGTTATCGAAGCAGAAGAAGTGTGGAGGTGTATGAAATGGATATTCAACGAAATGCTGCAAATTTTTCTGCTGTACGTGAGAAAAGTTTAATTGTTCTTAGTGCAATGCGAAAGACAGTAAATCAATGATACTCCTATGATTAACGTGACTTTGACGAGTTTGACTCATAATGGAGACTTTTAATAAGAACCAGTTAAGTACAATCGTATTATACGAAATACGAAATATAATTTCGTCATTAATGTTCAAGTATGCACGTAAATTTAAACTATTACAATCGAAAAAGTTCTAATCGTAACTACGAAGAAATTGGTACACAAAGCGGTTGATAACGGCTATTCGATGTGTTGCAAAAATCTATGATTACATAACTACGGATTTCGAGCAATAAAATAAAATAATATTATTTTAAATTATTTATGTACAATTATTTTCGTTCGTATACCTGTATACATTTCGTTTCGAAAACAGGAAGCATTTTTTCGCCGAAGTACTGTTCTTTTCTTATAAGAAATAAAAAAATTATTATAATATTATTTACTGTGTATAATTTTCCATCCTCCTCTTACGTGTGAAGCATTTTCTAATAATTAAGAAAGAATCTTTGCAAAGTCTGCGTAACGTCATTTATCTAGTTAATATCTAGTGCACTAAAAATGCATTTGTAGGGTGAGCGATCCCTTGTTGGCGAATATAGACGCAGTTGCAAGAAACAATGTCGAGCCAACTGGAGTAAGATATTAAACGTCAAAAGATTGCTACGGCGCAGCATTAATGTTCACAGTCGATCGGCGAACTGTGGAACTGGTGCTCGCCAATCGCAGCTTAATCTCTTCGTTGAGCTTTAATTAAAACCGTCCGACGGAGAATTTTTATTCGACTGCATTTATTAAAAGCATGAAAACACGCGGAGGATATTCCTATTTCCATTTCACGTTTCCCTGGCATTCACGGTTTCCTGAACTTCGCAGGGAATTCCGTTTTTCCTGATAAATACTTTCCGAAACAATTTCCGCCGCGACAAACGACGGGAGCACGAGACCCGCGTTACATGTTTATTCATGTTACACTTAAAATACATCAAAACTATCTGCATGCTCAGCTCCGATTAAGCCGCCGTTTACGCAGCGAAATCTTTTCACGTTCAGAATATATGCATATTCGATTCTGTGATTTTTAAATGCAGCTGTCTCTCGTCTGTTATTTCGCTCGTTTCTCGCTATATTTCTGAAATTTTCTCTATTATCTTTTCTCTACATAAAGTTTCTCTATTTTTGAAATAGTGATATAGTGTCGGTATAAACTACATAGATTTGTATGTTTCACAGTGCTTACGTTAAGTTTACGTATCGATTTGTAGAAAGAATTATCTAAACGTTTTGATAGCTCCTCGATAATTGCGACAATAATATAGGACGAGGATGTTGGATCTAACAACGTCTCCTTGAAATGATATAATACTTGAAACTATTGACATTACACTTAAAAATTAATAAATATAGTACAAATTCGCGTTTGACCTTGTTCTGTTCTGTTTCGCGATTTCTCATAACCTATCGAGTTTGATTGTGTTTTGTTCATCGTCGGCTCGGTTCTGTCGTGATTGATCATGCATGATGTTGAGTGATGGTCGTCTGATTTTCTTATTGGTGCATAGGCATGTTTCAAATTGTCTTCGTTGGAGGAGTGGAAAACTGTCCGTAGAAGTAGCGTCTTACTGCCTCGTCTTGTCAATGCTAAATCGTCCTATTTGTGAATGGTCTTCGTTCAGGTTTGTCGCACGTGAAGTCCGCATGTTTGAGTCGTGAATGTCGTTGAAAGCAGTTTGACCGATCGCGCTGGCTGATCATCTGTCGAGACCTTGCTGGGTCTCGCGCATGTCAAAGACGAACAACTTTTAACTGTATCATAAAATCGCTCCTGATATCCATTCTTCCGAGAATATTATCGAAACTTACAGATTCAAGACGAAAATTCACGCAGACAATCTTAAACATAGAAGCTTCGAATCAATTACGCGATCACTACGTTGTTAGCAGTAGGGTTGAGGAAGGAAAAACAAGATACTCGGATGATTATTTAATTTCACAAAGGTTAAAGAAAACGTACTAGCCAGTCGACCGGAAGAAGTCGATGAGGAATCCGCAGCGCAAGTTCGAATTTGCGGCGGTTTTATTAAATCAAGCGAGGTATTTCGAATTCCGAGCGATGGAATCTGTATTTCTGGGGTGCCTAATATTCTTCTCACGGATCGACCGGCTAAACCCGTGTCCCGGGTTTAGATCCGGCGAGTATCGGCAGAAGGGCCGATAACCGGCCACCGTTTATCCGACACGTATGCATATAACCGTAAAAACGTAAAAAAAAGCCCTACGGTCGGGCGCAGATAGCGCTTTACGCGAAACAAACGGTCCTGCAAGGTTCATCTCGGTCACGAGTGCTCGCATTTGCATGCATACAGTCGGGCTGCTCGTAGTAACAGGCGAACACCGGCGCGACGGCCGCCCGGCCGCGTTTCCGGTTGTTCTCTCGAGGGCGTTGCGAGCGTTTCGTGAAACTGTAACCCGAGGCTAACCCATCGGTGCCGGCTGGCCTTTCCGACCGGGGATGTCGTTTTGGAGTGCAGGGGGAAACGACAGAGCCCCATAAACGAGGAGGGACCGGCCGGTCGAGCGAAAATTGACAATCGGGGAATCGCCGAACAATAACTTCGGACGCAACAATTTGCCCGGATTTTTCCGAACGGATCCCAACCTTGCTACCGGAGAGCTATATTTCTCACGCGAAAGCTCCATTAGATGGCTGTCTTCCACGAAGAACTCATTCCCCTTTTCACCACCACCTTATTAATAGTCCCAAAAACAAACTCGTAACCTATAGACGCTTAACCCTTTCAGTGCTGACTAAAAAAGTAAAATATTTACTTTTTATATTATTACTATATTATATTATTATTTATACTATATTATTATTTAAATCATTATTATTTATTTATATCATTGTGTGCTGGTGCACCATCCTGTTGGAAATATTCTAAATTTGATCGAGTTTGCAATGCAAAATCATGAATAAATTTTTTTGAGAGATCTTTTGAACTATTTATTTTCCGATAATATTACCTTAATACTTTATTACGCAGAATAACGAAAGAATTCGATATATGCGAAAAAAAATATAAGTATTATTGCAAACTATTATCACATGGACCGTTTATTTTGAAAGTGGTGCAAGTCCACTTTCTTTCGTTTCGAGAAAATTGAATGTTAGCAGATCTGACAATTAAAAAATATAGGATAATTGTGTGAAGTCTGGGAATGTTTGTACTAATTTATCAATATATAATTTGATTATATAAATTTCTTTTAGGCGAATTTAACTAAAATAATATACAATTTTCAGGCTGCAAATGGACTTACACCACTTTCATAATTAGTCAATTTTAAATATCATTTAATTTCAATTTTGAAATAACAAATAACAAATATCACTTAAAATATATCTTATATTAATCCAATTTTGTTTATAAATAATAACAAGAAATGCAATAGGATTAGCATTTTATTTTGAACGTTAATTATATTTATATATTGTTAAACTGAACACAAGATATTGGTATTATTAATTATTTATGCTTTTCATGTGGCAGTGTTTTGAAATATTCATGATGCACAGGAGGTATATAAGGTAATAGTTGCTGCATATCCTTATATTTTTCGTATGTAATAGGCTTGGCATCGTGGTGAAAATTGGACTTACATCACTTTCATAATCAATGGTTACGCAATTTCTTTTACCGGCCAATTTTAAATTGAACAAAGCATTGGCATTTTTTAAGATATTAAATACTAACTAGTTACGAACAAAAAGTTTACACTAAATTAAGCATAAATTACGTCATATCTCATTTTTTTTAAAAAAAGGACTTACACCACTTTCAAAATAAACGGTCCACATTATGACTCTTTTAAGACCATTCATCTTTCTCCTCTAACAAAATAAAGATATAGCTTGTTACACTTTCATGAATACACTCTATTGTATATGCAGGATATCCCAAAACTATCGCATTTTCGGAAAATGGAGGGTTCTTGAAATCATTTTATCCTAACGAAAATGTAATTCTCGCGTTTGCATATTCAGAATTGTTCTTGCGAGGAATATATCGTGACGTTAGCTCGACGAAAACTGGAGAGCGACTAAAAATCGCAACCATGCAGAACAATACCGAATGTTTTGTGGAGTGCCACGGAAATGTGAACGAAACAGTGCGGCGGTTGCGAGAGGAACTTCCGAATATGCAAACACGGACATCTGCACGTCTTTCCCGACTACCGAGAATGAATTAACCGCTTCGTTCTCTCTGTCGTGTACGTTGCGACGCTGATACTGTTCGTATAAGGTCACGAATGAGATATCTCGCGACATAATGCCGCTTGTGCGATGCCACGAACGTGTTATCCTGCGACACAATACCGTTCGCGCGGTTCCACAGATCAGTAAACACGCGTGCTTTTCGTTATTAGAATGAGAACGTTATTAGTTTCGAAGAAACTTGTTTCCATTGACACAACCAGAAGCATGATAAGTGGCAACAGACGGAGCAAAAGAAGAAGCGCGTGTTTACACGTCTACGGTACCGCACAAGCGGTGTTACGTCGCGAGATATCTCGTCTGTGACCTTGTACGAACAATATCGGTGTGTCGCGACATAATGCTTCAATGGAAGCGAAATGTTTGGCGACAGTGTTGTGTGAAAGTGAATTCTGAAAGTGAAACCTGAGGTGGGAACGGCCTCCGACCGTATCCCTTGCTCGGTATGGCCATCGAACTGGGATCAACTGAGCATTGTGCGGGATCATTGCACCGATATCGTGAATCGTGACCCACATTTCCAAGCAACAAATGTATTCTTAACTAAGTGGGTGAGAACTATTAACAATATTCTTCACAATTCATAAACAAACATATTCATTATGTTCTTTAACGCAATCTATTATTGAATTAGCTTTTTTTATTTAATTTAATTAGCTAGTTCGTTGAATTCCGTTTGGATACGGAATTGTTGAAACAGAAATATCTTTCGCGTAAGTTTGACGGGATTTCTCATTCTTAATCTTCACTGTAAACGGCAAAATTAATAATTAAAACGTCTGTCACGGCTAAACTATTTATTATCTAAGCTCCGAAAAATTAGTATATATTCTGCAGACATTTTAAAATAAAGGTGAACAGTGTTTTTCTTAAAAATATCACTGTCACGTGGTAAACAAAATTCGGAAGTTCAGGCTCCGTGATTTGTTCATTGCTTTGAACCACCTTGCAGTCCGCGCACTCGCCTCTCATTGGTCACAGTTTCTTTTGTTAATAACTCGTAAACATTGCATTTTCGCTAAGGAAAAAGTTACTTCGTTCTATTTGGGAAGAATTAGTTCGTTATAGGATGCCCAACTGTCCGACAGATTAAACATTCGTAGTTTACTTCTTCGATACTGTCCCGTTAGAGGATGGGCCTTCCTAGTAACTGTGAAGATCATATCTTGAAATAACCCAAACATGTACACAAAATTATGAAACATGTGATCTAAAAATGCGAAATCATTCGTTATCTAATGAATTATACAAAATTAATGGCTTACGGGGTATCGTCTTAAACTGTTAACAATAACAAGACGTAAATAATATTTGTAACGATCCGTAGGTGACGTTAACATCATGAAATTCGTATGATGTCTTGTTTTATCAATATTTTCTAAAGAATAGGTAATTATTCTGATTGAAGATTATTATTAGTCAGTTATTCAATTTTTTCAATTAGATACCCAATGAATTTCATAAACCTGGCAGGACGTAATAATATTCATCTTGAAAAGTAAGATTGTGAGAAAGCTAAGGCTAACAGAAACGTAGAATCTTGGAAGAACGGTTGGCTGTTTCTCCACGCGATGCATTTTCTTTTCAGTTAGTCCAAGTGTTAATTTTTCCGTCTTTCAATTATTTTTCTCCATAAGTTTGAAATCTTTGCAAAGAAACCAGTCTTAAATTCGATTACTCATTTACAAACTATGAAGATAGATTTATTTACGATGCCTGTAAGATCTATTTACGACGTCCTATTCCAAATCGTGATTAACAACCGGAAGATATCTCATAGTTGCGGAGAAGAAAACAGAATCGGATAAACGTATTTTGGCTTGCAGTCTCAAACGAATTACATACTTCACAGACATGATCATTTGTAAGCTTTTCTGATGAAAATGAGACCTAAACTGCCTTATCTAAAGAACTGAATGAAAATAACTCGAGCCTGCTTCATTCGGACGCGCGACGCATCTCTAAAACGAGAAAAAAATATCACCTACACACCGTTTTAATCCGCAGGAACTGTTTCACCTGTCCAATAGTTTCAAAAACCCGATCAAAGGTTTCCGGGAAACTGGAGTGTAGAAACTAGGTGACGCGGCAACAGTACGCTTCGAATCGAAATACGATCCAGAACGAACAAAAAGGAAGGAAAGCCGTTGATGTGATTTCCCACGGAAGGCTATAGTGACGCGTAAGTAACCCATACACGTATCATGCGATGAAAACAGTCCGGCTGACGGATTACTCCGTGGATAGTGAATTTTTAGCGTGTGCACGACTGCCGGTGCCCACTGCCAGCAGAATTCGAATCGAATGCGATCTATCGAATAAAGTATCACACGATTTGCGAGCAATATCGACTTCCATGAACGAAACTAGTAAGATATTCCAACGCATTGAAGCGCTTTACATTATGTGTGATAATCGCAGCACACTATTCAATCAATAGAATTTCATTAGTAGCAGTCTGCGGATTTGTATCTTTTAAACAAAAGAAACTGGTTAGTTACCGTTTCTTTAAATTCCGAACTTCGGATACCGGATGTGCATGTGTTTGTATATATATATATGTGTATATATATGTGTGTATATATATTTATATATACCTAATTACTGAGTTTCGGGCAATTCAGTTAAACAAATTGCAGTTACACTAGAAACAATAGAAATACTAATAGGTCTACAAGAATAAGCATCGGTAATTTTACAGTTGTAAAAATAATGTAATAATAAAAGAAATTATAGTAATTTTTATAGATGAATTACTTGGGTCAGAAACTAATCCGTAATATACTGCAAGTTTTAGCAACAATTGATTAAAGCTCACTCCGGTGCTGGTTCTATTTTCCTTACAAAAGTTAGTTCTAAATCTTGAAGCGATCGAAATTTTACTGCAAAATCGAACAATAAATTTTTTATCGTATTTGCTTCTAATAAGTCAGAAAGAATTCAGGTTTTCAGAAACACTGCGCCAAAATGATCCTATAAAGCAGCTCTGCGTCTGGTACGTGAGAATTTATCACGGTCAGAGGAATAGCTGCAGTAGTTTCACCGTCGTGTTAGAAAATACGGACTGGCGTGATACTGTTCTAACGATGTTGTAAACAGAGCTATTCGACCAAAAACGTCCCAAGTTTCGCACAAATGAAACCGAACGAACGGAGGTCATCGCGTATTTTTCAATTTATCCGGCACCGTTCATTGTTTTTGGAATTACTGTTGATACGATATCGAAAGGAAACATAATGTCAAGTTTGTTGCACGTCCTGAAGTATATATAGGGTGTCCCAATATTATTGTACAAGCGAGAAACGAGGAATTCCAGAGGTCATTTGAAGTAACTTTTTCCTTAGCGAAAATGCAATCCGTGGCTTCGTTTACAAGTTATTAACGAAAAACAGTAACCAATGAGAAGCGAGATCACCTGGCGCGGAGCGGTCGAAGCACAGTTCCGCTCATTGGCTCGGCCGCTTCGCGCCAGCTGATCTCGCCTTTCATTGGTCACTGTTTTTCGTTAATAACTTGTAAACGAAGCCGCGGATTGTATTTTCGTTAAGGAAAAAGTTACTTCAAATGACCTCAGGAATCCCTCATTTCTCGCTTGTACAATAATTTTGGGACACCCTGTATATTCTAAACTAAATTAAACGGTGCTTGAGAACGTATATTTGGCAGCCGACAGGGGGATGATAATAATGTTGCATGTCGCTTTAATAACGACACTGTGAGCGAACCTGTTATCCACGCTTGGCTTACACTGCGCAGCCGTGATAAATTTTCCTTAGGGCTATATTCTGCACAAGGTTCAGAAATAATTTCAACAAATCCGTATCATTATCGTTCGCCTATTGATCCGTTTTCCAGAATGTCGATTTTCTTTCTGTTTGTGACCCGGGCTGTTCAATTTCAAGTTTTTGGTAGGCAGAAATATAAATATAAACGTAAGTATCTCTTATCTTCAAAATTGAAATAAACCATGACCACGAACGCTTTTAAATTCTTTCGAAACGTTTTCTGTTTCACCATTGTCTCCGTTTACCCGCAACATTTTTTTTCATTCTTTACTTTGTAGTTTAATTACATACACATTTACATCTTTTGTGTTGAAAATGATGGTTTAAAATGTTGAAAGTTATTAGTATAAGAGTGTATCATTAGCGATTATAATACTATCAGTTTGGTAATGTTTTATGGTGATTTATACATCCTCATTTTAATAATAAACCTACCTGTGCCAGTCAAATGACCCATTTTGTATACTTTATTTAACAATTATTGAAATTACAAGGATGTTTCAATCGAAAACGATGCAATAAATTTCAATTTTGCTGATAAAACAAGGAAAAACATTCCAGATACTTCCAATGCTTGGTTGGTTTCGTGTTAACTTTGTGTGTTCAAAATTGTTGTTGCAAATGTGCCGAACACTATCAATTTTGTTCAAGAAGACTTTTATCGTCAGTGAAAATATTATAAGTTTACATCAAATATGCTTATAAACACCCGAGAAAGAAGTGAACTTACAGTCTCCATTAAATAAATTTCCAAATATCGTGTCAAAAACAAAACGATTTAGTTCAAAATCGAATAATTAATTAATTGAAGATTAACCTTTAAATTAATAATGCCAACTAGTTGGCATCTGTGCAAGGATAGGTGAGTACAAATACCAACTATTGTTGTAATTCGTGTAGCCAGGAGTGGAGATTGACAGTAATTACAATTAGCGCATATATAATTATTAATTGGTGCCAATTGCGCGCGGGCTGTAATGATTGATGTGTTTGTATGTTTGATTATGCGTCAAAATCGAATATACGATTATGTATTTTCGTATTGCAAAACCACCTAAAACTTAATTTCATCAATTTCTGCATAATGTTTAATCTTGATGAAGTCATCGCAAAGAAAAAATGTCTTTTTTAGCGAAACATCTTACTTTTAATTTGCACTGGCTGATATTTTCAAGTTATAACTTTTATAATAAATTGTAGATCATATATTATACACAAATACAAAATATTTGCATTAATCGTTCAATTCAAATGATTTGTTATTATTTTTCTGAAAGTATTCTAATCAAAATGATTGGTTTCTGATTCTTCCTTTTATATAAATCCTGATATTACAAAAATATTTCCATGAGAAATTTTTACATAAATTTCCTTATTTAAGAACACACTATAATAGAAATCGTACGAAGTTTAAAAAAATCCATCATCGTCATTGCTATAAAACAATGTACGTTAATAGCGTTTAAGTCTCGGTAATTTTAGTGTTAAAGAAAATATTGTGTGTGAAGCTTGTTCCAGCAACAAATTGTGGTGGAAAGTATTTGTAGATTTAACATTCAAAGAAATCCTTCTGCATTTGAAGTACAGCCTCTTACACAATTAATCGTTTGCCATTTCAAAGTCATTTCAATTCTGCATCCAAAATAGTTTTCCTGCCTACAGTATTTCCATTTTATATAACTTAGTGCATTTTATATGAAATTGAGTCTTGCGACTCATAGAGCAGTTACACTTTTAATAGCTTTCTAAATAGAATTAAATTTGCTGGCGTAAAAATGATTTTAAAACGTGATATTAGGTTGTTCCATCTGAAATGGCGGTTTTTCGTAATTCAAACTTCTATTATTGTTTAGCGACGTTTAAAGTGAAAAAATTAGATAACAGGGTCCCACACGAACTCACTGAGAAAGACAGAATTTACCAGAATTCGCAAAACAATCTGTTACACCGTTAATAGAATTGAAGTGTGAAATGCTTCCTCGCCTTTCTTGTTCTCCCGATCTTTCACCACTGACTACTATATTTTCAAACACCTAGATATCACTTTTTGTCTGGAAGATAGTTTCAAGTATACTTAACACGTTCGCTACCAGCGTCACACATGCGTGACGACCACAATTTTGCATTTCACGCAAAGAGCACCAAATTAATTTTGTGAATATAATTATATTTAAAATTGTAACACATAGCATGATATTTGGAAAATTTATAGCTTTTCTTTTACGATATTTTCATTATATTTTATAAGGGGATACGATGTACTTAATACGATAAATACAATAAATATAACTATGCACGCTAATGACGCTGGTAGCGAACGCGTTAATGAATTAATTTGTCTCTCGTTCTTGCAATTTTTCTTCAAAAGGCATTAAAAGTTTTCTTGAAGTCGGAAGAGATTATTTTGATTAAAGAAATATTTATTAAGAATGTTAAATAAAAGTTTTACTGAAAAATATAAAAACTGCCATCTCACTTGTAACAACCCAATAGCAATTTTTAGCGATACCTAAGAATCACCGTTCGAATGAAAGGATTTAAAAGCGGTTTCCGAAATATTAAACAATAGTAGAACAGATATCTTACCTTTCTTCGACGCGTGAAAAGAGTCATCTTTCGGCACGTACTGTATATCGTACTCCAGCGTCGTTTTCGGCAGGATGAGCCTGTCCTTGTTGATTTTGTAGACGGCATATTTGAAGGCCAGCTCCGTACTGCTATCCTTTTGGTCATGAGTGAATATAGCACCTGAAAGCAGCCGGGCGACATACAGGTGAGGGCAGCGCCGACAGAGTGGTTCATTAAATTTGATTTTCGCGACGGTGGCGAAATTCCCGATCAAAATGCACCCTTTCATGCCAATATACTTAGAATGTGCTGACCCCGCTATTCTTTTCGGACGAAGGACAAGTGTTCTCCGGTGCATTCTATTAGCGGGGCGGGACAATTTCTCGCTGGTCTTATTAATTCTCCATATCGTGCGCAGCTGAATGCGAACATTAATTTCCTAATGACAGAATTTATAACTCAACGTCGCGAAATGATGTTTGCGCCGTTATTGTTCGCCATGTCGTGCGATCGTATCGTTACGTGGAGAAAGTATTTAATAACGGTTCATCACCAGCGGATTTACATCTCGAGAGCAGTCTGTCATATGCTTCATGACAGATTCTTCAAGTTGTATCACGGCTCGAGTGCCGAAGCAAACTCGTTTACTAATTGCTGATCGATGCTTCGAAACTCGACGAGGCCGCGGGCACGAGCATGTCAAGGACTAGGTGTACGTATACAAAGGAATCTACACTCTCACTAACTACGAACAACGAGGCTGTTATATACGTCCGACATTTGATAGTAACTTTTTGCTTTGTGACACGTTTTTTGTTAATGGTGCATAAGATTAGGCAACGTTCATACAAAGGTCGACGTAATATGGTCGTCTAAGGTAAAGAAGATCAAATTACTAGACACCCAAGCGATGAGAAATGATACCTCCAGTGTTGTTAAATGCTAATTCGAAAGCATTATATATAATATTCTGTGAAAGAGTAGCAAGAATTCAGTATAACAAGGTTTTCGTATGACTATGCTATTAACGATTTCATCATTGTAATATGAAACAGCATGTAATCGTGTCTACTAGTTTTTCAGAAGTAATAAATAATTGTATCAACAACGAAGCATCAGATCAGAGAAATGTTTTCATTTTCCACAGTGTGCAAGAATTTCGAACACGCGATTCAAACAGTCCTATATAGTACTTCCTCCCCAGAATGCCAAATTTCGGGTTGCTATGAATTTCCCTGTGCTAGTTCTATGCCTATGTAATTTATCGCTACATCGATGCTAAGGTGCGACGGAGTCGGTCAAGCGTGTGATACGACACGCGACGCGAAATCCCTGAAAACAACACAAAATCGTCTGTTTGTAAGAAAAGAACTTACTTTTCAAGTAAGAAAAACCGCGGAGCTACAAGGTACGTGACCGTCGAATCGTGACATGTGACCTCCGAATTGCCTTCGAATCGTGGCAAAAAATTAGTAATAAAAAAAGTTAAGTCATCGTTTTTATTCTAGCATTACTACGTATTCATATTAATGTACACCGGCATACTGGTCGCTGCCTTTTTATGCCGACTGTCCCAAGTTTCTATAAAAACGAGCCGCGAAGCTTGAAGAATCGTGTCTGAGTGTTTGCAGTTCCGAGCTCCGAGCCTTCTCGGGAGAATTTACTGTAGTACCAAGGGGGTAAGTCGAAGGCTACTTTTGTACAATGTATCAATTAAGTATGCTTGTCCTGGACTGTTTAAAACTACTTTTCGTTTACAGTTATTTCTTCTTACTTATTTATTCAGAAAATCTCGCAAGAGATTTATATTTAATTCTCTATTTCTCTCATTGTTGGTGTGGAAACATAACCAAATATTTAGAATTAAACCTTGTTGGTGAGCTCTATCGAAACAAGTAAAAGGAATATTTATGATGCTGTAACGAGAACGTAGAATGTTCGATCGGATTTCGAATTACGATGCTTCAGACATACTATTCGTGCGCCTAACGAGAATATATTATTCTATAATACCATCCGAAAATATTAATATTGTATTTCCCAGTATATAATTGGAAATTCGAGATTAAATGTATCATAAATGACGGCGTACACAATTTAAAATGTACGCTGCGATTGCTTCATTATGTACGTAAATACATGGTACAAGATTTATATGTTGATCGAAATAGGAAAACGGCCTCTCGAAAGCCACATGGTCGAAAAATCCTGAAATAAGTGAATTTCGTTTCATCCATCTCCATGATTAATTAACAGGGACGCAAGCATTAATCGGCAGCCGAGAAAGGTGGCTCTTCCTCCTCAGCGAGGAATTTTATCGCCGAAAGGCTCCGGGAGGCATGAAAATCTGCACAAACAAGAGCAGAGCGTGCACATCCGCGTCATTCGTTTGCGGGACTAATTAAGGGACGCAGGCACATTAATCGGCAGCCGTGCAGGACAGCGGCTCGGTGAAGCATCGTCCTTTTGTTGCTGAAAAATAGCCGGGCGTCCAGCGGAACGGAGAGTTATCAATTTCCGAGGATCTTTCGTGGAGGCTGTGCTATCAAGAATCTGGTGGCCCGCGGCTACGACAGTGACATACGACGAACCAGTAATCGGAATGTCGCGTCGACGGGCGTTCTATTCACGCGCCCCCAGCTAATTTGTGACGAGTCGCACGCGCCGCAACCGACCCGATTGCAAACAGCCATTGGCATTAGGTCGCAGCTGTTATTCGAACTCGTTTCGCCGGCCATATCTGACCGTAAGAAGTGTGCACAACCCAGGGGCGGTTCAGTACGGATGTAAATATCTGAACAGCCTCGCGAAGGTCCTCCAAAGACGCGAGGCTGGGCAATTTCTCGCGGAAAAGATCGCATTTCTGCGAGACCTTCATTTGCCTGGGGAGTCTGACAAGGCTCGGTTTGACCCCTATCAAAATCGAGGCCATCCGCCTGATTGAACCGGGATGATGGTTTTTCAGCGGCGTCTCCGCGTGCACCAGCTTCCTTTGGTTTTCTTCTATGCGACAGTTTACCTTCGTCTAAGCGAGCCTTCCGGCTACGCTATCGGCGCTTGTCGATGCGCCGGAGTGACGAAAATAGCGGGTACTATCATCGAGCGCAGCCAGCAAGAAGTGCCTAAATAATACAGTTTCGATCTACGTCCGTTTTCTTCAGCGTCCGCTTTTTCCGAACGTTACCTCCTCCACCGACATCAGGAGATCAGAAAGAATTTATACGCCGCTATGCATAGAAATCGCAACACCGACGAAATATAAAACACACCGGCGCTAAATCAGTGATCTCTGCACGCTAGGAGGTGCATTTGATATCGAACAGAGTGTCCAACACGAATTTTAAATAGTAATACCTTCGAGATGGTATTTTTTATAGACTCTCGTTTTACACCCAAACCCGAGAGCGAAATTGTTTCGCGAGTTTCGGGTTTTTAAACTAATCATCGATTACCCGAACTATTCAAAGAAAGACGAGTACTCACATAATGAAACAGCTACTTAATTCTGAGTTTCGCCAGACAGACGTATAAACAACTTACGAACGCGATACTTCTGTTTAAATAATTTTTTTGCTTTACCGTTTGATGGCATTTTAACATTATTAGTTCAGATTCGTAATCAGAAGTCCCGAAACACTCTGATATCCATTTTTGTGAAAATCAAATCACTTTTTACATATCGGATCTGCTATTTCATTTTTTCAATCTCCATTCATAATTCTTTTTATTAAATCCGATTCGTCTTTATGTTTTGGCTACGTTTTCGGGATTTAGGACCACCGTGCGTCGGTATCAATTTGAGGAAACCACGACGGAACGGGATGGGAAACAGCAAGCCGGCAGTGGTAAAAAGAACACTGTAAAAGCGTAATGACGGTAATGCCAGCCCAGGAGACTACGAAACAAGAATCCTATAAATCGACTAACCAGTAGAAAAAGCCGAGGCCGCGTTGTAGCGCCGAAACGCCTCTCATGCAATTTCTTCGGTCGAATCTTTAACCTCCCCCGCCAGCAGTTCTTCGCGGTTGTTTTATCCACCGCCAGTGAATCCTGCTAATCCATTTATCGGCGTATAAGCCGGTTCCTTTCCGGTTCTCTTATTCCATGGCTGGTCTACCAGTCTGCAACTGTTTCTCCGTTCTTTTCGAGAGGCGATAAGTACTGCCACGGATCCTCGACAGAAACGTAGTCAACTTCTTCCAGTGGTTTCTTTCGGGTACCCGAGAAGTATCCGCTTAACAGCTTCGCTTTATCATTCGTCGTTTAAATGGAGGGGAAAGGGTTCCGACGAAAAAGTCCACGAGCGGTAGGGGGTAGTTTTTCCGTGAGTTTGTTTGCCAAGAATTATTGCGGGGATGAGGTCGGAATGGTGTCTGCAGCTGCACCGTCGAAGGAAACGAATTCCGAGGCTAATGCTCGTCGAAGAAGTACACAAATCTTCCAGCGATTCTAATGACCGTCGAAGAAGTTGTTTTATGACGCCTCTGATGTCTTAATAAATGGGAGGGAGGGGGGAGGTTATCGGTATCGGCAACGGGTTCTTACCAATCTGTCTGATTGCGAATGATTCTTAAGTTATCGTAGCTGTTATGCAACTGCATGAAGAATCGAGAGAAAAGTTGTATTATTGGTTAATAATTCTAGGCAAAGAACAAAATTACGTTTCTTACCAAATGTCTACCGATCAAAAGGTGTGGAAAGACGCTGTAAGTAGTGACATACAGTGTCCCACAAAAGTGTTCGTACACCTTTTAAAACGCAATATCTTCTTCAAAACTGGACTAAATGACTAGAATTTTTTTTAGATGATAGAGGGACTGGTCTACTAGACGATGGCTAAGAAGCTTTTTCTTAATTTTGTTATTACCTGGAATGAAAAGAAAAAATTAGGAACCCTCATTTTTTAACTTTTTTATTTGGGCCTACAATGAAAATTTAAAAAATGCCTTTTGTAGATCTCGGTAACTTATACGCGTGCTGAAAATTTGGTCCAAATCGGTTAATCCAGATTCGAGTTACAGGCGTTGAAAGATTTAAAAAACCGCAGATTTCTTACAGTTTTTGGTCAAAATCGTGATAAAACTGCGATTTTTGCGATCTTTAATTTATTGTAACTCGTAACAACGTGAATCGATTTCGAGAAAATTTTCAACATGCATATAAATTATCGAGATATACAATTTAATCTAAAATTTTTTAAATTTTCGTTATAGGCTCAGGATTTTTATTTTGTTGTCATTCCAAGTAATAACAAAATTTTAAAAAACAGTATTTCAATCACCGTCTAGTAGACTAGTCCTCTATCATTAAAAAAAAATGCAAGTCATTTAGTTCAGTTCTCAAAGAGTTATTGCGTTTTAAAAATCGAATCCAATTAAATTTTATGAATTTCAGGAAAAAAAACTTTGTTCGTATTTAGCATAAACCCTCTGTGGCGGCTACCTCCAGACCAGCCAGCAGATGGCTCCTCTTCCCGCAAGTAACCGATCCGCCTCAATTTGTATATATACAGACTTCGTCTTTCCTACCGAATATCCCAACGTCTAAGGCAAGGGCCCGCTAGAATAGCCTTACTGATGAGTCCTCTAGCGGGTTCCGGACGAAACGTCTTCCCCTCTCCTTTTCTCCTTAACACGGTCACACCACCAACCGTCAAACTTCTTTCATTATTACGTTCATTCATTGTTCTTATCTGCCTCGATCGCTTGTCATTTTCATACCGCTGCTTTTATTTCGGGTTTTCCTTTGGCTTCCTGTTGGCAAGGACAACGTTGGTTTCTTTGTACGCTGCATCGATTTACGACGAATCCTTACTCCCGGCACCAATTTTATACAGCGTATCTGGATGCAATTCTTCTACTGAAGTACGATTTACATTTGATTTTTTCTATAAATATGTATTATCGAGTTTAAAGATAGTCCATTATTGACTTATTAACCTTTTAGGTACGGCTGAATTCTGCGCGAGGCTATTTCTTTGGACGGCAGAGTCTGATGTGTACTGTACAGAGTCTGATACTGTATATTCTGTCTGTATATACAGGGTGTCCCAAAAATGTCTCGCAATCCGAAAGTGACGGGTTCCTCAGGCCATTTGAAGCAACTTTTTCCTTTACAAAAATTTTCTCTGATGCACCGTTAACAAGTTATTAACAAAAACAGTGACCAATGAGAGGCGAGATCAACTGGCGCGAGGTGGCCGAGCCAACGGCGCCAGCGGTCGAGCGGTCGAATCCCAGTTCAGCCGGTGTGAGTCGGCAGAGCCAACGGCGCCAGCGGTCGAGGCGGTCGAATCCCAGTTCAGCTGACGCGAGGCGGCCGAGCCAACGGCGCCAGCGGTCGAGGCGGTCGAATCCCAGCTCAGCTGGCGCGAGGCGACCGAGCCAATGAGCGGAACTGAGCTTCGCGCGCTGGTTGGCTGGGCCGCCTCGCGTCAGCCGTAATCGACTCTTATTGGTCACTGTTTTTCGTTAATAACTCGTTAACGGTGCCTCAGAGAAAATTTATGTAAATGAAGAAGTTGCTTCGAAGAAGACGATTATTTGGTTCAAACGATGAGCGAGTGAGTTACTAGAGCAAGCCACTATAGTAACGCGTCGTCCAGAGAGATGACATCCGCGAAAGCCACTATAGTGGCGTGTCGTTCTAAAAGATGATATCCGCGGAAGCCACTATAGTGGCGCGTCGTGCCTAAAAGGTTAAATAGTCATTTAGTTCAGTTTTAAAATGATTATTGCGTTTTAAAAGGTGTACGAACACTTTTGTGGGCCATTGTATACATGCAGTCTGTGTAAAAAGTATTCGTACACTTAATTTCAGATTTTTGCTAAATTGTCGATATATGAACTGTTCTAATTTCGTAGAAAAGAGTCATACCATAATACATCTGGACTTTTAAAGTTTAAAACCTCTATCTTCGTAATTCATCGATGAGTTCTTCTTACCATAATTTTACAACTCACAGTAAATCGAAAATTGAAGGAATACTCGAAGGTTTATTCGAGAACTTTATGAACTGTAACGTCTTTAAAATCATTGAAATCATTTTTTCTCGAATAAATCGACCACGAGGAACAAGTTTGGTCGTGTAGAGTCCTCATAAACCTTGTATTACTGTAAAGTTGGTACTACACCATTCATTCGAAGTTCAATAAAGTGACTAATAAAAATCATATATCGAAGTTTAAGAGGTCATTTGTAAAGAAGGTACTTCAATCCTGAAATCTATGTTAAGTTCAGTGGAGAAAAAAGTTTGTCAGTGCATTTACAGACGACATTTCAATTTGTAACATTTTTCAGAAAAAGCATGTCAGCAGTTTCCTACCTGTTACGTTACGCAAAGACATGTTACAGGAAAATAGACGATACATGCCGTAAGTAGAAGCTTCAAACTATAAAATGATTCTAGGTTTATTGCTGTACGACACGTTTTTACGAAATTATAACAGTTCGGATATGTAATATGCGAATAATTTTTACACTGACATTACAGTAATGTCTCCCTAACTGACGCTCAGATTGTGCACAAAACTGGACAATTTGGGAAGAGGAGATACGATCATTCGAGCCTTGCAGCTGATTTTTATAGTTATTGACAATTCGTAACTATAAAAATGAACGGCAAGAATCAAATAATCTTATCTCCTCTTCCTAAATTGTCAATTTTTGTGGACAATCTAAGCGTCAATTAGAGAGACATTACTTCAATTACCATCCATTTTATACAGTCAGTAATAGAAGACCACACTCAATCTTGAGAAACGGGTGGGACAAATGTGATTATTAATTTAAGTCTGGTACATTGAAAAACGGATGGAGGGACCTTGTATCGCAGAAATCAACGTCGCTATCCCACATTCATTTTCAACGTAATCTTCACGAATCCTATGGGCTTAGGATAAGGTGGCCGGGATTCCTGTAGGTTAATCTCCATTTCTGTGGGATTACGTCTACGGACGAGCTAGTATGGGACGGCACGAGCAACGCGAGATACATAAATCTGAAATATCTTCAGGAAGCTCCACGGTTTAATAACTCTATCGTTTTCTGAAGCATCAGTTTAATCGGGTTTTGCTGTTTTTGGCCAACTTATCAACTTCATTCTCCGCTGAACATAATGTTCCTGCAATTCTAGTATAATTTGAAGACCAGTGATTTCACGTGAAAATTAAACTGCAAGCGCGGGATGAAGCTTCTGCATGTGGGATTCCGTTTTTCTCTGAGAAATACAAATTTTGTTTTATTTCCTTGTGAGAGATACAGTAAATTCTCCCCAGAATGCCAAATTTCGGGTTGCTGTAAATTTCCCGGTGTTAGTCCTACGCTTATGTAATTTATTGCTACGTCAATGCTAAGGTTCGACGGAGACGGTCAAGCGTGTGACGCGGCATGCGCTGCGACTCCTATAACTCGAATTCCCAGAAGATAATACAAAATAGTCTGTTTGGGTGTGAGTCAGATAAGAAAAACCGCGGAGTTACAAGGTACGTGGTGGATACTACTGACCGCCGAATCGTGGCAGGGGGTTCCGAATTGCTTTCGAATCGTAGGAAAATATTAGAAATAAAAATGTTAAGTCGTCGTTTTTATTCTAGCTTACTATGTATCCATATTAATGTACATCTGCATGCTGGCCGCTGCCTTTTCTTGTCGACTGCCCCGAGTTTCGTTCCCTCTCTCACTCTCTCTCTCTCTTTTTGACGAGGTGTCGGCAACTATAAAAACAAGCCGCGAGGTTCGAAGAATCGTTTCTGAGTATCCGCGGATTACCGTTTTCAATTCCGAGCTCCGAACTTTCTAGGCAGAACTTACTGTATGTGTTTCCAAAACTGATAGAAACACAATTAACTCTCGCATAGCGAACCGTCTGGCAATCAACCATGCAGCAGACACGGGGTCCAATCGAACCTATAGGACGTACTTTAATTTATTGCTCTGTTGCTGAAACACGCGAGTTGGTAGTAGCTCAAGATACACCTGACAATGTTCGACTGATTATAAATGTGAATCAGAGTGGACCCTGGTCCACACTGCAATGGTTAAACAATCAGACTCTCTCAGATATTTATACATTAAATGCGAACAGGTTTCCAAATGGCCTAGAAATCTCAAGATATTTCACGCAAGTTTGCGATCGAAAAATCACTAGATTGTGGATTTGTCACATTTATAACAAAAATACACAAGCGTAAGTAAAAAGAAATTATTTTATTTTCAGAGTATTGAAATTATTTAATAAAAGAAGCAATTTTCATTTAACTGCAGTTTTTTTATAGTTGCTGTAAATAATTTTTATTTCGCATAAAGTAAACTTCAGTTATTACTATTAAGTAGTGAACTTTTCGTTTGGCCGGCCTCGGGCCTTGGGGACCGACAGTGGGCTTTTCGTTTGGAGAGCGTAGGTTCCCGAGACCGAAAGTTTCAAAGTTAAAAAATAGATGTAGTGATTTTAATGAAATTTATTGAAACACTCTAAACAAAAATACGGTTTGGTTTTGCATGTATTGCAAAGCGTGACGATTTTTTTAGTGAAAGTGAATGCTATAGCATTCGCGTCCGCGAACGTGTTAAATGCTCGCTCGCTGTCGGCTAAACGGAAAGCACAGCAACATCGGCGCCGGACTGAACGTGTTAGCTATTATATTAGTACAACTGCTTTTTAGTCGATCAGGATAGAGGCTAGTATTTAAAAATTTATACGAGGTTTGCTTCCAAGCAATTCCTGATCTATTATTCTATCAATGATATCATTGTCAATGTAACTTTTTTCGGATGATTTCTTCTCAATATATTCTTTTACTAAGTTTTCGTTTCGCTGATATTCGCTGCAACATATTATTAAATTTTGTTCAAATTTGAAGGTTCGTCGAATGTTTGGACTGGAAGAATTTCAAAGGATTTACTCGCTGCGTAAATACAGATCGTGTAAATTGATATCGCGTACAAAAAATATTGTGAGAACAGTGTCATAATTTACCACCTAAAAACGAGAACGCGTAAAAATGTGCCCCGTAAATTGATGGACCGGCATATATACAAAGTGTCGGTAGGTTTTACTACTAAATTTATGATCGCTACTTTAACTCGCGTAAAAAATTGTTTACGGCTGCTTTGACGTAAGACTATTTCAGTGTGTACCCATTTAAATTTTCGCAGCGTTCTCGATAGAAGGAAAAGTTTTGCGAGGCGCAATTTCGTAACAACAGGCGATAACGTTCTCCGCAAGTATACCGGAAACGTCTTTCGCACGAAAACGCTCGGCAAGCTATTTCTCCGCTGTATATTCATTTACCTTTAATTACATTCCGCAAGAACGACGATATTTTGCACCCGGACGGAGTTTTCTCGCAGCCGGCGAGCAAGAAAACGGAGACGAGAGCACAGCTTCCAAAAGAAGGGGCCCCTAATCGGATGAAAGAAGTTAATCGAAGGTGTGCCGCAACGGTCTGCGAACTCGCGAATTCGATTTGATTGCACGAGGTAGACAGAATTCACGGATTTTCATGCGGCGCGGCGCGCGGCACGGAGACAGTCCGCTAACTTCCCGCTGTCGGGCGGTTAACGAGCGCCGGAAGTTAGCGCCGTCTGGCCGGAAGAAAGAGACCTTCGGGTGGTTTTCCCGGTGACCGTGGGCGACGGAATCCGCGGACAAGACCTGACTATGTCTCGTGTTTACTTCGCGCAAATCACCGGGGACGGCCTTCGAAACAAAAGGAACGAACAACTCTTTGAAATTCAAATGTAACTGTCTCGACTCCCTCGCGGATAAAACGTATCGCTGACAACTTGTATCGGATGGAAATCATGACCGCCTGGGAATCAATGCCCTGAAATAAAACTTGAACTATCGTCGAGATACAGTATAAAAATTCTCCCGTGATAAAACCACGTAGAAAAATCGATAGGGAAAAGTTCGAGCGGCTACCAGTGCTACCGACGGGCTGGATTCCTCTCGGCCCGTTCAGGTGCTGATCCCTGCGGTTAACCACAGCCTCCGAGTACTCAGCCCTCTCGATTATTTTTATCAGTTGCTCGCTCTCTTCGAGTTTGTTATTTCTCCGACACAACACGATGAATTCAATCTCCATTCCTGGGAATGCTTACTATGTATTACACCGCACCCCACCATTCTTTACTCATTCCATCCTTCCTGCTCCATTCGGTCGAACATTCTAATTTGAAGAGATCTCTTTCGGATTGCAATAAACAGCCTTCCTAGTTGTACAAGTTTCATAAAATTTGTACAAGTTCCTCTCACCGAACGGTGACAATTCACCGATGGATATCTCCACGGGCTACACGTATACCTCGCGGTACAGAGATTTTATGATCGAAGGGATTTCAATTTTCATGTTGTTAATTTTATGCTGGCGTCGGTTTTGCTGGCCGTGCTCCGGCAAGCTTCCCGGCTGATTATCGAGTTAATGGAATGAGAAATATGGAATTCGCACTGTTGCCATACGTGGTGCGTTTTTTAAATGTTTGGTGAGAGCAGGTTTATAAACGTAGATTGAAATCTGCTGTTTATAACAGCAATTTCGTTTAATAATAGCTCTTTGGCTCTTTAATCGATTATTATCATTAATAATCTTTGTTAATAATTAAAAAATATTGTTAATATTATGTTTTAGTAGATATCAAGTTCAAAGGACGTACAAAGGATCAAGAGTCAGTTTTAACACATTGCGTTTTCTTTTAAAGTTGGAGCGGCAATGTACTTTCCAATATTCCCGACTTTATCACATTGACATAATGAAAGGTTTTCATGTTCGTCATTATTTACAGACTTGGTGTTTTAAAAGTGTATTAAAAGCCGCAACTATCATTTACTTTCATCATTTCAAGGTCACCTAATTATATATCAAATTACGTACATATACGTAGAAAATTATGAATGATTCTAAAAGAATCGTTGAAAAATTACATACACAAGTTGCAAATTAAAAATACTAAAATAAATAGATAGCGGATTCTATGCAATTGTGAGAAAAATGAGTGAGCATTTATGAGAAAAATGCGCGACTGTTTTTATTGATTAAACATACCATTATACTATTTTTATGTTACTAAATTTGTTAATAGAGGATATATATTTTAAAACGACAGATAATTAAAAGTAAAACAAGTAAATATCAGATCTTACGTATGTAATAACTCGATAGTCTAGCGGTTTCTAGAGAGATTGAATAAAAACTACAAAATATAATTTCTTCGTGACTGAAATTGCAAGTAGCTAATAATCACAATAGTAAATGGGAACGTGCTGAAAGATTTCTTCGAATTGGCAACAAATTGGCAACGTGATTTCACACGGATTTCAGACAGGAGAAAATATCAAACTCTTTGACAGTCACGTGTGGATTACGCGATACTACGCTTGACGGCTTTAACGTGCAATAATTCTCAGGATTACAACTGATCTTGATCCATGCTATGCACCGACGAGGTCTAGACTGGTGCGAGCACGATAGATAGACCAGTTTTCCAGCGGACCGTGAGACATTACGAACTTTACATCGTTTTGACAGTCGGACGCCGTACAACGCTGACGACATAGTTTGGTACTCGGGACTCTGCTTTGTCTCGTTGGTTTGATGAATTATTACGCAGGTCGGTGGCCGCTTCTTCTAGGGAGAAAAAATGTTTTACTCTCTCGTCGGAGTTTTCGTCAACAGAGAACATATGTTGTTTGTGAAGTTTCTGGACATTTTGTTTCATTTGAGCCGTTTATTTTGAAAGTGGCATAAGTCACTGTTTTTAAGTCGATATATTTAAGGGTTTGCGTTTTAACACGTTTAAAAATATGGATGCTAATTTTCGAGAAGATTTACTTGTATTTGTCATCTCAGGATACTGATATTTTTCTCAGTATAAATAATTTCGTATAAACATGAAAAAATCACCACTTTTCATTACGGTAAAGTGACTTATGCCACTTTCAAAATAAACGGCTCATTTAACGGTTTGTCGATTAGGGGAACGAAACGAGTTGAATTACTTTTTCTACTGATTAAGCATCTGGAACATCAATATTATTTAAAATTATGCATGGAATATATATTAGTTTTTAAAATATGTAGATGCATTGTGAAAATGAATTCCTTTTTAATCGGTCAGCATACTTCGCAGGAAATATAGAGAAACGTTGGAAATAATGAAACAACCTAACAACATCAATAGGGCCACCATCTGTTTTTTAATTGTTCAGCTGACCAATTAAAAAGTCCTTTTGATTGGTAAGCAATGAACATTACCAGTCACAGCAATATAAATGTGTCTTTAACCCCCTGATGAAGCAGGCTGTAATGTTTGCGAAAGGTTGTGACAATTTTTCCAAAAAAGGAAATAACTTAAACCCGAAGCTGCAACAGTAAGAATTTTACGATTTCACAGTTTTTTTTTTTAATTGTTGAACTTATGAAAACTGTTTCATAGAAAATAAATGAATACAGTTTTTAATTCAAGCGAACATTGTAATACAAATGACGTGAAATCTGAACCAATCCAGTCTTGTCATTCTGATAGAGTAAGGTACATTAATCACTTTTAATGCTCGGTAGGTTTAGTGTTAACAACAAAGGATAAGATTAATAACTTCCATCGTTATTCGAAGTAGACAGTTTTTTGTATCAATGGACTACAACATACGTTGCACGATAAGAAGCTATAATTAATGCGATAAGTATGGAACACTAGTAATTGATAGACGAAGGGTACTGTTTTATCGTGTGTATAATTTCGTGATCACGTAGCTTGATAAATGCAACCCGCCGACGTAAATTGATCGTTCTATTACCGGTGCTATTGCTCGCGCTGAAGCATCGACGGAAGGGTGTGGGAACAGTTTTGCTATCAAAAATCGCGGTAACGCGGATGATTAATGGAACGGGATACGCGACATGCGGCACGACGTTAATGGCCCGAAATTATCGTCCGCGAGCCCGATTGCCAGCCTACAGCAAGACGTATCGACTTCGTCGGATAACAGAGCTCTGTGATCGGAAATCCGTCCCAGAAACCGCCTGCCAGTAACTCACACCGCTACGGTTTCGATCAGCTCGAATTAGGGTTACGAGAATCGCGCGAAAGCGTCTCTGACGGAACAAGTACGCCGTCATCGATCGTCGCCCGCGCTTCTATCCTCTTCGTTTTTCATGCTCACGTTCCTAGTAAAAACAAAAAAGGTTATTGGAATCAAATGATGCGCGGAAATTTTAGCGGATCGCTAAGCTTCGTACTCGCCGTGAAGCCTACTTTATCAAAATTATTAGGAAGCGAAGAAAGTTCGAGCGAATTTCAAGTACACTGATATTTGAACTTCTTCGAGACACAATTTTGATTCATCTAACAATCGACACTTATCGGTAGAATACTTTCTGAACGTTCTGTGAACTCGTACGTTATTTGTTTTAGTTCCAGATGATTGATTAACTGCTGCTTCAAGGTTGGTGTTATTCTCAAAGCATTTATAACTAAGTTCTTTTAAATATTAGCTTGCAAATTGAGAAGTCGATGGATCAAAACGAGTAAATGAACAGACTTGTACGTTTTCCTAAATATTTACCACAATTTCTGCCGCCTTTTAAAATCTGAAAGTCTTTGTTGAAATATCTATTTACGACGAGTTCTATAAATTTTCTTTTTATATTCATGAACACTTGACACCGTTCGCGCATACGTTTCGTTCTAAATAATCTAATTTTACATGATATTTAAAGAATGTTTCTTCTTCACAATCCTCAAATGCCTACACTTGAAGAAATGCAACGCAATCATTATCGCACTTTAAATAGACATAAAGATAGGTTTACAGTTCATAAGTGATGTTGTAACAATGCAACACTGTGCAAGTTCGAAATTATTGGATGCGCACTAAACATTGAAAAATTAAACGAAACTGCATCCATTTTTTTTTTTTAGCGATGTCGAAGTATTCTAATGTATTCTCCGTTTTCAAAGGATTATACATTTCAAGGTTAATTCGCATAATCAACTTGAATGTCGATTAAACAAATTTTTGAAAACATGAAACGAAAATTTGCACGGCGGAAACAAAGTTTAAGAAGAAAAAGAAGATGCTTGGAATTCTAAGATGACGTAACCATGATTACATCTCCCGATTGTATTTCAATTAATCAAAATTCTTGGAAATCATGACCAGCATCTTATATTCCAGGAATGGGCAGAGGCTCGTAAAAATTGAATCGACAATTAGAAAGCACCGTTCCGTTGTCAAGCGATCCATCCTGTTCCGCCTTCGCCCAGGAACCAGCAACTTCTCAAACAGAAGAGGGATTCTTGCACTCGGTATAATGCCTTCGCGGAATGGAAAAGTTTCGCAAAAACTTTTACTCCACTTCCTAGGGATCTAGCCTCTCATCTTCGTTCGTTCCCTTATCTCCCCACTTCTGGACTCGCTTTAGTCTTTGCTCCGGCGATGTCTTCCTCGCTCGTCCGTTTGTCAAGGCTGACTTTTACGCCGATTCCTTTTTTTCGCCTGTCCATTTCTCGGGGGAGCGGGGAAAACGACGACAGAGGCTTTCACCGAAAAGTGTGATTTTCAAAATACCTCAGAGTCTGCGCGGCAGTTCTATCTGGTTTCTTTTTCTTCTTTTTCGCTCTTTGTTTCGTCCACCTATTCAACTATTCTCTAGCTTCGTCTTCCACGTTCTCGTTTCGCTATCCTCCCTCTCGTTCTCTTGGTTTTACCTTCTTCGAGGGTCGTTTCACTTAACGGAACCTCTGTACCATTCGTGACGTACCGGTGCCGGAAAGGCAAAAGGGCCAATGGGGATTTAAATTCAAAATGCTGGGAATTTAAATAGGCGCGAAAAAAGTCTCGTCGTCGCGTAACTCTAGCGCCCGTCGGAAGCTGAGCAAACAGCTCGGTTATGTGGGACGCGTGGAATTCCGCTAATGCACGATTCACTTATTCTGTACCTGGAATCTTCCTTATTGCATCAGATTCGCGGAAAATGATTTATCTTGCTTTTTTACGAGTCATACTATTGATTTTTGTACGAGTTCAGTATAATGTATCTGCGGCGTGTTGTGGAAATATTCGGACAACTTATGAGCCTTTTAGTGCCAAACGATATATAAAAATTATATATATTATTTATATAATTTTTATATACTGTTTGAAAATAAACTTTCCTCATATATATATATGAGGAAAGTTTATTATAGAAATATATATATTATAGTATATATATTTCTATATATTATATATAGATTAATAGATTTATCATATATATCATTTAATAGATTTTGAGTAGGAAAATTTTATGTATTAAAAATATTCATATATATATATATATATATATATATATATATATATATATATATATAAATGACTATATATTTATTGAATAAGACTTGTTTTTATTCTTTTATTTTGTTTAACTTTAAATAGATTTTGAGTAGGCAAATTTTATGTATTAAAAATATTCATATATATATATATATAAGTGCGGAACAAGAGTTATGATCCGACAAGAAAGCTAGAAGAGGCAAACAGCACTATTGGATAGAGAGAGAGAGAGAGAGAGAGGGAGAGAGAGAGAGAGAGAGAGAGAGAGAGAGAGAGAGAGAGAGAGAGAGAGAGAGAGAGAGTTGAGGTAAGCAACGTAGGCAACGTACAGTTACGGACCGAAATTCCGAGCAACACTACGAGCGGAAGCAGTATGGTTGTAAACGATGCGGCTCGTTAATGAGACCAATTTCGATGTATGGATGCACCAACGGAAACACTTTCGTTTTCGGCGGCCGGGTCGGGCGAAACTCCTCGATGGCCAGAGGGCCGCGAACTACTAACGAGTCGCATTAGTTTAATAACTCGGTAGCAGGGTGTAGGAGAGATTTTGCCGGCGCGGCGCGCTCGGCGATAAACTCGAACCCGTCTGGAGCGTCGCGGCGTTCCACGGTATATACGTAAACTATTAATCACTTGGTCTCCGGTCATTAATTACGCCGGTCTGAATTCGTTCTTCTCACCGCAGATTCGGATGACTTATATTCACGTTTTACTGGACGAATTTGATGCTTGCGCTCGCTGCTTCCGGTTTACTGGTACAATTACTGGCGTCTTAATCTTCGTTTAGCTGAAGGTGGTACGGCAGTATTTTATGATAACATGCTGCAGTCGGAATACGGTATAATAACGAGACCGGATTAACAGAGCATGAACGCCCTCGGAAACGTGTCAAATACAAAGTTTAATTAAAGAGCGACATAATCCGTACGCAGGTACTCGTGACAAAAAGACAAGTAACTGGCTTATCTTGGAACATTTATAACTACATTGTCAGAATATAAACGAATTTTGAAATTTGTCTCTACGTTAGCAAATGAAGAAGAATGTCTGTTTTCGAGAATTGACTTTCTACACACATTTTACACAAAGACTAATAGAAATATTTAATTTTCACTAAAAGATGGCTCTTCATAAATAAAAGACATTCTTTTCTTCTATCAATTTTTATAAAATTTATCCTGAAAATAAGCAATGCAAACAGTAAGTTCACGTATCATTGTAGCAATTTTATTACATTATTGGTTTCCAAAATCATGGTTTTCAAAATAAGAAATTTCTGGCTCAATTGCAAGAAACCGAAATTAAATACAGACATTCTTCTATTTTTTTTAAATTTCGATGACATAAGGAGAATCTAAAGTCGATCTTAAATTTTCCTAATGTCTACATTGTTTTGTATTTCATTCATTCACTACAAAGTACAGTACGGAAAGTTTCCCAATTAAAGACTTCTAATGGCCTTGAAAGTGCACAGAAAAATTGCATAATAAAGAATATCATTTTACAAAATATTCCATGATCGAAGCCTTTCGAATTATGCTGTGAAGATTTTTCAAAGCATGAAAAATTAAGGAGATATTTAGACGGTCTTCCTGGATATATTCTACACAACAAACTTTACAACATCGCGCTTAAACTTCTTTGCTTGCAGTTCCAAGTATCGGATTATATGCTGTAATCAACCAACTCCTTAAACAGGATTCAGTATTGATTGTCATTAAAAGCAAACAGGTCCCTGAAGACGAAGTTGCGATACAACTATTGAAAATCCAACCGTGTCCGTTTGCATACGTAGTACACTCTGGAATTGGCTTCATTAATGAGTTCGTCAAGAACGGAACGTAGCAGCAATGCCGTCATGAACAGGAACAAGACCGAGTGCCTCTAAAATTCGTCAATCGGTAGTGTCATTAAGCGGACGATTGAATTTCATCTGTTTCATTGGTCAAACAACTGGTGATTGAACAATATATTGGATCGTTAAAAATTCATTCACGTTGTATGTTAACAACACAATGGAAGAATTAATTTAAGATAATCCATAGAATAGAATAATGTCAATTTGCGTAAATTTTACAGCAAGTATTTAATAGTTGTATTACAGTTCCCGTAGTTCCAATATGTCAAACCTGTAGAATAAATCATTTAATTTACTGATCTGCGCGTTAATTTAACGGTTTCGCATCAATTATGCGTTTATATCGAAAAAGCAAAATGCCGCACGAAATGTTACAAAATCATATTGTTCATTTAAAATAAGGAAAATAAATGTAATATTTAATATTCATGGTCCAGCAAGGTCATTGTATACCTCTTCTGCAATGATAATTCTAACGAAGACAAAGGTTGAGAAGAGAGCATTCAGCTTCTCATATGTAAAATGCGGGTACAGTGTGAATATGCGTGTGACTGTTTTGCACGCAAATTGTAAGATGACGTCTGGTATTTTTCAAGCTTACAAAATGAAGGTAAATGGGAATAATGCTGCAATATTCCAAATAATGTGTCATTCATTCATTTACAACTTTTCCAAATATAATTCTTTTGTGCAATATATTTCAATTAACTTTAATCTCTGACATGGTTTATTTCAGTTTTCAATCTTTCCATTAAACATCCATTATCCTGACACAAAAATATTTATTTAGGTTCCAGTAACGAATAAATTATTCCGATAATAAATTAAGCTCGTGATTTATTATCCTTTCGATTATATTACCATCTAATTTTACATTTAACCCGTCCTCAATATAATAACATCCCTACGCCGTTCAGTAACGTTAAAATAAAATTTGCATGAGTTTATATTCACTCGCGATATTATCTATAAACCAAACGAGCGATTGTTTCAGCCAAAGTATCTCGTCTAAATGTTGATAAATCGAAACGTCCAGTACTCCTGATCGAACAAGTCCGCGCTGTTCCTGAAATTCTGAAATTCCTGAAATTCTCGTCGTTGTGGAGAAAAACAAAGCCGTAGAATCAACGGCTGACACGAGCCGTCCAAGCGTGCCGACAACGATCAATGGCCACAAAGCTAGAGGTTAAAATCTGCTTGCACAATGGCGACAGTGTTATGTATGAAAATATAAGGTCGTGAAATAATACGGTGGATGGTAAGTTGTTCTCATATTTCCAATAATTCTGATTTTTGTGGTCGACTGAACGTTTTCATATTTTCCAATATTCCGTGACATAAACCAGTCACGCCGTTTAATGATATTTCTTCAGTTGCTGCACACTTAAGTTAGAGCCGAACAAGACAATAAAATGGTGGCTGCTATATCGCACTTGTTATTTTATGTGAATTTCATGTTTAAGTTCCATCGTACTGTTAACGTTGAGACGAATATTCGTATCCTGCGCCTGATTGATACCAACGTTTGATGAGCTTCCGGCCAAAAAATCTCGTACCAATATCGATTTGTGCGATGCAGCATAATGGCTGTGCATATGCAAAGCATAATTTTGTGCATGTAAAATCCAAAAATTGTCTTTTCACAATTCTGACCGCAAACGACGAATATTTTCACGCAAATCCCTCATAACGCTAAAATAATATCCTTCATTTACCGTTTTGACGGTTTCCGACGCAGGTCTTGGGTTTACCACGTTTCATCGCCAGTTCTGATGCGATTCATAAACATAGAGTCACTAGAAGTTAGTACAAGAAATTTCATTAGTGCAGAGATGTCTACTTACATACAAAAACTAATTTCGATACTTCTTTAGATAATGTAAAGTTGAATGAGTTGAACCCAGAACGGAACAATAGAAACAAGATGCTATGCAACGCGTCGTGGAAACGTCTCCGAAGGTTTCGGCTCGGCGCACTCGTTCCGCGAGAGGACGAAAGAAAATTGATTCTCAGGATTCCGGGATGTCCCAGCGATAGCATTAAGATAGAAACGGCGCCGGTATTCGCTAGACAATCCAATAGGGATCCAATAACCAGGAAGATGTATCTTCCGCGTTCGATCGCGGTCCTTTCTCGTTTGCTCGTCCGCCGAGCTTTTCGACGCGTCGCGTCGCGTCGCCGCGCCGTGAGGAGAACACGACGTGTCCCCGTGCCCACAAGCTGTGTTGAATTTCAGCAAATACTCATGATGCTTTCCATGAATACAGAATCAGCCCCTCGCAAGTTTCAGTCTGTTGTGTGCCGCTGTGCATCTAAGCGCGTACGGGTGCTTCGAACACGGTTGCGTAAGAGTAGCCGAAGTAACTATGGAAATTGAGTTCGCACCTTGGCCAATCGAATCCGTAAGGCTGGAGAAAGAAATGCCACGTGGAATGCGACGTCTGGGATTTCTTTGCTGTAACAGTTGCTCGAGATGTCGGAGAAGAATTTCAGATATAGGAAATAGCTCAACGACGCGACAGGTGATGGATATTCAGGAGAATTTTGCACATTGTTCCCATGATATTTTGTATGTTTTTTTTCGGTAGAATAGAAAAAGATATTGAAATACCGTTCCTACGATTGTTACTTAATGTTATTAGCTTCAACTTTTCAGTGCAAAATTATACTCCCTCTGTATTATAATTTATTAAGTATGAGTATAATAAGTATATATTTAACTTTTATTTCATACAATAAAAATAGAAGCATCTATCTCCTTAATTCGATGCAAATTTATAAAACGTACAATCATTTCGATACGGAGGTAGTACTACTTTAACTTCTTTAACAAGAACATGAAAATTCAGATTGAAAGAAAATAATAATAATTATGTTCGAAACATGCATTACGAGTCTGATCATTAACGAAGTTGTTAACGGACTCGCGTAACAGTAGATAAAAGAGATCCTTTTCTCGGATTAATTTTTCTTTCTTATAATATTCAATACATGTCAAACTTTTAAAAAGATAAGTGACATAAATTATAAAGTTACTATAAAATAACTTAACAATAAAGGTCAATAATTGTTACACTGAGGAAAATATTTTTTACACTGAGGAAAATGTGACTAAAGTCACTATAATTGTAAGACACTGATACGATTATAAAAGTCGTAAAAGTTAGTGGTAATGAACCTGTTTCAACCGGTAGTCGTTGCATGGTATTTGTATGAGTACCTTGAAGGTAATACAAGAGACGAGTTATAGGGATAGTCCCGACATTCAATATATTTTCACGATCCGATTTTGCGAGGCTCAAGAGCCCCATAGCCATTTCCGTGCCATCCAGTTATCAACTGAGTATTGAATAGCGTTCGTTACCTCGAGAATTGAAACCTAAATAAGTTCGAAATTGATACGATATTTTGACAGAGTGAAAGAACAATAGGAGATCACGCTTATTGTTTCGTCGAGGAGATAAAACGATAAATTTCGAACGAAATAAGATTGAACGTCAATCTGCATGGAAAAATCTGCAATTTCCCATTTTATTATGAATTTTTAGAAAATACGTACCTAAATAAAATAGTTTAGTTTATTATTTCTCCTGGGACCATAGTGTCAGCAATATTAAAGATAGTCCAGGTGATGCAGCTTGACAAACTAATTGATTTGACCTGTAAAGAATTAATATTTCATCGGGAGACGCAAAATGGAGACACAAGAAGATTTGCGGGAAAGTTGGCCAACTAGAGTGAGCGCTTCTGCTTTTTATTCGTCGTTGGACGATAAATTAAAGGCAGTCGAGGAAGTCGATTTCAAAGAAGAAGCCAACGAAGCGTTTGAATTAATGGCTGACAATCGACGTTTCCGTTAAGGTAATCGCAGTAGCGGCTCGTTGTCGTAATTCATTTATAGTTATAGGGATCGCCGCTCTTAGTCGGGCCGCGTGGAACGTCCCTTTTCGCAAGTTCATCCTAATCGATTCGGTCGTCCTTTGCCGGGGACGATTTCAAAGACATATAATTATACTACGTATGTACGCAGGATGATAATACCGAGTGCACTGGAATGGTTGAATGGCTCTGGAAGTTCTTGAATGGCTGCCATGTAATCGTGGAAAGTATCTACTGTGCAAAGATTCAAATTCTGCACGAAGGGTGTAAGATAGTACAAGTAGAAAGATTTCAGACCCTTAAAAATGTCTGGCGTCTGTGTGCACGTACTTGCTTAATAGAAACATGACTACCCAAGAGCGAACAATTTGAACATAAAATGTCATTTTAACTGACACATTTATAAATGGAAAAACTACACGTAGACTAAAAGCGATTTTCAAAATTAAGTCTGTATACTTATGTAGATGTGGGAATTTTTCTACGTGTCAAAAATTAATCAACCAACCCAAGTCTCTTCGATTACACGATTTTTTAATAAATTAATCCCTTGAACCATTTTCCGTGCAAATGATGTACAGGTTCGTGTGTAATGTAGTATTTCACGAAATTTAGCGAACATGAAATCAATTCGCGTACGTACGACGAGTGCTATTAAGACCCTATTTCATTTGCAGTTTACCACGTTATGTGTGCTAACTTCGTAATAGAACATCCCTGCAAATGAACATGTTTGCTTGCATCCGCAGGCAATATAATTGTACATCAATGGTAAAATCGAATTGTGGATTGCCAATATTATTCTGGTACTTTTACATGTCTCACATTAAAAAGGAAAATCTCGTGCTGCTAAAACGTACATTTTAAATTGAAATGTTAAAGAAATAATAAATTAATATAATATATAATAATAATATAATATAATATAATATATTAATAAATTGAAATTATTAAACCAACAAACTATCTTTCGGCTTTCAATAATTTTTACACTTTTCTGTTGCTTTGTTAAAGTTTTGTACATGTAGATTATCGTGGTAAAGAGCATTCAAATTACTTTTTCTGCTAAAGACAGACTCTGACTTCAAACAACAAATTTCAAAATGATTGTTTTTCAGAGAATATTTTTTAAGCACACGTTGAAAGTATTGGAAAGAAACGCGTTCTTTTCAAACTGCTCGAATGACTATTTATCATCGAAACTTGGTAGTTTAGTAATTAAAAGTTTCTCCTAAAAAGTGGATGATATCTAAACCTATGAGGGATAAAAGTAACGAAAATGTAAAATAATTTAGATGAATCGTCAAACACCAAAAAACGTCGTACAAGTTGTAAACACGGTACAAGCGTTAATATTGTATTTACTTCAGATTCCAATAAATTAAGGATACTCCACTCATCGTTCTACAGTCGGTCAAAAATTAACATTTTTCAATATCCTTTCGGCGTCGGAGGACTGCTCCGAGAAATGAATCAGACTTTCATGAAGATTAATAAATACTATCCGGGGATCCGGATTGCTGCCGCGTTTCAATGAAGTAAAGCGAGGTATCTGAATCGATCAAGGAAATTCAGATAGGATCCCGATTATTAGAGGGTGCATCGAGACATTATACTCGATGCACCTGCGAACTGCTAGGTCGATGTGATTGGCTAGCTGCAAGCATACCGTTGAATAATGCAAGAAATACCAACGTCCAAATTATGGTGACTGGCCTTGCGCGTTCGGATAAACATTCTGAACGTATGGGGCGTACGTGACGATAATATTATTCAATTCGTGGATTCCTTTGCGGACCAGCTTGGCTCGGCATACTTCTAGAAACTTTCATAAGATTGTAGTGCGTGACCTGTTCAAAAGTATTAAAACCAATGTTGTCCCTATCAATTTGTTATATTTTTCTCAATATTGTGTCAGCTATAACGAACAACTATTTTTATTTCCATTTAGAAAATATGTACTATCATCGCCGACATAATGAAGTGTCTGAAAGAGTACAATGGGATAATAATCTAATTTACTTTAGGGATATACTTTTTATTCATGCTCCTAAAGTAAAAGACAATTGTAAACCTAGCTTATTTTTAATAAATTACCATTTTATGGGTTTAAGACGTTAATCACTGTCCATAAAAAAAGAAAACAGAAAATTAAAACAACTATTTCAATAATACGAGGATAGAAGAGGCAAGATTTATTTTAGCACTTGAAGGATTTTAAAGCATAAACACGTTTCCGACAAAATTGTGTCTTGAAACATTCGTTTTCAAAGTTTCAATTCGTTAATAATTTCTCGTGCTTCCTATTTGATTATTGTGATATAAGATTGGTAATTTGTTGACATATATAGTTACTTCTACAGATTCTAAAAATGTATTGAAAGGAAAAAGGGCATTTGCCGACGAACGCCCTAAGAAGACAGGTTTTATAACCCTCTTACATCTTCTAGATGCAAGCGAACTATGGCTTACTCAACATATTGCAACAAAAATTAATATATATATGATATGGCACTCAAAATGTTGAAAGATTAGAATGAAGAAATTTCATATTGGCAAGGAGAACCTACTTTCCAGACTACCGTGAAGCGTACCCGAGCATGAAAATGTAAAGTCGGGGTCAGGTGTCGCGAGCGAAGTGCCTATCTCACGCATGTGCCATCTCGTTAGTTAACTTGTCATCTATGCACAGCAATGTTGCCGCTGTCCTTTACTAGTAACGACGAGCGAAGGGAACATAAAGTATGCGAGAGGTCCATTCGGGCCAGCACTGCACCGACAATCGAGTCTGCGAAGCCAACAATCGAGTCCTAATGACTACGAGTTGCCCGGTGTTTATCCGGTATTGTCATTAGCCTCGGACATCTTGCTCGATCTCCCAACAATGAAGCCATCCCGGCAGACTCGTCGAACTAATACCATCGTTACTAGTCGTTCGACCAACAAAAGGCAGCAGTCCGTGGCGTTTTATAGCGATTCGGCTACAGACTATGAAACCCTGGATCCATTAAATGTAATCCTAGAGGAGGGAATTGCGATACAGCGAAGTCGAGCCGAAAATTTCGGAAGCTCGACGGCCCGCGGTGAACCGTACCCTGAACCGGCCGATCTGGTTTACACGACTTTCAGGCGAGTTAAAGAGCCGAATTTAACGGTTTCCTAGATTTCGGGTAATGGAAGTTCCGTGTGCTTACCTGCAGCACAATACGACCCTCAGGGTAACGGGATCAGGAAAACGGAAATAGGAGTGCAGCGAAATGACAGCAGTCGGTTACCCCCGGCATCCTTTGAGGAAAACATGGAATTGTGGGGAACCGCGAGATGTAAGAAAGCTTTCCACAAAATGAAGAAAATTCGCTTAAATAGCACCGGCCGTGTAATCTGTACCACTGCACACTGAAACGAATGGGTATTCCAAGTGGAAAAGATTTACAGGTGACTTCTAAAATAATGAAACTCACATCAGAAGTGTAATTTTAAAGAAAAAGAAAAATTTTCTTATTCAAGAATTTCTTCAGCTTTGATCCTAGAAGAATGATTTCTACATAGAACGAGTCTGTAAGCTTCCCCAGATAATGTATTTTTTTATAATAATATAAACATTGAAACATGTTCAAACAATATCGTCGACTTTCATCTTCTTCTTATATAAATCGTTAAAAGATTCATTAAGAAAATACAGTTTCAATTTTCACCTTGTTTGACTATTGTTATGGCCTGTGTTTGCGCGTGCTGTGCCAAGTAATTTGCCAGAAGGATTTCCTTTGACAATAAAGGGTGTACTAACAAGGAACAATGGAGTAGGTTGGTCCATTTGAAATGTTGAATTTCGCCAATGGGTTGTTTGTTAAAATGCTTGTTCAAAAGTAACAGCGAGGCAACCCGTTCACTTTGTCTTTGGGCAAATTCCTTCAAATAAAGATAAGAGAAAAATATCAATAACCAGTTGAACAAGCAGTTGAACATAAGGGCAAGTTGGATTACCAAGCAAATAGACTGTAAATTATACCAATTTCTTATACTGAAATTCCATGGAAGAAAACAGGTAATTAGCTGATACTAAACAATACAATTGTACATTGTTACGAGAAATGAAACGGATGCATCTTGACTTCGGGTGCTAAATATTAAACTGCACAGGAGAATCTTGTGTCTAAACACCGATAAAATTGAGGTTCGTTCTACCTTATTTCCGTCGATTTGTGTAAAAATATATTATATAGATTACTAACAAGAATAAATACAATAGTTTACATTTTAAGATACTGTAATTCTACAAATTAGTTTTCCTATTCTTTTCTGATAAATTTTATCTCGTCCTCTTCTAATTCATACATATAGTGCCATGCAATCATAAATAAATTTTCGCACTTATTCTCCACTCATTATCAAATCTTGATACGTACACAGAAAACAAAATATAGTTAAGAGAATTTCCGAGTGCTAGTATCATTTTTACCGATACAACGTGCCAGTGCATATTGTACCTGTACACACGCGACTGTTGTAGTGTTTATTAGCGCAAAATGGACACACCTCGGGCACCCATTCTTAAATATTTGATTTGCCAAAACGAGTAACCGGAGAATTATTGAGGAAGCAAAGTACTTGGTCGGGTTCTACGTGTACGGTGAGAGACCGGGTGGTAAAAAACGGACCACGATAAAAAATGAAATTCTCCGTTTGCAGAATCGCGATCACTATTCACTGCTCAGCAGTCCCTTCCACGAAATTAATTATCAGGCAGCGTTCCAGCAGAGGAACGTCCCTCCCCGAGACCTGGCCGCGATAATTGTAATTTACGAGAGGCGGACGGTGTATTAGCAGGACAAGTCGAGAAAACCCGGTGGCGGAAAACGCGGGGGTTGGAAAGAGGACGGCAGCCCCTGAAACCATAAGCCAGCCTCGACGAGAGATACGCAGGGGGGTCAACGTTCCCGATTCGCGACTGGCAAAGATCCAATCTTATCCAGCGTGCGCGATGTATCTTCCAGGAAATATTTACCGTTTCCTGTTGGCCTTTCAGACACGGCTAGAAGGAAGGACACTGATCGAGCGTCAAACTGCAACGTGTATCGATACTTGCGGCCGCTTTTTACCGTTGCTCCGCTTCGCTCACATCTCGTCTATACAATATATGTACGTGTATAGATCGAACAGTCTCCGTAGTGAAGCGGATACTACGGAGCGTTTTTCGACACACTATTTCATCGATCCATCCGCGTTCGATGAAAGGGCTGTCAGATACGACCCTTTCACATCCCACGTGACCTAAAAGTTCAATTTACTGAGGACAATAATGAGGCCCAGGAATTCGATAGCGATCAAATTATATCAACACTTAGTGGAAATAAAGTATACAGAATACTCGATTCTTACTAATAGCTCCAAATTCGTGAACTATCGATAACGTTGTATGCGACACAAAAATGGTTTTCAAACGTAAAGATGGAAACAGGTCTGTGGTAGTAGATTAAAGTGGGTTGTTTAACGGCGCGCTTCGGCGAATACAATGTGCTTTATATTCTTTTCCTAAACTGTAAATCCAGTTACGTAATGTATTTTTCAATATAAACTGAACATTGAGCTCGTTTGTAAAACCATACTTCTGACAAACGCTTTGTGCTTGGAAAATTTTCTGAGATCACATACCAACAAGGTATTTATTTTCGACGTAATAAGTGATGTCTCAAATAAAATCTAAAATGATATAACGCTGGAAATAATTATAGGATTTAAATAAAATTTGGCATAAGATTCATATAGATTTCATGAAACGAAAAGTCTTAATCTTGAACTTCCCCTGAACATCCGAACGTAAAGAGTTAAGAATCATGTGAATAATTTTTATAAAAATTGGAGGAAGATATTTTATTTTTTTAATTAATAAAATGCCAAATAACTGATCAGTTTATAATCAGTGTGCGGTTAATAAATGGCATTCCGTATTGACAAGATAGTTGGTTGAATCTATTTATAAATGCGTTGAGGCAAGCCACTAAGACTGCGTAATTCGAAGTAAATTATAAAACGTTAAAAGGAAATCAATTACCGTTACATTTTTAAAACTGTACTGCGGTGTTAAACATTCAAATAGCACGGATATCGTCGTTACATGAATTCTGAAAAAAACATCGTTTCTATTACGAAATGGCACGCGCGTGTGTGTATAATTTACGCATTGGATCTATACACATCTGCTACACGATGATCTGTAATCGTAGCCTATGCCGGCTGTTCCAGTAACAAGATGTTCAATGGAACTTTCATTATCAACTGCAAATGTACAGCAGATGGTCGCATTAATTGATGAATAGTTCCGCCGCAATAGCTGCTATTCCGTGGGGACATTCCTCTAATGCTTCTATCGATTCTTGGAACCGCAACAGTTAAATAGGAATCCAATTAGGTCGCGCGTCAATAAACAACTAACGTCTACCCTAACCGCGCTTGCAACATTCTGTTTCTAATTTTTCTCGTACGTTTCCGTAAAATCATCAATAAAAGCAACCAATCGCGAATCCATCGAACTATCATCGCACATGTATATATTAAAATATTTTCTCTATATATTCACGTAATAACAAGCGTAATAACAAGTTCAGTGGTACGAAACCTTTATGATATAGGTAATAGGTACTTTATACTGTTGTGAAGTCGGAAGTATACTTTTCATTCGAGGCTCAATAAAAATGTCAAACGGATCCTATATCAAGTTTTAGGGGGTCGTTTCAAACGGGAAAGTTTCGATCGTCAAATCCATGGTCGATTCAATCACTAAAAAATTCTCGGATGTTTTCAAGATGTTGTTATTCGGAGTTTCCAATATAATACGTTACGCAAATATTATATGTTTTGCAAAATGAATATAGGAAATGAACACGGGCTGCGAGATTATGTCAAGGTTATGTCAAGGTCAATTGAAACGTATTCGAGTTTTTATCATGCCAGGTATATTGTTGGTTCATATCTTTCTTTTACTAAACAGTATATAAATCGACAATTTCGCGTTATCAAATTATTGTCTCTAATATGGTTCGAAGTTCTTATATTATGTACCATTTATTACATTTTGTCAAATTACATTTTATTTTAGGTGGATTCTGTTCAAATTTTATGAAAAGAACAAATAAACTGAGTTTCATGTCACGAATCATTTTTTATCTATTTGCACCATTTTCATCTTTCTTTATGCAGGGGTATACGAACGAAGCAAGCAAATAAGTTAACAATAAGTTAACAAATAAGAAACCGACAACCTGCGACAAAGTCGCTAAAAAGTCAAGACCAACCTCATTGTTTTTTTTCGATTACCGTTTCTTCGACAAACGATCAATAAGTAACATTATTGGAGCGTGATGAAGCAAACTTGTCCAAAGACAAGTCTTTGATTTTGTACCACGACGATACTCCATGACAGAGGTTGTTCTCGGTACGCGAATTTTTGCCCCAAAACTCCACCCAATTCGCAGAAGAAGTTGAAGGTTGTACCTTCTTCAGCGTTTGATAAATGTTTTGAAGACTAGGTGAAACGTCGGCATATGTGTATTGTCTCGAATAGGGCTTATTTTCAAGGTAACAAAACAAATTTCGATGAAAAACTAAGTAGTTTGTGATTTATTTATAAATTCCGGTTACTATTTTCGCAGAATGTACATCTCATAAAGGAGTCGAAATGTTCTATGAAATTGAACTCGCAGGCAGGTATAACACCTTAAAGAGAGTCAAATGCGGTATCGGAAACGTAGGTCGTCAACTTTTCACAGGCCAATCATAGGGGATATTTAGCTGGAACAGAGCAATAGATAGAAATCCGAGGAGTTCAGGGATAGTTGGCTGAAGCCCTCGAGGGTAATCGCATTAAAGCTCTCGTGTATGGCTCTCATTACGTCCCCGCCGACACTCCATCATCCCTTTTGTCGTGCCGGACGAAGGGGTTGAAACGGAGCTTCTCCGGTGTTCACTGACTCTTCAGCCAGTGTCGTCCGTTCTCGCGTTGTTCCGCAGTGTTTTTCGTCGGCTCGGTTCCCTCATGATGGCAGAGGAGGATGAGCGACACGGAAACGAACGAACGGAAGCTGAACACAGGACGAAGCATAACGTTCCCGTGTTGCCGTAACCGCACTTCAGGGAACAATGCTTTTCCCTGCGCGATGGCTAAGAGATCCCAAGCGTTCTGTTACGCAAGTGCTCTTTCGTTTTCCGTCTTACTCGACTATGAGAACTTCGACTCTAGACCGATCGATTATTCAAGAGTGGGAAAGTTTATCGTCGTGTTGATTTCACGAGGAGAATCGAATTTTTTCTCGTTCAAGCGTTAAGTACACAGACCAGGATATTTGAAAGTTCCGCGCTTATTAATCTTGACTTTTCCCTATCATTCTACCATCTCAATTATTAACTTTGCCCATTAAGTCCAATCAATTATTCAGTCGAACGCTTCACTTGTTACCGTTTCTTTTTCTTCTTTCAATTTCTATGCTGCATACTCCTTTTATACGAGAACCTTTATCGATTCTATAATACTATGCTGTCAATGGAAGTTTTTAATTGCTACGAAATTGTGACATTGTCATTATGTCTTTACGAGCCATCGTTTAGATTGGTAGACAAAACTATAAGGGCTTAATATATCGCTTTGCTATGAAATAAGACTCTATCCAGCATCTTCAGAAATGAGAAGAATGATATTTGAAATTCTCACTAGAAACAGGAATAACAGAATCTCACTTGGACAAAATTGTAAGGGACGTCAGATGGGAATATCGTACCAAACGATATCTGTAGTGAACTGATATCTGTATTGAGAAAACCTTCTCTTAATTTGTATTATGTTCATCATTCAATAAGACAGAACGATTAAAAATTGTATAACACAGCAATTGGAATTGACATCCTGCTATTTTTGTGTATATTGTACATTCGTTTCATTTGTCGTTGTATTGGTTACAAATAATATTCCTTTACCTGCCATTTAATGTAAATATATTATATAAGACCATTATTCAGGTAATTATCGAAGTGTCATAATTTTGTGCATAACTGAACTACATGCTTATAATTTCCGAAATAAGATATTCACTCCTGATATCACTATCTTGACAGGCGTTCTCAAAGGGTTAACAGCATAATAGTTGTAGATGATGTATATTGCAGCTAATAGTATCTAACTTACAGATACTAACAAAGTTTGGATAACTGAATAGATCGTAATAACGATGTATTTCCGATTTTGGCAAAAGAAAAAAAAATGATGGCACTCACAATGTTAAGTGATCTAAAAATTCTATAAAAATCAATTGAAAAGCGCAAATTCTCTGAACGATTATTTAGACCAGGAATTTTCACTGATCGTTGCGGATGTAATGGATCGAGCATGTCGTCAAACTCCATATCGCAGACGGTGTAAAGATTTCGCGGATCCTGACCGGCGCGGCGTGATGCTCTACGAATCCCCTATAATGCTCTTATCTATCGGTGGATTAACGAGCCGTCGAGCGTCGGTATTCGCGGCGTCGCGTTGCGGAGAAATCGATCTATGCAACGGTACGTCGCGCACACAACCACTCCCGTTATTATCATCGTTAACACGCTGATAAGCAATGCGGCGGCGAGCTCTTCCTCGCCGCATCGCTCTTCGAGAAGTTGGGTAATGACCCGGCGGATTGACTTCGGACAATGACGACTATTTCCTGGATGGTACAGGCCCTTATACGCTGTCTCGCTAGAAAATTCCGATAAGAACACGTTAAACACATCAACATTGTAAATGGAACATAATTTCAGATACAGGATAGTACAAGAAGGCTCCTTCGACGACCGCGTTCGCGACTCGACATTCTGGGACGATCGTCGAAGGGAAAACGTGTCGACCGTGTGAAATTTTGGCTGTCGAACATTGTTCGAAGGTCTGTAGTTGAATTGCCTGCGCGAACGATTTTTGAATGAATCGACTTTGTTTTGGAATTCTGCATGCGAGAGACAGAAGAATAGATGGGCCGCAGCGTATCTGCGAGGAAAGACTGTCATTCGCACAGCAGAAACGAAACGCTCGTAAGACGAACATTATAAACTGATCTGATATTTAGCTAAAGTGGAATTTCGATTATCAGAACCTCTGATACATGAATTCAGAATTATCCAAGCACATGAAAATATTTTAAGCAATATATTTATTGTGTGAAAATCGATAAAGCTTTAATCTAACACAGTATCGAAGTAAATGTTCTATTATCCAAATATCTATTATGAAAGATGCAATGTGCAAGATTAAGTAAAATATCGTTCAAATAATTTTCGACGAACCATCTCACAAATGAATTCCACAAAAACCTTTACATGAATAATCTTTGAATAAATGTTCCACTTTGTTCCTGCCGGCTCGTCGTATCATATATTTTATAGATTGCATCACTTTTCCGTGGTACAAAGAGGAGATTTTATAGGAAAAGAGAACTGATTTCAGTCGTAAATGTTCAACGGATTTCTATTTGTCAATGGACAATATCCCGTTCTTGATACGAAGTTTGGTAAAGGCCAATTTAATACAAATCCATGATCGTTCCCTTTTACGCGCCAGGAACGTATGCTACAACGTCGACAGAAACAGATAACAGGGGAAAAAAGGTCGGAAAATAAAGATACAGAGAGACCATAAAACAACAACCGTGAAACCGTTCTGCACGCGTTGCCGTCGCGTCGGTTGCATTAAATATTAAACACGCCCAGCATATTTCATAGACAAATATTTCTCGCACTGGGTAGTATGGGGAGCATTAAAGGAATCCGGCCTGTGGTAGAGGAACTTTACGACAGGATTATTGGATAACGCCGCGCCACGCGTATTTTAAAAGATCCAGATGAGTTAAGAAAGGTTTAATCTTCTTTCTATTGCTATCTACGTTTTCGGCCGAGATTTATCTCTTCCATTCGCAAATTATCTCATCTTTGACTAAACTTTTTTATGAAAAATAATCAGACACCTGTTTATTATGTAAATATACCCAACACAAAATTATAAAAAAATGGTTGAAACCGAAGTTTAAGAATTTGCAGTCGTAAAGAATTTTCACGCTACACCAACGCTAATGGAACACAAAGTTTATGAAATTAAATTCAGGAGTATTTGATCTTTAATTTAGAACCGTGTATTTTTATTAAAGGTTTATTCTGTTTAATTAATTTGTAATCTACGCGCTGCAAGGTCGAGTCGTAAGTTGTAATGGTATTTCAAAATACGTCCCATGTTCCAAATGTTGTAGGGTAATGGAGTCATTACTAGGGTAGTGAACAGTTATTCATTTCTTGATGTTATGTCTTAAATTAAAGTCCAAGAATAAATTTAAATTTAACCGAAAATTAAAAATTATAATTGAAAACTAAAAACCAAAATATTTTATTGAATAAACATTTTTTTATTATTTATACTAAGGAGAATCTACTGACTTTCAAGAAGCTTTATGAAAAAATATTATTAACACTAGCATCACGGTAATTGTCTCGAACGTATAACACATAATACTTCTTTCCCGTTGTCTCCCGCTTGCTTCTAATTCTACGTATACTAAACGGAGCAAACGCGATAGCGGTGTCTGTGTCGCGTTAGCCCTGCGGTTATGTTCGTGAAAGGGATTCTATTAGGAATTCGACAATGCGACGGTGGATGTTTCAAAGGGTAGAGAGCGAGAGGAACTCAGGTTGAATAACACGTCAGGCCAAAGTGAATTAGGGATGTTGATAACCTTGACAAACATATTTAGCTGTCCGCCGCGGCGTACCCGGGCGATATCGCGTAAGGTATTATTGCGGAGAGCAGGTAGAGGGAAAAAAGGTAAGGCCAGTTGCACATGGAAAAACGCACATTGCGATACGCTCGTGATAGATACTGAATATACAAACAGTACAGACTCCCTTATCTGAACATTTATTTTTAGAATATTCTGGTATCCAAACGTTTATATATATATTTAGATACATTATCGCCTAGGAGAGAACTCGAATGAAATTTTTAGATAATATTAGAATATTTTGGTATCAGGATATTGCAAAAGTAAACCCTTGGATAAGAGTCTCTACTGTATACATAGACATATATGAATAATGTATAATGAACATAAATTTTGTTCGCGAGAAACAGGGTTCATACGAAAACACGACAAACGAGACACGTGTACATAGACACGGCTGAAAAACTCAAAATTCGACCTTTTCTGGAAACCATTTCGAAACCAGCTCGCTGATCGTTGGTTCGTGCAATGCATGCCTGTCATAGTCGTCCCTCTCGAAAAAACCGAGTTCATTTGAAACATTATTTAAAACAAAGAATAATCAGTAAATCGATTGCGTGGTTAAATGTAAATAAGACATCCTGTATGCACCAATGGAAGCGTGCGCACGATGATTCTCGTGAGATAAAACATTGCCATACTAATTTCGTTTATTTCAGACAGAAGAAACCTTGAACCAAACTGTTTCATTAACCCAGGAGCTATTACCATCTGCGGATAGAGAGATTCTGTTTACGTGGTGTGAAACCGGCCTTGCAACATAAACTATAATTATCTTCATTGAGCAAATGGAATAGCGTCTCAAAAACACAACCGCACGTAGAAATACGAGATGCAATTAGTCGTGACGGCGTCTGCGTCTGCCCGCGCGCGTCCACAAATTGGAAAACACGACTTGGTAAGAACGTAGAGTTTCAGTGGAAATACATAAATTGTCACTCGAACAGCACAACGATTCAAAAGCTGCTACTTAAATTTCTGTCCGCGTACTCCTACTAACATTATAATTCTCAAACTGGTTTCACCTGTACACAGAAGGACGGTTTTCCACGGAAACAAGAAGTCGTTTGAAAGAGGCAACTGTCGTTAGCAAAATGCAACAAACATTTAAAGAGCGCCTCGAAAGAGGAAGATGAATTTTGTAAGTTGCGTTCTACCACAGTTTTTGCATACTAAGTTCGTTGACTTTTCTGTGACAAAAGCTTAGCAACACTTTTATTTCAGTTTAGTATCCATCATTCACTGGTCATGTGCGTCTGTTAATACTGTTTCCGATGTTTTCGGTGATTTGTACAGCAATTAATTGGTCATAATTGGCATACTAATTAATTAACAATTAATTGGCATAATACAGAGTATGATGCCCTTCACATTACTCAATATTGAACACGAAACGGGAAATTCTAGAAACGTTTGCTTAATAGTCAATGGTTCGTTTAATAACCAATAGTTGGATTAATTCCATTAGGTATGTGCTCAAGATGTACCAAATATCCCATACTGATACCTCTGATATACAGAAGAGACGTTTCCTTACAGTTTTGTTTATGAAATAAATTGAGGCAAATTATAAATATAGATATTATAAATAAATATAACTATAATATATATAACATAAATAAATATATATATATATATATTTAATAAATACATTTAGAAGTTGCTATAAATAGATACGAAGTATTAAAAGATTATTTAATTTTTTAAGGAATGTAGAGAAGAAATTTGAAAAGGAGAAACGAAAACACTTTGATCACACTTTTACGTCGGCAGACAGTGTTCACATTGCAATCACGAAGGGAACGCTCGCGGCTGGCGAGTCTCGCCGAGAGGAAGAGAGATCGATGCACGCGTCAGGAAGTCATTTCTCTTGGTTCTCTGTGTTTTCATCTTTGGCTAGCGGAGAATACTCTGAGTGGCAGCCGAGTTAGGTCCTGATAATTGCGTTAATTTCCGAGCGTTGGACGGAATATTCTGCTTAGAATTCCGCTCTCGTTACGTAGAAAACTTAGCTTTTAGTTGCTGTAACAACTTGCCCTCCAAATGAATGATCGTTCACTGAATTCTAACTTACGATGTCGAACGTAAGAAAGTGATTGAATGATGACTGAAGTTCATTCTTATTCGGAAGAAAAATCGATTGGCTGGAGCAAACCATTTTGTTCTCAAAGAAAATTAAATGTCAATTTCATTAGTTGGCATTTGCGTTTTTACGACGCATTTGGCAGAGAAACGAATGCTGTCATTCATTGAACAAAAGTACTCAATCACATAGCAACAGTATAATTTAGGAAAGGAATTATTTTTACGATTAGTCAGATAATGTGAACTATTTATTTGTATAAAAATGGATAGCTGCGAATCACGTGTGCAAAGAAGGTTGTGGACAACAAATCTTTTCTCGTGCGAGTTGTCATTTTCTGTCTCTATCATCACCAACATACATCTAGTAATAGAAACACAAACAAAACTTATCTATATTTAAGTATCTCATTACACAATCAGGGTATCAGAACACATGCAATTTTAAAACTGTCAATTACACAAAGAATTTGTACAATACAAAACACTTTGTTGCATATTAAATTACTTGTATTACTATTCGAATGCCAAATATACATCATCATCTGCTAACTAGTTCCTTTATATTAAATCATCGACGTGACTATTACGAATGAGCAATAAACCACATTAAACATCACAATTGTGAATTACGTCACAAAATTTATATGTATGCTTATTTACACTACACAAAAATTTATATACGCATGTAGAAATTTGTTCACTATAGATGCATTTTGTGAATCGTTAAATTAGGGTTATTCATAGTTTTGTAGATTTCCTTGTAAAAGGTGTTTTCTTTTTTTTTTATAAACACGATAGAACTTTAAATTTTAATAAATAACATGAACAGTTAACTTTTGATCAGAAATCTTTTTTTATTTGAAAGACCAATTCGTCACGTTAATATTAAAAAATGACTTGGGACATATGGCCAACGTGACTGTTCTTGATGAAGCGGATTCTGTCATTCCCATCTTGGGTCAACTATTCGAGCAATGTCGGCCATATGTCACGAATAACACGAACAATGTTGGTTTCCAAGTCGTCAATTACTGCAACCGACGACGAATCGATAAAGGATCCTCTTGCACACTTTTGTTTACAGTGGCAATATTTGCTTCAATACGTACATTCCGATAACGTGTTGGTGTGGTCACTATCTACAGTTCAACGGATGGCTTGCTCCGTTGGACGATTATGTGCATCATAAAAATCACGAAGTCATCTATAGGTCTCGCGAATGGACGACTGATCTCCAAAGGACAATTCTTGATCGTTCCTCAAGCGTGAGTCTGATCACGATTATTTGCTAGTCGGATAAATATCAACAAAAGCAGTCAAAAGGAGAGCTGAGATTGACAGTTATCCTTATCGGAAGTTCTACAAAAGCTAAAAAACACCGATTACGAGTCAGACAGAACAATTTGATGCATTAAGATATAATTTAACGATTATATTAACTCACCTTTGGTTGCTACTTATAACGACGTTTTACCAGACAGTAGGGGAAGGAATCAACATGGAAGAATGGGGAGGTGCTATAACCTGACAGCACATTACAATCGCTGTCTGGCATCTTCGATACGATTTGCGAAGCTAATGGCATTAATCCATCATCGAACCGACGTATGGTGACAGGGGGGTCAACGATTCTTACTCGAATCTTTTCGTCGGTCACGCAGTTATCTTAGGTAATCCGATACTACGTGCCGCAGCAAAAAAGTTTCCCCTACCCTCAGAAAATGTAATTCCTTTATTCCCTTAGTCGCTCCTTTGTCCGAAAAGGAAAACAGAAAATCAGCTTCTACGTAAAGAATTCTTATACTCTAAGTTCTTTCGAATTTAATAAGGGCGGTCCGGGATGCGGTAGCAAGAATAATAAGATAAATTTCATGTCGAAAGAGTGGGGATAGCTCACGTGACGCACAAAGTCTCTCGTACATTGAAGAGGGGGGCATAACGGATGTTCCTACGATAAGATCTAGGGAAAAAAGAGAGAACCGGGTATGGGAATCGAACACCCAAGACCTCTCGTTTCGTAACCGATCGACTTCCTAACATAGCTACAGAACCCTTCCCTGCTTTCTCAATTTCCATTCGCGCTCTTGTTTTTAGAGGGACCTGATCCCCACACTATCCTATTGTATTATACAGGTATACCGTGTCCCTGCGCCGCTTCGTATTCATAGTTCAGAACTATAATGTACGTGACCTACCTCCACTCGACGTTTCAGGCATCTTATATAAAATGATTATACCTTAGTGCATCGGTATATGTATAGAACCCATGGATAGAGAACAGCTACTAATAACTTACGATGCTCATGCTGCTACAAACTAACAAAAAAATAGACATATTTCTTGATTGATCCTTTCAATCCCGACTAGAATGAGAAAGTTTTCCATACCATTTACATGACTTTTTATCATATTCGTATTCTGTGAATACGAACCTTATATCCACATTATAAATTATTTGAAGATCAAGGTAGATCATATTCTTCATAAATATCACAAATTAAACAATACGGCTCTCGCTTATAAAACGTGCAGATTACATTTCTTAATCCTTGAAGCTTTGATTTTTTAAAACTGGACAGTGAAAGTTAATAGCTTTGAGAACGTCAAAATTCCGAACCGCATGACAAACAACAGCAACAGCTCGCGTATTTCCCAGCGAAAGAAGATTTCTTCTGTTCTCTTAAATTCACAAAATCCTGGTCGGTGGCTCAGGACGGTTTCGGGATAGTAGCGAGGCCGGTCCCCTTTTATGCAGGATACAGGCGACTCGAACAATTTCAAAATTCTTCCGCAAGCACGGGACGAGCCGGTAACCCACTTACATGTAAAACCGTCCTTCCACTCGGTTTAACCCGTCGTTTTCTGCTCTGGGACCGCTCCGTATTCTTTCCTTGCCGGCTTTCCCCATGATTCTTCCTTCGTCGCCCCCTCGACGATTCCTGCGACCGACCACAGGAACGGACGCAATCGACCGAGTGACCGGCAGTGTGTGCGTGTCGTTCACCCGAGGGACAAAAAATACTGTGTGTCGCTCACCAGGGCCATGAAAAAAAGAAATTCGAAAGTTGACAGCTCAACCTACGCCCGAAACCGTTGGCCTTCCACCGAAAGGAATCTTTCGATACGACAGATCCCGAGAGAGATGTTTCCGTTTTCCATTCGAGACACAACGCGTGCGAGAGGTCTTCATTTGGTATTATTGTTAGAACTGTGCGAATTTTACGAGTTATTCGAAATCGACGAACTGTCATCAACGCACTTGAAAAATCCAAACGGCTCGAGTACTTTGACAACCGCAAGATTTCGAGTGAACGATGAATTTATAGCTCGAAAATTTTATAGATTCCTAATTTTCAAGTTACTCATAAATATTCGAGTTGGTCGAATTACTCGAATATAGTATATCAATATGTATTCTGTGTAGGGCTATCAAGTACTGTATAACACTCTAATTCAATTAATATGTTCTATTAAATAAAGCGCTAATACTCGAGCCATTCAGACTTTTCAAGTACAGTAGGACCCCACTTATCTGAACTCTATTTATTGGAACGAACTTTTGGGCAATGCCCGATATAGTGAATTTCTGCAGAACTTCTATTATCTGAACTACTGCCGAGTTGTCGCAATGTGTGAACACCGTGAATTTAAATATTGTTACCATCTAAGAAATGAATTACCTGTTTGGTTAATTCCATTCATCTGAACGCGGACTACAGTTATTTGTGAATGAAAAGTTACAAACAGTGGGAGTAATCAGTGGACTCTAATATGTATGAATCTACTCGCTTATTTGAACTGATAGTTTCTCGCCGAGTTCATATGTTATAAATGGAGTTCTACTGTAACTTGCATTATTTTTCGAACAGTTCGTCGATTTCGAGGAAATCGGAGAATTAGAACGATCGACTCTGCTCGAGAGATCAATCAATACTCGACTCGAATAAATCCAGCACTCACACATCTCTAAGTCTTGTTGGACCATCAACAGTATGTTCGAGCAATCACATTAACAAAGCTGTCAAATACACTTTTATTATAGATGCATACAATCCGTGTTCTAGTTCTGAATAGTCTTCTCCATTGTTAGTTGACAATATCATTATGTACAAACGTCCGTTGTTTTTTGTATTGACGTTCAATAGTGACTTTTTGTATTGTCTTTTTCTATACTGTAAGGATCGTATCGTTATGTTGTATTCAATTCATTCCAACAAAACTCTTCTATATATCAAAATCATTTTGCAAAATTTACAAAATATAGAACTAGCTACTGAAATAAGTACATATGGGAAAAAAATACACGCGACAGATTTCGACGAGAATGATATCAAATAGCAGTATTATAATATTGTACTTTTTTTCCCTATTTAATTACTTAGCAAAAGCTTAAAGGATCATATAAACACACAAACTGAAATCGGTACAAAAGGCTGGAATGGATAAAATTTACTGAAATGATTATTATTTAAAAAGTTGAAACTATGGCATGCGCGTGAAAGGTTTATTATTCGAATAATATTCTAATTATAAATAACTGCGTACATTATTATGTGTTTTACAGAGTTCTGTAATTGCGCTTTAATTTTCAACGCGAAAAATGTAAAATATAAAATTGAATTTCTGCATAAAACTGATGCATTTAATTACAAGAATGAAGAAGTACCATATCATTGCAGTGAGATTTACAACATCAATCTAGTAAGAAAACAGTAACGTTAGTATTCACTTTCACCATGAAGTGAAGCTCTCTCAAGAGCTGGATGGTGTTAGACTGATTGGGAGCTTAAGATGGATCGATGTTTAAACTTGTTCCCGTTACTGCTGGAACTAGCCAGATCTCTTTTAAATAAGAATGCAAATGTATTTAGAACTAATTGAAACCATAGAGAGACATTCTTTCGTTCTTATTCTATTTCTTGTCGTCTTCGGTCTGACTCTTCGCGCAATATGTGTTGAAGTTTTTTCACTTGGAACTATAATAAGCTTAACACGTGTATAATTAGTCAAAGTGGTTCTACCTGCTTAACCGAATTACATCTCTCGGAGCGAAGTCGAGAAGAAAGTATAATATATTGATTTTAAATTTTGCAGCCCATGAAATACATAATTTTATTTCTCATGTTCAATTAGTATATAATTTTTTGGATAATGAAGTAAATGTCTTAAATACCGATGTATTATAATCAGAAACTTAATATGTTTCTCGGTAATAGTAGCTTTGATTTTTATGAATGAAATCACAGTTTATGCACAAACTCGAAATCGACAAACTGGCGATTTAAAGCGAACATAGAATCACATCTACTGTATTATGCTTGATTTTAAATAAATCACTGACATAAATGTCCAAGCGTGAGCATATATATTGATGTATACCGGTCCTGTACATATACAGGGCGTTTGAGATATATTGAACAAGCGTTTTTCATGAGTGGTAAATGTCAGGTAAAAGTAATTAAAGGTAAAAGTATAAGAAAAAAGTTAATAATAACTATATGAAGAAACTTTGTATATTGTGAAAATTTACTAAGCAAAGAAAGCGACCTTCAGTTTTGTAAAAGCTATATGCTTTTTTATCAAGTCAAATTCAAACATGTCATACAATGTAACAATCAAGGTCAGGCAAGATGATTCAAACTCAAATATAAAAGAATTGAATATTTCCTAATATTTTTTCGACTCTCACTCGATTTTTCATTTCAGTGATCAAATAAAACTATTTAATTAACCCTCGCACTGCTGTTGCACTGTTGACCCACAATAATTAAATCGTTCACTTAATTACTTAATCTTCGACAATTAAATACTAAAAATCGCTATTACATCAGGAACGACAGAAAGTCTGCAAAAAAATTGCTGAATAATAGTACAGTTATGAAAAAGGTTCGTCGTCCGAGAGCTGAAACCGTATAATCACCTTTTCATCTAACATTTACCATTTCCGAAAACGCACAAATTTAGGTATCGCTAACGCTTTGTGCACTGTAAAGGAAAGCAACCGGTAATTAGTTCCTGGATGATATTGATCCGCCGAAATTAGCTAGAAAGCAGGAATTGTACAAATTTAATCTGCGCGCCTGATGATCGCGTGCGAAACTAATCATCGGATAGACGGGCCGGCCTCGTTCTCAGCAAAATTCAAACGGAAGGAAGTTCAAGCAGAAGCTTGAACAAGTATTTGCACGGGACGCTGTAATATTTGCAAATCCATCGGCGGGTGGTTCCAGTTCGCCGAACGCGAGAAAAGGAGCCAACAACCGAACAACCAGCCGTGGGAAATCGATAGTTATCAGGCCCGCAGGTCATTTGGCGTTATTTATGAATGGCCATGCCCGTAGAAAGGTAAATGCCGTTTATCGTGACTAAAATGATATTCATGATCTTCGGATCGACAAAGGGTGAAGTTAATTTGCTCGAGAACCAACTCTGGAACTTCTTCATTGGTTCGATGTCGGTGGTTCTTAGTGAGGACCGAAAGCCAAAATTAATCGAGCGTCCCCGTAAGCTGTGGCGAAGTCGAAGGGCAGCCTGGGAGAAAACTGCGAGTAAATATCGGTCATTATTTCCGAAGATGAAAATAATATCACCTCGGAGAGGGAAGCCGAAGCAGCGAGAGTACTTAAGAACGACCGGGAAGTTCGCAACCACTCGTAGTTGCATCGGTCGACCGTTTCGAAGCTGAAGTTTACGAACATCGCCAGAGAAGATAGAGGATGTCGACGAATGGGATCAGGAGTTCCAGGCGGAGATAAGAATTTCCGGCAGTGCATACGCGCGGGAGATGTTCGTCGAACTGTCGACGAATTATTAAAAGCGTACCTCTGCTTCGGTCCGAAAGCACTATCGACCACTTTATCGCACCAGGACGTTGGAATAGTTTCGCCATTCTCGCCGGTTTTCCGTAATCGGACAACGTTTTGAGAAAAAAATCGTCGTCAGTGTCATCGTATCTTGTCCATTCATGGAATCCTGCTGATACGTTTCTCGGGGCAATACCGTAGTGAATGTTCCGGAGATGAATAAGCTTGAATAATTTTAAAAAAATTATTGATGTTTCTTGGACATACTTCGGGAATTCTCGCTCGAGTTCGTGGAATATATGATGTTAATGGTTTCGCAAGTAACGTAATATTCGGACTCCTGGATCTAACGTTCTTTAAGAATTTTCTGCTTGGGCAATGGTTCATTGTGTACGGTTTGAAATGGTATTGTTTCCAAAATTTAAATTCAACTCTTTTGTTCGTTTTCGTCTGTGTTTGCTGCTGCGTTAACTTATAGATTCACATCTGGCTCATCAAAAGGCTATTAAAAGCTACACAAAGTTTAAGCTGAGAAGAAATATAATTTTCAAGCTGAAATAGAGAGTTACTTCGAACAGTTTTGCAGTTGAACCTCATTTGCATTATACAGGATTCCTTTCAATAAAATTTTCACTGTAACTTTCTTCTGTATACTTAAATTTGTAGAAGACTTATCGACTAATTTACATTTAAAATAGCCATTAAAAATAAATGGCCCATAGATAGAAGCAATAAAATAATTCACAGAATCTTATTATAACAACGTTTCATGAAAACATTTTATTATGTACAATTTATCTGATTTATTGATAATTCAGAGTATTCTCATTTTAGTAATACACTACCACTTATTTTTTATCATTCGTTTCCAGTAATGTTCGAACACGAAGAAGCTCCAAGCCGTTCTTTGTAATCTTTTTCAATGAAAAAATTGTTGATTAGAAAATTTTGTGAAACTGAAACGTGATACTTCGTAGGGAAAGACAGTTAGAATTGTTACGAACTGACTTCAGGCCCCGCGACAGTGTATTTGTGCTTATTCGAGGGGATTGCGTTGTCTATACCTAACAAGAGACTTTGTCTACGGTAATTCGACGGGCTAGCGGGAAAACTGTATGTCGGGAAACTGACAAAGAACAAGCAAGGAATCGAAGAAGGACAGAACCAGAGACGAAGGCCTGAGAAGAGGGTTGTTACGGCGCCACGATGCCTGGAACATCGGATTTTATTTGGATCTTCTCTTTGAATTCTATGCCATAATCCGCAGACGGTAGATATATTACTTCCTGTTCCGTTGTTTTATCTGTTGGCGAATTCGGAATCGTTTGCTGATTTCGGTTAAAAATGACAGTATGCAACTTTGTGAACGTTTTGTGGTTTAACCATAATAGCTAGCATATGAATCTATTTGAAAAGTTAATATTCTACAGATTTTCCTGAACAAGTTGATAAAATATTACAACTGCCAATACATATTTACACAACAATTACCATGAAAACGATACCTACTAAACTATACTGATTTTGTCGATATTTTTCAGTTTATTTCAAAATCCAAGAGAGAATGCAATTACACAACATCTGTAAAATGTAAAAGAAATAGTTTTACGAAGCACATCGTGCAGGCAACGGCATGTGAGGATTAAACTGCCGAATATTGTAAACGTTTGCAAATCCACCAGTATCCGGCCAAATGAACGAAATATATTATTTACCGATGCTTTTAAGTCTCTAATCGATTTGAAAGCTGTGCATCGTAAATAGAGTATTCGAAATATTCGAGTCGTCCTAACATTATTTCTGGAATTAAATAATATTTGTACGCTGTATGATACATTCCAGAAAACATAATCAAAGCTTTTATCAAAACTTTTACCAAAACTTTAATCAAAACAATGACTATTTGCATAGAATTTTATCTTTGAATGTCAATCCATGCCAAACTTATTCAAAGAAAAATATTGTCGATTGCTTGCTGATATGTTGTTTGAAAATATATATTTTTTGGTGCTTTTATTTATACGCGATCCGCTTTGTATATCATTAAAATTGATGTTTCGAGGGCAGGATATAATGCCGCGGAGGGGCACGACCGAATGGTAATTGAGCGCAATGTTTTACAGAAGAGAAAACTACGTGCACCGCTCTGACAATTTTGGAATCAATTAATCTTTCACGGCTGACAGGATATTGGGTCAGAATGGCGGACCAACTCCGTTTTTAGTGTTGTAAGGTACTAAAGTTGCTGAAATATTCATGTCGGAAAGCTCCTTACTCTCCAGCAAGGTTTCTAAAAATGATGAAGTTTTATGTAAAATAGCTCTTTCGCGATTCCTGCATTGTTAATGGATGACTCGCTAGAAGGGAACGCAGAACGAAGATGCTCGAGAAGGGCATTTCAACAATGTAAATTTTTTGAAAATTCTTATCTCATAATACCGAAAATATCGCTGGATATCATCGTGCAATTGTAACTTACAAAAATCGAAAAAATTAATAGAAGATTGATTTTGTTAATGAAGGAAATAATAAAAACACCAAAAAATAGCTGACTGAAACCCTGAAGAGCAGGCACTTTATATCGTCTCTATTTTTATTTCATACCAATTATATGGATAAATAAATTAACGTAATCAATCAGGAAACCGCCTAACATAAAATATCAATACTTTCTTACTTCAGTGAAACCTGTACTAAGATTTCCTTTTTACATAAATGGCTCATTTCTTGACAACAAACTGCAATAAATGTACCACTAAGGAATTATCATATTATTATCATCAATTCTATCAGCATTAATGTAGGAGCCGAAGGTTAACGACCGGTGAATCCGTGAGCGCGTTAGGATTTCGGAATGACCTCCGAAATCATAACAGCTGATCATAACAACGGACTGCCGTGCGTTAACCCCATGCGACAAATGTGTGCGTGCGTGCGTGCGTGAGCGTCGCTTGGATCGTGACGACACTCAGTGATCGAAATGACCGAATTCGGTAGACAAAAATATTTTACTATCCAAGAAGATCATAAAGTCGATAATTATATGCGAGAAGAATTTTTCACGTCGTAAACATTTATTTTGTTTAATTTTTCTTATTAATACGTTAAGCACGGAGCAGATTTTGCTGGGTTTTCCGTTAAGGCGGCATTCCGATATTATTTTTTGACCTTGACAAATTCGAACAAGATTCGAAAGAAGATTCGTAACGTTCGGCTAACGCTCCGATAAAAAGGACGCGTTTGCAGGGCATGTAACAAAACGCGACGAACGTCGACACAACTACACTTACGCCTACGATTAGGGCCACGATTACGACTACGGTTACAAACACAGCTATAAACGCGATCACGATTATTGTATGCGGCTTTATTGTCTTTTTCTGCTGCATTTTGTGTGCGTCACTGTTTAGTAATAAATAGAATAATTTCTAATACTCTACATTAACGTCCAGGAGAGGTCTTGCTTACATTTCTGCTAAAATCTGGTACGCTGGAACTTGAATTCCGAAGAAATGACTAGATCTAATTTTCTACTAGCAAACTCAAATCATCAGCTACTTATATTACACCTAAAAAGAAGATCAACGTTAATCGTAAGCAGCTTAAAAAATCTATGAAAAAGAACTCTCAGCCGATAAATTACCGTCAATATCTCGCCGATTTAAAAAATAAAAAGTCATACGACGCTGCACCGATTACATCTTTACGCAGCGTCATACTTTCTGATATCTCTACGGAAGCTGCTTAACTCGTGGTAACGGTCGTTCAAAGGCAGAAAAGTTCGTGCTCGACGCGTAGCGCAGAAGAGCAGGGCCAATAAAAGACGAGGAGCGCGCAAGATTTTGGAACAAGCGTTGAAGCAAGTGGGAACTCGCCGCGGCTCCCCTTTGTTGCCGAACTTAGTCCATTTATTCGCCCTCTTTCCTCGTGAGACTAGCCGAGCTAAGGGGATAGACGCCGCGAGAGGGCAGAGAGGGCGTGGGTGGAGGATTCTCGACAACCGATGAGGACGTGGTCCCTCGAAGTGCCCTCACCTGGGTTTTACACTTTCAGACAGAAAAAACGAGTTTCCATCGATGCACTAGAAAGCTGCTTGTTCCTTTAGACTTTACGAGCAAGCGAATCGTGCCGATACATTTTTGGGAGGTGTGGAAAAGTTTTGCGACGTTTCGGAGATATTGTGGTTAGAGACGAGAGAAGTAATGTCGGAGTATGAGAATATTCGTGTGAACCACAATGTCCAATGTCGCATCGACAATTCGTCGTCAGGCAAGGACTTGGTGAAACTAGGTTCAGACCTAGTCTGAACTCGGTCGGTCGAGATGGTATTAATCGGAAATGGTTGCAGTCGACGTAAACTTTGAAGAACATACATGTTTATCAAGTAGAATGTATTGGCAGCTTGAGGTATTACCGATTACACTGTCCGACAAAATCAAACTTTTTTTCTGGGTTCCTATAGCCACTATGAAATTCTTGTAGAGCTTCACTCCCTGAACAAGAATCCGAAAACCAAATTGCGCCATCACCCTCCAGAGAGAAGCGAGCAGCGAAGCTCATGGCGGCAAAACGTCGTGTACACGTTGCCGTCGAACATTTTCTCGATCTACTCGAAATGTATATCGTTCCGACACTTTTACCGGGCCGTTTCATCTTCAGAAATGTCTACAGAATCCGATCCTGGGTAGAGTTTTCGTGCTGAACAAAAAACTTTTCGTAAAAATACAAAAATATTGCGCAGAAACTGCTCACGTCGACACATTTTTAAACTTTGACATTAATTTATTGCTATTTAGGACCAAAAACAATTAATCAATTGCATGCCACTATATTCGGAAAACTCTCCTCTATCTTTTAACATCAATTAGAACTTTCTAACGTTTGTACTTTTCATGCAGTTACCTCATTTTTGTCGAAAATTTTGGTTTTTTACAAAAGTTCGTTTATTTAAAAAACTGAGGGTGATGGAGCAATTCGGTTTTCGGATTCTTGTTCAGGGAGTGAAGCTCTACAAGAATTTCATAGTGGCTATAGGAACCCAAAAATCGTGTCGGGCAGTGTTATTTTTTTTCTCCAACTCGCGTCGATTCTGAATGGGTTGGGTTTTTATGTTGGAAAGTAAAATGAGGGACATTAACGGGACACGCAATTATAGTATATCAATTACGATGAAATTTTCAGGATTTGTGAATTAGCTGATCAAACGGTGTCAATGGAAGGATAAATTTTCATATAAAGCTTGTCATCCAGATTTTACCTAAATTCTTCATACCAGTGACAATTATTATTCTCGTCAAATCGATAGAACAGATACTAGAACTTCATTTAAGACTTTCAGTTTCAACATGACGCAAAGTTTTTGTTTTCATAACCAGAAAAGTGTCGAGCAAGGAAGATGAATGGATCAAGGAACCCAATAGAATGATACATTTTTGCGAACTACAATGATGCATGCGCGGTCGAAAATTGCATTACTTTTTGTTAAATGGATGTTTAGAATTCTAAATGCTTAGAAACCTAGGGTTACTTTTATGGACGGACGGGACTCTGTAGGTATTTTTGAAGCTCAAGAGTCCGTCTCGGTAATTAAGCTCATCTTCACCATCGACAGGAAAGACTCTAGGTCGGACCGCTGGAGTTTCTCCTGATCACCCCTTGGAACATGTGGTGTACACATGGACTCCAGGCAGACCAACGGAATTGGAAAAAACCCGAGGCCCCAAACTTTCCATTTTTTACAACAACCTGATGGGCGGCGTTTTGACCAATATCCGTATTGGCTGGTGGGAGTTCTCATCGCACTGAAAACTTCAAGGGGTAGGGATTGGTAGTCGATGTGGAAGATGGGCTAGAAGATCTTGGGCAGGTACAGAATAGATGCAGATATGATACGATACGATACGAAACGCACAAGAAGCACGACAGACACGCTTCGCCATGGAACTTCCAAACAGGCTCATGTCAGCCACTGTTCACGGCCACTCTCTCGGCTCCTGCAGGCGATAGTTGATGGTCATTTCAAAATACGAGCGACACATTGGTCCTTCGAGACGGATTCAAAAAATCGTGCGAAATAACGCCACGCTCGAAACAATGGATATTTCGTTTACTCAGCTCAATCGGAGCCTAAAGCAAATCCTGTAAGTGTAACCTAAAGGAAGTTATCGACCTTTTTCCAATCTACGTACATATTTTCCCTAATGGAATCAGGGTAGCGAGCGTGTTCGAGCGCTATGCGGGGACCAATGTTCGTTATCGACTGTCTCCGAAATGGTCCATTAACCGAGTTTCCGGTTTACTCGGCGACTTCAACACTGTTGCGGTAAAAGGCGACCATCTCAAAGGTTGTACACTGTCGCTGAAACGGTGGCGGCGTAGTCACGCAAATTGCGCGGCCAATTTGGCATCGCAACAGGCCAACCGGGGAAAGACAACATGCTCGTCGAAAGAAACGACTGTGAAAACGGCGCTTACGTTGCAGTGAGGAAACGGAACGACGCATCGACAACCTGTTCCACGAGGCGATCTATTGCCGCGCATTCTTGGAGTCGCCAAAACATCGCAATGATCGCGGTGCTAGCTGCGAGTTTTTCTAAGCGGGCAAATAACAGCGCGCAACGATGCTCGGTTGTGACATAGCGTGGAAACTTGTCAGAAAAATATTATCTGCTTGGATCCAGCGTTTCCTCTCTCGTCGATAATATTTTGAACGCAAATGGAACATGCAAGGTGCTCGACGTCTTTCGACGTTCGAAAGTTGGCCGCGCCGGATTCCGACGGAACTCGACACGAACACGAAATTTTTGGAGAAACTTCCGCCGACGTAAGCTGGCCAAGTAAACGGGTCACCGGACTAGTTGCGCGGAAAATATTGGAGTACATCGAATTTTATAGGAGGGAGACGATGCAGCTGCTCGATGCATCGGTTGCTGTGTCGCCAGGAACGCGAACCTATCTTCAGCCCTGTGTGTTATGCTCAATAATTCATGGTTGCTCGCAGATGATGTCCCCTACCATTGTTCAAGCGACAGGAGGATGCGGGGAAAATTCGTCGCCAATATTCAATTTTAATGGCGCTGTCGATGCTGAAGCTGCGCCGCGGAAAACACGGTCACGAACCAATTACTCAACAATTACTCAAAGGAGCGAGGAAGCTGTCTCGCTCGTAACTTCCAGGGATTGAATTAAGAAGTTCAATTCATCGAATTATGCTTTAACTTTGTGATTGCCGGAATACTAAACACTGAGCTTTATTTTTCACGGTTTCCTGGGCATCTTAACAATCGGGGAGTTGTTCGCACACGCTGTGAACGACGGCGACGGTGGTGCTCTGTTGTCGAGTAGAATTTGGGAAAAGTTCAATTTACGGAGAACTCTGAAAGTTTTGGACTTCGCGGTATCTCTGGTGTTCCGAGGAGAGGCATCCGCTTGAGTGAACGTGATTCGTCACTTAAATTTCATGCTTCTTATCTTATGTAACCTTCTCCCGTTTGGAAAGCTTGTGGTACAGTTTATTTATTATCTCTGCATTATTCAATGTGTGTACAGTTTTATTCGGGATGCAGTCAAATATTTTAACATTGAATGAAGTGTAGATGAATATTCAATCCTCATAATATACATTATCGCACACAACTATTAAAATTTGTCTTTCGGAATGATAAATTTGACTTGCATTCGTTTAAACGTTTCTTTAAGGAATATCCTAAAAGATGCCGTACATTTATGGACCATTTTTATGAAGCGTTGATCCGTTGCTTCATTGTCAATTTATTGTTTTATTCAAATGAGAAACGCGCATACATTGAAAGTCAGATAACTGTAATAATAAAAGATATCTTATATACAGCGGTTAGATTCTACACGTTTTGTCTAAAATATTGAAGAAGCTTCTATTACTCTTTTACAAAACAAACTCGTATGCTATCCCTGGCACGAGGTGGGAAAATATAATGTACTTAGTAATTATCGTTAAATAACAAAAAACAGAGTATCAAAAACATTGAATCTTTTTCTTGATGCATAGGTCACATACACACAAGTTTTACAGAATTAGCAGATCAAATACATTAGAAAAATGCGAAGTCAAACAAGTGAAATAGGGAGCAAGTTACGCTGAAAATCAGTGACATAGCGATTGCGTGTAGTCAGACAAGTAGAATAGAGACGATCTGTGCTCAGATTAGTGAAATAGGCGTCTTGTATCGTCAGACAAGTGACGTTGGGGCAACGTATACTGAGATCTGTAGAATAGGAATTCTGTATAGTCAGACAAATAGAATGGGTTTAACCTACACTCTGATTAGTAGAATGAGGAGACTGAACTACTACGTATGCTCAAGTCAGCGAAATGGGGAGCATGCATGGTTAGACAAGTGAAATACGGAAAACCTGCGATCTGGGAAACAAATTCTGGATCGTCTATGGCTAGATGTTTAAAATAAGTCATACGCTGATAAGGAAAACAATCATGCAATGTTTAACAATACTTCCTTTTAATTAAAATTTTATGAACGTCCATATTCATCACTTACATACGAACACATTGAAATAGAAACGTTCGTTAAATTAGAGAAGATAAGCATGTTACAGAAATTAAAATTTGTCGACCATTTTACATGAAAACAGTGTAACCTCAACAAAATCTGAAGTAATAGCAAGATCAAGCGGCATAGCTATATAAGTTCACGGAACTTACAACGATTATGAACCTGTAAAATTAAAAGATTATAAAACTTTGCACACGAGTAGAATAAGTTATACCGAATGTATCTTCACTTTTTGATGCTGCTACGCGGTTTAAAGTGGTAATAAAATAGCATTGTTTTATTGTGTCTAGACAACGGTCAATAAATATTTTGTAAATATTATTTGATTATTTTGTAAGGTATTGAATTTCCAAGGGCTGTTTTTACGTCTTTAAGCCGTGTATCAGTGTTAACGATAAATATGGTTGCATATTAGTCTACTCCTGTGCAAAGTTTCATCATTTTTGGATTGTACGGGTTCGCAAACACGCAGAGTTAGTTCTGTAGTAGGATGGATTTGAACGTGCGAAGGATATTCAATTGACTCACCAATCTTGACAACTGAGGGCAACGCTGCGACATCGATCGGCAGCCGAAGGAGCTGGAGCACGAAGACAGTGGCTACGAGGCAGCCCAAATTCATAGCTCATCTCGAAAACCCACCGTGGCGGCCTCCCGTTGGCCCTTTGCACTAACACCACCGCACCAATTTACACCCGCGAACCGCGACACCTCACGCTCCTATGCATTTACCTGGAAACGAATGAACAAAGGATGAACAACCGGGCTGAACTTGCGAGTTAGAATTCGCGTCCGCTTCAGAGCGCGAAGACGCGTCCGCTACGCAACAGCCGCGGGTAAATCACATTCCCTGTTAAATAATGCGAAATGCACGCGACAACGTTATCTCGCGAAGTTCACGCGGCGTTAATTCAAGACAGTTTGAACTCCGGTTAACCCTTGAACGGCGGATATCTTTCTGATAAAAAAATAACTGGGAGCACTTAAAAACATTTATCTTTCTATTTATCAATTTTTTTTCAAACATATTTTTTTATGGTATTCCTTCTAGATAAGTTGGTTTTTCTATAGGCTTTAACGAAACATATGAACATTGAAATCAGACATTCAAATATCAATTTTTCCAGTCTATGTCCGAATGAAACCCGAGTCCGCCGTTCGAGTGTTAACTTAAAATCCGCTTGATATTATACTCTCAACAGCTATTTGCGTTTGTTCCAGCGACGCATAGCGATTGAGCGGTACGTTCACTTTTTTAGTATCTATTTGGTCGAAAAAAGTTTTGTCGCCAATGACAATGGCAGGGAACGTGACGAAGCAGCTGCCCTGACAAATGCGCTCCAATACAGCCGATCAACCAGAAGTTTAGTGCGCAAGGTGTTACAAAATAAAGTGTTGAACTGCGTTACTTCGACGGATTACAGAGTAGAACTTGGATACCTTCTGAAAAATGTTCAGTGTTTCATGCCTTCTGTCGTAAAACATGCGAAATCGTTCGCCTTGTACAAAGCGATACATAAACATTGAAAACGTAGTAGATTATTTGAAGACTGCATACATATACATTTAAAAGTTGTTATTCTGAGTGATTCCTATTTCGAATTATGAAGAAAGTATGTATTCACCTGTCATCGTTTCTGATTACATGTAATACATAGTTTAATATGTAATGTTATACAAGGTGTTCAGTGAATCGGTAGACACGATTTTTCAATCTAATAATAGCGAATCACTTATGAATCAACTTCTTCATCTTTCAATAAAGAAACTTTATCCTATCTTATTTAAATGGCGTTATGGTCACTTGATGTCACAGTGTGTTGTAATAGTAAAATATAATTATCGTACATAATTATTCAACTAAATATCATGTGTGTTTCACAATTTTGTATATCATTGCACGACATGTAAATAATGCGTACACATTTATTAGCGTACTTTTAAATCGATATTAATCGAATACCAAAATTACGATATCCGTATACGCGATGAAACATTTAGAACAACAATATATGTACATGAATTAAAATCGCATAGATCGTCATGAAGGACTACAAATGCATGGTTTTTGATTGCACGTAATGTAAAATAGTTTCTGTATTGAAACGATACTCAAGAATTGTATTCATAGCCATGTAATTCGCATTTATCATTCGAAATCGTGCACAGTGTAATTCATGTACTCGCGGGGCAAGCGTAATTGCCAATCTGGCTGCCATAAATAATGGTTACTGTGAAAATTTGCGAAATGAACTTCGGGCTGAGTGTCGCATGCACGTCTCCACGAGCTTCATTACTGGTGGACCCGGAAATTACCGTGAATTAATGCGAACAGGCGCATCAAGGGGGCCGTTTTTGTCGGCGAATTATTCGAGTCGACGAATTCGTCCAGCGTGGTGGGCAGCGAGTGAACGTTGGCAACGAGAGACGAGTGTGCATCGGTCACCGGGCGACGTAGCAATGACCAGAAAAAATTCCAACGGTCCATATTCAATTCCTAGATCGGCACGTGAGCCGATTCCAGACGACGCGACGAGAACCGTCTCCTATGGAAAGGATTGCGTGACACAGATCGCGCCGCGATAAATTTTCTTATTTTCGGCCCGAAGCGCCGTGAATTTTTCGGATACCGAACTTTTGTCGGGCGGAAGCATTTCTCTTCTACGCAAATTACATTTCCGAAGTTTAAAATTCCTTTTTCACAATTCTCATCTGTGGAAGAACCAAAGTGGAACATGAAGTGATCGATTTTTGTCCTCGGATTTTGCAGTTACTGCGATTAAGAAAGATATATTTATAACAAATCATTCGATAATATTATAATTTCAAACGAATTAAATAACCATCTTATAGGCTTGCAGAGAACAACACCTAACTCAAAACTTGACGCACTTGTAAAATTTGACGATTCAATAGTTGTCTGTATTTACGTTTTGCCCCTTATATTTTCTCCCACTCGGTATAATTAATACTATATATTTTTGTATTCTTCTAGCTGTTGAATAATTTTTAAAAATTTCATTCGTATCAATATTTGCAATTATCAAGAGAAATTAATAACTTTTGCTCCCTTCTGATTAAAACTTCGCCATAACCCATAGACAGACAACATTCTCTTTGTTTATAACATTCTCTTTGATAAATCCTTACGTCAACGAATATGCCATAATTAGGTACGAGTATTAACGAAATTACCATGTCTTTTAAGGAAACAGGCAGAGAATCTGAATGAATTAAAAATGTAAAACATTTGTCCCCAATGAAAGAGAAACATTCGGAACTAATTAAAAGTTTGTCTATTCGTTTGAACGAGGTGTGCAAAGCATCCTGCGCACATGCGCAAACTTTCCTTCTCAAAGGAAAGCCGTGAATAAAAAAGCACCAAAGGGATTCGTAGGTCCGATGAAAATTTTTATCGTTGGCTGCTTGTATAACCGTGTTTCAAAGGTATATTCAATATTTCTCACTAGCCCCAGAACGAGGAACGGCGGAATTTCGGAAGCTTTATCTGGAGAATTCGTGTACGAGGCTCGCGCACTGTTCTCCGAATGTGCCAAAATTTATCGCTGTAAACAGCACGCCACGCTTGCTAGGCCTTCGAGCGGAAAACCGTAATTTATTTTGTCCGTTTTTGCGTTTGTGAAACCGTTTATAACGCGACCGCACGGCCCGTGACGGATACAGATGATTCGCGAGACGAGTGGACACGGTGCTTGCTCGATGACGCGGAATGGTTAGCGTTTCATTAAAATTTCACGTGCTAACGCGCGTTGCCTCGGATTTTTACAACGGAAATTGTGACGAATGTCCCCGTCGCGAATAGTATTCACTAACGGAAATCGAATTTTGTTTGCCAACCGAAGATTGATGCCTCAATTCTGATAGACACCCCGATGTGTCTCTACTAAACAAATAGTCCATTTCTCTCACCAACCGTGGTCAAAATTTAATTATCGTAAAGTTTCGTGCTAGTCTATTGGTTTGATGCACGTGTAGATTCGGAACCATATGAATTCTATGAGTGAAACGTGATATTTAATTGCAGAAGTTAATTATTATTCGAGAGAACATGTAAAATCGAAAAAAGTGACGTCGTGATAAGTTCTTCTTTTTTTTCTTCGATACAAAGAAAACATGATAGAAGTTGATTGATAAAGCAACATTTTCGAGACGTTGCAACGAACAAACTTTTCTCCATCTCCACCAGTTTCCCACTAAATATGAGGTGAATAGAGGATAATTCATCTAGAAATGCGTGTTGTGTAGATTGATTAAACCTCACGCCGGATCGATTCTTTCGACGTGGAGAATTTCTCGTGGTTTAATAGACCGCAAAGAGTTTCTTCGGTACACTTTTCAACTGTCCGTAGGTCCGCTCAGGCTAGTTTACGCCGTACATTCGGCTCTGAAAACGGAGTAAAATAAATTGAATGAAATCCCTTAGACAAATTCCTCTTTGCTATCTGAGGACTGCAAGGCAGCCGCTGGCCAATCCGATTGTCGAACCGCAGCAAAACCAAAGCATAGCTATTCATCTTCTGCACTCGAATAAAATAACACTGGATCACCCGTACTATAAACTTTGAAATTTGTTCCTAACCACAACAGCGTTTCATTTTAGGATTTCTTTTTAAGTTGCTGATGCTTTTATGAACTTCGATAGCAGAGCTGGCTAATCTAAAACGTTTTTCATGAATTTTTACGTTCCAAATAAATTTTTGTATAAATTTTAATTAGGTATACTATAGGGTGGCCTATCTGTTGATATCGTTTAAAAATTGCTATAGAAAACTAATCGTTTGATATCTTTCCAAGTTTCTTGTTTTATTAAAAAGCGTAAACCTATCGATTACTTGCGAAAAATAATTTCACTCAACTGGCGCTACCACAACTGATTCGCGGCCGTAGCTTATATTAGGTCTACCGGAAAGTTCTGTCCGATAATGTCATTGCAAATTTCGATTGGTATGCACATGTTCATTTGAGGCATATATTTTTGAAAAATGTTACTCACAAATTGCCATCATGCTGGCAAGAGGTCATAAGTAACGACGGAAATTATATTGTACAATAAATATTACTAAATTTATGAAAAATCTATTATTACCTTTCATTTCTTAAACGGACAGAACTTTCCGGTAGACCTAATACTTTTCGATTGTTTATGGCTCTATTTCGCGAATAGCTCGATGAATATTTTTCTTATGTGATTGAATTGTTTTCGGACTGTTAGAGTAACAACGGTCCATAACAGTTCCCCATAAAAAAAGGTCCAACGGTCTCAAATCGCAGCTGCGTGGTTCTTTTTAATAAAGCATTATAAACTTTGAAAAATATTAAACAGTTTTTTACAGAAATTTTTAGATGGTTCACCCTATATATAAAACTATAGTCATCTCCAGTTCTTACTGTCGAGATTGTCAAGGAAGTATAAGCCGGGTCCTATTGCGGCCAGCTTCTTCAGGGGATCAAAAATACTGATACTGGTGTATGCCAGACAGTGTTTCACTTAATATAGTAGAGCTTGTTCACGTTCCGTCACATTGTTTACCAATCAAAAAGACTTTTCATAGGTCAGCAGAATAATTAAAAGACTAGGAGGAGAAAGTTCCAGATTCGTGGGATGGCCTTTAATCCTGATGAAGCTTGCTGTAACGCTTGCGAAACGTTGGTAAAATAATCCCACCAGAACACGGCTTATACCGGAAAGTCTTGACAGTAAGAACTCTATACCGCTGGGGCACTTAATGGGAATACAGGATATTGTGTAATTCAAGGGAAATTAATTATCGATAAATTATAATATTTAGAAAATTATAACGATAAATGCAAAAGAAAGAATATTTTGTCAACAGTGATTACATTTTATATAACCTCCAACAATCTTCGTAATATGCATTTTGTGACACCGTGTTTGTCGTGACGGGCACTTGAAATTGAATATATTAAACGAGAATATTATTCCGTTCGCATTAGTCCAAGGGAAATATTATCCTCCCGCTCATGAATATTCAGTTTTTACGATAAGTATTTTACAACGAATGCATAATTTCTTTTCGCACTAGAAAACGATTTACGAGGCTAGAATTAATGGCTGATGCCTTTTATTTTATTCGAATCATCCAAACCTGTCAATTAAAATTAACATTTTATGTTGATGCTTGGCTCGCGGCCTGGTTTTTGTAATTTTAGGCAAGGCAGACGATTTCTGTAGCAATATGCGGTGTGCGATGTAAAAATACAGCTCGCGCGTAATTAATAAACATGCGTAACGTGCTGTTTGCATTTGAATTGCAGCCTAGAAGTAATTAATAATTTAGGCCAGCAACTCCTAATATTCATCCTTGTTTCGTTTTTCTTCCGTTCCAGTTTCTGTCAAATAATTTCGTTAAATAGGTCAGCACACCGCTGCACTAACAAACTCGCGATGCTATCTCGTTCTTCCAATTTCAATCTTCCCACTTTCGAGCCTTTGCCCAACATACTTTTTACCCTCAAAAAAGACATAAACCTTGTGAGACGCACGTGTTAGCTTTGATCGTTCTCAATCCGTTTTGCATGCACCACATAATTCAGTTTTGATCGAATCTTGCGCTTCGCGACACTTTGACTTTATTATATGCACCTGGCTTGGTACTTTGATCTGTGTTATTGTTAATCATGATAATAAACGTATGATTTGTTCCTGTGTCAGTAGGTATTCATAAACACGATATAAGGTGTTTAAAAAGGAATAATAAGTACATTTTTTTTCGAAATATACACTATCGTGTATTTCACATAAAAAATTCTGAATATAAATTAAACCGTTGCGTGCATGCAACTCTCACTGAATGCAAATGTTTGAAATTTATTAGAGTAATGCGCAACGCTGCGACAACAATGGCAATATCTGTTTAAGCTACCGGTGGAATTGTCAAACGTATATTTTGAATTGCAGCAAATTTATTAATGATCGTTCGTTAATATCTTTCCTAATGGTCTTGTGTATACCAATTTCAAACAGCTGTGGGTTGTATCCGTTGAGGTTGATTGCACAAATTTATTCCCAGCAAATAGTCGTTATCCAAATCTTTCAAACATTCATTACATCATATCTAAAAATTAAAATAAATATGAATACAAACATTGCAATGCAAATATTTACTAAGAGGCATTTATTTACACAAACTTAAAACATTTCTAATATTTCTGTTCATTCTAACATCTTTTCCCCTTTCTATTATCTCTAAATTCAAAGCCTTTCTTGAACTTAAAAAACTTTGTACTCTTCTATTTCACATCACTTTCATTAAAAAATCTACTTTTTTTACTTCTAAAAATTATAGCTATTTTTACGGTTCACGACTCATATTTTGCAAATGATTATTCACTAGACGATACAAGAAAATCGAAAAGAATTGCACGGTATCAAGTTGTAACTTTATTAATTTGAGTGTTCTAGTACATTCGCATGTATTCAAATCGCATGCGATAACAAGTAATGCAGAATAATAATGATTTACAACGAGGAAAATGCGCTTCGTTCGCAGCGCAACGTTGTACCCTATTTGACGACACACTCGTCCACGGTGCTCGTGAGTCGATCGAGCTAGAAGCACGTCGTTAGATGTCCGCAGTTGTCTCGTCGGTATCGAAAATAAAATCGCGGAGGAACGGCACTGTCTGTTCCCATTTCGAAACGCGTCGTCCCATTCGACTTTAATTCGATGTAACGATTCTTTCGCAGGTCAGAAGGATCCGGGGAAGTTGCGTGGGTTCTTCCTGTTGGTCGGGAAGAAACAACGGAACGAGTTTTAGTCCGCGGGTATTGCAATGTCGTATATTTGGGGCAGTTTCGCGTCGCAGACTAGCCGGCGACTTTTTCGATCGCGTACGTACGCTTCGAGAGCTCGTTTTTTGCCGCATAACTTCAACTTATACTGCCTTGTTTGCCTCGACGAATGCCTTTTTCTACGGTATAATTATGACTGCGAACAGAAATTCTTGTTACCAGAGGAATGAGAAACTTTGGAATTGTTGCCCTAACTGCTCGCGACGCGAGATGCGCTTGATACTGGATTCTATTACAGTTCTGAACTGTTATTGTTATGGCACATATGTTTCTCACGAAACCCGCAACACAATCGTGCACCGATATGACACTCGTATTCTTATTTTCTATATGTATATCAGCAGGGTGGATAACAACCTTTGCTTCAAAAGCGAAAATTTTAGAAGAATTTGAAGACACCCTGATATTCTAATCAATAAAATTGATTCAAGTTTCATGGAATTCAGGCAGACAATTCTTCTTTCGCAAAAGATTCACGGTCTGCTTATTACAACTGAATTCATATCTATTTCCTGCTTTCACTGGCTTCTTCTATATTTCTTAACTAATTTAATCTTGTTTATTCTATTATTAGATAAAATATAGTGCTCGGGTTATAAAATTTGATATCCTTTCCGTTTTGCTTTGTCTTTTTCATACTTTTTTTTGTCATTCTAACTTCCTCCCCCTTTCCTTTCAACGCCGTTTTATCGACGCTTTATCTTTTGCCTCTTGTTATGTTGCCACAACACAACGGGAGAGCTTCACAAGATCGTTATTTTCCGATCAGAGAATTTAGCAAGACTCGTTCTGGTTTAAATTCCTTTTATCTTTAATAATGATTTCGGAGCGTGTTGATGATGCGAATAGATCCGAGTAGACGCACGTTTTGAAAAGAGGTTCGACTGAGGGAAAGATGATGTATATACAGTAATTTTTCCACGTGTGTCACAATTTTACTGTACCACGAGTGTCGCGGTGCTATTGCTACGTCTACGTGATTTATCGATTTTCTCGCTACGCCGATGCGAAAGTTCGTCGGAGTCGGTCAAGCGTATGATGCGGCACGCGCCGCGATTCCTTTGACTTGAAATGCCGGAAAACAACACAAAATGGTCTGTTTGGGTGTGAGTCAGGTAAGAAAAACTGCGGAGCTACAAGGTACGTTGTAGGTACTAGGTACGTGCCGTCGAATAATGGCGTCCGGCCTACGTGTGTCGGCCGAATAAAGGCACCTGATCTACTAGTGTCGGTCGAACGTAGGCCCAAGTAGCATAACTTCACTGGTATTTTCTTTCGAACAACATATGTACATACATTCTTTGACATTGCCTTTAATATTTCATATGTAGATAAGAATCGACTTTTCTAATGCTTTTCTTCGTAAATAAAATAAGTTACTTGCTACGTATAATGAATAGCTGTGGTCTAAAGCATGTTGTGTTTGGTCACTTTTTAATTGGAAGAATGTGAGAAATATATTCAAAAAAATATCATGTATAAGAAATTAGAAATGAAAGAATTAAGGCATCGTTTCCACTCTAGCATTATTGCAAATTTGTATTAATGTACAGCGGCATACTCGTCGCTGCCTTTTTTGCTGACAGCCTCGAGTTTCGTTCTCTCTCTCTCTCTCTCTCTCTTCATCTGCATCTCTCCCTCTTGCCGTCTTACCCTCTCTCTCCCTGCCTCTCTTTCTGCTAACTCCCCCCCCCCCCTCTCACGAGGTGTCGCAAATATAAAAACGAGCCGCGAGGCTCGAAGAATCGTATCGTCGTGTCTTGTGATCCCTTGAAATACACTTTCAATTCCGACTCCGCGACACTCGTGGAGAAATTACTGTATATAGATCCTTACTTGAGTGGTGGGGGTTTAGGAAATAATAATGATTAGTATGACGTGCGAGGCAACGGGAATGATGTAGCAAGGACAGAGGTCGAGGATGAGGCAGAATTTGAGAATGAATCAAGGGTGAAATCATGACTTGAAGAAGATTCTGGGATGTTCGATAAGTAGATAATTGAATGACGTTGAGATATACAATAAGTGATGATCGCGGAATAAGGTTGGTATTCAATATAACATTAACAATAATAAATGATGTAATTTATTATTATTTTTATTATTATTATAATATAATAATAAAAATTATTATTAAATAACAATAATAAGAATACAAATAAATACAATTAGAATTAAAGTAGTGGAGTAGGATGTAACACTCCACTCCAATCCTCTCGATTTTAGCTTTTTCATAGTATCTACCTTGGGTGTCCAGTAATCTAATTCCAGCCACATTCCAAAAATTGTTTGCACCGATACCCCTCTGATTCGAATAAAGACTTGTGAATATTTTATCATTGAACTTTCGACCTGTTCAAAATTGCCAGACGTCTATCAAATCCGTGTCAGCCCGCAAGCATAATAATTGATAAACTAAATCTTTAACATGTTTTCAGAAATAACACTCGGCCGAGTTCAAATTCGGCGACTGAGTTCGACGATTGGTTGACCTGCAATCTATATGTGGAAGATAAAAGTAACACGCGATATAGAGTGACATGTCTTTTAACAATTCGTATAGATTCTCTTGTTAAAAATACGACTCTTCAGATTTTCTATTTTAAATAACTGGCCTGATTAAACGATCAGCAATTATTTCTGTTCACAGATTAGCGCTAAATTGATTGGTGGCTGGATTGTCTAATCAATATTTCAGCCTCGGTGACCCGAACTTTGTCAGTAAATCGTTCAAAAACTGCTGATTAAATAATAAACACGTGTAGAGCATCGCTCGTGAAAGAAACATGGAAACATACTCTTCGAAATATATGAAATATATTCTGCGATTCATCTGGCAATTTTTCAAATGCTATCACTGTCATTTCGATCGACACGATTGGAGATTCGCTCTTCCAAAACTACTGAACCTGTTGGTTCTACATTTACCAGTACCCTATACGCGTTTTTAGAATAAGACAATAACCTGAATATATTCATGGATTCTTTCAAGCGTTTTCCTATTTGGCAAACGTCTATTAGAGAAACACGCTCTGCAAGGAAATATCTTGCCAAAATGCTGTCACGCACGACATGACTGGATATTAAACGTATATCTGCCACTTCTGCAGTGTATAGTATGATTATACCAAATGCAAAGTAGTAAAAAATTTGGGTGAATATTTTTAACACCTATTGTTATCAAAAATGTATACAGGAATAATATAGCACCGCTGCAAGAGTGCTTACATTAAGGTCGTACATTGTTAAATGTTCTTTATTTGTTACAATTTGTTACATGTTTTACACAATGCCAGAGTTATAACATGAAGACAAGGATAGATAAGACCAATTTTTTGTATTCCATTTTGCAGTAATTTGACCTATCTTTATCTTGATAGGATGAAACACATGGTTTCAAATTCTTCTGCCTCGGTAATTCAATTAATAACGATTGCAAAGATGTGATAAAAAACGTTTATAATTATCAGCAGGCAATTTTCAGTGGCTTTCAGCAGAAATGACAGATTCTTTTTACGGGGATAGGACTCGTAAAACGAAAACGATAACGCTTCGAGTTTCCACTCCATTCCGCGCAATCCGGCCTAATCGCGCCACTTTATTCGACAATAACTCGCGGCGACCGTAGAAACGTCTTAATCACACCAAGATAAAGAGAAAGCCGATGCTGATACGAACGATGAAAAAAGTTCGAAGAAGGGAGATGGTGGCGGAAGCGACGCTCACCCCTTTCCACCCTTTGAGCATCCTTCCCTTTCTCTCCCTTTTATCTATCTACACCCTCGTTTCCCCTGCCCCTTGCTCAACACCTTTGTCAGCCACCCATTCTTTTGTGATTTATGATTGTTCGAAGCATCTTCGCAAGATGATCTAGAAAGCTCCGGATAAAGAGATAGAGGAACCGTTGGATCGGCAGTTCCCTATTTTCTTTCTTCTACATCAATTCAGAACATGCATACATTCATCGATGACTATGCATGTTGAATTTGCAATTTCGTATCAATGTTTGTCAGCGTTGCAGTGTGCGTAGGGATTGAAAAGATTTCGAAAATAAACGTTTCAAATTCTTATGTATCGGTTTGGACTGAAACAGTTATGAAGAACCGAAAAGATCTTATGTATGTTGTATGGTGTATCGGTTCTGGCTTATACCGGGTTCGGTTTAGATTCTTCAGAACCGATGTTATGTCGGTTCTAAAACTATTATTTTTCGATTATTGGTTTCAGATATGCATCTCGGTTACAGTTGTAGTGTACATAATAAATACATTGTATTTCCTTGAGGTATTAAATGTGTGGATTACACTACAATTAGATCGATAAATACGTACCATATGATCACATCTTTGAGTTGACCGTTCAACGATCTTGTATCAGTTGCATAATACAGTGAATTCTTCCTAGAATGCCAAATTTCGGATTGCTGTGGATTTCCCTATGCTAGTCCTAAGCCTATGTGATTTATTGCTACGTCGATGCTAAGGTTCGACAGAGTCGGTCGAGCGTGTGATGCGGTACGCGATGCAGCTGCATTGACTCGAATTCTTGGAAGACAACACAAAATGGCTGTTTTGGTATGAATCAGATAAGTAAACCCGCGGAGCTACAAGGTGTCAACAACCGCAACGACCGTTGAGGGTTAAGGGAATTGTCTTCGAATCGAGGCCCGAATAGCATACCTTCTTTGACGTTGCCTTTAATACTTTCCTAATGCTTTTTTTGTTATAATTACAATTTGTACAATGAAATAAAATAAGTTACTTGCTACGTATAATGAATAAATTAATTTTAATTGGAAGAATCTGACCAATATATTGAAAAACATTTCGTGTATAAGAAATTAGAAATAGAAAAGTTAAATCGTCGCTTATATTCTACCATTACTATGTATGTATTCATATTGACGTACACCGGCATGCTAGCCGCTGCTCTTTTTTTGCGACTGTCCCGAGTTTCGTTTTCTCTCTCCCTCCCTCACACACACACACACACACACACACACACACACACACACACACACACACACACACCAGATATCGCCAACTATTAAAACGAGCCGCGAGGCTTGAAGAATGGCGGACTGAGTGTCCGCCAATCATCGTTCCGGGCCTTCTGTGGAGAATTTACTGTATACTGTACTTTTTATATATAATAAATTTTTCGTAATAAAATTAGTGTATCTGTTGCTTTCTTTGCTATTCACTATAATATAATGTCGTTTTTTTAGAAAACAAGTTATTGACAACATGTAACCCAATGGATTTAAATACAAATCTGGCAAAAAAATGATTTTTTGATACGTAAATAATGAAATTTTGTTTTGGATACGATATAACCCAGCTTCGGCTTTTGTCCGACCACTAAACCTTTAATCATCCGATGGTTAAAAAATTCTGCCATCGGAGGTACTAGAATTCTGGACCGGCAAACAATGATCTAGAATCGGAGATCGTAATCGACGATCAAGCTGAATGTATCGAAACACGATAAGGTGGAACAAACGGTGATCACCGCAAGGCTCAAAGGACCAGAATTTTGCAAAATTTCGCTTGATAGCAGAGGGGAGCTGGTTTTCGCTTATGCGGGCGATTTCGCAAAAGGCTGGTCGGTAGATGGTTACGTCAGCTCTTACAATAGCTTCATCGATTGCGAGCATTGTCCCTTTTTTTATCGTTTCGCCTATATGGTCACGTGCCATTCAAGAATTTGCAAAATCGTTCGTAACAGTGCGGAATAAGGGAGCGAGAGAATTTTCAGCGCAGCCGTTGAATTATTTTCGAAATCTGTTGCATATTTTTTACCTCCGCTCGATCATCGCGTTTCGACGACGAGCATAACTCGACTACACGAGATAACACTGTCGACGGTTGGTCTTTCTTCTCACGGTCCCGGATAAAAAAGCTTAATAATAATTTCGACTCAGACAGAGAAGCTAAAAGCAATTCGTATCCGTGTGTCGACGAAAATTTAATAAAGAGTCCTGAGTGTTTTCTCCACACCTGTCGTCCCGTTCGGAATTTGACGTCGGGCGTATCACTCGGAGGTGGAACAGCGGATCGAATTAAACTCTGGCAGTAGTACAAGTGAAGCAGCCGGTAAAACGATCTCTCTCTCTCTCTCTCTCTCTCTTTACAGTTCGCGATACAATTTATATCGGTGGAATGGCGACCAAATTAGGCGACTCACAGAAATCGTGCGATACTCTTTTAATTCCTGATCCAATTAATTTGTCAAAGCAAATCGTAAATAGAACCTGATTGAATCCTTCGTACGTACCAGCCATGAACACGTAATTGAACTTTGTACGACGTTTCGAAGTTAATTTCGCGGCTTTACGATTCCTTCTAGGCTAGAAGGAACACACAGGATATATAAATATGGTTTATAATTAACAGAAACGATTTATTTATATTAAATGAAAATATTTTTTCATTGTTGTATATCTTTGTTGCATCAACATACGAACTGATATAACAATTGGTAAAAGTATTCAATGATCATTACCATTTCTTTGAGTTCTTATAAAATCAATTAAAAGACATTTTCTCAATCAGTTGATGCCGTTCGTAAATATCTCAGTGAATAATAACCTTACTTAATTAGCTTTCCATAAAATTGAATATATTTTTATTCGTACGAATTATATTCTCCCTCATTTTTCGTCTTATTTAAGGAAACCATGAAACATGCATTGGATTGACATTTATTTCATTTGTTTTTACGCTTTCATACACGCTGGAACGTATACAACATGTACATACGAAGATAACGTAACTACGGTAACTACACAATCTATGCCAACAGTATAACAATTGATTTTAAGGATCAGGAATAAATGACCTGCTCCCGTTCAGTTTATCACGCAATAAAAATCGTTCGTCCGAAATTCCGGCCGGTTTCTGACAAATCAACGCCGCCGCCGGTCGGCTCCCCGGCAAATAGCGTTGAGTAATTACGGTCGGCTGGTTGCCGGGCATCATTTGTATCACATAATTTATTCGCGCATTACAATCGGCCCGATGGAAAAGAGCTCGAACAGCCGATTGCAAAATTGTTATCGGCGGTCGGGAATTCAAACACGCCCGCCATCGTAATTCAGCCACGGTCAGCCGCGGTTATGAGCGGTCGAACGATATTAAAACTTGCGCCATTGTTCCGGTTGCATTCGCGCCCGTTATATACGACCTCTCGAATCCCGCGTTCCGTTGTGGAACCGCGGGAAAATGAATTCGCTCCGAGCGTGAAACGAAGTCGCGTGGAAAGAAATATCGTAGGATGTTTTTTTGCTTTTTCCTCTGCGAAGAAATATAGCGACAGAGAGCATCACGGTCTTCTTCCTTGATTACCGTTATTGGCGGACAGACCGTGAGGCACATCCATTTTCAGTGATTTATGCGATCCAATCGGCCATATCGTGTTCTTATAGTCAATCGATCTATGAATCCAAATTTTTCCTCCGTTTCCTTTTAGATCGATGCGGTTTCGGTACTTCCAAAGTGAAATATTAAGTAACAAAAATTATTGACAACTCGATACGAAACAGTACGGGTGATAAAGTGCTTCGACATTAGGGTGAACCCTCACGTGTGCAACGTGTGACACAAACCGCGGTTAAGATGTGGCTATGGTGCGCGAAGCGACACTGATCCTGTGCGCCTTAAGTTCTGCGTAGCACGTGTAGCAATATATGTATATATATCGAGTTGTCAAGACGATAATTTTCGAGATTGTCAGAACCTTGAATAGTCGATGAGCCAACGCAATTGGTAGATGTCAAAACAAAAGATAATAAGCTTTATAGAAATTATACAGAAAAAGTAGGTTAAAATGTATCAGAATTCACAAGATCGAGTACAGAGGTTAAAAAGGTTGTCTGGTAAAAAACTCTTACCTCATGATCATACAAGAGTAGTATACTAGAACGATGTTTGAAATAAAAACGCTAAATAAGACGTGCACATTTTAATTCAATTCCCTCATTTTATAATCGTTTCGATAAACACGATCTAGAAGAGTGTATTTAAAGGTTACCACTATATTGTTGGATCCGTAAAACAACCGCCATGTTTGATTTACAATAAAAACACACCAACAGTGTTGCGTATGACTAACAAATTTAGTTCGTTGTGTTTGAAAAGATTAGAATGTTATTTAAAAGAACGAAATGAATTCTGTACTGTACTTACAGTGGTATGTGGCGATCGTCGCACGTCACAAAGCTGTCTCACGAACCGCGGAGCGCTCTGTCGCTGGAGGATGATTTATTGATGGACACGCGGCGATGCGTCCAATTTCGGGGAAATACTTAAGCACAAAAAAGCATGCGTGGTCGGTCCGGTTCCCGCGACACGCGTAAACATAACCTCTACGGCGGCCAAATTTTCATCGCGACAACAAAAACACAAACACCTTCTCGAGGCAGCGGCCGGCGCGCGACTGCTGCCGGTCCTTTGCTCGCCGACTCGCGAAACCACCCGAGACCTACCGACTCGCGGCTCGAGCCGGCCACGTGCTCCTGGTGTCACTGCGTGTGCGCGTTACCACGTGCTCCGAACTCCACAGTCCTTTAACCCTTTTCTGTTTCAGTCGCTCCGCGCGTACTTCCGACGAGTGGGAACCATCAACATTAAAGTAGTGCTTTGACAGTAGGTTTACGGTACCCGTCAATTTGACGGATTTCAAATTTAGTAAGTATTGTACGGTAAACCACGACGTCAGATCTTAAAGGTTTATGTTTTGTTTCTGAAAGTATGCACGAAATCTTTAATTTGGTTTACCATTAAATACAGCGAGTGAAGAGAATCTGGTACGACGGAAAAATAACAAATACATAAAATTAAATTCTATATTATTTTATAAAAACAAAGTTTTAAATATAATAGATATTCTGTGAGAGGTAGGTACATAGTTTTGGGAACGGTATTTGACACATTTTTTTTTTATATCATCATTCATGTTGAGGAGGTGAAAATTGCCTCAAAGTTGGGAATAAAAAGTATACTTAAGTTAACATTATCTTAACATTACTTTAAATATTGATATTTTTATTATCACATAAATAATTACCGAAAATATCAGGAATTAGTCGGGGTAATGTTGTAATAAAGTGATAAATGTTCATTTCTGTACTCTTTGGTAATTTACACCGTATTGGATACACTTTAGCTATAATCTGTAGTATATATTATACGATGAAAATGTCAGTTAGTTGACGAGACCACAGTGAAAGTAAAGCAAAATCGTATTTGATAAAAGTGCTGTTGCGTAAAAATTGCATAAACAATGGTTACCAAATACTATGAAGTTGAACTTTATTTGAAAAGACCATATAAAGTCTATGATGAGTTTCTGTTTGAAGTCAGATTTACTCTTGTGTTCAATATCGATAAAAAGAGGATATTAAATGTGGCTTAGGAAACAATTTCGGATCATGTGGATGATCGGATTATCGACGGCGAAAAGAACTTTCAGATGGACCCAATAGTTTCAGGCTACTTTTACTGTTCATACAAGGATCTCCATATAAAATGTACAGTCACGTGTATTAGATCGTGATAAACTAAATTTAAAAGCTCTTAAATTCGCTAATAATTCAACCATTCATAAATTCCGCATTGTTTTCAAAACTCTCGCTCACATATTTAGTATATACTTAGTATTGTATATATTTATATACGATAGTTTTTGCATACTAATATAAGTATATACAAATTAAACACATTCCTGAAATTCCTTAATGGTCTTATTGAATTTTTCATTGTACAATTAATAGTATAAATGGAAATTAATAATTAATCATATTAGCTCTAATCCTTATTTGGAGTTTATATTACACTTATTCAAAAAGAAATGAAGTAGTTTAACGATTTAACCTAAAACTCATACAAAAAAGATAGCATCCATAAAATGCTCGTAGAAGAGTATATACGCTTCGTCAGTTTTAAGGGAAGCCATTTTCTCAGCGGTTCGTCTTCTTGACGATTATATCCTAATATTCTTCTCGCCTCATCCATTTAAAATTACTCGCGAGTTCAATATACTTTATCTGATGGTAGGAAGCATCGCGGAAGATATGAGTAACTACGCAAACTCGTTTTCCGAAATTTATTACAGCGTAATAGAGCGCCCGTCATGAGCCTGTAGTTGGTACGCAGAGAAAGTTGCAAGGAACTCCTACGAGTTTACGACACGTGTTCCCTGTTTGTCAGGGGGATGGGTAGTAAAATGGGTAATAACTGGTAGACTTTCGTATGGCTCAACCCTAGCGACGCGCCGTTGCCCAAGAACGTTCTTGGAGCTTTACATTTTCAGTAATCAGTTTCCCAAGCTTCCATCGTAAAAGCAATAAGTACTCGTGTAAAACTGATATACTTCGTTTTCTCATTTCTGAGTATCGATAGATACCCTGTTGCAAGTATTCTTAATATTTCAACCAAGTTACTATTGCGATAGTCTAGTGTGTCGATTATAATGAAAAGTGGAAACTGCATTTTTACATGGACTGTCCCGTTTATCTTGAGTATTCTAGATTTCTCACGTATTATTGACGAGAGAGAAAGTTAGAAGAGATCATGCGAAGTCATCTATGATCATTTAGATAGGATTGTACAGAAGCGTCGAAAGTAAATGAAAACAGATGTAATTAAGAAAAAGATGTGATAGAGACAATGATAAAATAAATTCATTATGACATCGCTCTTTTGTCTTCTAAAGCAATTAGGAAACAAAGAGTATTGAATATTTAGCCAAATAAAATTCCTACACCTCATTTTCTTAATAAATGAAGAAAGACGTTATCACAAAGTCTGAATATAGGTAACGAAAATTTATTTTAGCAAATGTTTAAAATGATGTCTATTATTTTCGGTACATTGTTGTAGACGATCAATAATACTAGAATGAATTTATTTGGTCGCTATTTCTACCGTAGTTATTGTTTAATCATATCTATTTATATTTCTATATTTGCGAGCAAATTTTAAGAGTTAACTAAAGTGCTCACATTAGAACGTGTATAAGTTATTTTTCTTAATAACAGAATTGCAACGGACATTTCTGACCCTGCAGAAGTCGTGAAACGAACTGTTCGGCTTAACGATAAAACTTATATAGACGCGCGTATAAAATTTCGAAATTTCCCTTGAACTCGTCGGAACTTCCATAAACTACCGAACCGCTTTATTAATCTTCGTCGCCAGCTAATACATATTTACCGTAGAACTCTCATCTCACCGAAGCTGCATTATTTACAGTCGCGAGGGTGTTTTTCACTAAATATTTAACAACTGGAAATACACAGACGAGAGCGGAGATCTAATTTGAATTTGTTACGCGGAAAAAGCCGGGATAATTGATGCATAGCGAGTAGGTGATCCACAGCAGTTAATACAAACTTCAAGTAAAAGTTGCAACCCGCTCCGCTCTCCATCGCCAGTCACCGTCGAGGTATGCAACTTTGAGAAATTGAATTTCCTTTCGATGTTACTTGGAAAGTCATTATTGTTCCCCGGCAGCATTAAGGTAACTGCAAAGAGAAAAACTGGAGGGAAATACGGTAGAAACTATTAAACCTCTTTCTCGAATCTTCAAAACTAATTACTGTCTCTCTTAGTTTGAAGTACAGGAATTTTGTGATTTGTAATATCGAATGAAACGACTAACATAATACTAAAATGAAGGAATGTACAATAAATTTTGAAGATAAGATGCAAATTATATCGTTCAGAAAGTAGCCTACTGTACATGAAATAATGTGAACCAATGGTGAGAAATTTGAATTTTAAAAATCCTTATGAAAAACTTTACGAGTCAGTGAAATAAGTCGATCGTGTCTGACCAAAGCATGCCGTACCTACTTAAGAATTCGTGAATGTGCAGACGGAGAATCACAAAGTGGCGGGGGCGCACGGAGGTCTTTTAAATTTCATAAAACTTTGATTCCAAATTAATGGAGTTATGCAGAGGTTATTAAAGTTCGTTGCATTCCAGATTTATTTAACAAGCGGAAAGGGACCGCTTGGCGATTATACGCGGAAACTTCCTTCCACGCTTTACGCATCGGTTTCAAATGCATAGAGATAGCTCCAAACGGCAACTCACGGATTACTTTCTGGTTACTTTAACGCCTTGTCGTAGTATTTTCTTTACAATGACAATGATTAGAACTTCTTCAATTATAACAATTTTTTTTTCAAAGTGAGGATTTATATTTACTATGTGTGTGTAAACATTTATTTGAATACTTAAATATTAGTGACAAGAGAAGAGAATTTTATTCTCGCTTAAAAAAACGATATAACATTCATACTTAACAAGTTACCATTAGAAAGCTTCATGATGGATCAAACTATGGCAAGGATAAATAATATATCGATTATCGTAACTCAAGGGCGATCGATTCTGACGGCAATAAGATTATGAAACTCGATAAGATAATGGTTTTTGCGACTCGAAAGTGACCTATTTCTAGTTGGCTTTAAGGCACAATTTGGAAACTAAACGGCAGGTGGTTTAAGTAGCTATCACCAGCACCGAGTATCGCGGTATTCGAGCAAGTCGAAAGTTCTGGGCAAGAGGAGCACACCCCTAACTTCGACCAAGCGTCAAACAGCGACGGTGTGCAAATAGCGAAAGCCGCGGGCGCAACAGGTTCCACGGCGTTTACGTTTCGGTGGTTCAAGATACCGTTCAGCGTGGACACGAACCCGTTGATAAACTCGTCTCTGGTTCGCTGGAATTCCAGTCGAACGAGACGGTTGCCCGTATATCCGGAGGATGGCGTCGCGCTCGAACTCGGTAACATTTCCAGCGCAACTTTCACCGGTTTTTCAAACCCGGATAACACATCCAGTTCCATGCAAATTTCCCAGCTTCCTTTCTTTTTTATTCTTCATGATTATATAATTTTTTCGTTGAATTTTTGACTGTAAAAGAAAATTGCGTCCTCCTGATAATATAAGAGGGCAATATGCTTGTCTTTGGCGAATATCGATTTTACAAAATATATTTTTTTTTAAGTGGAAAAGTGGAACTAACTCATTTAATACTCTTTATAGGATATAACAGTGCCTTTATTTAGTTATATAAATTGTGTTAGTTCGCTTTGTTTATTAACACAGTTTTTATCTACAGTAGGATGGTATGCGAAATTTCTTCATTGGTGATTACTAGACTCTGCGGGTCTTTATGCAAAATAAATGTTTTATGCATCGATTTTTGTGAAATAGGAACCACTTAGGAATTTCTGTCTTTCTTCAGTTCTATTAACTTATCTTCCGTGTTAAATGATACTCACTCATTTATTCTATGAATACATAAAAAAATTTAGTAATTACAATGATTACAATTTGGTTGAAATGAAGATACATCGAGATTCTTACATAGATCATTTGGTATCACAACAACAAGCTTGTGAAGTATGAAAATGCGCTTACACGAATTTATTCGTATGACTCGCAATTCGAAATCCACGATTATTATTTTACTCATTACCCAGCAAAATTTTTATTTAAAGGAACATACGATTATTATAAACATATTGACGTCTTTTGTCATGTTACGAGATCGCTGTATTCGTGAGAACTATTAAGCTCCTGGCTAAACTAGAAACTCGTCTATTGTTTTGAAGAAATAGTTGCTACTTCATCCACAAACCTACAAACTTCTTTGCGATTACGTCGGAAATTAAGATCGAACGACGGGATACTTTTTTATAAGAGAAAGTATTTTTCTGTTCTTCATTGTTTTCCTTTTTTAATGCATTCGAGTTCGATGGTTCAGCTGGCTTCGTAAACAGGAAGTCGTGTTTGAAAATTTGTCGAGTGAGCATACATCGAATTTCAATCGGCTGACGCATCTGTTCATGATCTATTGATTCTACATTTTGTACATACATATGCATGTATCCGATTACACACGAACGAACCAACTGAACTGTTCGATTCTCTCAAAAACGAAGTTGCAAAGAAATACAAGTTTTTAATTACTTCACTTTACCTAGTTAGTACCAAATTGTTGGACAAATAGTAAACAGAAGTAGTAGAATAATTCAATTTTCAATCTGTTCGCTGTAACTGCACAAGCGAATTGCAAAGAGCATTCTTACTATGTATTTCGTTACAGGTTGCAGTAGAATTACGAAATCGGAATGACTGCAACGAATCTTTTGCATACTCTGTAGTTATCGAAGTTATAAAGATACTTTCATAGCTGATTGTACAACATATTGATTTATTCCGGCATGTACTGAAACTATTTCTAGCAAAATCTCAGTACACGTACAATGTTTTAAACTGTTGCAGCAAATGAAAGGAGAAACTGATGTAATATCAATGCTTACAATTTATCTTAATAAGAAGTGCTGACGAAGAAACGCGTTTACGAATAATAATGTCGATGCAAGTAATGGTATATTTTTGGAAACGTAAAAGAAACTTGAGATTAGTTCACCCTTTATGAGATCTTCCAGAATCTTTATATTAGTGAACATCATTTTAAGCTCTCGTTATCGTTAATTTTTCTTCATTAATCTTTTTTGATAGTTATCTCACTATTTGCATAAATTGTTTCATTTAATCATTTAGCCCTTTGCTATACTATTTTCTTTACAGTTAAAATGATTAGAACATTTTCGATTCTAATAATTTGTTAGAAATAAAAAATGTATCTTTATCGTGGCCTAGACTTACTTGAATGTTTAAATGATGATGACAAGAGAACAGAAAAACTTAATAAGACTTAAAGTAAACGGAATGACATTCACACTTGACAGGTTATTACTAGAAATCTTCAAAGTGCGGTGAAGGGTTAAACAGCATCAATGACCTTAAAATCTCGAAAGACATTTCGTACCTATCATTAAAAATAAGTGATATATTCGAAGTAATCGAGTTAAACCAGCGTCACACTAGCTTCGAAAAAAACGGACGTTGATCATCTTTCCGTGTTATTCTAGTTATAAACAAGAACAAATTTTCCTCGTACTTCATTAGTAAAAGAAGGAGAGACAAGCAACGTCCGTCGATTTGACGTTCGTATGACTCTGACCATAGACGGAAGCCCTCATGTACGATTTAGCCTCTCTTACAAGACAATCCTTTGCAATTTTCAGAGCTTTGTATAAATTCTTTAGCATTCTGTATGACACGTGATGCGGGCACTTTTATCCTTTCAAGAACCGTTGTTTTCATTGTGTTTGAAGTGAGAAACGTCGCGCGGAAAAATCTCACGTTTACATCGCAAAGGTGCGGGACCGCGTCACGTAATCTGGATGCGTCGCGACGCTCCAAACGAAGGTCGAGAGAGGAAACAAGGAAGGATGGCTGCGAAAAGGCTGAAGAGTGGTGTGTGTGTTTGTGTGTGTTGGCACGGGACGCGGTTGACCCAGTGTTTCTAGACGATAGCAAACTACAGGCTTATTTTAAAGCGGAGACTTCCGTCCCCAACTTCCGTTCCCGTCCGAGATTCTGGGAATATCCGTCGGAAATTCGCCTTGTTTTCCGGCCCGAGGAGAAACACTTTCGCAGTCGGCGACGACCGTGCAGATAATACTGCGTGAAGCGAGCATTTACTTCACCTAATTCACCGAGGATTTTATCGGCGCATCGACATTCTCCGACTTCCTTAGCGCGAGATCGTAATTAATTGATCGTGCCGCTAGTTTTCCGGTTTAATCCAATTTGAATTTTGTAAAACGCAGAGACTTGCTTGCGAGACGGTCGATGAACATCAGGAAACGCGAATCGCTGTTATGTGTTGTAGAAAGCGTAGCAGGTAGCGCGTGATACAGTACAAATCGTCGATCGTTTCGATGTGGAATGGAATTCGAGGAACGTAGTTCGTCCAGTACAGAACCAGGCAAGTTGCGACCCACAAAATTTGCAAACGGTTCGTTTGGTAAATGTCGTAACCAATATTAATGCTATCGTCACGTGTCAGCCATATCTCGTTAAATGATACAGAATTCGTTTCGTATTCACTGATTTTTCACTAAACATTCCGCTAAATGAGCAGACACATTATCATTTCATTCCTGATATCTTCAATTTACCTTCGCTAAATGACTTTTCGCTAAAAGCATTTTAAAACTAACAGGGTGTTCTGTCCGCTCGGGTAATCAACTTTTATTCATCATAAACATGTGTTAATATTTTACGTTCTAATTACGTCACAAATTAAATGGTTTCAAGAACATAATGACAAAGGTAAAATTTAATTTCAGAAATTAATATTTTCTAAATACACACATACAATACTATTATAGAATTCGTTCGAAATTAAAAATTTCTTCACAAAACGAACTAATTAATAACTTAATTGCATATTCTCTGAGTTGCGTATAAGTTTAAACGATCTTGCTAGAAACATACATACAATAATCTCTTATCATTGCTGGCATAAGAACAATTCCAATAAACAATTTTAGTGGTTTCGCGTCACTGGAATTAATTTAGTGGAGTGTGTCTATTCATATAATCTTTGAACCGCGTTTTTAGAATGATTGCTACCTTATTAAGCGTAATTAACAATTACGTTTAATTACAATTAATTACAATTAAATTACAATTAACAACAACAAGCGTTTCCTAGTCGGAACACCGCAAACAGAACTCGATTTTCGATGGAACAATAGGTATGCATGTTTTATTAAAGTTGCGGTTTACGACGGCAACAGTGATCGATGAAACGGGGTCCGCCAGCATCAGTTAATTTGGAATAGTGCCCCTGATTAAAGGTCTACCCCTTATCGGGATTCGAGAACACCGGCGATGCTTGCAACGCTTCCGGGACGATAGCTGTAGCCGGAAAATTTATCGGCCGGACAAGTACTGTAGGTTGTCGCCCGGTATTGTTTTTCCGTTATCTTCGGAATGGTTTAGATTACTCGTGCCTGCAAGTTGGCATTCACAACAAGGAGGCCGACCGGAACAATCCTCTGTAGCAACGATGCCTGGGGATCGATCCCTTCTCGTGTGCCAAACGATAAGCTGCTAGTTAAGCTGTGCATAAAAGCACCCGTATCCCGTGTAATTGTGGGCCAGTCACTACCCAACTACGGCTGCTTCTCCGCGAGATTTTATGCGAGAAAAACGAGGATTGGATTTGGGACCGGGGCAATTGCTTCACCAATTGCCGTCTGGGAGAAATTGGGTCACTCAGATAGGTGCTGGGAATGAAATTTTTTGGCGATCCGTTTACAGTTCTTTGCGCGGGTGCGGAGGCCAGCTTTCGCGTTATCATTTTTCCAAAGTGACACCATACTTCACTTCAAATATCATCTGCGCTATTAATTTCTCCAGATGAGTAAATTAGTGTTTCTTGGAAGACTAACGAGACACGCTAATTAAAATAATCAAAATTGCAATAGTAGAGAAGTAGTTCGAAGCAATTTCTTTCCATTATTGCATGTGTTCCAATACTTCTGCAAAATTAAATATGATTATGAGATAGTTATGTCACTACCTGCTTGAAAACTTTACATAATTATATAAAGCCATACAGTATTACTACGTACATACTGCCATTGGTAATGAAAGTAAAACCGTTCATTTGCCACGACGAAACTATAAGAGAAGTGATATAAAATCGTTAATAGTTAGTAGTCACATCTACGATCATTTCCGGGAAGCCAGTACATTGTACAAGTGTATTGGCACATGAAGAAAGGAAAGTGATAGACATTAAATTAATTCTCATAAAAATGTTACTCGTTAAAATAGCCCACATATATTCAATAACATAGTCGACATTAATTTGTGCTCAGTAAGATCGGAGATTCATTGCGCGCCGGAAGGAAGACGAACGTCAAATGGAAAATTAACGCGTCTTTGATGGAAAACGAATTTGACCTGGATGTTCGTAAAGTAAATTAAATGAACGGGAAGGAGACGGCAGTGATCGTAACGAGAACGAATGGGAAACCAATAGCTGACATCCCCAAGGATCGATAAGACGTGGGACGATGGTGTGAATCTGTTAAAACGCGGAAGGAATAAAGGAGATTGAAAAACGAGCTTTCACGTGCGAATGGTGTGAATAGTTTCGCTAATTTATCGGTCCTCCTCCAACCGGATAGCATTCGACGTTCGCGTGGAGAATCGTCGCGTCGATATGCAGAGAAGACGTTCTCGCTGCATTTCTAAACTGTTCGCCCACAAAGGGCATTGTTCTTGACAGTGGTGAACAAAATGTTCGCAACCTGGTTTCCTAGCGTAGTTGTCACGCGTGTTTCTACACGGTTCACTGTGACTTTGTCGAGTGGAAAAACGTTTATCCGTGGCGGGAATTTCTGCACAGAGTCAAAGAGTTTCGTTCCGCCGTCGATTTCTCGGTTGGTAGAATTCGTAAATACGCGGGCTACTCTATTCCGCAGGCCAATTCCCTAACAAATACAATGATTGTAATACTGGGACCTTCAAAGAAAATCGTTTAGAATTTCATTAATATTGGACACTCGTGGTGATCGTGTTTCTAGTTAATCATACTAAAAATTCTTTTAAGCTGCACGCTTACTGAAAAATACGTTAATTATGTGCTCCAATAAATTGAACTTTACTGAAATGTTACGCATATTGTAATTTTGTTTATCGCGCGAATTTAGTCTTCTTTCCGCTTCACTCGTTTACGTCGATATTAAAGCAGTTCATTGAAATTAATACAGAATGCTTGATTTAACGATTAATATACTATATTTGAAACTTAAACGATGTATAGATACGCGTTCGATCATGATATTTTCGAGTTCTTTTCGTTGTCGCTATTTATCCTATTCTACTCGCTTGCTCTTTTTATCGTATTTTTTCCGCTTTCGCTTTTTATCGTGTCTTGTCGATCCTGATGAATCCTATTACATTTATCGTAGGTGTATTTAAAATCATCTTACTTGAGGAGTGATTTATTCGTAAAGGGTTTTCGTCTAAGTTTCATTAATTCAAATACTTTGATTTTGTGAGAATTTTTTTTAGTGGTTGATGTTGAGGTTTCACTGTTGAGATAAAAACCATTATTACTGATTCTTGGCTTTTGGAGATTACCGAAGTACGTAAATCGGTTTAGTCGTTCTGTGTTAGAGTAAGCATCGATCGTGGGACTGCTACAAATTATGAACAAAGGAAACCCAAAGCTTTGCTTCGAGATCCAGTGTCTCAAGGCTATTAATCTTTGTCTAGAGCTCGGCTTCCGTCAGATTAGGACGTCTTTGTATTTCTACAATGACGAAACAGTACCTTGAAACGCTGAGATCATTATTTACACAAAATAAGATAACAACAACAATTCACTTTGCTTGTCTTCTTAGTTGCTCGATTGTAATAATTGAAGTCTATCGGATGGGATCTTATTCAGTCCTTAATCATTGCCAGTACAATTTCATGTTTGAAACTGTCTTTAGAGTAAATGAAGAAATTGATAATATTGCAAAATATCTTAATAGTAAATTACAATATATTTATATATTAATGAGTTAGAAATACGAACTTTCATGTTTATTTATACACATGCGTATATTGTGGATTTAAAAATAGTTAATTTAGAAGAACTCGATACCAAAAGATTACGTTTCTAAGGAACGTTAAAATCCTATTAAATCTTCTGAAATTTGTAATAGAAATACGCGTTATTTCGCGAGTATAAAGCATAATCACTGTGGGATAACACGTGGAATTGCTTTCGAGCTTTTCGAACATTGAGCTCATGAATCTTGAGCTTTGAGCTTTCGAGCTTTTTAAACATCGAGCTTATGAATCTTGAACTTTAAGCTTTCGAGCTTTTTAAACATCGAGCTTATGAATCTTGAGCTTTGAGCTTTCGAGCTTTTGAGCATTGAGCTTATGATTCTTGAGCTTTCGAGCATTGAGCTTACGATTCTTGAGCTTTCGAGCTTTTTGAGCTTTTCGAGCTCTCGAGCTAAAAACATAATATTCGAGCTAAACATGTGGAATATTTAGAATCGTGGTTTTATAAATACATGGATGTGAACACCATTTAAAACGGAATAACTTTTCTAAAATTGGTTGAGCTGGTGAAAGGGCTAATTTGCTCGACTAATATAATCCTCGTAATAAGTATCATTTCTAAATGTGGCTCAATTACATTTCCTCATATATTAATTAAATATCCTATATTTCATATTTCACTATATAGTTCATTAAGTCATCTCACTGCGTTTAAGTGTCTGATTAAATCTTAAGAATCTGAAAGTTTCTTCCTTTTTACCGGAACAGGATGAAAAGAATTTACGGTCGATGGAGCGAAAAGTAGGTTCGTAAAAGGCAAACAAAGGCTATCCTAAAATAACGTATGCTAGACGTATAGTTAACGTGAAAAGACCTTTATTCTTTTTAAAGTAGAATTTATTTCATTTTCAGTTTGTTATCCTTCTAAACTGAAACTTACTAATTCAGGCGTGAATGCAACTTTGGACACAAATCAGGTTGATTCAGGATACCAAAATTTCTGGACGCTCTCAAAATGAACTATAACGTATACTTAACGAGTTAATGTAGATGGAATATTTTGATAGAATATTGACATAAAATGTTTCTTTATTTTTTGACTATTATTATGTACTTTTTCAAAGAAAAAGAATTTTATGAGGTCCAAAAATACTTTAAATGATATCGACCACTTTTTTTTATACATATATGTACAACTAAATGTTCCATTTCTGGGATACAGTCAATGTGTTATGATACGTCACGGGATAAAATAAATGATGAAACTCTTCAAATCATATCTTTTAGAATTATTGAGATGCACACAATGATTACATTCACTTGGACCTTTTTCGATATACCATATTCTATAACTGAAAGGAAAAAATAATTCTTCTGAATTTTTCAAGCTTAAGTGGTAATTTTTTGCGAAACATTAACCGATTGAAGCTTGCGCTGTTATCACAGTTTTACTATAAACGTACCAAAGAAATACATGGGACTGTGGATTACTCCCTACGTTATAAAAGAAAAACGGATACACTTACTACGAAATGCACATTTAAATTATGTAAATTCAAAATTTCGGATGTAATGCATTTTCAAGAGAAATCAGTAACAAAGACACGTGATTTCCATTTACTACCTTGATGTTAAACGTACTTTCGTATCGGCTCGATTCTACCCGATCGATGCACAAGTGTTAACGAAAGTCTGCGCAGGGTTAGTACCCTGCACACAGTTCCTTCCGCATGCATTCTGATGCGCGAATCCAACTTCTGGCTGAAACGCAATCGCCGCGCAGTATGCAGTCCGTAGCAGGTTGTAAAATCCGGATAAATCCGTGGCGGAGCCGTTGCGCTGACATCCTATTCACGAACTCCAGCTGTTATCGGAGTCCAGCCGTAAAGTCTTCGCGTAGTTATCAGGCGATGCTTGTCGCTGCACGGAGTCACGAACACCCATTGAATCTCTGTTTCGCGTACGTACGTACGCGATGCATCCTTACCATGGAGGCGGCTTCTCGTTTCTCGAACGAAACGAAAAGCGTAGTTGTTCGACCCCACGATTTCGCATCCGACGCATAACCCTAACCCAAACTCTGTTATCGGGGGAAGGTTACTGTAATCCCACCCACACTGATCATAAGGGTCCTTAAATCCTAGAAAGGAAGAACGGGCTCTTGGAGCAGATTACTATTAAACAGGGATCACGGAATCTAACATGCCGTCTAACCGACGTAAAAGAAACGTACATGGACATTTTTTGGCCCATACACAAGGCAATCTTCTTCTTTCAGACTGGCACAACTTCGTAATTACCGGAAGAATAAATTTGTATACATCAACAAGAAGTTGTCATTATATTGTTTGAAATTGACTAGTATTAGGTTGTCTAGTATGAAATATCGGGCTTTTTTTTCAATTACAAATTCGAAAGAACTTTTTGCCACTTTTTTGGAAGAAGATTTTTTTTATGGATACCTTAAGAAAGTTTGTTTTGGTTAATAAAATGTTCATTTAATTTGGAAAAAACAACTAGCCTTTCCCATCGAATGATCTGACATTTCATATTACGCGACTTGATAGATATACATGTACAACCGATTGGCATCAAGGTATAGTTATAAATAAGTTCAAATTACGCACTAAAAATTTGTCTTAGCGTGATTTTCAGAATTTGGAAATAGTTATAAAGAACCGAAATCGGTTGTGATTACGTTTACGATTCTTGTATTAGAGCCTTTCGATCGTATCCCGTACTTACCTGGTTATTGTTGCACATCCAGAGTAACCGGTTACCGAAACTAGGTGGGTTACAGAGATTATTGAGAATCGCATCTGATACGGGTTACGTTTTTTTATCTTTGCTCGACTCCGTGCTCTGTGTCTTTAACAAAAATTCCCCTCGTTGACGTGCCGGTTCTCCGTCGTCGTCGTTCTTACCGTCCCTTTTGACACGCGTCACGTACCACGGCGTTCGTTAGTTTTCGGTTCTCTCTGTCTCGTCGCGGCCAATCTTTTACACTGCGACGGCATTCCATGCAATCTACCGTAACGACCTTTGATTCCGAATCCCCCGTAACCGATGAAGATAATGTTCCCTGGTACCCCGACCGTGACCTGGGTCGATAGTGTCTCGTGATAACGTGTAAAAAGAACTCGCTAACGAGCCGTACGATCTCGGTCGAGAGGATGGCTGGGTCCCCCGCGTACGTGAAAAGAGCTGCTATTAATTGCGGTGAAGGGTCCCGCCGCGTTCATTGTCGGGCTGTTGTGTCGCGCGAAATTCTTGCCAATAAGTCGCGCTCTTCGGGAAAGAAATTTTAGCATTCAGGAGCTTGTTACGGGACAAAGAAACCCAGATCTGTGCGGCTGCTTACGCGTGTTAAACGGTTCTATTCCGCTGTCGACTGCCGTTTTCTTCAAATTGTTGTACTTCATCGGCTTTAATCACTCGTTTAACAGTGAACCACAATTTGATAGACTTTCCCTTGCTTTTGGTAAGCGGGATATTCTACCCCGTGATTTATTATTTCCTTTCGGACAACACGGACAGTCACATTTTAATTTCATTGAATTGTATTTTTCGCTCTTTGCGCTATTTATTGTTAGACTTTATTGTACATTTCTGTTGATAAATGAGCACGAAGCACAATGTTGCTTTAACTCTTACTTGAGTAGCCTTATCGTATGGTGGGTCAATAATCTGGATGAAAAATAACAGCGTTATGAAGTTGAAACATCGATTTTTAGATTAAAAGCCGGAACGAAAAGAAAAGTCAGCGAATGAGATAAAAGAACATTCGATAAGATTTAAATCTTCATCCTTGGGAGAAGTTCATAAAACTTGAAGCAAATTAATTCATTCATTTTTGAATTCTCGTGATCACCGCACTTGAAAACATGGTCTTCAGAAAGATGGGTTTTAAGTTTCAGTTTGTGTACCTACAACTTCGTCCATTTTTCTCGTATCGATACGGAATTTTCGAGGACCATTTCCACATACTTTTATAAAATGTCAAGATCCAGAAATCGATTTTTGTAAAATGTTTGGAATTCTGTTTCCTCATTCATCGACTGCACTTCTCTCTTGCGAGGCTACTGTAACAAACGATGTTGCAATAGCAAGCGTCTTTCTAGAATTTCCAGATGAAGCTCGGGTCGTAAATTCTGGCATCCATCAACGTCCATTTGCTGGCCAAATAGCGAACAGTGATGCGTTCTTGCTGTTATATTCTGCGTAAAAAATGTTTCCCAACAACTGTCAATGGCCCCGATACTGGCGATGTATATCGAACAGCGAACTACAACCGTTTAAGAGAGGAAGTTACACAGGCGAAGGGTGGAAACATTAAAACGTGTATTAATTGGTAGCCGAGCCGACGGTAAAATTGCTAGTGTATTATTTCCGAGAGCCCCTGGGCTGCGCATTGTCGGTGGTCACAGGTTGAGTGCATTAGAGCAAAGTGCATCCAGACCCAGAACGCGTTACGCCATTACGAGAATTACCAGTGGCCAACGACTTCCTCTGTTTTTCTCTGTGTTACCGTAAAATTGCTCCGTTTATTGGAATTCATTGTTGCCTTATCCGGCGCGTCTGCGTTTCTGTCACTCAGCAGTGGCGATCGCTAAAGATGGAATGTGTCGATGGTTAGTGACGAATTAATTCACAGTTGTTCCGGTGTCGGTTTGCTCAGATCAACGTTCTTAAGGAGCTGGACGTAGAGCGCTAGATCATTTTGTTCAGTGTTTTTTGCTTCGAATTAGTTGACTTCTATATAATGAACGAGGTGACCATTTTGATATTATATTTATCATCCTTGTATCCTTCTGTATTCATTAGTGGCACATACAGAATGAGTATGCATTTTCGTTAATGCGTATCTATACGATTCACATTTTTGACACATTTGGGCACGTTTGAAAAAGGAATCGAACAACTGCCTATACGCTGGCAAAAGGTGTTAAAAAATGATGGGAATTATTTTCTTGATTAAAATGTAGGATTTCTTTAATAAATAAATGTTCTTCGCCAACAAAAAGAATTTTGATTACTTTTCGGTTCACTTAATAAATCAAAAAAGTATAACAGTCACTTCAAAACATGAAATATAAATTCTTATCTCATTTAGTATTTTTCTTCGTAGGAACATGATTTTAGAAAACATAAAATGACTATTGAATTGTCATCAATCACACTATGCGCTGCTACAGTTTTAGTCAGTTTAAAATCGGATTTTTGTAATTAAAAATAGGTAAATTTCAAATTTTTGAATTCTCATTCATGAATATATTTTATAGATTCCAAACTATATAAAAATATTTTGTTTTACAATCCCATATAAATGATAAGAAAAAATTAAGTTAAGAATTACGTTTTCTGATATCAATGCCACTGCAGTAGAGTTACCATTGATGATGGACTACTGCGAGAGGAACTTTCCGAAGAATAAATCTCTGAAGTTGAGACAAAGCATGTCCCAAAATCTCTTTATTATCGAGGAGCAAACACTGTAGCTTAACTGACATGTCGTCTAGTCAACCACGAACAAAATGGCTCCCCTTTTTATTCGTTTTCTCCTCCTTCTCCGACCGTTGCCTTTCACCCTGGCAATTTTTGCACTATATGTATATAAAGCGCATTATTCATGTCGTAAACTGTATCTACGTATGCATTATACATATACATAGAAGTTAATTGACACGACTATTCAGTCCACCGTGTCTGTTATTCTTCGCGTCGCATTTACAATTATAAAACTCGCGTTGTTATGCAGATTCTTACCTTGTAAAATAGTCTATTTCCAGCATTTCATTTCACTATAAATCTGTATGCATCTATGACACATGCAATTTCATCATGGAATGACTTTTTAACACTTCGTTGTTTGCTGTCGCGTATATATGACTACGTCATCTAACAATTACTGACGTTATCATTTTGATATATCAATTATTATTATCAATTTTGCTTTCCGTCAACCAAAATTTCTTAAAATTTGCAAACCATTTTTATTCGTCACTCGCAGTATCTGAGAAATACAATGTATAATATGATAAAGCAAATGTTTCAGCTATAAAAAAATTTTGTAGTTCCTACGATTGAAGCACAAAATTTCCTGAAATTCAAAATTAATCAATGACTGAAGGCGATGAGAAAAATTAATTTTCATCTATAGGTTATTACCCCTCTTCCCTAAGATAAACGTCGATTAGTTGCCCATTTTTATACGAATATCCGTTCAGTCAAAAAATGAGATTCATGTCCACTACTTCATCCACCAACTTTTAAAACTGCCAGCTCGCAGTCTTCTCAAATCCTCAAAATTGCATGTTAAAATGTAGAAGAAGAAATTACATGAAATTAAATGAGAAGCCTTTCATAAATCCGTATATACACTGGTGTGCATAATTATAACCTCAATAAACCTCACAATTTTTCTAATAAACGAATATACAAATACGATATTTTGGTAATTTCTTTTTAAATGTACCGAGTGTTTCTGCTAAAGGAGGTCACCTAGAGTGCTGTGAATAATTATGAACTCAAAGTAACTTCTACATTTTTACTGATACTTAAACAAACATCAGAAAAAGCTATATTTGTATATTTCCATTTTCTATTATTTTTAATATCGAAATATACAAATAATGTAAAAGGTACTCTAAGTCTATAATTATTCGCACCACTGTATGCATATTGGTGTTTCCGTGAGTATGGAATGAGAATCGACCATTAACATTACTATTGCTGGAGCACATGTTAAACAAGCGCAGCCGCCATTACTAGCCAAACGATTGGTCGTGTTTGGAATTAGGAGTAACATCACATGCGCAACTGAAAACTGTTACAGGTCACAGGAATTCGTCCTATGAATCCTGCAATCGGATTTGCCTCGGAATCGTACTCACACAATTCATTGAAGAGCCATTTATATTTTAAGAGCTTCGTCGCATTGCACGCGATTTCGCGATCGGTCAGCGCCACTATGCAAATTAATAATCGATCGATCGAAGAATATTTCAACGCGCCTGAATGCGAACGTCAAGAAATAAACGAGCTGTTGTTGCTAACCATCCTCCGTTGGAATCGAAGTACCGTTTAAACTTCTGCTAGCGAATCCTTTGTTTTGCTCCGATTAACGGTGTTAATAATTCCACGGTATTATTGGCCGTATAATATCAAACGATGTTAATTAATATCCAGTTAATGAAACGTTAACTGTGCGTGATCGGCGATGACACGTTTCGCTGGTAATACGAGAGTATCGTGAACACTGCCATTTTTTCATCGACGACATTATAAGTAAGCGAACCAACAGACGAATGTTATGAAACACCGCGCGTGACTTTATCTTTGTCGCGAATTCGTTTCGTGCCGTCGCGAAGCTTTGCATTTCCGTCCGATGCACGTAAATATCCGATATCGGTTGGTCTGCTACGCTAACCCAAATCATGGGAAACGCAACGATTTACGAGGAACTTCGAAACTTCGGTTATCGATACTCACCAAGGAGATTCGCGTGATGGAATTCCTCGTTTCATTTGGAAATATTTACGGATATTTCGGGTATATAAGGTAGTTTAAGATGTCTCGTGGCATTCGACAGCGAGAGTCTCTCCTAATTGCAAATCCACGACACTTATTTGCGTTATGGATAGGAAAACAGTGATCGGCGTGTGCCTGATGGCCCTTGTGTCTTTACATGTAGGTATTTTGATTATTTCTGCGCGGTTATGGTCGCGAGTATTATTACAGACGCGTGCCGAAATAACGAAATATCAGCGCGATGGGACTAGACGGTGGCATGAAACTTTGACGAACGGGAGTGGTGCGTTAATGTATTAAATTGAAACGAACGAGGCGAAACGTTCGTAAATTCACGTCAAAAGAGGCATTTGTCTGCGTTAGAAGAGAGGTATTTAACGTGTTGCGAACGCGAACGGGAAAACGTACCGATCCGGACGGCGAATTTTTAATTACGGGTTTTTATACTTGAGAATAATAGTATTATCCTCCTGTTATACAATTCTCCGATGAAAAAATATCCGGGCAGACTGGAAATTCGAAACGGAACGTTTCAACGAAAATATTATTTTCCGTCTCATTAGTGGGCACAGTTTGAAATATTCTGCGTTCTATCGAACAATGAAAATTCGTGTAATAATTAAATTATGGATTCGAGCAAAAAATATTCGGGGAAATTTGAAATACAATAGTAATGTTTTAATTGAAATGTTCTCTTTTAAACCATTTGCAGACGATTCAGCAAGTTTCTGCGTCGAAACTTCTGAGACTTATCCTGAGCCAACTGAGACCATCCGAATGTGATAGCCTCATTTCCCCTGAGAATATTGATGCACTGCCACCTCAACTGCAATCTCTACTACCACCTCAACTGCAACCTGCACTGCCACCTGTACTGCCACCTGTACTGCCACCTCTACTGCCACCTTTACAGCCAAACGAGGGCCTAAATTTAATAGAGGAATTGTTGCGTATTCGACGTTTACTCGAACAAGGTTGTAGGCCTCTAAATTTGTCGCCATTGGGCACAGAAGTTAATTATCCACCGAGCATTTCGCAAGCAGAATATGCGGGTCTGTTAAATAATTAATGGCGTACTTTTTAAACAATAAGATGACGAACCTTAAGCTCGATTGTTCTATCCTTGCACATGATACTGCTAGAATATAATATTTTACACTCGCATGTAGATTGTTAAATTATTCAGAATCAATTTGTTATATCTATATTATATAATTATTTATTTACTAGTATTTGGTATCGAAATAAGTGTTATTCAATTATACATCGGTTAAACTATCATACAAAGAAATTATACAAATGTAACAAAATAAAATCGTATCTGATAAAATAATATTTTCTTCAATTTCGAATTGAACTGAAGCTACGAATAGCAGTTCGCATAACTTTAATATTGACTTTATAATAAGTACAAGTTTTGGCTACCATAATTTTAAATAATATTAATCGAAATACTAATTAATGTACTTAATGGAAACGAAAAAAAGAAACGAAAAATTTCGTGATCAAAAAAGTATTTGGATACATAAAAACTGTCAGAATTTGCAAAACGTTGAAGTGAGATAAGGATCCGCATAGAACATATTTCTGGTTAGGTACTGTGTAGTTGGTCAAATTCAAATGTGAAACGAACAATTATTTGATGCTACGCGCACGGCAAAACTCAATCGCGAGCCAACTCGACACAGTCCGTTTACCTAGTGAAAGTAACACGATAATAATTGAGTTTCATGTTTAATCATATGGATTAGTATCGGCTTGTTTGCTATGATTTAACCTAAAGTGGAGGTTGCACGAGCCACTAGATCGCTCGAATCGCGTGCTAACTATATATATATAGATTAACGGGATAAATATCACTTCATTAGAGTGCAGTGTTGTCGTTTGAAACAATACTCAAAGCGCAAAGCCATTGGTGTTGCAAATCAATCAACGGGATGCGTGGACCCTTTATCCACCGAAAATCCTCTTTTACTTGATGTTTGTTGACTTTAATGGCGTATCGAGATTCTTCTCTTCCGTAATAGATACCGTTTCACAGCGTTATCCGTTTCCAATACAACTTTTTGTTTCATTTTATGCAGTCCAAGTCTCATTTTCAGCTTGACAACATTGTTAACTTATGAAAGTAATGACCATATTATTCAGGATATTTATATGTGCAGATTCTTTTAAAATCGAAGATCAACAGTTGCGAACTTCTTCAAAAAACGTTCAAAAATGATAACAATGTTATCCATAATTCTAGCAATCCGAAAGCTTTCATTATATACAGATCAGTCATTGATTAGCGCATTAATAGACTTGAGTGTATTCTAATTGTCCGATAAAAGATCTTGATACCGCGATAAGAGGATAAACCATACGCAGTAACCACAACGGTTTCTCGTCGTTTTATTAAATGAACAAAAAAGACCAGATGCCGCAACGAAACAATCGATCAACAGCGAGCAACAACGAGATCGCCGTCATTTAATGCATGCAGCGGTCCGTAAGAAAGTATCGCCTGGGTATCAATGCCAACGACTACGCGTGGTTCTCGTCGTCCTTGCACAACTTTTCCCTTCCTAGTTTCATATCAGCTCGGTCGCCAACGCATGCAATGTCAACAAATGCGGCTGGCAGCGTGGGGAGCTTCCCGATAGAGTTCGCCTCGAAAGAGACGGCTCCGTGATTCGGCGACGGGCGATTTTTCTGTCGCGCGGCACCCGAGAACCAGCGAGCGAGTAAACAGATATGCAATGGTTAGGGCAGCGGATGCAGCGTGGATGCAGCGGCTTCGGAAATGGTCCCGGAGGGGCCGGAAGCGTGCGCGGCGGGGACCGTTACCGCTGACACAACGATGCTACTTGTCGCTGTCTCGGCTGCTGCGATTATAGCTGCAGGTGTAATCAAATTAACCTTCGCCGACGTGGAAACTGTGGAATTTCCAGAGCTGCGCGTCGCCGAGTTGGACGCCGAAACCTCTGCTCGACTCGGCTCTGTTGCATCTGAAAATAGGGTCGGCCGTGAACACGTAGACGCACAGGGAACGCAATGATAATTTCAGTCGGTGGCAAACCTGGTTGTTCCAATGCTAGAGGAAGTGGAAAATAAAAGGAACGATAATACCTGGGTCCGAAGTGGTTTCGTTGTTATGTTCCTCCACAGTTTCTGTGGCAGCTAAGTTGCTGGCGATCGAAGCAGAAGCTGGTCCAACAGGTTCTGTGGTATCGGCTACTGTAAGCGGCGCAACTGTCGGAACGGCGGCCGTGGTTGGTACCGGTGGGGCGGTTGGGCCAGCAATGATTATGGGCCCGGTAGAGGGACCTATTACTGCCTTTGCTGACGCTACTCCTATTGTTTCGCTAATTGTCATCGCGGATGCCTTCGCGGCCCCTTCTGCCGTGTTTTCGATTGCGACAGATGCTGGCGATGCAACAATTCCTTCCTTTGTTTCCGCTGCATCATCGGCAATTGCGGCGGATGGAGCAATTAGCGTCACCGGACCCGATGACGCTCCTTTAATTAACACCGAATCTTCGGTCACGTTCGGCACCACCACCTCCGTGGCATCTTAGGAAACATACGTATGTATACATTATTTCGGTGTGTCCAGCTAGTAGATAGTGTTCTGAGGTTATTCAACTTGGAGACTCAAGGCGCAACTCAGACATACTTGGTGTTTAATAAATTCTTCGGTTTATGTTGATCATAAAATGTGAGCGAGGCAGTAAGACAGTGCAAATGCTACCCCGGTTTGCGTAACAAAGTCTAGCATCAGGAAAAGTATTATCAGAATCTGTTGGGTCTTTTCTGAACTGGAAACGCTGATTTAGATAATCGAATTTTTTTGTCGTTTCTTGATAACAGAAAATATTAAAATATTGGAAATTTATACTTTCATATGCTGTCTTCAAATGATTGCGTTTCACTGCGATGTAATCCAACGTGTAAATCTAAATATTCTTGCTGGTTTGTGCCAAGTCTAGCGACTTTATTTTTGGCAACGTTAAAGTCAACCAGGTGTTTTTCAGTTCCTGGAGCTGCGGTTACACCTGTCACGCTCACAAATTAAAGAAATTCTACATGCACTCAACACGTGAAGTATGTTAACAGATTTCTAAAGAAATAACGTTTCTGAAATTGGTCCAAATGACTTGAATTTTTTTTTTTTAAATAATGGAGAGACTAGTAGAAATTAAAAATTAAAAAAAAAGTATTATAATGATTGTATAGTAGATTAGTCCCTCTAAAATGTAAAAAAATTCAAGTCATTTGGACTAGTTTAAAAAAAAGTTATTCCATTTAAAAAGCTGTAAACGTACTTTCCACGGCAAGTGTATCCACGGCAATAGCAATCAATAGACCTCGAATCCTTATGCAAAATAAAAATTACCTAAATAAGAAACATAATTTATCTGAAAATGTCTCTCTCTTTTCTCTTTTAATTATTGTAATAAATTGAAAATAATGTGAAAATATCTCTAATTTTAAAAACGTATTACAGTTCCGTGAAAAACGTATTAGCTGATGATAATACATAAAATTGAAAATTCGCGTCAAATAATAATTGGAAGTAGAGCAATTGAAACGAAACCTGGACAGTAAATGCATTAAAGTGGGTTGCCCCGTTGTCAGACTTGAAAAACTGTCTGACAGACGAATCAATATTGAAATAATGGGGGCCAATATCGTATAGAGAAAGAATAATTACTTTTCGTCAAAGTGGGATTATTGCGCAGAACATCGGCTGCATTTAGCGGTGACAGGACGGTTACAGGCCCGGAAGAGGAACCTTCGACGAAAGTGGTCCCAGTGATTGGTCCAGCCACAACGGTCGCTAACTCTTCGTCGGAGTCGGGCGAGCTCACTGCAGGTGCGACATCATAAACTGGTGCAACGAATACCGGCAATGCCGATTGCTCAATGTTTACTATTTCACGATACGGCCAGCCAGCAACGCAAACGGATGTTAGGAGAATCGATGTCACTAACTGCAGCTGAAAATGGATAAGGCGTGATTTATTAAGACGAGTGTCACAAGCCGCGAAGCGTTATCCGAGCAAATCGTACGCGGGTAGGCGTCGCGCGGTCAGCGCGACACAATTGTTCGAATATTTTTCACGTAATTTCACTCATAAATATCTCGCGTTGAACCAACATGGAGATACACTCTCCTGGTGATTCGACTTAAATTGGAAATAAAATTGTCCTTCTTTGTTATCGAATACTTTGGGTCAGTCATTCTGCTTCGGCGAACCTTTGCGAAGGCAACATTTGCGTAGGCAACCAAAAATAAATTATCGAGTTCACGACTTTAATCTTTTGTTTAACATTATGCATTTTAAGTTATATGCTCAGCTTCGTAGAATCATCCCACACAATTTATATGATCATACTTATATCACTAAATTGCCGATCTTCGTTCAAATTACAAAATACGAAGAAACACAATTACAGTTCTAGAAATGGCTCATTTACTACAAAAATTTCGCTTGATAAAAATAATATAAAATGACTACTTATTTACAATTAATATACGAGCTAGTAACCAGGGCATTAAAACATTTGGAAACGATTCTCAGATTTCGAAGGGGATTCTAGTTCTATATCTGTATCGAAGAAATGAAAATTCCTTCTTTATTGGTCCTTTTATCAATTCATTAGGTATGCAATACAAGTCTGTCTACTGTCTGACTGGTTATGGCGCGAAGCTTGACGGTTGTAGCGCCGTTGATCACTGTTTAGTCAACAATCAATGACACGAATACCGTCGGAGGATCAGGTTAGTTGAAAATCGTATCCGGTACGCATTCGTCTCATCGAGTGGTCACGGATCGAATCGCGTACATCAATTTGCATAACCAGATTCTCTGCAGACGTGTCGTGCATGAACACATCATCACTGGCACGGAAACGTGCAAGCACGTGGACGGCATTCGGCTAAATATTTTACCAGAGTACACGGATGTTACCTTCAAGGAGGAAGTTGATGATGCTCTTTCGATCGAACAGGCAACCCCAACAATCCCTAATCGAGGAATCCAATTCGATTCTCTACTGCTTCTTTCAAGGAAACAATGGGGAAAACAGCTGAAGAAAGTCGCAGACCTTCAGATCTTTTACTTCACGGTGATTGAAATGACATGATAAAAATAATGCGAAATAAAGATAATCATAATCCAATAAACAATTATACAATGTTCAATAAATAGCATTTAGCACATCATAGTCGAATTATGATTGAATTTGTCACAATTTATTGTAGAATGTTTGATTGCTTAATACAGAATTAGAGATTCAACTTAACTCTATATTGCCCAAATTGTTTATATGGGTACAAAGTAAATGATGTAACTAAAAACTATTGAATATCAACTTGTAGACATAAGTCAACAATGAATTTACGATCTTTAACAAAAGTGAATGTACCGTACTGTACGAACTAAGATCTGAAAATTAAGGTGCAAAATCTTCTTGACAATGGAAGAGAAACAACAAAACAAAATACTTTTACCACATTATAGCTAAAAGTGAAGTTACATTAAAATGCAATGATAAATCGGTACATGTGCCTTGAATGTTACACAGAGTTATAAAAACTTAAGATTTCCTTCGTCGATAACTTTTTCTTTCCGACTATCTCCAAGGACTGCTATATAAAGATTTACGTCTTCTTACTAGCCTCAATGATATCTTTTTTACAGCCTTAGCACGATATAGTAATGATATGAGGATAACATTATTTGTTAACTCCTACTCAAATTATACGACTAAAGAGGAAAATAATGAAAAAGAAAGAATTACATTGAAATCGTCATAAAATAGTGCTAAACCTCAATTGTCTATCAGTGGTTCCTATTGATCGATAAAGAACGTTACAGCAAATGAATTGCGGCGATCAGTCAGCGCGTTGCGCGTCGCCCGAAGACGGTATAAGTGAAATCAATAGATTACTCGTCTTAATCAAAGTTACAGGACACGGCCATGCGTTTCAATTATACGGCTGACTCCGAATACTGGGCGGTGCAGCGGTCTATGTACCAGGAGACATTGGTCAGAGATAGAGGACCATTCATATTTCACGGACGACACGGGAGTGTATTACGGACTAACAGATTAAAGTTTTCTCATCAGAAGCAGCGCGTGGATTCCCCTTTCGTAACAATCTTTCCTTCGACTGGTCTGCTCGATGGGCCGCGATAAAGTTTCCCCGCTTACCAGTAACTTCATGGCTCCTTCCCACGACGTCCTTTCCTATTATCTCTCCCGTAGAATCCTTCTGTGTCCAGCCGTGCATTCACGTCTGTTACTGATCCTTTCCGGGCCGGATTGAACCGTTATATACTCGATTACGTGTAACCTCCTGTGATGAGCCGGGAGAAAGGTCATCTGCTATATATATATTTTTTTTTTCCAGCAAGGCGCTTAGAAATTCCTACCGATGGAAACCGGAACAAAAACATGACTGTTCAGCCTGCTGCTACGAATCGAAACGTTCTAGATACTTCGTTGTTCTTGAACGTTTCGATGCAAAACGGTTTCCACCGACTTCGATGGTTTGAATTTTGAGCCACGTTCATTTCCATGATTCGTTCAAGAATTGTGTTGCCACTTGTAATTCTCCCACATATTCAGACACCGATGTAAACAGTTTTACCGCTTGGAAACAATTTTAGAAATGCTCTTTTTGGTTTGGTAACGCCGTCTCTTCCAGAAGTGTGCACCTTTTCCTAAGGATGCTGCAATTTTTGACAAAACGGCAGTCGTTTAACCGCTTGTCCATAGTTTCGGTAGTCTGACTCGTGATGAAGATTTCTAGTAGTAACCTGTTAAGTATGAATGTGTCATTCAGTTCTTTTAAGTCAGAATATAAAATTCTGTTCTCTTGTCATCAATATAATTTAATCCTTTGAATTCAACCGTCACATTATGAAATTTGCTTATACTTTTTTAAAAACTGTTCAAAGTGTAACTGTATTATAAGTCACGAAACACAATTTCATATACACGAAACGCATTAAGTCATACAAAATGGAAAATATTGTGGGCCAGAAAAAGTATTCTGCAAAAGGTTAAACATTCATGTAAATATAATTAAATGGATCGAAGTAGTTCTAATCATTCTAAGTATCAGGAAAATGGCACAGCGAGGGATTAAGTACTAGATGAGAGATTTACACTGATTAATTTGAAAGGGGGTTCTGGATTCTGAACCGGTCAACGAAGTGTCGAGAACGTTTTGAAGCAGTAACCCGGGCAGTCAGACTATTGTCAAATCTAATTTGGCTTATTATTAGCAGCTTTTAGAAAAAAATTCAGTACCTTGGTTGAAAACTTGGTAAAGTGTGGTCCCAGGATCTGGAGTTCATCGTTTTGCGCCGGCATTTCACGAGTAGCTAACGGAGTAACTTTTATCGACAATGAAACTATATCGCATGGATCTTCCGTTATATGAATGTGCAAAACCATGGAGGAGACTTGCACAACGACTAATGGTAAGTCTAACTGCTCGGGAGACCTTCGCGAAGTTGCATCGGTTTCTCTGAGATCCGATACCATCTGAATGAGGATTGTAAGCCAGGCTGAACAAAGCACACTTTTTGAACTTGCGCTTGTTTCGCAAGCGTTCAAAAAGAAAAATTAATAATCTGTGAATAAAAATGTATATTGGAGGCTTGTGGACACGGGCAATTGCTTTCTAATGTGGTAACATTTAACTGCACTTTCAAGGCAACATTTCCTGCTTTTCTGTATCGTGATCGACACATTTTAGCTATCGACGCATATTCAAGGCCGTCTCACGCAGAAACGAAAGTATTTAGATGTTGCAACACGGGCCGCAGATTGCATCTTGCTTTCGGCTCCTAAAAATTATTGAACAGATGAATGATCAACAATTAATATTTTAATGCTCCATGAAAGATATACGATTTGCTTATCTGACAGCGAGATGTGTACAAATCATAGAAACAAAAGATTTAGTTTTGAAATACTTCTATTTACGTATTACCCGATATCAGTTCTAAAATTGAAACCACTTGTGAATTTTCAATGAGACACTTATGCGACATATTTTTTTAACATAAATTACATTTTTGGAGAGATAATAGTTTTTAAAGGGAGTGGATTATATATTTAGTATTTGCCTTTAAATTACATAAGTGCTATTATGTATTGACTTTTATTTGCAAACGATTGTCCATAGCCTACAGTGTTTATTGGGGTGCAGCATAGTAAATAAAAGATTAATATATTTTAACAGTTCAGATATTACTGTATTTTTGTAACATTACAATGTCCTTTATCATTGTGTGAAAAATCGTGAGTATCTGTAACGCTTTTAAGCAGAGTAATATGTAGAATACGTGAAGTTAAGTGAAGTTTCAGTCATCGATTTGGTCTCGAACTCCTTTTCATAACTTGAAATGTTCGTTAAAACGCTGTTAGTTATTCACTGTTACTGTGGAAATATTTGTCGAATCAAGTCAAACTTTTCGAAAGTTTACCGAAAATTGAATTCTCATTTCATAAACTTCACCTAGGCGGACGAAGCTCCAAAAATTCAGAAAGAAACGCAATTATTTTCCCGCGAAGCTGTGCTTACAAAATATAGCCTAGTTCCAGACCGAAGTCCTGAAAATTAACATCGTGATGAGATCCAAAGATTCGTCGCACCCCGTTTCAGATAAGCAAGTTGGCTGCATTCGCTACGCCTATACCCCATAATATATCCATCACTATTTACACATAATAATAATCATTTTCAGAGAAGGACCCTTAGCAATAGCAATTACAATAACTATTTATAATTTCATATGTAATTTTCTCGATTCGTTTAGCTATTTCACACTGTCGCGTCATCCATACATAGGTGACAGAGTCATATACTCATATTTGAATATTGATTTTTACGCTAATCCATTACATCTTCCCAATTTTATCAGGTTCCTCAAAACGTACGTGTAAGTTTTACGTTTTTCGTACGACTTAATCATTCAATTTTATTTTCATTATATAAAATACATTACTTTTATGAAATTTTTAAGGTTGCGGCATGTCAATCAAAGCGTTAAGGACACGCGACCTTACCTAAAAAGGGAAGAATTAGAGTCAAGCTTTTCTTATGCGCTAGTGCTGAACACAACAGGTTCGCAACAACGTGAGAGGACTATGGCCGAGTCCTGCAGAAAAATCTATCACCGCGTCGGGGAAATATGCAAATACCAGCGACCCCGTTCCTGCCGCGCTGAAACTTCTGCAACATTCGCGCCGGGTTGCGTGCACCGCCATCGAGGTTTCTGATGCAACATCGCCGCTGTGCGAGTTCATCGTTTCAGATCGCTGTCTTGATTTACGGATTCAAGTCCCCGACCACGCCCGCCCCGCTGGTATCCTAGGCCACTATAGAGAACGACTGATACACATTCGTGCGGGGTTGGTGACGTATGCCGCACTCCTCTGTATAGGTAGGAAAATAAGAGTATAAAAGACAAAGTCGATGCTGAGATTTTCATCAGTCGCTTACACTTTCGAGTTCGAAGAATCTCAAGCAACCCAAACCAACCCAACAAAATGAAGTCTCTGGTAAGATCGCTTCGACAACGCATTTCGGGTAGCGCTAACTTCACCGACGATTATTACCGCGGCGAAAAAGCTCCGATTACGGAGGTAATCACAATTTTTTCTATCGCAGGTGATCCTTTTCGCTATCTTCGCCATCGTTGCCGCCTTCCCTGAACAGGAACGCGAACGTCGTGGAATCCTTGCCGGGCCCGCTCTTGCTGCTCCCGCCCTTATTTCTTCACCATGGGTGGCTGCCGCTCCCGCTGCCAAGATCCTCGCCGCGCGTAATTATCTCTCCATTTAAGATCATTTCTCTATACGCTGGAAGCTTTTACAAATTCTATTTTTAACACGTTCACTGTGTGTGTTGATTCATCAGAAAGTTTTCATAAAATCGAAGAAGTTCATTAAAATGGAATAGAAAGTAAACGGTTTGCATCTCGATGATCGCAAAATTTGAAATATCAAGTACGGGGAAATCACTGGGAAAATTAATTTTGGCACACGCATATAATCGCGAATTAATTTTTAAATCGGCTTAATTTTTAAAGAAATTAACCAAGTACTTGAATTGAATTACTGTGCCAGTATTTCTTAAAAGAGCTTCATTGAGAAACTTAAATTTTCAAGATATATACATGTTTTTTTAATATATTACTGCTTTTTAACAGCCGCTGTTGTAGCTGCCCCCGCACTCGCCGCTGCTCCTTGGGGAGCTAAAGCTTGGTAAAACCATCTAACATCCTGGCGTAACTGGACCTGAAGTATTACAATGAAGTTCCACGGTCAGAGAACTCTCATTGCTCAAAATTTGAATTCGGCAGCTGACGATCCCCACAATCTTCCCCCGGCTGGAAATACGTTCGACCCGTTGCGATTGGCATCGTGGAAATTACTCCCCTCCTCCCTACCTTTTATAATGTAAATTTTACCATCAGATATTAAACTTATTTTAAAACTTACAATTTATGGTTGTTTTGTTCCTAGCCTACCCGCTCCATTATTATAAAACAACTCGAATCAACGGACACCGACTGATAAACAGTTAGGTTTACATGTTTCCCATGAATTTCTTAATAAAGTGCGTTTCCGGTGACACGCACTTTTTATAATCACTTCATTTGTCGTATGCACGTTTTGTACAGCAGCGTGTTTTGCAGAGATATTGAAGTAATGCACTTTGCTAGAAACATTAATTGGTATAATGTTGGCTAAAATGGCTAAAATAAATGGCTAAAATGTTTGATGAAACAGTGTGTAATCTAAACAATACATTTGGTCGAACAAGTTCTGGTTGGCATTCGCTGCTACAACAATAGTTTGATCAATACCCGAAGTGTTTAATTATTTCGTGCAATTTCGTGCAATTTCTAGCCATCCTATCTTGTATTAGCGGTATGGAATCTATTATTACAAACACGTGTCTGTCAACTGTATGGATGTTATACAGTGAGAAAATAGTTAGTAAAAATAAACTTGACATGTAATATTTGACCACAATTAAAAATCAAGATGTTGAAACGATGAAAGTGTGAGAAATATAGAACTCTGCATTAATTGTGTAACATTTGTAATTTATGAAATACGTGTCATATTCAATCCCTTAATATTCTTTACATTCTGTGATTTACATTCTGTAACGAAAATTTAAACAGTGTGTTTCGTAAATCTCAGTAACTTGTTTGCTACAACCACTTGACGATAACAGATATTATAATTGTAATCAATCGCAATTGTTACAAAAATTTAATTAGACATTGTTTTGTATACTAGTTATATACAGGGTGTCCCAAGGTTTTTTTCGGCCAAACGATATTAGTATATTCTATCATTGAAAATTAGAAGAAAATGTCATATAAACATAGACTCAAAAATGCTTTATTAAAAAGTGATTAGAAAAATACGAAATAACAATGGACTGATTTTGGTTCGATGTAAAAATATGTTAGTGGCGTTTCTCTTATCTGCATTTACTTACCCAAGCTATGTTTACTAAACCGTTTAATTATTCGTAGATGCCAATGCTGTATTTTCAAAAACAGGCGACACTTCAAAATGGAGCTAACATATGTAATCCGCTATTGTTTCGTGTTTCTCTTAAAATTCTTTAATAAAGTATTTTTTAGCTTATGTTTATATGACATTTTCTTCTTATTTTCACTCGTACAGTATGCTGATACCGTTTGGCCGAAAAAACCTGGGACATCCTCTACATACTTTTAATATGTGTACTTTTAAAGTCCCAAAAAAATTCAAGTCCAATTTGAAAAACGTTATTCCGCTTTAAAAGGGATCCGAATATTTTCGTGAGATGAATGACACAACACATGTTGAATTAATGTATGATATATAAAATTAGTGATCATTTTTCGATAATGCAAAACGAGATAACTATTTCGAAAAATATTATAAGAGTTAATACAGAAAATATGTTTATAAAAAGTCATGCTCCTATATGTTTAAATGAAATAATATAAGACAGTGCCTCTACTCAATTGTAATAGTTTTGCCAATTGTCATTTTCACCGTTTCAAACCGTAATATGTGTGCTCCATGACAAACAGCTTTTGTTTCTTGATCAAACGAGTCCCGTACTTCAGAATTCCATTCATGGTCGCAACCTGTCGAACGCCTCGACTGGACCGGACATCGATTTATCGAAACTGGTTGAACAAATTGCAGTTCGTTGGTCACGGTGGTCCACTTTGCGGCTACTGAGCCCCCGCTAATCCATTATTTTACACGGCCTTTCATTTCCCGTGTCTATGGGCCGTGGCGCGAGTGTCACCGCGACTCCTTTAACAATTCGAAGTAATTAAAAACTGGAACAACTGGTCCAGTGAGAACAACGAGGACACGATAACTTTTATGGCCACTTAAATGGTTTCAAAACGTCGCTAGGCGGGGACTATACTTTTCGGGATTAGTGGCGGCCGGATTAGATGTAAACAGAAACAAGTACAGTGGAGCTTCATTTATTATCGTATAAAAGCGTAATGGGGGTAGGGCTAGGTATAAGGTGGCTATGATACTGAAGGACCTCGGCAAATCCGGAACGCGTCCTCTCGGGTCGATGGAGAACATTGAATGTCCGTTTCTGATCCCGATCAATCTCTCCCGATTAGTCTTCGATTGAAGCGCCGAGGATGACAGTCGAATGAGAAGTCGCTTGCATGTTGACGGGAGATCTTTTCCGTTGTCGTAAGTCTCGAGGTAGGACTCAGTATCAGAGGATTCTACCAAATCTTTACACCAGCCCCAGAAGTTACTACACTCCCAGATGGACCAGCGACGACTGTGGGTCCTGTTAAACAAAAATTTTCACTTATAATGAAATGAAAAAAAGTTTTTTCGTAGTACAAATAAAGTATAAGTTAGCATTAATCCCTCAAGTGGCTAGCCCGTGACAGTCACATTTATTAAACATTGAATCGTGTTCAAATAAAAAATTCTACGCTCTATTTTACGTTACCCATTTCTTCATTATTCATTAAATATAAAATTTACGTTACTCAGCAAACAATTTAATAACAGAGAAATGATACGCAATTTTTAGATCAGGTTTTCGATATTCGTGGATGATTTAAGAATTTAAAAATTGAATGTTCTGATGGAAGCTAATCGAAAATCATCAGGGTTATATGTTGCAGGAGTAGCTTGGCTTCTAACGTTAGATCATGCAGAAAACTAGCAGATCAAAGTTATTAGATGAAGTTGTTACCGGCAGCCGGTCCTACGACAGCAGCAGCACCAGCAGCAGGCCCAACAACGGCAGCAGAACCGGCAGCTGGTCCAACGACAGCAGCCGAGCCTGCGACAGGCCCAACGACAGCCGCGGACCCAGCAACAGGGCCGACAACTGCTGCCGCAGGTACTACAGGTCCTGCGACCGCCACGTTAGGCCATACTCCACCGAGGACTACACCGTTATGGCCCCAACCCCAACCAATCGAACGACGCTCACGGTCTGGGCTGGCAGCAACGATGGCCAAAGTGGCGACAAGAACGAGCTGAAAGTACAATTGGTTTCAAGTACATACAAATGTTTGAGCCACTCATCTGCCAAATTAGTTAACTTTGCAAAATATGGGAGAATGGTGATAGAATAGTATACATTGCATTTTTTAATTTCCTATAAAATATACAGTCAAATAAACATAGAATATACAAGAGTGTTGTTTTTCATCTAATAGTCGATGTATGATATATTGTCCAATATTCGTGTATAATAATAAATTGTCTACTATTGTTACGACCAAAAAGATTGTTATTATTTCATGGTGTTAAGACCATTATCAAGGTATATTTCGAATATAAAAAGCTAAGTATCAATCAAATTCTTTGACACTAACGTTTTAAAAATTGAAACATTGAGGTTAGCTTAGTTTTTTATTACTATATATTGTTTAAGACGAAAACTGTGTTAGGATCTACGAGGTGTAAGAGGATTGGAAAAGCACAGCTGTTATTATAAATTTCGTTTTCTCTGCTTTTGTATTATTAAGCAAGTTGTTCTAAGTTTGTATCTTTTTTATGGATAACATTGTGGCTGTTATAGTTTTTCTCACGTCGAAGTTCTGTGTTCGCGGAGTTCCACATGCTGCATTAGATAACATAATAAATAATCCCTGAGACTATATGCCTGTATAATATAAAATACAATTTCTTAAATCATAATGTTATTCCTTCTTTTTAAGCGTTAACGTGAATTTAGACGTATCATAAATATAGATTACTACCTCTTCTAAGAAATAATTACACTTGAAAAGGTTCTAATCACTAAACCGTGAAGATGGCAGACATATTCGATACTGCTACATGAATTTTGCCGTTTAAATATTAATTCCATGTAATTATTTTGCAAGTGCATTAATTCGAAGTTCTATGTTATTCTTTCTCAGAAAATAATATATCCATTAAAATCCAATATTTTTACATCGTTAAATGACCGTTCTATTATCCAAACACTCATGTTCTGTTTATTAGTTCGAATAATCGAGAATCTACTCTACTTCACCAAAATATAACACCAGCTTTAGACAAGATGAAGACATAACTGAATAAAAAGATATTTCCCGATTATAATAGTCTTAACAAAAATGAAAATGCGAATAGATCGAGAAAGGACATAAGAAGGTGATTAAGAAAGGGACAATACGTCTATAGTATCCTTACCAAGCACTTCATGGTTGTTCGGGTTATAGTCTTCAGACGGGCTGTAACTGATGCTTAACCCTAATGACACTATGCTTTATATACCCAATCGGTGACAATGAAGAAGTCGACGATGCAGCCTTCAACCCCACATGAAAGTAAGAATATTAAACGTGTTAGGGTGCGGTCATCGATGAACGGGATAGCAGCTGGCGTCACAAGTTCCGGATCCATCGTCATGAACAGGAGCCATTATCACTTGGGAAGCGATTCGGCCTCGAATGGACAGCCGCCTGTTACCGTAATAACGGTTGTTGCAAGGGAACAGAATTTTCCTGATGAACAGCAATGCGTGCTGCTGCGAATTTGCTGATAATCCCTGATTCTCGGACGCAAAACTCCGCGCATGCCCTTTTCATAAACACTAATAACTGCAGTTCGCTGCCGTAATTACGGACTAAATCACCAAATTCTCGTGGTCTGAATTATTTGAATTTTTCACCGAACGAACGACGAAGCAACATGTTTTTCTATCAAATGATTCACAGGAGCATCGATCAGAGAACAATCGATATTTCGTGGTAGTGCGAATTTGAGCACTTTACGTACCGGCCGTTTTCTATTAGTCTTTCTAAAGGCAGATTCAACGGTTGAAAAGTCATTCGAAAAATTGTTCAAAAGTGACAGCAATTTCTCTCATAATTCAACAAATTATTCGATACAACAACTTGAAATTATTACTTACAAGAAAATTATCAACTTGGAGTCAAATTCTACACTTCTAATTTCAATATTTAAATCTTGAAGTAAAGGTTAGCATGCGAACAATATAAATTTTCTTTCTCGTATAGGAATGTTTCGGTGACAATATGTTAACCAACACAGCTCTGTTGGTTAGCATATTTGTTGAAGGAAATCGTAGAACAAAAAGTTAATTGTTTCTCAAACAGTCTTGAAATTATAATTTCATTTGACAATCTGTAATCGTTAATCAGTAACCTCTAATCTGGAACAGAGATTTTCCAGTGTTGTGTTCAATGTGGTTACAATACCAAATCATGTTTAATAGATGGAATATTGGTCTTTTGAATTGTTGAATAAACATGTACTAAACATGCACTAAATATGAGATCTATTTCTGTCACAGAAATTTCAGCGTGTTCAATAGAAGCAAACGCCTATTCATAACAATTTTTCTGAAACTGTTAAAAGAAATTAATAGCAAATATCTAATACCATTTTTCTTTTCGAATATCATTTATACAATTTGTAAAAAATATAAATGTTATAGGTATGTACTGATATATTTACACTCAATTTAAGTATTATTTTGTACTGTTAACAAACGGATAATTTTCAATATTGAACTTGCAATAAAAATAACAGATAAAAAATCGTAATAGTTTCATCTTGATACGTTCACAGATCTATTTTTGAACTTATATTCTTTAGTGTCAAAAGGGTATAAAATGTAAAAAGTGTAAAAAAAAATATCGATCTTTTCGAAGATTCACACTGGAATACTCCCTAAGCAGTGTATTTATATATAACTTTTAATAGATAAATAAATAACTTCAATAGATTCAATTCAATTGAGAACTAAAATGAAAAATGTTTTTGAAAATAATCGACTATTTCGAGACTTTTTGGTTACCTTATATATAATTATTATATATAATTTCTCTCAAATGCAATTCTACGACGAATTCCAATCGGCTTATTCGAAACACAAAATCAAGTTTGGTTATATTATCAGCACACTTGTGCAATAATCAAACCGTGTTATCCATTCCGTGAACATTCCATCGAGGTATTATGCCACCTTGAAGTTTGCCGTGTTAATTTATCCGAAGCCGGAAGTTCTTCCAGCAAGGTCGTGTCACAGTCTCCGCACAAGAACACGAGCAGCTAAAGTGCAACACGCAAATTCGGCCAAGCGAGGCGAAGCGACCGCGGTAGCATGCGGATCGCGATTCGCAATTTGACAAATTGCGCGCGGCGAGGCAGCACTAGATCAGAGTCGGGATTCAAAAGGACGGATTACTGCGGGAAAAAATCAGTGAAACGTCGCGAAAAAAATGTCCGGCTCGTCGCACACAAAATGAAAGAGCGAATAGATCCGTTTCGCGACCATTTTATTTTGTTTCGACGCGATGCGTTTTACGGTCGACGTTCGTTCGGTACTTGCGGCTCAAATGGTTCGTAATCCAGCGCGTTACTCTGCCCGTGTCACGGTTGTAAAACAATTTACTTTTTCTTTTCCTGTGCTTCCGGGATTCATAAAAACGAAAAATATTTGTGAGATCGAAAGAGGCCGCTGAATGAAAACCACTTCGTTAGAGTCAGATTGTTTAGTTAGAACAACTTAGTTACTATGTTAGATATTCAAAGAGAATGAATGAACCGATGAATGAACCATAAAAAGACATTTACAAAATTTAACCCCGCTATTGTTCAATTTGTTTTGGATTTATATATAGCACAAAACTTTGCACGTAAATTAACAAAGCATTAATAAATTTAAAAGGATTGAGTTTTCTCTGATGTGCGAAGATAAGGTTTAAAATTATGACGCATAACCTCCACGATTGTGAAAAAGATATTTCAAGAACTGGTATGAACACGAGATATGAGAGACGAAGATTTTGACACCATCGGTGGCTGATAGTGAACTTTCCGTTTAGGCCGCGCCAACCACCGGTGGCTGATAGTGTAAAATATGATATAAAACTAAAAACGCGCGTGGCCTGACGGGGATTTCCTTAAGAATTCGCGTGGCGCTCAACGTGTTAACAAACGTTCTAACTAGGCGTAATGCGTAACTGAAACTATCTGTGCTTACTTCTCAAAGATTTCTTTAAAAAGATTCATTCAGAAACAGATTTTTCAAGCATCCTGTTCCTGGCTAGGTCTAATGGAAGGATTTGCAGTAAAGATTGATGCAGTTGAATTGAAGAATCAACAAATAAAAATCTGCAAGCTAGTAATTATTATAATACTAACTTCACGTTACTCTTCGAGGATTTTTAATTCAAAGCTACTCCGTTGTAACTATCCATTCACAACGATTCTTCCTGTAGTTTAATGTTTACACAGTTTACTTCTGATAGTCTCGTTCAGAAACTCCTCTTATTTATTAGATCGGAGTTTTCAAGGCAGCAAGAACGGAAATAAAATTGGACCATCGTAGCCCGCGTTCGACCTCATTCGAAATTACCCGTGTCAACGAGACTTTCCAGCAGACCCGCTCGAATTCACGCCTTCTATCGCGTCGTCCTCCGGTCACAAAACGATCAGGGATTTCGAGAGTCCGTCGGAAATGGCTTCACAGGCCGCGGCGAACTAGAGATATTGAAAAGTTCCGCCTTTTGTGACGAGTTCGTGGAAGTGGCGCCGTTTGAAGAATATTTGCCCAGCTCTTTCAATGCTTCGTCTACTCTTTGTATCAAAGGACATCAATTATAGAGAACTTTCTGACCCTGTTCGCGCGAACTTGCGTCCCCCCACTGTTGACGGTCTCTACAATCGCACGAAGAATATGGTGGCGTTTTCAGAATAGAATTCAAGGGAACGAGGAATCAGATTAGTAGGGACGATCTCGAGCACCATGAATTTTCATTAATATTTGCCCAAGATCGAGGACAGATCGATCGAAAATTGCTGATGGATAGAACATTGGAACGCGGCCGATATCTGTCGGCTACAAGTTTCCATTGTGTCCAAATCAATCTTTTCTTTCCTTTATCGATGTGCGAATAGATGCACGAGCGCGGAGTCCATTGCTTGTTTACGATATCAGATTTCATTGAATGGAACTCTCCGATATTTAAAATTACATTCATGGTCAGTGGCATTGCGAAATATGTAGTGATGAAAATCGCTATTGTGTCCCGTAAAATGGTTCGCACGATGTTGTATTAAACTGTTACTAGCGTTCTGAAACGTTTAAGTGGTTAAGTGAATCTGCTGTTATTTAAGGAACGTTGGTCAAGAGAGTTTTTATTTTATTCAAAGCGATGTACGTTTTCACTAGAATACAAACGTGATAAACATATCGTACTTTTACGTGCCATTAAATCTTGTTGGAAAACCGTAGAATTGTTACAGATAGCACCATAGAAAACATTGGAGTAGTAGACAGTGTAAAATTTTGAATACTGATAATATTTTACATAAATTATTGCAAGTACTTATCGTTAGAATCGTCCATTAGATGAAATAATTGTTTTCAAATCAGTATTCGGTGACAAGCGCGATGTTTATCGTAATATGGAATTATTATGTCAGGCGACGATGGAGATGATCTGTTGTTGCCAGGTATGAATCCGTCAAATGACAGGAACGTCCACAATTAGTTGGCCGAAACAATTAGCACGTTTACGCGGACCGCAAACGTAACTTGGTAAACGCTTCGTTCGACGAATCGCTAGCGTGTATTATGTTGTTAGTGTGGACACGTAACGGAGAATTAAACACCTATATGTAGGTAGCTCGCGACTCAGAGGGTTTAGCCGCTACGAGCTGCAAGTATACAGCATCATAGGCGGCGATATTGCGTGCCGCCGCGATATAGACTCGAACATTTGATTGTATCGCGTGACGCTAATTTCCCAGAGTATACTGTAGTTCGGCGCATTTGAAAGACGAAATAGGGTTTAATTAATCGACAGTAGGACGGATTTAACCGGTGCAGGGCGCTCATGATGTATTCAATTTACACTGCAATTAATCCAAGCAATTGAAATGGTTCCGGCTATTTCCATATCTCCATTGCACTCATTTTTATCGGTTTTTATTACCTCCTACACTCTTGTTCTTTTTTCCTTGAAAGCTTCTTATCTGCAATAGAAACTGTTGATACGTTTACTATACGTGATTTGCCTTCAAACAATTACAACCCCTGACAAAAAGTATTCGACCACCTTTTAAAACGCAATAACATTTTTCAAACTGGTCTAATTGACTTGAATCTTTTTCTTAAGTGTTAAAGGAGTTAGTATAATTCGACAACGGCTTGCTCGTTGTCGAAAATATATTAGAACAATCATTAAATGGTGAACCACCACGAAAAAGAAGAAGGAAATATGAAAAATGAGAAGAAAGAATAAACGAAATATTAAAAAATCGTGAAATTTACACAAAAATGAGTTTCCTTCAAATGTTAGCAAATAATATATCTTTATAATTCCATTTAAAACTAATGTAATAGTTAACAGTCCCGCCTCGCAAATATAATTAATATATAATTTGTAATAATTAAGTAATTAACATTAATAAACTTATCTTTATCTTAGACGTTTAGTAACATCAATGATAACTTTTGTGGGTGAAACGAGAGTCGATGTAAATATTTGTTAGTGTTTTCAATGTGTCGGAAAAATTTACAAAAGAATATATTGTGGACATTTTTTTTACCCTCTCTTAAGTATGCTAAAAAGTTAATGAAATATTTTGAAAATAAAAAGAGGCAATATTTTGAACATTACAAAAGTATTAATCCATTTGAAATTTAATTAAAAATATAATCAAACTTGCACTTGCGATGATACAAATTGTCATGTTCTTAACAATACGTAACAACGATTTTAAATCGATTGCAATTCTCGAAAATGTATATAACAACAAGTAGGTTATTTTTAAGGTTATATTTTTTAAAATGTTTACTACCTGCCAGTACTGCATTCAATTGCGAAGCTTTTTCGCAAAATATCGATTCACTTATTGCTGCGCCAATTGCGTGTTGTTGTGAAAGCAGCCACAAATGTTCGTTCTATGCAGTTCGCCATTTTCTACAGTGAACGTTATTTTCTTTCGCTTATTTTTGTACAAAGTACATACATCTGATATTTTGAAACGCATTAAGTAAACATCAACAACCGATACTTGAAACCACGACCCTTCCATAAGGTTGCTACATTGTTTGTTGGTTCCCGCATTTGGAATTTGTATTTCTCATACTTGAAAAACTAAATTCATTGTCTTTTCATTTATAAAAACAAAATTGTATTTACTATGCTTATCACGAAAAAGATTAAAATATTCATTATATGTACATATACAATATTATTAAAATATTCATTATATGTACATATACTGAGTAAAAAAAGTATTCGGACCCCTTCTAAAATGGTATAACTCTTTTAAAGTTAGACTTTGATATGCATATAAGAGTTGCCGAGATCTAAGAAAACTCATTCTTGAAATTTTCGTCAGATACGATAAAAAAGATAAATAACTACGATTATTTTATCTTCTTGTCATTGCCAGTAATAGCAAAATTAAAAAATGTATTTTAGTTATCGTACAGTATATTAGCTTCTCTAACATCTACAAAAAGTTCAAGACATTTGCTGCAGTTTTAAAAATGTTATACCGTTTTAAAAGATGTCTGAATACTTTTGTTTGTCCACTCCATATGACGGTTTCAGCGTCAATTACTTTTTACTAGCGTTATTACTTTCTAATTAATCGAGAGTTTGAGTTTCCTAATTGTTCAGCAGAGCAATTAATGCTTCTAGTCGGTGAGCATTCATCCGGAACATAAACAGGTTCTACTCTAATCAAGAACTACCGTGCGCGACCTTATCACTATGTTTCTTTTTTCCTAGTTAAGCAATTTCAGTCTCTATTAAGATTATTTTTCGAGATTTACATTACCGAAACTTGATATACTTGAATCAAGCATAACGTACATAACCTATCGTTGCGATGCATCGATAAGTGCAAACTTTTAAGGAGTTAAGTATAATGTACATAAGTTATTGTCATGTTATATCGATAGCCTATAATTTTTAAGACATTATGTAGAGTGTAACTACATAATTGTTGTTATATATTTATAGGTTATAACTTTGAAGAAACAGTAATCGAATTGCTAAAGATTTCTAACGAGTGTTTCTCTTGAATCGTCAAATCGATGACATTGTCGCGTTAACATAATTGACGTCCAGTATTTCATAGTCGTACTAGTACCTACTAATCAATTATTCATGATTTTACGTTTTTAGATAATTTTCGGTGCACGAAGGTTTGTCGTCTTGGCCATGAAAATTTAAAAAATGATCCTTTCTATTAATGACGACGATGTAGGTGTTATTAGTTATTACTGATTTAGCCTCGTCATTAATATATAAAAAGAAATTTTGAAGAAAAGTTAGTCGCACTTTCGGCTAATCTATTTAAGTTTCTTTTTTGTCGCGGATTACTAAATGAATTGAAATACAATAAAATTTTACTGTACTGTTATCTGACATTTGTTCAAGGAATTCAAAGATTTTTCTTATGAACTGTAGATTGTACTAGTAGCATATTAGTTCTCCTGTTAATTCTGTAATCAAAAGCTGCAATTCCAGCTGTATTCCTGAATTTGATTACTACCGTAAACACGTTGTGATAATTCAATTACATTTTTCCTACTACAACTTTCGATACAGATCTGTTTATGATATGTACAAACATCAATTGTGTTATTATATTGTGCTTGCTACAATAAATCTTCTGATCAGTGTAGAAAACTGTTTCCATTATTAGAAAATAATTCGAAAAAGTGAGAATCATCGTCATAATCAGTGCACTGATAACCACAGGATAATACTTTCCACCGTGGTACACCTGACAAAGCCTTCAGAGCTCAACCTATTTCCTGGACTCTCCGTCGATTATATTTCCGCGCAGCTGATATTGTGGATTGCAGCACCTATTATCATATCTGACAATCTGTCTATACGCGATTCCGTCTCTAGCCGAATGACCGTTAGATATTCTTGAGGAGAAAATCCGTTCCACTCTCATAACCGCGGCTACCGTCGCGGCGCGGCAAGGCGGCGTCAATATCGATGGAGTCGATCGGTTATCTCGTCGACCGGCTTGTCGAATGGTGTACTTGACAGTGAACCGATTATGACTGCATAATTGCATGAGCGCTCGCCGGGGCATTGTTATCTGTCCTACGGTCAGCGGGTTTCGTTGGTTTTTCGCGTGGGCAACGCGACGGAACGGCGCGCACAGGTGCTAACCCCGTCTTCTTTCCTCGTTCCGGCGTCCCACTTGTTCCAGGGCGATGGTGCTCGCTGAAATATTCATGAGGGGGATGCTAGAGGGATTGTAACGGGAGTTGTCTAAGCGCGTTCCGCTGCAAATCGTGTGCAGTTGCAAAATTATTCGTACGTGCCTTTTTGTGTGGGAGCGCAGTTAGCTCACGATTGGTTGCCGGCTGATTCGTAATGTATTGAGCGTACGTCCCGGACAGGACGGCTGTTCCACTCCAAATTCCGCAACGCTGAATCGTCAAGGCGTCGGAAATGCTTAAAGCAATTAGCGTGTTTCGTGGCAACCGGCAAATATGATAACGGAATCTGCCCTTAGCCTGTTAACTCGGAGGAAGCCTCAGCTGGTACAACGGATCGAAATCAGTTAAATGTGTAAGAATCTAGCAGGTTTTTTAAATTTTTTGTCACATTTTTTTTGCTACCGTCAGTCATAGAATTTTAAAGATACGACAGGACAAGTACAATTACAAGATTAGATCTTTCGTTTTAGTGGTGATTGACATAAGTAACCTGCGCAGAATTGTTGTGAAAATATAGGAGAAAATGAATCGACCGATGTTTCTTGATTTCTGTGCTTCTTTGAATTTTATAATTGCCATATTTTACAACTACGACAGCCAGGTTTATTTAATCTTCGCTGAACAGTTTCAAACATAAACAAGAGTCTGCGGAAAATATATTATAGGCGATAAATGTACGTTAGGACGGTGGTAGAAATAGTTTTCAGGTAGATATAGGTTAACAGAAAAATGACTATACAATATTGTTTATTTATACAGTTAAATATTTAAATATATGTTTAAATATAAGCGTACATGTATCTGGATGCATTATCCAGTTTAAATCAGTAGGTAAAAGAATAGAATGTCGTAAGTGTAGGCCTGAGTTAGGCACGAGGTATGTATATCATGGAGTTTCACATTTTCTTATTAGTCTATTACCAGGGGTGACCTCCGGCAATTACCGCCGAGGCAGAAGCACCAATAACAGCTGCTTTGGCAACGGGTCCTGCGACGACCGCAGACGTGACTGGACCTGCGACGACCGCAGACGTGACTGGACCAGCGACGACTGTGGCGGGAGGTGCCAGGATCGCAGGTGCAGCTGCAACTATGCCTGCAGGGGCAACGACTCCGCCTCCTGGAGAAATCATTTATTTACTATTCATTTCCACTGCAGAAAATTACATCGCTATGGTGCCAAGGGCCGGAACTTTCATTAACGACAAGCGAAAATTAATCCATTTGCATTAGCAAGAAGAATACTTCGTGCTCCATGATTGTCAACTATGATCAACTAGTTAACTATTTTTAAGATTAATTACTACTAGATTAGTTAACTGCCACCACGTGTATACTACGTTGCTCAGCCTGTATCACAACAAAGTCATGAACAAGTGCACATTATGCGGTCTACATCCACAATTGGTGATAGTTGACAATCATCATGTCGGTGATGTTTGATAATTAAGAATAAATAATTAGCTTACCAACGACAACAGCGCCCAAACCGGGTTCAGAAACAACAGTAGGACCAGCGACAGAGCCAACGACAGCGGATGGAGCAGCGACTGCACCGGTGACCAGAGCTGGACCAGCTACAGGACCAGCCACTTTTACAACTCCGGTTGCCGGACCAGCAACAACTGCAGGGCCCACCTGTGGTCCAGCAACAGCTATGCCAGGTAAGGCTGGGGCCAAAATTCCGCTCGGAGCTGCTGAGCAGACCGACACGAACGCCATCAGAATAGCCTGAAAGCGATAACATTAGACCTTTTGATGGACAGATATGTAGAGCGACGATGAAGAACGAGGGTGAATGAAGAGCTTTCTCATAAAAATAGCGATTTGTACTTTCTGGAGTTATGTTCTGTAATTTCTTTACTCGTCGTTCCTTGTTAGTGTCATTTCTGGTCATTCGTTTCCATTATACTTGTATACTCCAGATTATTATAGATCCTAGATTATTCTCATGTACACATAAAATTATTCTGCGATTTTCTAAATAAATAAAATAAAACTATTACTCGAACGTTCAATTATTCAAGCACCGATTTTTTTCCGGTTATTTCACTAAATCGAGTGAATCCGATTATTAAGATGAATATAGATACATCTATCAAAATCAAATTAGATTTGCAAGAATCCATTACTATACTGCACATATAACTTACTGTATAAAATTTGACAAAGTAGTGGTTAATAGCAATTTTGCTAATGCGATTTCAAATCAACGTATATTCCTTTCCTTGCAATTATATTCTTTACTAAAACTACTAGACGGTAGAACACGTTTGTGAGCGTAACATAATGACATTTCAATGGCGGAGGAATGCATTTTCCTTCAATCATCCAATGATGCTCAGAAATCATCGAAGGTACACAACAGAAAAATAAAATATTCAGTACGAAGAAGAGAGTCTTACCAGGAATTTCATGGTTGCCGATGTGGTCTTCTTCGACGGTAGCTATAAAGCTAATTGCTAGACTGCCAATTGACCCCGCGATATCTGCTTTTATACCCCCGCTCGACCCTGAATCTCGTATCTCTCGCTCTCATTTTTCTACGGGAAAATGTCACGGTGTGCCGTTAACCACTCGGCATGACCTATTTCCGTATGGAAGAATTTCTCTCACGAGTGTGTGCGTATGCTGTTAAACGACGGGACCGAAAGATGTCGCGGATTAATTACACCCCGGCACGACGCGGCGCAGAGGTATATCTCGCGGAGTACTCGGTGATCCCGCAACTCGATTACCTAGTATACTATAAATTTCGCCCGTTTACGTGAGCCAACATTAACCGTTATCATCGCGTCGGCCCGGCTGATTGAATTTACCTTGTCTCCAGGGCTGCAAGACTATTTGATTTAAGGACTCGTCGTACTTGTTGCACCGTTTCCTGATTCCGCGAATGTCACCGTCGCCGCTTTGATAATTTGCATCTCGGATGTGCCCCTCATTTCCGTGAATTCATAGCGCATCCGCTACCCGCGGCGGGATACGCAGTACGAAGAGTGTTTGCGCGTGTGATCGCCGACGGAGGAAAAACCGAATCCTTTTTGAAGCGGATTCCAAGAGAAACGGGTAAGCTTCCATTTTCTATTCGATATTTTGTTTCTCGATCGGTCTCTGACGTGTCTTAAGAATCGTAATTTTATTTCACCTTGTACACTTGATTCGATACATACTCGTTTAAGTTTAAGAATCTTAAAAATTCAAGTATTTAATAGCAGTGGTTAAAACAAGAGGAACCTTCTTAAATTGTTATAATGACTAGAATCAACGATGGTTTTGTTGCGCATATGATGGGAGGTAGTTATTTCGGCTTAAATAAAATGTTCGACAAGTAATTAAAAATGAGTAAAACCTCTGCTGTGAAGTTCTTTCTAGAAACTTTTGGAACGATGTTAATTTGCGTTCATTAATGAGCTGTAAACATTATCTACGGAAGTTCTTCAACCGCGAACTGAATTCAAACAATTTATTGAGTTTTAATGAAATTGCTGTCGTCTTTGAGGGATTTTTTTAAGAAACTTCCATCTATTGATCTTCGTTCTTGAAAGGACTATTGTAGAAAATTGCCGGTAGATAAAGTGCTAAGAATGGCACTACGTACAAAATGACGAGAGATAGATTTAATTAGCACCATTGAAAAGATAGAAAGCAAAACAAATTTAAATTTTAAAAAATCAATATCTTAAATATAATATTATAAAATAAAATAAAATCTTAAAAAATATCTTAAAAATAACTTAAAATATCAATATCAATCAAACATAAATAACTTTGTAAATTTCTTCGTTGCAAATAGAAACATAAAGTAGAACAAGTTTAAAACGAGATTAATCTAATCGTTTTCAACAAAACGGTGCAGAAAATTTATCTAATATCCTTCAAATAACGTTACAATTGATGGATAAATGGACGAGGGTAAGAACGCTTGAGTCAAATGCCAACTATTCTTAGATTTCCGTGTGCAGTAACGGACGTTTGTGTCCTACGATTCCAATTTCATGTAATATGAGTAAACATCGGTCGCCGTGTAAACATTCAAATATTTGCTCAGCGTGACTAGATGGTTAAGCCTGTCGAATCGCCGGGCTACCTGAATACCATATTTCATTCAGGACGACGGAGTCCGAGTTTCTGGCTGCTCCTTAATAACGACCATTTCAGCCACTTCGTCGACAAACTGTCCAATTTGACGACCGGTTGGACTTGTTGCTCTTCGACGGTCGGTCATGTCCCTTTGAAATGGTAATGTGCTCCGGCGCTACGAAGGTTGCGCTAATAATTTTCTCCGGGTCTTTTGACTGCCGGAAACAGGGCGGAGTTCGCGACGCTCTGCACCTCCCCCCTCCCGGCCAGACTCCGCGATGCATCTTTCCCGATGCATTTTCCAGCGACGAGTGTGATTGAAAGCGGAGATTAAAAGGGTGCGACGACGATGTAGCGACGCTTGACAGACTACCGAACAAAGCCGGCAAGGGAAACGCTCGGATATCAGGAGGATCCGGTACTGTCGCCCCTCGTATAGAGAATACTTGGCTGATTGGAGTGGTGTTGAAGCAATTTCCTCCAATTACCGGTAAAGGTGGACAGGTATCGTCCCACGGTTGCGCCCCGATGCCGTCGACGGGACAATGGACCGCGAAATAGAGGCCGGTCGCGCCAGTGTCGACAGTCTCTGGGGTGACGATGTTCCGTAGAGAACAATGGATTCCAATCGACCTTAATCACAAACTAATGTTGACTTCGCTTGACATCGACTCCCTTCGCTTTGATCTTTCGAGTGTGAAATTCTGTCAAGACCGATGTCCACAGATTATACGTTGGATGGGTTTGTTTCGAATCACCCACGATCATTTCACCGAGACTGTCTTAATCGATACCATTTGCCCGACAATGATTTCGTCGACAGTATCGTTTAACAGACATAGTGAAATCACTGACGATGTTTTCATCGACGCTCGTTTCACCGACATTGACTTTACGTTTGCCTGCCAATCGTACTAAATGACTATCAGTAGACATAAAGCCCCAATATCGCGGTGAAACGAGTGTCGATGAAAACAATGTCGGTGATTTCACTATGCCGGATAAACAATATTGTCAGCGAAATCAATGTCGATCAAATGGTGTAAGTTTGGTGAAATAATTGTAGGAGATTTGATACACACTCCTTTGGATTGCTGGAACATGGCGTTCAAAAATTCTTGGTAAACCTCTCCTTGTTCGAAGAAATCTACTTAGTCATTGTCTGTGAAATTCTTCCGGGCGTAAACTTGTTTCGATTGGAATAGCTGAGCACGTCGGTTGTAATCGTGCTAATTCATTTTCGCAAGAGGATAATTGTGAATATAGACTAACTGGTTGTGAAATGTGCACCACCTGAACCACCAGAGTGTATCATAAAACCTTATTGCAAGATGGATGAGAACATAACAGAAAAAGATAAAAGACGTACGGTACATCCAAGAAGCAAATATTAATGAAGTCTGAAGAAGCTCTTGGTTCGTCGCAATAAAAGGTACGTAAAGGGAGAGAATAAAAGCAACCCCGGAAAGTAACGCTGTGATGACCTAAGAGTCAAGTTCTCAATTTTGAACCGAAGATGAAAATATTATACTTTTAAGTGACGGTATTTAAAATTTGATGTCTCGAACTGCCAAAAATAGTCGTAAAACTAATTAAAGTAAGTATTCTGTTAAGTCTTCACGGAAGATCCGACTTGCCGATCAAGTTGACGATTCAAAATTACTTTTGCACTAACCTGCTAAAAGACAAGTAGGAACTTAAATGTAGAAGAAAAAAAAGGTAGGTATGTATAAGAACACATGCTGTCATTTATTTGCATCTACTGTGTACATTCATATAAAAAAAGGTTTTGATGTATTGCTCAGACTAAACCAGCGAAGATTAAATACTCTGACGGCTTAAAGACAAACGACTAATGAGATTCCTCTCCGAAATTGCATGCTTTTATTATAACATATCAACGCATATGAGGTATTGTTATGTACACGGAATACATGTAAAAGATACAGTGTGATGGGAGGTACTAGCGGTGTATGACGGAGATCGTGGCACGGTCGGTTTCAAAGTTGCGGGCATCAGGGGAGATCAGTCGAAGATGTCGGATGATTGTCCGTTCTGGGTGATTACCAATGTCCGCCACCGCTAACGATTCCTCCTACGCCAGCCGGTCCGGCCGCTATACTACCAGATGGCCCAGCAATCAGAGCTGGGGCGGCCACGGGTCCGGAAAGTGCCGCTGGAAGTGACGCAGGTCCGGCCAAAACGGCTCCTGAAAGCAGGTACGTTCGTAATTAGTTCGATTAAGGACATCGGTTTCGGAGCGATGGATAAGATACAGAAGGAATCTCTAATGGATCGGCGAATTTCCTGCAGAACCACAATTTCTGGCTCGAAAGTGCATCTACTCGAAACTGCCATTGATAGTCACAGTTGTATGACTAAAGCAATAGATTTCAAGCAACGACTCCTTATTCATCTGGAAAAGAGGTGGAAGCCACCGTAGGTGGCTAAATTTATGGAGCATTATAGAAAGCAAACGGAAGATTAGATACAGTCTCTCCTTGTGTGGAACAATGCACATTCCATATTTCAAAGATAAAAGACACTTTACCGATCGGGCGCGTTCGATAGGAAAGTAGAACACGTTTCCTAAAAATATATTGGTAAGAGTGTAATTTCTGACGACTTACCCCATGGAGCGCCCCATGGTGCAGCAGCAGCCCAGGGAGCTCCCCAAGAAGCACCAGCAACGCTGCCGGAAACTAGAGAAGGTCCTGCAACGGCTCCGGTGACCACAGCGCCGCCATCTACCGCACCGGAAATGCGAGCAGGTCCGACGGCCGGGCCCGCCAAGGCGGAGGGTCCAACGATGGGTCCGCTGAGAGCGGCGGGCCCCAGGATCGGCCCGGCTAGGGCAGCTCCGGGAGCCCAGGACGGCGCTGCCGACACGGTGGACAGAGCCGCGACAAGGAAGACCGCTACCAGATTGCACATGTTGAAGAGGAAGTCGAAGGGCTTGACGGCTGCTAAGCTTGTAGAAGAGTTTGCCTCGGTGGCTGGAGTGGATGTGCTGACATCGAACGGCTTCGATGGCGCTTTTATAGGGGCATTGTTGTGCAGTCTTGGTCTCTGCTGCTCCCGCCAACCCCAAGGGCGGGGCACAGGACACGCCAAACATTCTCTGCGGGTTGGCCTGGCCGCGTGGCCGTTTCTACGCTTATCAGCAGCGCCGGCCCGCCCGACAACGCACGAACAAACGCTTAACGCCTCGCAGCCTACGGGGGTCACGTGCTCTATATCCAACTGTTGCATCCGTTTCGATACGTTTTTACGATTGCGTTTAACCTTGCAGAACACATTGCACTCAGCCGGACAGAAAGATATATATCGATAGCGTAAGGGAATTCAATCCAACGTGTAACTGTCCCGGTGGCTGTGTCGTGTACCCGGTCACTAGCAAAAAATGTCACCGCGGGTGACCTGTCGATTCGCGTTATTTTCTCATTTGATTCAGCCTCTGTTAAATTGCGGATGCAAAAATCACGCAAACAGCGCGGCGATTTTCGATGCTGGATAGATAGCACATTTTTGTGTGGTCATTTCTTATCGAAATCTTCGATCAAATATTCTTCGATATCAGAATCGTTGGTACATTTATGCCAACAAACAGTAATATGAAAATTTAATTTAGTCCATTAGGGTTAACTTAACACCAACAGTGACTGATCTCACATTTTTTTATTTTGAAATCATTCAATTTGTAGAGGTACTTTTGTAGGACATGATTAAGTAAATTTCTTAAGTCAAGCGTGCGGTATAATAAAAGTGGCAAGAGGTTTAAGCAAGTTCAATTATTTTTAGCACTCGGTGAGTTTAACTTTTATCTACGTAATGTTCCTTGGTATACCATTGTAACTATCCATTCATGACAAATGATGTGTAAGTAAAATGCAGAACAGTAGTCAGCTGAAAGCATGTCATCGTTAACTGATAAGAATTATTCGAGAAAGAAACAAATTTTGTGCTAGCATCTTGCCAATGCCGCAGAAAGCTTTAGACAATGTAGCAGTTACAGCAAATGCCGATTGACGTTCCCAGCATTTTTAAGGATTCCGCTACTCACAGGAAGTTCGCTTAATTACGAGAAACGTTACATCAGATCGGATTGAAGCCTACTCACCTCTCTTTCATTGTTAATTTCCATATGTATTAACGCTATGCATAAAAGTATTCACATCCAGAAGCAGGTTTCATTCACGACGATTCCGATCGTCATACCGAAGACGGTGAAATATCACGGCCAATCGGTTGGCACCGATCGTCGCGACCTTCACAGCCAAGAAGACCGGCCTCGTCCTATCCCTATCCTCCTCTCTCCCCCGATTTCGTGATGAAGATACGCTGAATTAGGTGAGCACGCGTCGGCAGTCGAGCCCATTACGCGTTGCATTGTTGCATCCGTTTAGGCGAGGCTCGGGTCGCGTAGCCCACGCGCCGTCCCCGGGCCGAGATTGTCGTCTGGAATGACGGTGTCATTGTAGTCGGATATACGCGTGTGTTACGGTGGCAGCAGGCCTCGCAATGGATCACCGACCGTGCCACGGATCGTTTGGAATATCATTGTTGGGCGTTGCGTGCACTTTCGAAGGTGACAAAGGTGACCGGCGACGCGATTGTTCGAATAATTGTTCCTCGGTTCCGTAAAATTCTCCGGGGGACGACTTTAATGCCACGCCTCGTTTACGAGAGCACGTACGACTCCGTTTTTCCTTTTTTTTCACCCGATGAGGCGTTCTGTGTACCCACCATCGACCCTGCACGCCTAGAAAATTATTGCACTTTCAGGTCACTGGCGATCGTAGTGGGAGTCAATAATCGTTTTTTTTCTTCGCATTTTCGCTTTATCTGTAACTTGTGTATTCTCGAACTACGCGAAACGCTTTATGCAAAACGTTAATGGTAAAGTTACCGACATTTTCAGATTTATTTTCTGATTCGAAACAATTCGGATCCCAACATGTAATTTTGAAATAATTTTGCACCGAGAAAAGTTCGTTTCTTGATGAAAAGACGCTGCAGGGTTGAATTAGTTTTACAACTGCTTCAATTAAAATTTTCGTTTCGCAGTTTCCAATATTTTACATGCAGAAATATACGTATATCGAGAACATCAAATCTTTTATTCGAGTATCTATTTTGAACATTTTACGACTCGTGACGCTATTCCAGAATGCCGTCAAATATTTCTATGCAGATTCCAATGTTATTGCGCGACAACACACCAAAAACAAGAGTGACATGTACGATTTATGTCATTGCAGAATTTTTACGAGATTTTTGTGTAATTTCGATTGCCGTATGTACCTGTAGATGGAAATGAAAGAAAAAAGAACACGCTGTTAGAATATTGGCAGGTCACCCAATAGGCCTGGAACACCGACGTCCATTTTCCACACGGAAGTAATGCGTATCGGCGCATCCTGTAACCGGTTTACCATTACAAAGCCTGCAACGGGATGAAAGAGGATTACCAAAGTCGTTTACAGAAGCGAATTCGGCACATTCGTTAATCACCGTTGGAGCGACGTACGTCGTTTCCGATCCCGTTCTCTTTTAATCAAACACTGCAGTTGTCCAGAAAAATTCGATTGGTTTCTCTCAAACGACTGGAAGAATAAAAAATACATTTTCACTTTACGGTGATTGTTATGAACGGAACAGCGAATGACAATAATAGCAGCGAAAAAATATTAGAACTGTACGTGCGATATCGGAATATATATGGGTTTAAATCAACGTTATATTTGTTCAATTCGAATTCTCTGTCCATTCGCCGCATCGTCCGAGCTGCTGAACTTTTGATAGTAAACATTTTTAGACACGAGTATGATGCTTAATCATTGTTAAGACAATTAATTATGCAATATTTTTATGGATGAGTATAAATTCAATCTATTGATTTGTTGACTGATATGAACGTTACTTGTGTGAGTATATGCTTAACAGATACATAAACATAATTGAACAATGAATCCATGGATATAATATAATTAGTCAGTAGGCAGTGTTACAAAATCTGCATTTCTCAACATTTGTCAGAATAATATTCGTTTTAAAATTCAGAGGGAAATATTAGATGTTAAAATCGTTTCGACTTCTAAAACAATTATAAATTAATTTCTGCCATTTCGGGATTCTAGAACACCTTGACAAAAGAAATGACATCCATATGATTCGTATTGTTATCTATTCCGAGCCGAGCCGAGAAATTTTCTATCACGCGACTCCTTTTACGCCTGATTTAAAATTATTTCGTACAATGTATATTAGTATTACAATATTAAGAAATCTTTCATTGGGAACGCGATTCGCAGTGGTCGAAGATGAAACAAGATCGTTAATAGTTTTGATGAAAATTTAATAATTATCCTGCAGGTGGAAACGTTACCGAAGAAATTGCAACATTTTAAATTCGATTTATTCGATCTATTCGATTATATTTATTCGATCGGCGCGCTCGAAACCGGATTCGCAGCGCGGAAGAGTGTCTCCAAGGTGTGGTCAGCGTCTCCAATTTGACTCAGGATTGCAACACGCGGCGGTAAATTTTTGCATTGACAGATCGAGCTTTTGCACCCCGTCACGGTTCAGGAGATTGCGGGCGCAGCCCCGCCCTTACCCCCAATAAGTTCACCGACCCACGTGCTCGCTGGTGCCGTCTATAAAAGCTCACTTAGCATCAGCTTGAACGGCAATGTTCGTCCGTAATGGCTGATGGAAAGTCGCTGCTCGGGATCACGGTGGCTTCCGTTTGCTCAGCGTGGCCTCTCCGCGATTACCACCCGATCGGTTAGGGTTGGTAGCGACCGGAGGCTACGAACGCGCAGATATCGCCGGATCGCGCTGCCGAGATTTAATTGGAGCCATCTTCGAATGGATTGCCCCGACCCCCAATGGCGTTTATCATGGAAGATGCCGCCATCATAGATCTCGCTCTCGAATCCATGAATGCCTGGTACTCGATAGTCGCATCGGTTCCCGAGGTAAGCGTTAATCACATATATTTGCCCTCCCATGAGTTGCCGGAAGAGTCGAGAAAGAATCGTGTTTTCGTTTGTCTATTCTCGTTCTCGGAAAGGAACCAAAGCACATCGGTGTTCCTTCATTTTCGTGGCATTGCTCGCTGCGAGAACGTATCGTAGAGAACTTTATTTCCTCGTTTCCATGCCACTTTTCAGGACTTACTATGTACGGGGTATCGCGAGCACTACAAATATCCGATTTGCACCAGACATATAGCAGCCATCATTTCTATTTTTTCGGTAACGGTACGAAATACCGTATCCGACGATTTGAAAGATGGAGGCAACAACTGGAATAAATCTCGTGATTCCGATCAATCTTTAAATACCGACGTGTTCTCGTTTATCCGCGTGCGATCCATGCGTAATCCTTTTTGACACGGCCACTATGCCGGACCATAAAATGATGTCAATATCTCTGGCGAAGTTAACGAATTTCTCTCTGTATCTCTTTCCCTGTGATTTTTGTATTCCCAGGCGAGTCACGGGTCGAGCGTCGGCGGCCATCGTCCACGGTAGCTCCAGCTCCCCGTCGAAGGATCCATCGAACGACCTTCCTCGATCTCCGGCAACTCGCGAGGCATTAACGATCCAGCCATAACCGTATCTACCTCGTTATCGGCCGCACCTCCTGTCATTCTCGTTCGAAATAGCACAGGGGTTCGCGAGGAACGCGAAAACAATCTAACTTACGTGCTTTATGCTCAACGAGATTGTTACAGTAGGTACGTTCCCGGTAGTCAACAACCTGTCACTGTTACGATTTCGACCCATGATCATTTGAATGATTTATCACGATTGCGCTAGCGCTCCGCGGATTTCGTTCGGTCTTCAGCCTGTTTCAAGGATCTTGTAAAAATTTACTGCTATTAGAACCATATAGAGAATTCTACATCAACATTAAGTGCTCTTGGGCTTACGAACTTCAGCAATTACATGGGGAATGTCTTGTATGACGGATTGTTAGAAAGAAAAAAGTTATTGACAATTATGCTATTGAACTCGAAATCGTGACAAGCATGTTAGATTAGAATAGTTGAAAAGTATTTTAATTTAAACACTCTAAATAGAACGCGTATATATAATAATATGTATAATAATATATACGCTATGATATTATAATGTATACATATATAATATTCACAGAAATGGTTGTGTGGAACAGAGTTATGAAATAATTGAAAGCTTGAATCAGAACAAAATATTAAGTTGTCTACTAAATTAGTGCAAAATTAGTGTAAAACATTACGCATTTTTTAAAACATTCGATTTAGACAAACTAGACTTCATAAATATAATTCTTTACAATATGGAATGAGAAAGTTTCCAGCGCCATTCAACAAATGCTAGGACCGATGGTTTGTTTTCAATGGCAAAAACATTTTTAAAAATACAGTTCCACGTTAATAAAAAATTATGGGTTCTTATTGGACAAGCTACTGCAAGATATTTGGAATGTTTCTCACATATTACCTAACTAATTATGGTTCATTTTTTATCTAATCTTCGGCAACTCAGTGTTAATAACAAGTGAAAGAAAATCGGACTTTAGGTATTAACAAATAATTGATGGCCAACGTTCTTGTGCGTTGAATTACATTTTATAAAGTCACTTAAATTCTGACTCGACGAATCTTTTAACAGAAATAAATTCGTAACTGATTCTCGATTGTATAAAATGATTTGAAAAGGGCAATATATTTGTATAAAGTCTTAGATTTGATGAGAAAATAGCGTAAACGTACACCAGTCCCATAAATGTATCTACACGACACGTTTTTTCCGAATGTTGAGTTGTAAGCTAAATTCGAATTCGATCTAGCTCATAAAATTTAAACCACATTGAGGCGTTCCAAGAAAGTTACTGGGGAACGAGCAATAACTCTGAACGAATCTCTCGCTCGTTGCGTTTAACTCGATGCATTTAAGCAGAGCACCGAAGACAAAGCAAATGAAGAGTAACGAACTTCTGGGCCATTTACATCGAAAATCTACCTCACCCGCTCTTAGAATAGAACGAGTCCCTTATTTCCTAACAATTATACGCGAGCGCATTGTTAAAGGACCCCAGCAGAGCGCGCGCCATGATTGTCCGCATCGAAATAAATAACACATTTACATTTTGCATAATTGAAAATCCAGCAATCCTGCAATGGATCAAAAATAATCTTGGTACTGAAAGCGTCTATACATAGTATACGTTCGCAAGATATTATAATAACGCCGTGAATACATCAACGGGATACGTAACGTATAAAATGAAGACAACAATCATGTACATAAATATTCACGTTTTTGTAAGTAGTTATATTTTGTATTGTAAAATAGTTGCCTTTTTCTGACAATAGAAAAGGAAACGGAAACGTGTACAGTATTTTTTTCTTCAATAGTCTTACCAACTATTTCCATTATCGATTATAGTTGCAAGCGTTTATGGAAGAAAACTGTGTAATTTATGTTGCAATACATCGTAGCTAACAATGTTTAAATAGCAAATCTGCCGAATCTACAAATTATTTATATTTATATCTTGTAAAAATATTTTAGTCACTGCTACATACTCAGTTCGATAGAAAAGTTTGGGCAAAATGAAAAAATTTGCATACCTTGCATATGGAAAGCGTGTTAACCCTTCAGTGTGTAACCCTTCACTACGGGTCATTTAGGGTTAGACGACTTTGTTTAACTCTTAATTGGTACAATAATTTTTACAAATATAACTGATCTGCTGGGATCATGATAGACCTCAAATAAAGATGATGAGAAAATGTGTTAATCTAACTTTAGATAAATCATCCATTCCATATCATTCTTAGCCACCTAATGTATACGATAATAAAAATATGGACAATTGAATTTTTACCATAAAATGTCAGAAATACTTGATTATACCAGCGAAGAGTTTACTTTTTCAAAACGGGCTTTAAACGTTAAATATTTCACGTTAAATGTTTAATTGACACACGTATGTCAAATTAGAGATTTCGATGAGTATCTCAGAATTTTCTCAGATTTTGTTTGCATACTGAAATCACAAAAACTTAGAACAGCAAGAGAAGAGCAAAGTTACATAGTACCACTAACGACAGTAGGTGGTATTTTCCTTTCAGAAAAATATCCAAATGATAACTTCAAAACCAGTTTGTAAAGTAAAGAATGCTACTAAATGGGAAGAAAGTAACAAGCCGACACGTTATTGCACATTTATGGTTTTTAGTTTCCACTGTCCAATGGAAGTTCGATCGCAAATAGGTGACCTTTCAGAATTCGTAGTGGATTGGCGCGTTCTCGCAATGCAATCATCGATGTTGAAACGGAAGGTTGTGCAGGTGATGCACCGTCGAGGGGCCATGATGTTCCCATAGAAACGGAACCACCTTCTTCGAACCTGCTTCCTGATATTCATCCTTGTAGGTAACGGCGTAAAAGAGATCCCGGTCCCGCGATTTTGGCAATAAATCTTCCCCGAGGAGCAGAAAATGTAGGTATGGTTATATGCAAGTGATTCTAAGGTTCGCATGAATCATGTGATAAATCGTCCGCTGCTCTAGATTCAAGTGGGCTTTTTAGGGCAGCGTTGAGCTTATTCTACGCTGCAAATCGTATGGCAATTTGCTCTGGAAAACCGTATTCTAGCATTAAAAATTTATAAATTCAATTCGTTTCGTTATGTGTCGACTCTCAACATTTGTCACATTTCTCTATTGCAAAGTTTATCACGTTATCACGTTTATCACTTTGCTGTATTGCGCTTATAATTTGGAAACTATTGCAATGTGACGAATATTTTACTCATCATTGGGAATGGAGAATATTGTACTTAATATTACTCTGCAAAATTATAATATTATATATGTTGAAAATAGTTTAATAGTTAAATATACTATGTTGGAAATAGTGTGACTATTAAAAATACTATGTTCAAAATGGTGCAAAATACTAGGTTCGAAATAATGTTAAAAATATACTATGTTGAAGTTATTATTATCATTTTACTCATTTTATTCATTTTATTCATTTTACTCATATTATCGCATTACTCAGTTTTATGAGGTTTTTCTATTACATTGATATCAATGTATTTAACAATCAGATAAACTTACGTAAACCAGGAAAACATGATGCTAAAAGTTTTTCATCTCAAGTAATTGAGTGAAATTATCGAATCATTCTAAAGACAGTACAATCTAAAATTTGACAAAATGTGTGACGAAATGCTACAATTCAACAGGTTGAGTGTAAGGTTAAGAAGTTAAAGGTTAACAATCTAGGATGAATATCCTATGCGACAAAATTCACTCGTCTGCAACAGTTTAAATAGCCATTGTTCTACAGATAAAAACCGTTACATAAAAATAGTTCACGGTCGAAGTATTTCTTGCAGTACGAGCCAGTTTAACCTTAACGAGACACACGGTAATTGTCGTGTGCTGATCCTACGATAAATTCCTTGACCGAGCGTAAGGAGAGATAACGTTGAAAATTCTCGCCGTCCCTTGTACAAACTTTTACAAAGCGTGCGCGCGACGTTCGTTAATTCAATGTTATTCAAATTGCATGTTTAAACACCTGTGTCCACTGACCTAGGTAACAAGAGATTTTTTCTTGGACCTTTGGCGGAATGAGAGCTCTGGCGACCCATGTAGATCTATTTACCACTGAAAACTCCCCTAATGGTTAAGGAATGTAACACACTTGCACTTAGCTAGGTATCTTTTTAAATGATTTTTAAATGCTTAACGCATTCATTGTCTTGTGTATCGTACGTGATTCGCAGTTACGATCAGTTTTAAGTAATATAAACTGGTATAATAAATGACAGATTAAGATAACATATTCCACATCTGTTTTATAATTGTGAACGAAAGCCATTTAATGCGGAACGTGACATTTTGAAATCTGTCACTGTTTTGAAATGTTTAAGAATATGTGATCTACCTAACACATTCCAAGTATCACCTTGGTATAGTAAGAATGAAAAAAGTGTGCAGAATTGTTTGAGATAATGAACATTTTTGCATCTTTTGCAATTAAAGGGGAGAATATTTTTAAACTGCTTTCATTTGAAAATTGAATCTTCCAAAATCAACAGCACGGAAAGAAACTGTTTTGCAAACTCCTGTTCAACGTACAAAGATCGCTACGTATCGCGTACTGACCATCGAAACACATAATGTGTTGCATAGCCCTTTGGGAAACGTAATCTCGTCTATGTTTTCTGATCATCAGTATTGTTCGTAAGTAAGAATGGTCGTTCCTATTTTTGGTGCCAACAATTCTATGTTTAGATAACAGTTCAAAGGTTTAATCTTATCGAACAACGATGCGGGAATTCGTGATCAATTAGTGATCAATTCTGATCCTGTCAGCGACATACAATCAACAATTGACGAACCGTATCAGAAGTCACGTTTTCAATGACCTTATCGTTTTCTGCAGCTCTCGATCCGGCATATATCGTTTTAACGGGACGGATCTGTGTCAACTGTTCAAGTCGATTCCGGTTCCTTGTACGTTAAATTATCGACCCGCACAATCCTCGAACGTTACAGGGAGATAAGCATTACAAACCACGGGATCGGTAACGATCTACTAGATCCATTTGATAGCTTTAATTCTGTTCACAATAAATGCCACATTTTGCATACGTATTTCTAGGAATGAATTTTTCACAATAATTCATGATCATTTTCAATGCTGTGGGTGAATTAATTAATCCAGATATGCTTCGCCATTGATAATCCACCAAATTCGTATTTTAAATAGGAGAGACTAATTTCTAATTGATTAATTGAGCAATTGTTATATATATAATATATATCTAATATTATATATATATATATATAATATTATATATATAATCATTGACAGAGACAGCAAATAATTTTGTTTTAACTGTTTGCGAATTTTTGAGCAAAAAAGATTATTTTTAAAATCATTTAGAAAGATGAAGACAAGAAACAAAGTACTCTTTTAATATACGAGACTAGAAATAAAATACAATTAGGCACATCAAGTGCCCAAGAGAATATCCTGCGCAACTATTTTTGAGAAACACATAAGGACTGAAGGTCTAGAAAATTAATTTTTGTACCGATGTAAATATAAACTGATATAATTTTAATTGATTTTTAATGAAAAGTGTGAAGTTCAAGAATGCTGAACCTTTTAGTTCAATGAGTTAGTACAATTTCGAGGATATCTTGACGATGGACTTATGAAATCACTATGCAGACAGGCAACATATTACGTTAGAACTCCACGCGACTCCTTTAATCGAAACGGAAGCAGCTGATGCCGGTAATAGGCGGGTAACTAATTTACGGCTCGATAAAGTGAAGAGATAATGAATTTACATCGACGATAAAGGACAGAGGACGTTTCAGGCAACTACGGATCGGGTTGAAAAAACTAAGCTGTTAATGGATAATAATAATGGTTATCGTAATTAGACAACATATCTGCTGGTTGTAATAATTGAATCGTATTTATCTATTACCATAGGAGATCAGAATGAAAATTACAGTATAGACGAGAGACCGTGTCCGTAAAAAAATACTCCACACAAGGCGATCGTTGTATCAAACATTGTACTATCTATTTATTTAAAAACGTAATTATAAAAGTGTGTCACACGCGGGGAACATCGTGTAATACAGATCACCGAGTTCGATATCTCGATGGACTGTCCTTAATGGGGATTCAACTTCCAACTATCGTAAATCTTGTAACTCGACGCGGTTGGTATCGAGAGGTTTCCAAAACTCTTCGTTTCTTCACAGTTCGCATTCTCTACCAATGGCCGGTGTGGATTCCACCATGCCCGGTTCCATGAGCCGTGATTTTGCCGGAGGGACCAGCGATTACTACCGAACCAGCGTTGGGCCCAGACACGGCTGCGCTTCCTGCGTGAGGCCCAGAGAGGACTGCTCCGTGAGATGCCGGTCCCGCGAGAACTGCACCGTGAGATGCTGGACCTGCGAGTACTGCACCGTGAGCGGCTGGCCCTGCATAAACCGTTCCATGGGATGCTGGACCCGCCAGCACCACACCGTGTCCACCATTGCCTCCGTACCCTGCGTACCCTGCGTATCCTGAGTAACCTGGATAGCCAGCGTAACCGTATCCTGGACCTGCGTAGGCTAGTCCTACAATTTCATGAATGGTAATTTTTAAACTCTCATACACGTTATTTAGAAATAATTACAGAAGTGATCCTTAAGATGCATTTCACGAGAAATGTGCAAGAACCTTTTCATTCTACTCATTTTAACTTCAGGCTTGAACACTTTGACTACCATGGCAACAACCTCAAAATTTGCATAAAATTGAGATACTTTATTTGATTCAATTAAGATTACAGAGTTAAGTTGTATGACATTAATTATTCTTTCTCACGACATTCATACATGTTTTAGATCCTAATAAAGTTAGGAAGATATAATAGATTATTATAAAAATCAATTTTCAAATCTCAACAAATAATTCTGTCATCAGAGTGTTCATTCTTCAGGTCTCCAATGGGACTTTTTTTAAAGAAATCGGAAATTTCCTATCAATTTTTTTTACACATATTATCCATTAATGTGAGTATATTATTTATTCTTTAAGGTACAAATATTTCAACTTATACGAGCTGTGCGATGCTACCAAAGATTATCTTTCGAAAGTAATGTTCGTTATGGAAAGTATTTACTTCAATCCCATTTCTACGGAACTGTGTCCTTATTTGTCCTTACATATCTTACTTGTCCTATTTCTTACATAAGTAACATTATTTCTCGTATTTCAATTGCCTCGTATAATTTTCGTGATGTGAAAACGTACCGTAGTTAAGTAATTGTATCTTTAGACAAGCAAAGATAAGAATACTCACCACTTGGTCCGTCGTAGGGTCCACCGTAACCTTCAACATGTGCGGGACCAGCAACGGATGCAGTGACGACCGCTGAACCAGCAACTGCACCAGAAACGTGCACCGGGCCAGCAACGGATCCAGATAACCTTGCTGGACCTATCGAAGGCGCAGCCAAGACAGCTGATCCCACGTGAGGACCAGCGACACTGGTTGATCCCAAAGATGGACCAGCTACTGCCACCCCGTGAGCGTATCCGAGATGGCCACCGTAGCCTCCGTGACCACCGTAGCCTCCGTGACCACCGTAGCCTCCCCAAATAGCTTCGCGACGCTGGCGCGGCGCAGCTGCGGTGGAGGCAAGCAAAGCTGCCAGAATCAGCTGGAAATTCGAAGGCAAGTAACAATGTTTTAAAACATTCATCGCACTTATTAATACGCGCATGAACTTTTCAATTAAGAAGTTTCCCATGTTCCGTTTTTCATAATCGAAATTAATTGATATCTTATAATTTTGATCGAATATATTTCTATTACGTTTTGAAGCTAAAATTGAAAACTTCGTGGTCTAGTTGGTTATATCAGGGTGAAGTGTCGTAGATATCTAGCGGTATCAATTAATGCACACTTTATAAATATGTATTATTTTCACGAAAAGCAATGACTTCGTCTAGAACAACATGTTTCTGCACTATGTTGGGAATTATTTTCCCAAGGTGTGACTAAACAACTCTTGCATATATGTTTAATATATGCACCTAGGAATATTGAATCCTTAAATTGTGGGACCTATGTTCATTTCTACCCAGAGCCACAAAAATGTTCTATTTAAATTCTTATTTTCTATAAACAAGACCAAATTTTTGATCATATTGTTCCCACTCAGAAAGTCAACCTTGGTCTCAAGGAAACGGAATGAATAATATGTGGAAGAAAATAGATACAGACAAATTCGAATAGGTATAACAAAAGTTGTCATTAAATTGCAAAAGTTGTTCTGTTAGCTTAGAAATGTCTCCGACCATCCTTCAAACGGTAAGGAACAACAGCTACGAATACTCTATACGAACGAATTAGCGGCATCTCGTCAACACTACCGAGTCCCGCTCCACGAGACAACAAAAAGACATACGCGCGCAGATGTCACTTTCGCGGATAATCCGTGTGCGAACGATAAAGGTATCGGCGTCGCCCGCGAGAAGTGTAAAACTGGCACCGCCACAATGTCACCTTCACCGTACCCCGAACTTCAAGATCCGATATGGATCGGCGATCCACGACGATGTGGCGCGGTAGAAAAATCACTGCTCGACGCTTCCGACAGGCGCAGCGGGATCGGATACTTACGAGGGCCTTCATCTTTGCCGACCGACGATTGCTGAGTGTGCCCACGGATGACTTGGTCGGACTTTATATACTACTCCAGGATCTCGACCGCGCCCCCGTTGATCCCTTCAAATCATATCCGCTGATGGTGCAGCCTCGGCCATTGTGTAAGAAGTTCACCATCCGGCACACCCACCCCCGGGATGCGGGTCCCATTGGTTGACCTTCGGCCGCGGATCGTTGAGAAACAGTCATTTCCACGCGGAACGGAATCCGGCGAATTTTTTCTGCCGCCATTGTTTCTTCATCGTTTCATCACGGCCCGGTGAACCGAACCGTGGACAATCGGTCGGGTCTCTCTCCTCGAGTCTCGTTTCCAGAGTGCCGAAGAGGAGTCTGTAAAACAAAACGACGAACGGATCCCCATCTCCCTTTGACGCGACCCGTCGATACATTTATCGCGTCTGCGACGTCGCAGTACCCTATAACTTGGAAGAGGCAGAGAGACGGAGACAGATTCTGTTTCTTTCAAGAAAGTTTCGAGGCTTGCAAAGAGTCCAGGATCCTCTTTGTCGGCTGACGAACTTGTGTCGTTTCGCCAGGCGCTCCGATGGTATCGAATCTCTCCGTTCGTCGAGCCATTCGTGAGAATGCTTCGTCTTCGCTGCGGATTACCCGCCTCTCCCGGCGTTTCGATGGATCTCCTTTTGTGATCCGCAGCGAATCGCGCGCTTCGACGTAAATATGATGCGACCCTAACTCCCGGGGCACGAGGAGAAATAGCTGTCGCGAGGGGAACACTCGGCTCGCAGGCGGGATAAGTAGAGTCACTTTCGATTTAATCGCGCATTCCGAACAAAAGAATCGGCAGCGCGGAGGCGATTGCCACGGGATTAGTGTAATTTGCGATTTTACGTGGCGACTGAGTGGTCGGAGGCTTGATCTTTAACCTCGGGTGTAATTGGCATCGACAGCAGCGCATTTGCATTCGCAAATGTTAATTGGCTATGGATCTTTATGCAAATTGCAGTTCTATGGACAGAACTTATATAGAGATTTATTCATAATGCTGAATATATTTATCGCGCAAACATAATATCAGATAAAATCTTTTATTGCTTCACGACGTTTCTGACGAAAATGAATGAAGTATTATCTTAAGATCGTCTGAATGAAGAATTCCAGCAGCTGAATTATTTCAGTTTTTCATTGTGAAATTACTAATTCGATTACTTGATTTTATGATTTTACGGACCTTTTTGTTTCCTTCTATGTAACTCCTCTAGTAAATTTCTAACTCATTGCTATATGACTAAGATATAGAGATACGTATATGGTGCTCAGATAGAAAGATTTCCAGGTCAAATATAAAACTAAGATGTTTAAATTGTTAAGAGTGGAAATATATCTTCAGTTAATTACGATACCATACAATCGACTTAAACGATTCTTATTTGGCCGAAGGATCGGCCGTGGCAATAGTTACAGGGATCCACGGAGGATCAAAACAAAGGATAAATAGCTACATATATTGAAACGTGATTCATATCACGTATTTTTCTTTTCTCACACTTCGTATTCTCAGTTAGTCGAAAAACCGTGGGCGGCGAGCAACGCGTCATCCTCGCGAGTGAAGCAACCGATCGGTTAGCAGCGGCAAGTCGAGCGCTAACATTATGGCTGGGAAAGAGTCACGTTCTCAGGGATTAATACGGTTTTCTACGCTATATTGCCTGCAGACGAAGTTACGGGCGTAAAGCGTGTCGAGCCGAACGTGACCTTTAATCCACAGTCGCAACAAGAGACGCGATCTTCGATGCTCCGGTTACCGATACAGGTTTCATTCTTCTTTCAAATTGCATTCTTCTTTGCATAATACAGTTTAGTTATCTTACAGGTGATCATAACTTTAAAATAACGTTAACATCATCGTCACCAGCTTTTTGTTTATTAATCGAATGCAGGAGAAAGGACAATCTAGGAATTAAAATATAGTTATATCTTTTTATTAGGTACTCTGTTAAATCATTTCAAACTGAAACTATAATAATTGATAAATACAAGAAAATTTGATCTTTCAATATATATTTTTAATAGGTCGAAAATAGTGTAACAATATTCTGAAATTGTATTAAATTCTTCACAGTGTTGTACTTTTCCTATTCAGTTTTGTTGTAAATAGATAAAATTCGCAGTTTGATCATAATTAAAACTATTATTATTATCTTCCCGCTTGACGGAAGAACACTTTCATCCGACATAGCTTGTTTCAATACACATTTTCGATACATTGAGAATATTATCGAAATTACGAATTGTTTTTAAAATTTATAATTCGTAGTGTAGTTTGTGTTCGCTACAAGTGCATGAGAGTACTCAGTTTAACATAAGCCAGTTCATGGTGTATAACAAGCGACCCTGACACCAATAGTCGAGGGTTAATCGGATGAATAGGTATCTAATGTCGCGTTTAGTATCACCACAGAAACAATCGAATTAATGTGAGAATGTCGTACTTAATAGAACAAACCGCAGTCAAACGGGATCTTAGGGTATTGCGGTAACGAGTAGGACCTTTGTGGTTGTTGCTGGAACGATATTACCCGCGGAACAATTTACTGACAATTACATTGGCGTCGGCAGCAATCGCGTCTTGAAATTCGTATTTGGAACGATCGAGGAGGAACGGCTGCCCCACACAGATTGAACGTGATCAATGCTAATGGTGAGACTGACATTTGCAGTCATTGTCTGTGCCGCTAAGCGGACGCAATACTTTGGGATTCTTATGGGAGCAGGGTAGCCTACTAGCTGCTCCGTGCGGAACCGAGACTAAAGTCGCACTTGCCCGAATCGTTTCTTAATTTTGAATTTAGTGCCTCCACACCGTCGTACAACCATACCACGATTATTTTTGTAATGTTGTATGTTCCATTGCGTAATATGTACACAGATCACAGATTAAAAGAGTTTTATTGAAATGATTCATATCAATGCACTTTCTTAGTAATTTGCAATTTATTGCTGCGACTGACTCAATAAATGATCTAATTCCCTCGGTAATCGGTATTGTTGCAAACAATATGAGAATTCTATACCGCTTTATAAAGTAAACAATAAAGCATGGAATTGTCTTCATCATTCGGAAGGTTGAGTTGTAGCTATAAGTTGATTTTATTCCGATTGAAATGAATCGTTAACCAAATCTTTAACTGTATAAATCAGAATCTAAGTTATAACCTATCGCAATAATCATTGGAACATTAAAAACAAATGTAACATATAATAACTACATATAACAACATATAATGCTTAAAATGTCCTGTTTTAAAACGGAAGAAACTTGGAACGTGAGGAAGACCAAAAGACAGAAAATAACAAACGAAAGTACAGAACGTGGTTTCCTAACGCGTGCTCTAGAAAATTTTGAAGGGGATTTTTTGAATTTCTAGTCACTTTATTTTTCTCGTTTTCTATCTAACTTTCGAAGAATCAAAAATTACTACACTTGCAAATTTTGATAATCTAATTGAAACAGGGGTTGGATTAAACGAACTTCGAAAACGAGATTCTAAAGCAACGATGTAGAATAAAAAGAAAATTTTTTGCGCAAAACCGTGGCAAGTTGACAATCACGTTATTCATTCCATTAATACTTTTCGCAGATAACAACAGCGAAATGCTCATTCCCGGAGCACGCTGTTTTCTGTGTGTCAAGACCCCGATTCTTTACGGCGCGGTCGGTCGGCTCGTTAGCGTTACGTCCGCAGTTTGTTTGAACATACACGAGAAACGTAATCGGTGGCAGAATGAAACACTGAATTATGTATGAACACGCGTACGGACCTTCTCTCTTTCAAAATGACACGGGGACCAGCGTCGACGGCCGACCTGCAAGGAGAGGTCGTGTTCACCAGAACGTTATGGAAATTCTGAGAACGCTGTTAAACGATTCGTTCCCAACATCACGGTTTCCTCGACGGCCGAGGAGGATCGCGCAGAACACTCGATGAAAATTCGCGGTTTTGGACATATGCGTAGATGTTATTCGTACTGTTTCCCTATGCATTACTAACAGAAATGCGTGTGCGAGTTTACAGTGGTCAAAATTGGACAAGTTCCAAAGTTAGTAGACAGAAAAAGAAATCCGTATTTTATACACGTTCCTCACAGTTGATGAAATAATTTAAAAAATGCATTTGGTACCTCTCGGTAACTTATATACATGTTGAAAATTTTATTGAAATCGGTTTAAGCATAGTCAAGCTACAATCACTGATTCCGATTCATCGATTTCGATGAAATTTCCAACACGCGTATAAGTTACGAGAGAGTATCAAATCCACTTTTTAAATTTTCAATATAGGCTCAAATGAAAAAGTGAAGAAGCGAGAGAATTTTTATACTTCTTTTATTCCAAGCAATAGCGAAGTTAGAAAAAAGTATTTTAGTCATTGTACAGTGACCTAGTCTCTCTAACATTTACAGGAAAACTCAAGTCATTTAGATCAGTTTTAAAAATGTTATACCGTTTTAAACGTGTTGACACAGTTTTGTTCTTGACTGTATGATCCAATTTTCGCAATCCTTACACTGCTTCCAAAATCGACATGTAGCTATTTCTAGCTTAGTGTTGTCGACTTCTAGTGGAAGAGTAACTAAAATATGAATAGCAAAATCTCTGAGCGTCTTCGAAATTGATTGCATTATTTTCGTCCTCGACAAGGTTAAAACAAAGAAAATAGGATACCGAGTATTCGAAAAGAAGTGCAATGTCGAAGACACGAGATCGTTCGACGGAAATCAAGGTGGAAACCGCGGTCTTATTCATAGCCGCGAAGTTCCGTTCGATGAGGCAGTCAGTCTCATCGGAGATTCAGTGACGAAATGACCTTGGCCGCAAAACCCAGGCTCGTATGCCTCGTATAAGGAGATTCTTCTGGGAACTCGTGTAGGAATCGCACACCCTCGAGAATGAAAGGACCACGCCTGATCGCCGATATGCCAGGCCACTCGTCTGATTCCCGTTGGCGGAAAATTACGAAACCGTTACCTGTAATTTCTGAATTATTCCGATGAAATTGCGCATCTATTCCACTCCTCTTCTCGCTTTCCCCGTTGTATCTAGATTATAGAGAAACGGTTATTATGCGGTAACTCGATCGACACAAGTTCCACTGTCTGAAATACCTCGTTCTCAGTAACACACTACTTAACAGAAGTTTTTTGAAATTTGAAAATAATTTTAATAACAAGCATATGAATTTTTCTAGATTAATAGTTTCTAAAGAATTTTATGAAATTGTATTTAACACGTTCCGTGCCACGTGTACCATCGATGGTACACGCTTGCATGTTTACTTAGTGAACTGAACAAATTGTTTACTAGAAATTTAGAACCGAAGAATCAATTTCCACCGCAAGAATGGGCGTTGATAAGTTTTTGTTACGTTGTTATGTGTACGAGAATTAATAATTGCACGTAATACATCAAGTTTTAGTAAAATATCAAAGTGTGAAGATTCGAGTAAAAAAAGCTCGGCACGGAACGTGTTAATGAATATTTGGTGGAAGATATTATCTTGAAAATATTAAGTATTGAAATAATATAAAAATTATAAATATTGAAGTGTTATAATAAACGTATATTTACGAAAGTCTATCCAAAAATGATTCACGATAGAGAAACTTAGCGATTTTGATAATAAAATACGTTATGATGATAAAATAAATAAAATAAGGGATCAAATTCTACATTTCATTATATAAAAATTTAATTTATTCAAAGTGTCCCAGCATCGGTGGCACAACCGAGAAGGGGGTGATTCTGGATGAGAAAACAAATCGAAAGTAAAAAATATTTTTTTCATTAAAGCCTCGTTGTCGCGAAAATCAACTTTGAATATTCAGCAATTCTGAATAATGCTTCAGTTTCTAGAAACTCGATTGTGAAGATTCCTCATATTCGCATGCATTAGGTAGACTCCCAATTATTCGGCCCCTGAGGGATTAGATCTCGGATAAATGAATGGATGCTTAATCCGACAGCATGTTTTATAGGTTATATTTATAGCAAAAATGTTGATATTGTATATATTTAAAATGTATATTATTTACACATACGTATTTACATACGGCGCACGCACGCATGTACGCACACACGCACGCACGCACACACACACCATCTAAATATAATACAATGCTATATAATATGTATGTAATATTTACTGAATGTCAGTTCTCGCAAAAAGATTAGTGATCTTTTTCTGTTCTTTTTATGTCGTTTAGTTCATTAATGCGATGTTACGCAACTTTCTCAAAAATAATATGTCAATTGCTGATGAATATTCTTGCTGTTCAACATATCTCATCCCTATAACTCTATCTGAAGTTTCTAAATTATTTGATTCTTCATCTTCTGTCCATCCTGGTTCTACAACCTAGAAAGAAGAAAATGCGACCTGTGACTCATACGTTCTGTTTCAAAGGCAACGCAACATAGCGAGAATGAAAACATAGTAAGACAAGCTTGTTTCCTGTACTCTTTCCTGTACAAATCCTGTACCTACAAATCTAGTACGAATGGACAAAAAATTAGTAAAAGGAACATTATTTAAACGATGATCAATACGTTTGACCAAAATTATGTAAGAAAATGAATAACTACGGAATATGTCACTAATTTTCCCTGTGATCAATAGGTTTCACGTCAACAAAGATTTGGCCGGATAATCGGAAGTCTATAGTATTTACAAGAAGTAGAACCGATCGAACATGATCAGACATGTCAGCCAACTGAATGACTGACAATGAGAATAGTTGTGCATGCATAAAATATTTGTTTTACGTAACTTACATAGGCGATTAGGCAACACATTTCATAATATAATTATCGAAGAATATCGGTAAGAGATATACTACATTTAGAAAAATAATTAGAATTTGTCACAGACTTTGATCGGAATGGTTGTTGGCAACGACAAATTTCGAGCGATCTAATTCGTCTAAACCGCACGAAAACGTATCGCGTTAAAGAGAACCTGCTAAAGTTTGCCTAAATGATTGCTTTAACCCTAGAAAGATAACCATATGACAACGTACGTAAAAGATAACCATACGCTTCAGAGGCGCATGCTTTTCTAAGGCGTCAATTTTATACTAACAATGGATATTTATTTAAGTTAATCTAGTCATTTTAAAGGTTTGGCATTATTGTAAAAATAAAATGCATTTATATTATATTTTTTTATATTTTAAGTAATTTTAAACTTAAATCACTAGACCTCTATGAAAAATTAACAAAAATCAACAGTCTTCGCAGGCGCCTCTGCGACGTAGGTTATCTTTCTCGGGTTAAGGGATGAATCGATTGCAGGGTCCGGAAGTCGGTGATAGGGACAACAGAAGCAGCCGTTAATATTCGTGGGATTGCGTTAAAAGCAATTGGCGAGGCTTTTAACTGAAACCCATTGACTTCAAGAGATGTTCTCCGTAATCGAACTCGTAGGAACAGAAATATGCTCGACCCGATTCTTCTTTCAATAATCACTTGTTAGCGGAATCTCTCGAACAGAAACAAGATTGCATGAAAAGGTGAAATTTCATTTTTACCGGCGAGCTATCTTCGGGTCAGTGTGTTGGACAGATATAGAGAATCGATAAACGAACACTTCCGTAAAGAAACAATGAAACTGGCGGAAAATTCTGCGTTATACCGCTTAGCCATTGACTAGCCATCTTCGTTGTATCATCAAGGGGTCCCATTCACGAAGTGATTCCATCGAGCACCACCGGTTAGCACGCATTCAATGGCTTTTATTTTTCCGCGGTCAACTGCAGAACCCGGAAAGCCTCGTTCGTTGAGTTCACCTCTCGAATTCGGACCATGGAAGAGATTTAAAGCACTTTCAGCGGAGACCCGGTAGTATTTGTGGCCAACCGAGGCAAGGAAGTTTCAACCCCCTTTTCTAAGTCGAATATGATGGGTCAGCAGTGGACGATCCGCTTTAATGCCCGTTGGATCGACATTGTGAATTCGTGCTTCCATGTCTTGAATGGACTTCTCTACGAATCCTCTACTGTCTGCTAAAATGTTGTCAGATATCTTTGGATATATGTTATTTTTCGCACTGTATTTCATCGTTTTTATTGTCCTGTATCAACAGAATTGCTGTCGGTCTGAAATTCCTTGTTATCGAAATTAGCCACTTTAGGTGTCTTATTTTAGCCTTTGTCGAGATCTGGTTCCATTTTCTTGCAAGTGTTCCATTCAAATTAGAATTTAGGTCTAATAAGAAGTTCGAATTTGATCTCAAAGAAGTAGATCCTAAAACAAGTAACAAAAATTGATGAAAGACAAATTGATTGAAGATTTGAATAAATTTTGCCACAACAATTTTACATAATGCAATACTGATGTAGTTCCTTTTTTGGATAGCAATTGATGTTTTGCACTTTTCACTTAATTTAATATGCTCAGTAAAACAGAATGATGTTAAAAAAATTGGGCAAATACAACGGTATTCCTCTTTTGGATTATTTTGAAATCACTGATGCTAATCAAACCTAATGAACGAAAAACGCTTCCTTCATTGTAGATACATATTTTTAAGATTAACTATTTAGTGGATTAAATATTTGAACAATGCATTTTTAGTAAAATGGCGGAAGTTGGATGCTGCAGTAGAATGTTCCGTGACACCGGAAATCTCTTTGGAAATATTTGAATCCAATGCAGACCGAAATGTACGCCGCGATCAAAGGGTGGATCAGCATTTTCATTTGTTTCAAGATCAAAGTGTATAGACGAACCTCTAAAGCTTGTTCGGCGAGTTTCAAGTCCATTTCGCGATGCTCGGAAAGCATGCTCAATTAAAAGGAGCGTGCAGCGGCCTGGGTATTGTTCCACAAAGCGTTGGTTATCCTTCCTGTAAACAATTTCGCACCATCGATTCCTTTGCAACTTACATAACCAGTAGTTTCCACTGTAATTATCAACGAACCAATTAACGTTTGAGAAAAGTGTCGCAAAAACGGACAAACAATCGTCGTGGTTTAGCGTTACCTCTGCAACGATGATGAAGCGATCGATCCGATCACTTGTTTAACTCGCAGCGCACTGAAGGAGCGCGAGTAACCTGGAAAAAAATCGAGGGCCCAGGTCCTTGAGTTCCACAGGAAACTGAAACGTAGATTAATATCGTTTTACTTTGGAGAAATCATATAATGGCATGATACAGCTTAGTGAAATTGTCGGCCGCGTATGTGTAACTCTAGGAAGAGTTTGGAGCCCTGGCATTATGCAAATGCAACTTTAGAATTGAAGAAGGTGAAGATTTCACTTACGGTAGGAGACACGCGACGGGCGACGTCATTAGCGCGCAGACGAGCAATTTCGATTCGGACGTCGAACTTTCTAACGAGCTGACGACTCTTGACAAATCTGTCATTAGCAAACCGGGCGCGTGCAACGAACCTCAGCAACAGGCGGTCGATCCGCAGCCTAACGCTTCGTTAAAAGCTATTACCTTAAACGAGCGAACAAATACAAATAGTCTCCGAAAGAGGAAAATTTCCGTCCGCGATCGCAGACGAGGAACCTTTCCGATCGCACGCGTTCACGAGAAAATTGTCGCTTCGTTCACCAGAGGTATTTACTTTCGATGGAAGTTGAGGCGCCTCTGATTGCAAAAATTGCACGGTCGAGTTTAATGAATTGGAAACAGGAATACAGACACGTAATTGCCATTCACTTATGTAAACAGCAGTTTTGTTTCAGCGAAATGTTAGAGTTCCCTGTGTCAACGTTACAGTTTCTTGATCAAAATGTTAACGCCTCAGAGATTCGGAAATATAGAGGATCGATCGAAGCTGTTATAAATTATTAATAATTCTAGTTTGTTTCGTAGCAGTTCTTCGACAGTGATTAATGTATCCAAGTTCCAGCTTCCATTCCCCTGGACGCCTTTGTTCCATCTGTTCGAATGGATCGCTGGTTCGCGTCCGTAAAGGATTTCGCATAATCGTCTCGGCGGCGTTAGGTCGCAGAAGCTGTTCGATAATTCACGAGGACAAGCAAACTTTCGAAAGCGACGGCAGGGATTGACTCGACATTCTTTGAAGTTTGCTAATCTTTGCAAATGATTTCATCGCTTGGATCGAGAGTTGCAGTTTCAAATTCTCCGTTTCAGGCTATTCCAACGAAACAACAAGTTCTCGAGTTGGAGATGAACGATCGTTTCGAACAATCGTGTGCAAGACAGTAAAGATCACGAACCGATGGGAAATCAGCGAGAACCGTTTTAATGGCCGAGATCGTGGGCGTGACAGGGAAAGCTGCGAATACTTTTGATTGGGTTTAAAAATGAATTCGATCTGTTTTTTTTTTTTTTTAAATAAGTTTATCGTTTATTAACAAAAGATTCATACATACATAAGGTATCTTTCAATCCTCGATATATTCGCCATTACTTTCGTTGACTTTGTCCCATGTTTCAGGCAACTGTCGAGTCCCCTCTCGAAGAAAAGACGACGGTTTGATGTAATGAATGCTTTTTTAGATGATAATCCGATGAGGCAAGGTCCTGTGATCAAGCCGCACGAAGGAGAACCTCCCAGCCCAAGGAAGAAATGACATTTAATCATTTCAGTGGTATCCGCAGCACTTTTCTTTAATTGAAAAGCGAAAAGAATACAATGTCCAATGTGATGCTTGCCGAATGTAATCGTGTGTTGCTACATGTTTTCTGATGTAATGTCGTCTGTTTGTTTGTCGAGTTGCTGTGAAATGCAGTGGCGAAATGCTGTGAAATGTTAGAAGTTAGTGGTTGGAAATCTGAAAACGGTAGGAAACATGTTCGAATCGAAAAACGTTTCATGATTTCGCGAATATTGGTTCTCAATTGAGAAGGCATCGAACGAAGTTTTTGCAGCTAAATGCACAGAGTACGATAGAAGTGGAGATCGCGCTGATTCGAATCTTGCGAGCGCTGATCAACGAGGAACGTTCGAACGGTGATGGAAGTATAGTACTCGATCTCGCGAGTAAGGCAGTGAAATGATCGGAGAAATGAGTTTTAAATACTGATGCTTTATTTTATATAAAGTATTGTATAAATGTATAAACGCTATAAATATGTGGTATCTATCTATGGTGGTGGTGGGGTGCTAGTCGTGATCGCAAAGAAAGGGTATGACGAGGGCGGGCGGGGTCGGGGGCCGGCAGCGGCGCGCCATCTATTTACATTCATTCACTCACGGAAAGGGCTGACCTACCATAATCTACCGGTCTCTCTCTTTCACTAACATATAACACGATTATATAATATATGTGTAATTGTGTGTATATATACGAGTACACATATAGTAATAGTGTGTGTGCGCGCGGGTGGCAATGTGTTCATATATATATATACGCGAAGGAATAGTAGTAATAGTATGTATACATGTATATATATATAAAGAGAAAACATATATGCGCATGGACGAGTAATGTAATAATAATATGTATGCTTGAGTGCGGCAGTGAGTATAACAACTTGTGAGCCCGTGGGTCGCGACCGGCTAGGATCGTTGCCGCGGGTTCATCAGAAAAAGGAGAAAGACAAAAAGAGAGAGTAGCAAATATGTGTGAAGAGCGGCGGCCTTACGGATGGTGGAAGACGCAAGAGAAAAAAAAAATAGAGAGTGTACTGCCGGAGCAACGGTGGGTGTTCAGAAAACAGAACAAGGCCCAGTTGGTCCAACGACGAAGCGCCAAAGCTTGCCCACGTGCCGGGTCCATGGCGGGAGCAGCCGGGTCCAACGTGCTCGCGTTGACTCGAGTTGGCGCGGCAAATAATAGATCGTTCGGGTAATCGAAAGCTTCGATCGGTCGACAAAAGCGTTCAGGAACGCCCCGTGCCGAGACCGGCCGTGGATCACGAGACGCGGATGTTGGATCGCGGTGAAACTGTAATCGCGGCTGGCAATCGCGGCTCCGATCGACGTCCTCCTGTCGCGTGCAGTTGATGAAACGAAATTGACTAAATGTTCGCCCGTTCCGTTCAGGGACGAGCCTGGGTTCCGCGGACAACCGAGTGTGGTCGAGACGAGGCCGCGGATCACGAATGGCCGTACCACGGTGTTACACATTTCCAAGAGATCTAGACCCGAGATCGAAGGCAGGAGAGCCGACTCTGATCGGGCTTTCGGACTTCTCGCGCTTCACCGTGTTTCGATATATACCGACTGGACTGCGATTAATATTCCGACTATATACCGACTACACCACTAACGCCGGCGCTTTGACCATGTCCCCAGGTTGGACGAAGCTTTGGGGAAGAAGACGTTGAGCGCGTTTGAGGATCGTTTGAGACCGGTAAGTGACTGTGGTGGGAATGCCGCCGTCGCCGAGCCGAGATCGCTGGGGCCTTAGAACGTCTAGTACTTGCCGTATCCCCCGATGATAGCTCCGTGGGAGCCGAGACCGGCATGGATAGCGCCAGACGGTCCGTTGATCACAGCAACACCACCGTCGTGTCCGCCGAGACCGCCGCCGAGTCCGCCCAGTCCACCACCAATACCGGCACCACCACCCACAACAGCGATGGCACCTGTAACGAGGAAATCGAATCATCGAGCAACTCTTTTTGTTATCGTTACCAAGTGGCGCGTTTCGAATACAGACCAGCACCAGCGAGACCGAGACCAGCAGCTCCAAGACCAGCGGGTGCAGCAGCGGCAGCGGAGCCGGAGCTTCCGTCGTCACCGTTGATGTTTCCACTGCCAGCGAGGAGGGCAACACCGCCAGAGGAGGGTCCTACCAGGTTAGCGCGTCCTTGGGATGGTCCAACAAGGGTGGAGGTTCCAGCAGAGGCACCTACACTGGTGAATGGTCCAGTGGCGGGTCCTACGAGTCCAGCGGGTCCGGTACGGGGTCCACCTACGTTCTTGGCGCCTTCCTGGGGTCCAACGAGGTCAGAGGGTCCGGTCTGGGGTCCAACGTTAGCCTTGGGTCCTTCAGCGGGTCCAATGTCAGCCCTGCCTCCAATCACTCCTGTATCAGAAGAGACCGGTTCGGGTGAATGAGTGCTCCATTATTTTCGCAGTCTTCGTTCCTCCGATCGAGCTATAATCCTCCTCTCTTACGCACCACCAGAGACAATCTGTTGAACACCAGCAGCTCCAGCCGCTGACGCAGCACCAGCGGCGTAGCTGGCACCGAGACCACCGGATCCCAAGGAGGACGCACCACCTTGGAGGGACGACGCGCTACTTGCTCCCGCCGTAAGACCTCCGGTAAGACTAGCACCGCCACCGTAGCCAATGCCGCTGATACCGCCGATACCGCCATGACCTCCAAGACCTCCAAGACCTCCAAGAGCAATGCCAGGTCCATGTGCAATTCCAGCGCGGACCGTCGCCACGGCCAGACAGGCGAACACAACCTGCGAAAAAGAACAGGTTCACGATCCTAACGATCGTCGAGGGGCAACGCGATCGCTTTCGCGTCGAGTGTACTCCATCCAGGCTACCCGCAAATATCGATACAACTCGAACTGTGAAAACTCGAGGAAGGCAAAAGCCAACAGTGAACAAAGACGAACTATCCGCGTCGGTTTACGGAAGCGACGCGCTGACTATCACCGCAGATTCGGTCTCCCATTGGCTTGGCACCGATTACCAGGCGCCCGGTGGTAATACAACCGCGCCTTTCACTTTCGATACCTGCTCGCCTGTCGCCCGCGGATCGCCGTTTTACACGGCATCGGGAAACGATTCTCAACACCTGGGAAAACGATCCCGATACAGACCGATGTTTTCTAGACAACGCGGACTTCGAGCTGTCCGCGTAGCAGGACCGCGCGGTTTCGTAATTACGCCGAACGAGCCGCGACTCTTCTACCTTGTCGCACGGGAAAACTCGAGACAAACCGTTGCAATATTTCGCAATTGGAACGATCACGGACCGATTACACTTTCGCGAGCTTTAACTATCCCACCGTCCGTTCCCTCTCCCCCCATCGTAGTCCACGATCAATCCTCCTGTTCACCACGCCTAACGACCATATTAGGAGAAGAAATTCTTTCAGGTTACCCTCTAATAGGTTGTCTTGTTGCCTGGAAAAGAGGCCCGCTCTCGTTTTATGCAATCGTTCGCGCACTTACAACCAGGAATTAACGTAATCGTTGACCCGGTCGAGTTCGTAATTAATCGGGGTGTCTGGTGATATCCATCCGAAAACAACTGGATGATCGTTACCAGATCCGAGCAAACTCGACCGATTCGTTTTAAAACCACGATCTTTTTTGAGAACGATGTCGTTCGCTGTTTTCATTCGGAAGAAACGAACGTTGACCGATCGCGAGAAAACTGCTGCGATCCGAGGAAACTCGATCACAACCTATCACGGGAAATGCAAACCGTGTAATCGACGACGGATAGAACGTTGGACGCGTGTCACGCCCAGCTCGGGCCTCAAGTTGCACTTAAACGGTTCGATCGAGTACTATGCATATCCAGCGACTTGGTGGAACTTTCACATCCCGTTTGCGCGGAACGCGGTGCCCGTGTGACGCGGCCAGCCGAGCATTCTCGCGACCCGACGATCGGGAAACGAGCATTTCGAAACGAGTGATTTCGTGCGCACTTTGCATGGTTCGCGAGGAAAAACCGAGACCGCGTTACCGACAGGAAACTTCGAGTCAACGCGACGCTGATTTCTAAAGCGATCGGGTCCGCCACTTCTCGCGAAACGGTCAGCCGCGAAAGTAAATCGATTCTAGCTAATTCAACTGTACGGCTTTCAGGCAAAGGAAAAAAATCGAGTCGCGGCGCTATCGAGAGGAAAACCGACCGGACGAGAGGAAGAGCAGCCGAGTTCGAGTGACGAACGGTGTTCCCGTGAATGAAGATGCGCCGAGGACAGAGAACCGGTCCCCGGTTGGTCTTGTTACTGAATGACGATGATACTACTGCAACCGGTTTTGTGAGGCGGTCAGTGTACCGTGCAACGAGACCTCGTGCAGCATGAATGGAACGCGCAAGAAGGGCAAACTCGGGCCCCGTTTGTTCGTTCCCCGGCGCAAAAAGGACGAGAACACTCGAGCCGTGACATTGAAACGCCACCTCGCCGACGAGACACGGCCTATCCCGTGAAAGAAGAACGAGAGCAAAGAACACCGACGATCGGAGGAGCGCTTTCCATCTCTGTACCTCCGGCCGAGGTAATAAGAGATTACAATTGAATCGATTTATTTCCTGATTGATTCGAGGCTGTACTACCGCCGTGTTCCGCGCTCGTGATCGAACCGTGCGCCCGAGGAGAGAGGAGCGACGCTCGTGTGTCCTGAGACGGCTGATCGGATTACGCGGCGGAACGGTTCGCGTCCCCAGTGGAAAATTCAAAGATAGTTGCTGTTGCTGCTGCTGCCCGAACGGCATCACGATGGAAATATTAATTTGAATGGATTCATAACCGACCCCGAGACGAAAAATGTTTTCTGGATCACTGTATCGCGGACCGAACAGCGGAAGCGTTACTCGAATATCGCAAGAGACTCAACTGAACCGGATGGCTGCGGCAAACCCGAGAATATTCGGATACCGATCGAACACCCCACGAATCACCAACCCCGTGGTGGATACTCACAAAGGCCTTCATGTTTGGTGTGTGTATGGTGGGCTGGTAGTCCGGTGAATGACTGACTTGGGCCGGGCCGGCGGGCCTTATATACGCCTAACTCTACTCTGGCTACGCTCCACAATCACCATCCTTTCGAAAGCAAGGCGCTCCACCACCCTCCCCCCAGAAAAACTATAATCCACGCCGTACCAGCGGCTAGCATAGACGAACGTAGTCCCACCAGCTGTCTTTGGGGCTAAAGGGGGGTCCCCCCTTTTACGTCGCCGATAGAGGTTGCCGTTGTAGGTTGTTCGCGGGTATTCCACGGCTTCGTCCAACGTCTAACGGCCGAGAGAACAGCCTCCTACTCCACCCGCCCCACCATCTTGCCCTACACACTCGGCATCCATACGCCAGGCCACACCAAGTGCAACCAGGCACCACCCGGGTTACCTGGTCACCTACGATACCCAACTCTCTCGTCCTGCACGGGAACAAGCCGCACGAAACTTCGTGCTAACATCGCGCTAAGCTCTTCCCGGTCGCAGGACCGTAACAATGCCTCTGTCCCTGCCCCTGTCCCATAACGCGGCTACCTTTGCTTCCGGTCTTCTTTGAAAAACGACTGTTATTCCGAAGTTGAACACGGTGAATGTTTAATTAAGCGATCTCGATGCTACGGGCTGCGGACCGCAGTTTCCGCCGCGCGACCTTTGTGTTCGCAGTAGACGCAACATCGTTCTCTGCGCTGCGGTTCCTTGACATCGCTAGAAAATTATTGCCAATTTCCATTATGAGCTGCGAATCGATCATGAAGAAGCGATTGTGCGGTACGAACATGTGCAACACATAACACGAGATATGATGCAACATGTACGCAAGGATACGTTACTTTAGAGAAATTGCGGTGTCTCGATGCGAGACATCGAAGAATTTTCATAAAATTCAATCTGATATGACATTTTGATCATTTGTAACCTTATAATAGGTTCCTTTTCAAAGTTCGCGTGTATTTTCCACGTTCGCCGGTTGGAAGTGCTGGCGCAACACGTGCACATGGAAATTTGGAGTTTACGGGGACGACTATGTCCCCGGTAGATCCCAAGGGTTTTCCTTCACAACCGGCATTATGGGAAAAATTTTATTGTCTGCGAATGGCGAGAGGAAGAAAGAAAGGAAGAAGGGAAGAAACGCAGATCCAAGAATGGCGACACGCGCGGTCCAAATTATGGGCCGCGGTCGTTACGTGGAAAACGAGGTCTTCGCATCGAAAAGGAGTTTCGCGTTAGTAGCAAACGCGAAACGTTCTAAAGAGATAGAATTACGGGTCGTTGAATGGCCTTAAGAAACCTGAATTCTTTTCTAAATAGATTGCCTGCCGTCGCCGCCGCCGCCGTCGCTCGTTACTTATTACCTCAACCTACTAATTCCAGCTGGCACGCTGCATTATACAGGAACTTGGAAATAATCGAGCCACCGCCGAAGGATCTCGCTTAAATCGTAGCTGACGATTTTTAGTTACAGTTACAGCGTATTGTTTTCCTTAAGCGATGCTCACCGAGGCTTCTCGATCTAGTTTGCGTCAAAATAGAGTTTCTTACAGTTTCTTTACATGAGTCTTACATGAATAGTGCAAAGAGATCAAACTTATTGATTCAGTCGACTAGCCCTTTGAGAACAAGCGTCGAACGTTTGAGGGTTTATTGGATCGCGGTACGAAGCCGAGAATGATAAACCGATGTAACGATGCGCATGCTTTTTTTCTTACGGAATTGTTCGGACGAGCAGGCTATTTTCACTTTTACGAGACCGACGTCGATTGCGTCCTGAGATATATTTATAGAGATAACATTATTCTACGGATCGCGAGTTGCTGCAATCTACATAATTGCGCAACCGGCGATCAGAGCGGTTGTTCATCAAGGAAAAATCGTCTGATAAACAGACGAGCATAACGGTTTCGATGGACGGTTTTTGCCCCGCGGTATCTTGGATCGCGAGGCGCGATTCAATGCTGAGAGGCGCGTGCACTCGCGTACGCGCGCGCGATCGCGCGACGAAGGAGGGAAATAAAAATAAAGGGGAAACGAGACGACCCTGGGAAAAACGCGGAGAACGATGATGTCTCAATCCAGAGTCGCGTCGGCGGGAATCGCGAGAGCCGAGTAATTAAGTCAAAACTAATTAGTCGTCATTTCGGGCGCGATTCTGCGGCCGTATCACGGCCGGCTAGATTTCCGGCTCGCGCGAAGTGAAAGCCATTATACATATTATTTGGCGTTCGCGAAAAAATACCTGTCTATCGCGAAAGTCGCCCGCGCGTGTCTTTTCTCGGCAGCCCTGACCGGTTTCGAATATATAAAGCGATACGGCCGCCGCTGTTCGGTTCTTATCGTTCTCGCTCACCCTCAGTAGCGGGATCGATTCGTGCTGCGCGAACTGCAATTAACCGTACTCATTATTCATTTATCGGATGCCATGTCGATTAATCGTCATTGGCGAGAATAACGTTGCGCAACGGGAACGTCGGACGCATTGTAGGGTCGATCGAGGAAACAAAACTCTTCGCGGTGTCGCGGAGAAATGGAAGGGGTGGACGATTCAATTAGTTTACGTTAATAATTATTTCTTTATAATTGCACAATGCTTCCTTTGTACATGGAATCAATATCTGCCATAATTGTGCGTCAAAATTTATTAATTGAACGTTTATTGGAACTCTTCGGGGATATAGTTGCACGGGTACGTGACCGTTTTGACCTTTCGGAACTATTATACGCTCTCCATTGACTATCGGATAGCTCGCTGTCGCTACCTGATCGCTGTATCAAAGAGTCCGGTTCTGATAACGTAGCTTTCTCGATTCGTGTCTGGTCCTCTCCTATAAGAGCTTGGAAAGTATAATAGTTTCGTAGGGTGCCCGAATTATTAATGAAATCTTATTAAATGGAGCTGATTATTCTGAGCATTAAGTTAATTAATATTGAGTCCAGGCTTAATGTCAGTGTGCATATTATACAATAATATATTTCCGTTAGACTTGTATATAGTTTGGGGATCAATATCTTAAAATACTAAACGTATATCTATCCGGTAAGATCTGGAGCGCAGGTTAAAATAAAACTCGGCAAAGGTTGAAGGAAACAGTGTCCTACGGATATAGATTTACTTTTTCATTTATACACCGCTAAAATTTGTGCAATGAATTTTCCTCGCTGATATATTTTTTAAATGTTCAGAATTGATTTCGCGCAATGAATCATTATTTTTAAGATGTTAAAACATCTTAAATAAACATCTTTTTAATTTCCTCTCAATGGTATTTATTGCCTTAAATTAAATAAGAAATGTGCAAAACTGATGATGAACGCACTACTAATGTTAAGCGATTTTAGTTACGGAAGTCATTAAACATGAAAGAAATAATTTGAATTAGTTTTTACAGCTTTCTCAAATCAGATAGTTACAAAATTTAATTAATAATTTATAGGTGATTAAGATTGGACCTCAAACCATGACCTTACTACAAATATTTTAATCAATTCTTTTATTGCATTGTTTATTTATTGCAATCCTAATTACAAATAATTATTTGTTATTTGAATGAATTTGTAAATTTCGAATACTGATGCATGAATTTGCAAATTAAAAGTTCATCTAAATTATATGAATGTGTGCTTAATATAACAATGTATGTATAGTTCATTGGTCAATGCAGCAATGAAAATATTGTCTAATAAAACATGCCCATTTTTCACTTTGAGAAACGAAATATTTTTGAAACAGAAATAATTTCTGATATTGGCATGAATCAATTTCTCAGAAGGCATAAAAGCAATATTTTCCATTACTAATCAATAAAGCTGCCATATTGTCGTAAACTGATAATCATATGGACCAACGAAAACTTCACAACACTTTTTATTTGTATTCTATTTTCCTGCGCAATTCGTGACGTTTAGTGCAATTGTCGAGTATTAAAAGCTCTACAAAAATAAATCACACATCACATTGTCACTCGCTCCATGAAAAAACCGTTTTCGGAGAATATGTAGCATATGACTGGATTCCCATTCACATAATCTTCATAGAAAACCGATTCTATCATCATTATTGAAATCCTGGAATTTGAAAATCGGTTCTCTTACAGACCCTGGTCACGACCCAGTTCGTTCGATTTCGTCGATGCAAAACAGTTTTCCTAGCGAGCAAACTTTCATGTCGGCGCGCATCGCGTTGCCACACGCGGGGAGGCAATTAACGCCGTTCGGCGTTTTTCGTGGCGGTGCACCGTTATGAAATCGGTCGACGGTCCTGCCTCGAGGGTGAGCCCGCGAGAAATAGTAACGGCGCGGTTCGAGTTGTCCATGCTCCCGTGATTCCGTGATGAACTTTGATACCGAGGCGGGCTCGATCGTTCACTTCCACGGCAAGCAGCACACGTCGCCGTTGCACCGCTCCACGCCGTTCTCATGCATCGATCGTACCAATCGGAGCGTGTCCCTTTCTCTATCCTGCGAGCGGAGCTTAAGGCCGGCTCTCCATAGCCGGGACCGCATTGTGCGCCTTCGTTTCGGCCGATTCGCGGCGTTTTTCGGCCGATAAAACACACCGGTATCCACCATATCCAACGGCGTCACTTGATCGGTTTCCAAAGTGCGGAATCGTTTGTGCGGACCAGGGTGACGGTCATTACAGCAGTCATGGGATTAATTAATGACAGACACCGAGAGAGGCTAATGTACGACACACCTCCTCGATGATTCTGTAAGCCGCGTGAGAGAGTTGCAGACGGATTCCAAAGAGTATTTGTTTCGTACGAACTCGTCGTAAAGAGTACTCGGCTGGCAGTCAGATATTTACTGCGTACTTAACAGTGTGCAGTCGTTTATTTAACCCCTTCCCAGTGCCATAAATATATGCCGAACGAAGAGGCTGCTTCTGAGTAGTGCCACTTATAAGTGGCGCTGAACCATCCAGTTTGCTGGACTCCAGGGATCGAGTTTCGGAAATTGAGCGATTTTCCACACGACGTTTTAATCGAATTTTCACGAAACTTTTGGATATTATCCCTTGGATGGCGAGAATTTGGTTCATTCTGATCCACCGTTAAAAACGCTCCGTTTCAAGTTCTAAGTTAGCAGCCAGTTTCAGCCATCAGCTTTCTTAATCGCCAATGGTAATCTTAAAGTGGTGGAACCAAAAAGATTTCAATGGATTTTGGCTGACTTGAAACCGTCAAAAACGTTTTTCACTCAAGCGTTAAAAAAGAAAACGAGACACCACGTTCTGCCATGATGTATTGCAACTCCCATGATTTCATATTCCTAAGTTGCTCGTAGTTTCATATATGCAAATATGGGAAAGATCACCATTTTCCAGAAAGTGATCAATTTCAATTAAAAAGTTGTGAGCTTACCTTCTCTCTCTCTCTCTCTTTCTCTCTCTCTCGTTTGACTATAACTCAAAGAAATATATTGGATATGCCAGGGTTATATATTACAATATATTACCTTTTTTACAATGAACTTTTCCTATAGTAATTTTAATAAGTTGAAAACAATATGTCCACATTCTCAAGTTCTGTTAACCTTTCTACTGTTTCAACACTGTACTTACTCATTTTTGTCATAAATACATACATTATATATAATACATACAACATTTCTGTTGCAAACGATGATGAAATTTCATACATTCATGTTTGCCATTCATTAAACATCAATACTTATCATTTATGAAGCTAGCGTTGAAACGTTTCGCAATCAACGATTCGCCAAAATGTTTGTTATACTTCAAAGCTGTTAAATAAAAAGACGACATGCGATTTTGCCAAAGCTACGAGCGAGTAGCTTAGAATTCCCAGAACGTTGTGACCTTGGCGACAAGGTTGCTCGACGGAAGCGGAGTCGGATCCCCGTAAATCGTGGCTGTTCGAACGCTTGGGATACCAGACCGTTGAACTGTCGCCAAAAGACCACGATAGAGTTTCCCGATTTTCTACCACGATTTAGTATACAATAGCTCGCAAGAAAGTTACAATGGACGAGTGTTGTTGCTTCGCTTCAAGATGCCGACTCTGGGGAGCCTTACATACTCGAAGGTATAGATACACTGTGGAACGGTAAACACAGCTGGGCCATAAACAAGCGTTTGAGTATCGAAATCAACAATCTATATTATTATTATCTATCTATATTAATTTAATGAATTAAATTTCTCTGCGAAAGTCGTTGGAATTGGAGATCCTTTACTTGGAAATTCAAACTATACGAATTTCTGATTATAATCGCGCAGTACTCGCTATCCCAGAATACTGCTTCTTTAACTTTGTAACGGTGTGCTGTTTCTTTCGAACATAATTTCCACACGTTTAAAATCTATAAACAATTCTGTAAAATTTGCTGAAATATCGTCAAATATACAATTGGTTGGAAAATGTTCGGACGAAGCTAAAGAAGTTAGTTAACTTCATTCTGGTAGTGTGATATTATAAGATGAAGTAAATGGTCGCCTATAAAACATCCACGAATTCAAAATAACTTCTACTAGAAAAGAGAAACCGGAAAATTGAAATTTGTCATCGTACTACTTTCTTTAAACTTTTGAATTTCGTAAACACTATCGAAAATTGATTATTTTAATATTGAGCTGCATGTACAAATTAATTTGAAAAGATCTAGATTTAGTAGTATGAGATATCTAACTGAAGCAATCCTCAAAATATTGTGTGTGTGTGTGTGTGTGTGTGTGTGTGTGTCATGATTAATGTACATACTTTTCAAGAAGAGACTTAGTCGATTTCTTCAAAAGCACTCCATATGTCTTGTACATCTTAAAGCTGTTTTTTGACATGAGAAGCTTGATATTTTGCTCTACGATCCTCTCGTTCAAAATAAAAAAATGAGACCTCGTTATCGCATAGTAAGATCACACCATTAGAGTTCATCAATAAATACAATATTTTGCTAACTTCTTACGCATCATTTCGCTGACTTCTTACGCATTATTTTGTTTACAAACTGTTACCAGTCGCGTTACTGCATTACCAGTCTAAGCATAAAACTTCTACAGTGCTCATACCGAGAATGTCGTCTGTAACAAGCAAATAGTAAACATAACATGGCAATGAACATAGGGTACTGAAGGCCAGATAATCTTGCTAGAGCTACCTTTCTACACTTTTGTTGTGAATTGTAGGCCTCAAGGGACGAGTAGGCGAGCTCTGGAGCGAAGAGGATTATCTCCGACCTCCGTTGGTAGAGAAACTTCGATAAGACGGTGGACGAGGACGCGCGACGCCAATGCTCTAATTTTTATGTAACATCAGGATGTGAAACCGGAGAAATTTTCGCGGCAGCGCAGCGGGGATCCGTGGGAAACGCGTGTCCGTTGCACGCTGCTGGAGACGATAGTGGAAGTCTGCGACAGCGTAATTGCCGTCTGACGTAGCCGGTTGATGTACACCGACTGCACCGCTCCGTGATGTACTATACAGTAGTCCGGGTCAAAGAATTCGGTGACATTTTGCCAGATAGTCAACTTTTGTCACATCGATTTGTAGTGTTTTCGAAAAGTCTATGAACCATAGACATAATTTATGAAGACAGTATGATTTATTATAGCAATTAATTTTGGAACCTCCTTACATCTTGTAGATCCTAATCAAATTTAGCTCACTTAATGGATTATAATAAGTTTGGTACAACAATTTTATCAGTACGTAATAGAACAGTAAAAGTGCTACAGAATGAAGGAATTCAGAAAATTGAAAAAATATCTTAGTTATTGTGAACACTTAAAGTTGAGCATGTTGAATGTAGCATAATTTTTATCTCCATGAAAATAATAATATATGAAAGTATATTTCTAAAAATTTCAATCACTCTCCATGCAATTCAAAAGTTATATCAAAATATTATTAAATTCTTTGATCTGGGCCATTATGCGCCAGGAATTGCGTTTTGTGCGTTTTGTGCAGCCTGCAAGATACACGCACTATCAACCTGTAGCATTTGCTCCTCGTAAAAAGATGATTTAAAAAAAACTGAGATATTAAAAATTAGATTTCTATCAGGTATACACAATACAACACGATAGTTTTGCGAATCTAATAATTTATTTATCAGCTATGAGAGTAGTAAAGTACATACAGCGCAAGAACATAGATAAGAGATGTAATTGTTTTCAAAATGGGCAAAACATGTTTCGAATCTTCTTGGAGAAGTTAGCACGTTGAAACGTCTGCTGGAAGATTCTTGCATGCTGTTACAAGTTAATGAACACAGGATTGGATGAAGTACCATGTGCTTCTGTAACCTGTTGCCAAGAATTTCTCGATGCTAATGTACCGAAGTTGGGATTACTGTAACGATCTTTGCCAGGTTGGTGTTAACGAGGTCATCCCAGCTATTCTGTTTCAGTGCGTTTAATTGTTCAGCTTCCCCTCGGTTTATTGATTTTCTATTTTGCCGTGTTGTATCGGTCTGGTTATTACCTTAATACGAGAATGTTACATACTACAAAAATGTATTTGCATTCATAATTTACAGGTGAACAAACGTGACATATCGTTACTGTTACGTCTATCACCCTTACCTTGGAACAGAAAGGCCAATATGAAAGGTATTCAACAAGTGAACGTTGCTGATTGCGCAGCGTTCGATTTCTTATCTCTCTTTTTTTGCTGCAAATATTTAACAAACAAAAGCTCAATCGACCATGTAAAACCGTGTATGCACCGACCCGTGTTTTGGCCTACATTCAGCAGTTATCAACGCTTTATCTAGACCTCATGTGGAACAATTCCACAGTGTCCCATTTACGAATACAAGTTCGTTTTTTCGAAAATTCTGCAGAAAAGCAAGAAAGTGTCTCGTATGCACCGATGTCATGCACTTCAACCATTATGCAGGAAGTGAATACTCCTCGCCGGATTGAGCAATTTTATACCTATCAGTTGTGTGATTACTTCTTGAATCGGTTCCAATTCGGTTGGAAACCTGATCGGAGAATAACGTAACCCATATATGGCCGACATGGCAGTCAACCTATGAACAGAAAGTGTTTGGGGTCAATTCGATTCGTGCCGTTAATCAACGAACGGCAAACTCGTTCATTTGAAATCGGGTTCGAACTATTCATTTCGCGACATATAAGTTTTTTAAGTGATAGCCGGTTCAATGGGCTGACATTTATCAGCAACGACAACGATCACCAAAAGTGTATAATTGCAGTTACGTGAGCGCTAGGTCGCTTTCTATCGTTTTATCATCGAAAATCGTGCAACATTCCGTTGCCCGCCGTGGCGAGCGCACTTTCGCTGTTCTGGAAAACCGAGCAACGTGCACTTGGCCTGCGTTCCGCGTGCTGTTGCCTATCAAAAACTGACAGGAAGTGACGCCGGTCTGACAACTGACAACACTGTCAACTTTAGCCGCATCATCGCACATTCTCTCTCGGATACATCTTCTGGAATTTCCGGTAAAAGTCACCGTACGACGTATTAAAAGATATCATCGAAATGGCATTGTGTCCGCGAGATAACTGTAGAAACACTGGAAGTCTTAAAACAGTGCAATGATTCCTCCTGGGATCATCGACATCGAAGCTCTACCGGCACTTTCCCCATTCGATCAGTCGTTATTAGACTGCGTAACTTTCAGTATTTATAGCAAATGCAAATTCCATAAATAAAAGAAAGCAATTATGTTAGAAAACATTAATAGCATTTTAAGTTTAGTTTTGCTAGAATGATTCTTCTAATTGGCGAAAGAAATTTAAAACTCATCAGCTTAACTATAGCTATAGTATACTTTAAAGGTGCTAGAAAAATTATTGAACATAGCACGCCGTCAGGTTTAAAATTGTTAATGATTTCCTGGTTTCGTACCACTTCATTTCGGTAGAATAAATGTAGTATATTATAAATTATAATATATGCTCTATGTCACACACTTCTTAACTTTTGTATTATAAATCATATGTAGCTTAATTGATACCGGGAAAACAGTGATATTATTGATGGAATTAGTTGATACCGCGGAACAACATTTGTTTCTACAATAGTTCGTCACGGAGCTAATTTACTTTCAGTAATTATTTAATATGTGTGGGTAAGGGTTTGGAATCAATTTACCATAGATTTGATGTACTTCCTATGGCTTTATTATGTAAAAATTAATGTAGAATTAAACATAATTGAACGAGAATTTAATCTTATCTCAATCCTAATAGAATTCTTAATAGTAGATTCAAAGTTTTACCGAAGTGTAATTTCTATAAATTATATATAGCTATGAACGTTATTTATTTTAATAGGAAACCATCTTTGATGGTCAGAACTTCGTCAAATGGAGTCTTCGATTACCTGAACGTTGTTGTCCCAGAGGCATGGGAAAGGCATGAAATTAATGATTACCGAATGTCGAAATCCGTAAAGGTTCTCGATACAATAAAATCGTTCAAATACTGATAGCTCTATGAAACACGCCCGGCTATAAATATTATAATTAAACCGGTACAATTGAATGGCTGAATTACCGATTTAATCATCGTCATAAATGATAAAGAAATTGCGGTACAATGAAAATGAGAATGACAGTGTAAACAATTTTCCAATTGGCAACTAAGAAAGATGGAAGAACAATCATTGTTTTATAAAAACCATGCCGAGGAAGAAATTCAATTACCTTGTACTAAAATAAAAATAGAGAAAAAATATTGTATATTGTATTTTAACAATACATAAAATTAATAAACGCCATACATCAATAAAGATTTACAGTCTATTAATATAAGAACACCTAATTCATACACCAAACTAAACCTGGCACAGTTTTTCAGGTGTAACAGAAATCGAGATGCAATTGATTTCAAAAAACCTACAAAATTATTGTTAAGATTTAGCAAACAATATGAAAAGCAATTTAAAATAGAGAACTATGTCTTATAACATTTTATTTAATGAACATGTGAAAGAAAAGATAACGCGTGAAGGAAAACTTAATTCTAAGCAGTACGTTCAAAATATTGTGAAAGCATAAATGAAACGTGTTAAAAGTGAGCAGGACGTGTTAAGTGAAACGTTTGAAAAATCTGCGTAAAAATAGGCAATGCGTGTTAATAAAACCATGCAAATGTGAATAAAACGTGTAACTGAATCGCATAAGATTGAACAAAACATGTTCAGAAATCCATGCAAATGTGAATAAAACCTCTTAAAAATTTGCGGGGGAGTGTGCAGAACGCGTAGATAAAACTGTGTACAGCAAGATAAGATGAAATAAAAGCTATGGAAAAAGATGGTCACATGTAATTATGGGGGGGGGGGGTGAACGGGGTTAATCAGTGCATGCCGAAAAAAGAAAAATCGAATACAAAGGACGGCTGGACGTGCGGCGTGCCGCTAGCAGTTGCTTCGGCAACTAAACTCGAAAGTCGCTTATGCAATCGGCTAAGCAAGATAGTGTGGGCTACCACCGCGCCGTCCAGCTCGTAGCTGCCCATCATTTCCGTGTTCTGCAGGCAGCGAGCAAGCGAGCGCATACTCGCCTCAATCGGTGTGAACGTCGACGATCAACTACATTGTTTGCGTTCCCGGTTTCCCTTAACCGCTACGACTCCATCGACATTGCGATCTTCTTACCGATTTCGATGTAATCCCAATTATCAGCCCACTACATCACATTCGTTGCTAGCGTCACATACGCGCGACGACCGTGATTTCATATAAAGGAAATGCTTACCTAAAATTATAACACGTCGCATGACATTCAGAGAACTTGCATGTCTCTTTTTCATATTTTATAGAATATTTTAACTAACGAAGGCTACTAACAGATGCTCTATTTATCGAAATTTTTATTATATATACTTCATTTTAACTTCTTAATTTTTCGTATTTTCTTATATCATTAAAATATTAACTTCTTAGATTTCACTTTTTAATAGGCACACCTTATTTGTTCTTTTAACTTTGGCATGTAAGAAAGTTAAGGAAGAAACGTTAAGGAAAGTATAGGTTTCATATTCATTAATGCACAAAAGTTTTAACGTCGACTCGAGTATTATACATGTTGTATAAATATAAAAAGCCGACCCGTTAGACATGATTAATCGATCATTGTGAAGATGCGTTTGTTCTCCAATTTTTACCTATGATTTGTCTCGGATAAATAGACGGACAAATGTAAATAAATCAATCCATAATATATTATTTACCACTATGTACAATTTCGTGTGTCAAATAAAATCATTTTATAATGAATACGTTAAATGAACGTAGAGCCAAATAAAGTCTTACTGGACGAATTCATACAAATCGAAATGAAAAATAATTTATTTACCTTCTTAGTAATCGAATATCGCATGCCAATAACATCGAAATGTTTCCGATAGCGTATATGATAGTGACCCAACATATGTTCCATTTCATTGACGCAGAAAACCCTCAAACTTTATTTCATAGTCGCGTAATAATACTTTATATAATAATTGCTTTTCTATGCTAATTTCGTATTTTCTGCGTTCGCAGCGCGCAGCGATCCACGTCAACGATATTTAAGTCATCGACAACAGGCTGCGATCGTGACAGCCATGCGACGTTGTAACCGTAAAAGCGAAATATAATTTCCGTGTTCCTGGAACGGTTGCACGGTCACGCATACTCATGCGTATTCACGTTACACTGCGCTGCGGTGCATAATGGCTTAAACATGGAAAAATATCAATTTTCAGAATACTTTGTGTAAGCGTTTGGTCGTAATTACTCTGAAGGAGAGTCGAAGTATTATAGTCGATACAACAAACTTTCTTTTACTAGTTCTCATTAATTGTAAGAATATTAAGTCACGAGGGTTAAGATATATATATATATATATATATATATATATATATATATATATATATATATATATATGTATATATTTATACATATATAAATATTTCAAGAAAATTCACAATTTTGTAATTTGATTACATTCATTCACTTATTGTTAATTCGATGGAAAACAAAATGAATAAAATATTTTTTAATAATATAATTGAAGTTTAATTAGACATGACATTCTCGTGATGGCTATTTATACAGTTTTATTTTCATAATTTTTATCATTCACTTTACATTATTCATATTTTAACAAATGGAGTTTTGGGAAATTTTATTTGTCACACATATTGAAATGTCCTAACAATAATGATTATAGTTAGCTGGAAACTACAGTAATAATTTTTACTAAACGTTATTTAAACTCCAAGCAATGAGGATTCATTTCAGAACCACGATACAACAATGCCACAGAATTCGTACCGCTGTAATGTTTGAAACGTAGTATACCATGAAGCATCAGAAACAAATGCACGAATATTGCAATAAATATGCGTAACGATGTGTTCCATCTACTTACAAAGAGACTATAATTACAACTATTCCGTTTGTTATACTGTGAATTATTCGTACTGCAAAATAATTATTCAAACATTGCAACGAAAACATATCTTCGCTACAATGTTCCTGCAATATTATTTGCCTAATAGATTTATCTTCTTTCCAACTTTTGTCCACCCGTAATCATTCTTGCTTAACTCTGACGGAACGACGCGACGTCGACACTGATGCCCAATGCAATTCTTAATTAAGAGATAATACTCCCGTAAACGATGAGCACTATTTTTGTTGACGATGTTTCCAGGCTCCGTAACTTTCTCGAAAGCAAAATTGTAATACCCATACAATTTTCTGCAATGCAGCAGTTTTCCCTTTCGCCAATCTGCTGCAATATTATCGTTGGCTTGCACGATAGAGTCGCTCGATTTCTGCCTGTGACTTTCCTCGTGACTCGATCACGCCTATGATGCCACTGAACTAGAATTATCATTCGCGCGCTACTCGCTGGCCGAGTCAGTCAATAATTAACACATCGATAATGACGACTAAGATGCGCACGGTTCAAGATTATTAAATCGAGTCGTTGCAAATGTGCTGGATACGATAGAAACTCGTCAACCGTGACGGATTTTATTGACCATTTTGGGAAACGATGTTCATTTCTGTTCACGGTCTATAATTATTTTTAGAATAATAGCTGCAAATTAATTTACAACTGATTATGAAGCAGTAATATATTTATATTTATTTATTTAGCATTAACGGACCAGATGCCGTTTTAATTTTGCTATAAAAATTCAACATAATATTAAATAGTAATAATAATAAAATAATAATAAAAATACAAATGAAAACAATACATTAGAATATACAAAAAATAACATTATAGAGTTGATATTTAAATGTATTGAAATCATCAATGAAGATATTATATATATGATATTATATGATGATATAATATATGCTATATAAGTTATAAGTGTTAGACTCAGCGAGAATTCTATTGAAAAGGTCAGTATAGAGAATTCGAAACACGTAGTAAGCAGAGAAACTCGGTGGGTTTTCGTAAAAGATTGCGGATTGTTAAAATTAATCAGATTGGTAGCATTACGATTGTTTACTCTGCCATGTATGATATATCAAATATATTACGAAATTTTGAACTGAAAAACAACTAATTGAACAGAATTAGACACAGAGTTAGGTACAGACTGAAACTCGTGTAGAATTTAAAGATGTTGATGTAAAGTATTACATTGACAATACTTAAAATCATGTAATACAAGAAACCGAAGATTAAACATTCATATGTCGACATTCGCAGAAACGATCGATAAACAAATATCATTTACCATTTTCTCTTATTTACGTTTCTAATAACTATATCCTACAATGAATAAGTAATAGTGCATCGCACTAATTACATCCGAAGAAGAAAGATTACATCCGTTCCGGCATTAAAAACTGACCCATTATTGTTCAAAATTTCATAATCATGTTTCACATACCGTTCGCAGCTTTCTTTCTTAGCAGCTAACCAAAAGCAATCCGAATAAGAAACTTCAACATGAAATTTTCGAAAAAGTAATAGGATCCGAAATCGTAAGATCTAATCGATCGTTCTGGATCGTTCACCGTGGAAAGAATCTGCGACCTGTTTCGATAGAGCGGCGAGTGTCTAGCTTCGATTTCCCTGAGATTGGAATTGGAGTTAGGGTTGTACCAGTCGCGACGCGGTATGCGTATGCTAATTGATTGTGCAACGTTCTTCCGGTCTCTGAGCACCGGGCCCGAGGGTAGGTAACGACTGACGGCCTGGCCTGTGTCTTTCTCCGCGCATTGCATTAGCTCAGCGTCCTTTTTCTTCATCGTTTTCTTTCGTCGCCCCTCCTCCTTTCTCCGTTCGTTCGTCTGACCAGACGCGACGGTTTCGACGAGAGGAGCAAGACACGTCTAGCCCGCTACCTTTATATGTGGAGATCGGTAGTGAGCCGCATGTCCAAGCGTGTAGAAAATGCTCCGGTTCACGCTTTGGAAATAGCTTCGATCATTCCGATCCGGCCCCGTGCACGAAAGTTAACGAGTTTCCACGCGAGCTCGTTAAACATCAGTTTTCGTCCTGCGTACGTGTGACACTGATTGGCCCGACCGGGATCTGGCCTGACCGAGTGAAATGGAGCAACCATCTCGCTACGGAACGATCGGATACCTGTAGCTTAGGTCTTCTTTGCTCGATGCTTGGACATTAGACTCCGGATGTTGATGCAAACACATGACTCCAATTATTCGGAGAATTTTCTCAGATCACTTGCCAGCAACTCGAACGTATTTATTCGGGAAGTAGCTAATAACGTTTGGAGTGAAATGTAGAATGATGTAACGTTGGAAACAATTAATCTTTTCGAACAGGATCCGGCATAAAATCGTATTCATACAGATGTTAGGAAATAGAAACTTGGAATCCTGAAAGTAACATAATTATCAGCAGTTTTGTTACGTCCCCTGAGAAGAGACATTTGTTTAAAGTGAAAAAATACTATAAAACCAGTATCTGTTTTCGATTGTTTTTAACAATATTGTTCTGAACGGTGTGCCTTGAATGTTGAAAATTCAGTATGTAATACGTAAGCTGCATAGTCATTAGTAGCCACAAGGCCTTTCTTTTGCTAAGTGCAGCATATTGCATGATATTGGGGCCATCAAAGTGTTTACGCAGTTTATCACATTGTAAATTTAGCTGTTTGTCTGCACCAACATCTTCCAATGACTCTTTCATTTGTAAAACAGACTCTCCTTTTAGCATACCTGTAACAATATTAGTAAGACATCGCATGTCACAGATACTGATTTGTCAGTGAACGTGGAACCTAATGAAATGAATTTATTTGTAGTTCGAAGGCAATTAGCTTTTAAGGAAAAATATGCTGTTGCAATTACGACAGGACAATAAGTGGTTTAACACGATCTAGTTTAAATTATAATAAATTACAATAATTGCAAAATGTATTACGTATAATTAATATTAAATATTATTCATGTATATTTCTCATGCATATTTACATATTCATTCTGCAGAAATGTCACATACTTGTTGCATATTTATTGCGTATAAACATCCGGAATTCAGTTTAATGAGAAATTATTGAATAAATTCACTTATTCGACGTTGTCCATGTGAATAAATCAATTTATTAGTGACCTTATCTTCATTTGTCGATCATACTCTACTTGTTTGGATAAGTGATGAACCGGAGCGATAGAAGAGATTTTGAAAGACCTATTTAAGAAGTCTAGTGTGTCACAAAAAAAGATTGCAGTTTATATAAATATCACTCAAATTGCCGAAGTTGTTTTTTGTAGTGAAAACTCCTGAAGCCGCCAACAATACACAGACTGATACGTACACAGATCTTCTTTAACGAATTCCATATTTCCCAATTATCATACATTATTAATGAGAAATGCGTTGCCGTTCGAATTAGCGAAACACTAAGGAAACCTGTTAGAGTAGAAACACAATTTGTGAATGCTACAGAGCACTATGACAGCCATGTATATGTTCTCGGTGCAGAGGTATTAATCTCGCGGACAATGAATGTGAACAGCGAGAGCACCGACTGCGAGATCAGACCTTACATTTGAAATCTAATATCCCATCATCTTATTTAAATACAATTGGATCACCGACGGGAATCGGTAATCCTCGGCGAACTGGATCGCCATCGTCAGACCAACGTCTCCGCAAATTACAACTTCCAGCGGATCATGTCGAAACCGAAACGGATCCCCACGGTTGCCTTTGTGCCTCGCCACGGTTGTTACGCGGTCGCCGTTCGTTCGATACGATTTACAGCTGGCATCTGAATATCTTCGGAACCGTATTTAAAATTCCGATTGGTCCGCTAATCGATGCCAAGAGTCGCGGACATCCACTCGGTCGTTGTAGAATGGATATTTAAAATTCTAATCGGACCATTTGGCCGATCGCTGGACCGCGGCAGGAAATCTAAATCGCGGCATCTCGAATGGAAGGAGTAAATGCCGCACAAATGGGCAAAAGGGATCGCGTTGCCTCGGAAATTGATTGCGTTCGATGGACGGAGAAGCTGGGTCCGCGCGCAATGATCCTGCGCGCCAGCCGTGTTAACAGGTGTGCACCCATTAACGTGGAAATAGTGGAATGCTCGATGGCCTGGGAACAACTATAATAATATTCCTGCGAATTTCGGGTTGTCAATTGCAACAGGAAAATTTGGATCATTCTGTAAAAACCTGAGATAAAGATTACTAATACGAATGATTTCAATAACTAGCCAAAACTGCAGTAGTTTTTTTAAAATGGGACCTACCTCGGATATGAAAGAATTAATCAAAAGTTTGCGCACGATAGATAAAAATTGGACTAAATTACTTGAATTTTTCTTTAAATAATAGGAGGACTAGTTTACTAGACAATGACAAAAATACCTTTTCATAACTGTGCTGTTACTTGGAATAACAAAAAAATAACAAAAAAACACATGTTTTCAGCTGTTTTATCTGAGCCTATAACTAAATTTTAAAAAATGCGTTTTGTAAATCATCTGGGCGATGAAGGACTTATTCAAAAGTTTGGGCACACTAGAGAATTGCAAAATCATTCATGAACTTCACTAAATTTTATGTATGACATTCTTCATGACGTCAGGACATTTTTTAACTCGATTTGATTAAGTTAAAATATTAAGTTGAAAATACCGATGGTAATTAAAATAGAGAATGTGGATTATTTTCAATTTAGTTAGACAAAACAATTACAATGTAAATAAGGAAATGCTTAAATGTGATACTCTGAACTAATAATATTCCTTGAGGTACTTTCAAACGACGTTAGCCAAGTCAGAGACGTGTGTCCGTAAAATGATATTGTGGTAATGTAAAGAAATGATACCCGATTAGAGGCATGCCAGGCGGATAAACAGCATGAAAGAGACGCTTTCATTGCATGAGGCGTGATCATGCAGTAAAATCAGTTGATATTTGCCTAGGCTAGCAAATGAACTTCCTTACGTTATTTTAATCGCTTCAGTTCGTAAACTCACATCGGAGAATTTCAATTTAGGTAGCAGTTTTTTAATACTTGTGATAACGTCTGAAACTCATAAAAAGACAGGAGAATAGTTTTATTTATATGTCTATATTAATTATATGAATTTAATGGGAAAAAAACTATTGATACGCTTCTGGTAAGCTTTTGCGACAGAAAATTTTTTGCACATATATTTTATCAGATATGTTTCATTAACTGTAGGGAAAAATTCTTTAAACTAGTTTATATCATATTTGTTACTATTTTTATAATGAATTACAGTTTATGCATAAAAAAATTAAAATCTATCAAATCATACGATCGTATGAAATAAACCGTTCATCTGTCACTTAAAAATACCCAGTGTGTCAAGTAAAAATATTTGCTGCGATCAATAGTCCCCAAGATACATACTTGATGAAGTACATCCCCCATTCCTGACGTCAAAGGTTATTCTGATCGCTTTCAAACGGACGAATGCTAAATATAAGGAAGTGTGGGTCAAATATTTTTGGACTACCGTATTGAAAGAGACCGAGATATTATTGATTCATTTACCTCTTGGCCATATTCGGCCACGTTATTCCAGATATTCGTTTCACTCGCTAATGGTTTAAATGTATGAAAAATAAAATGGAGCTACATTGGAAGAGAAACTTACAAAATACGATAAAATATGAGATTAAATGAAATGTAGCATAGTTTTATCTTCTTTTTGATGAATTAAAAGTAATAGCGAATATCTTTGCATTGTGAGTCAGTATTCACAGTAGCAAAGATTTATGTATGAAATCTAAAATAGATGTTAATTATTGGAACAATAACGCAATCATAAATATCTATACAAATTAATAATGTATAATAGTTGCAGTTTATGAATAATAATTAATATAGTAGGGATATATTAGATTCGATCAGGATATACTAGGTATGTACGTTATTCAACTTTTTAAAATTGATATAATAATCTATTTTTTTATTGTATAATATTGAGTCATTGGAGTGAAGAATGTAGCCACTCAATTAATGCGAATTTTCTTTGTACCTTCTTTTCTTACCTTTTGGTAATACCAAAAATATAAAACATATCATTAACATATTTCTTTTTATTTACTTACGTACCATATTCAAAATTCTAGTCTCGCATTCTTATATCGCAAGGAGGAAGTTGGAAGTTAGAGAATAGCACAGACATCTTAGTCAAATGTGACAAATCATTCAAGTAATTAACAAAAGCCGAGGATGTGAATAAGAGGAGCACGGTTTCCAGAACAGCAGTCACGAATTACGAATTAACGGTGTGGTGAAAACAAGATGCGAAATGCTACGAAATGCTAACGGTGTAGTGAAACGAAGAGCTATATGCTACGGTGTATCATAAGTTGATGGAGGATCCATTATCGCGTGTAACCATTCAGGAAGATTAGATTATTTAGACTGGAAAGTTATACTCCTCACTTTTTAAAGTTAAGTTTTCATACTTATAGCTATAAAAAATAGAATTTATTCCATCAAGGGATATTATCACAAGTCTAATCTGTCTGAATTAATCGAGCAGAATTTATTTGAATAAATAATATTTTCTATTGAAATACAAATGTTATATGTTTGTATTCAATATAAATATAGGAAGCAAATACAATATTAAGATACAAGTAAACTTAAAATATTGATTTTACTTTAAAATTTACTTTAAAGTTACGTTAAAGTCATTCGTAAAGGGCATAATTTTTCGTTCAATTTGAGTTTGAAATTATATCAAAATAATTTTACTATGCGTAAAGATCCGGTGCGCTACTGAATTTATGGTGGCTCCAGTTTCATAGCGGTTTCATATAACATAATTAAGCGCAAAAAATATAATAACTCATATCAACATATAATTAGTATAAAAACTTATCTTTACTTATCTTGACTTATTCATGTGAAACTACGAGAAAAAGCATTGACATACATATTTAGCAGATTTCATATTTTTGTTATAACTTCTTAATGAAGCTTTCATGAGCTTTTCATTGCTTAAGATTTTATCCTTGCTTTTACCTCTAGGAAGCACTTAGTGAGTTTAATTGCTAAACAACCTGTATGTCTGAAGCCACGTGATTCATCTCATTTGAAACTTGTAAAATTAAATTTCCACAATTTTGAAACCATCCGATCAGGATTCAGGGAGTGTCGAGCTTTCCGGAACGATTGGCGAAAGCGGAGATTTTCAAATGGTACACATTTTATTGTTAACCAAAAAAAAAACGTTCGATTTCACCAACTGGAATGTAGAACAGAGGTAACAATGAAATTTCATTAAAAGAACCTTTACGCGGCTGTGGGCTTCGCGGTAACCAGAATGAGTGGTCATCCAGTTACAATGGGGCAGCGGGAAATTCAAATTTGCCGAGGGGGGTAACACGGCGGAGGGGAGTTTCAGTGCAGAGAATCGTATTTAAATTTCACCGGAAATGTCGCCGGGCTTCTGGCTGCAACATTTTAGTACCGTTACGTGCAGATTGATTTCTAAAGAAGCTCGCCCGTTTACCGAACGACATCCTCGTTACCTCACTTTCCGCCTTCTGCGTTGCGTACGCAGGAACCAATCGCCTTGTCACATCGGGTAAATTGATGTCCACCGTGTGACAATTGCGATTTCTGGTCTATCCGAGGAAATCGTGGCGCGCCTGAAAGCACGCGAACGCGTTCTGGAACGTTTTACCAAAGAATATTTAAATTCTATTGCCAATTTAAACTTCGAAACTCTGAAACACGAAACAACATTATGTGTTTTCTATAATTGCAAAAAATACAAATCTTTTAATCGATATGAGAGCGAGGAACTTTCTTCGGCAGAATGAAGCGGATGTGCTCGCAAAGTTGCAATTTAACCGATTTCACTTCGTGCATCGATGATTCCTCTCGCTTTTTGGTACTTCTGAACGATTGATTAACTAATTTTGTAGTTTGCAGAGCAAGAATTGCAAACATCCAAGCCAAAACCGATTAAACTATGAAACAGCTTCTTTGACATTCTACTTCTATTAATCGATAATGTAGTTACCAAACTTGATCTACGTGATTAAATACCAGCAATTCTTCACTGACTTCTTCGGAATGTCTCGCATCCACTTCGAATCTTTCGAATATCTTTCCCATAACCGAGTTAATTAGAGCCCGAAGGTCTATCCTTCTTACCGCACCGCCCATAATTAGTCGATGGTATTACATACAATATTTTACGGATATTATACGCTTTATACAGACTTCATGCTTATTGATTCAAGTAATTGGTAGTATAAATACTTTTATTATTTAGCGTGTGAAACTGAGTGCTGAAAGTTTAGATACAAAGTATAGTAGGGTGAATGTGGGTAATGTGTCTTTGATCGACACTTTTTCGACTGACTGTATATTCATCGTGTAATACAATTAATTTGTTCCGTGTTTAATCGGAACCGTATTAAACGTAGAATCAATGCATTTCATGGCTACGTGTTTAGTATTAAAACAATGTTATTGGAATATTGAGCTGCACATCGAAACAGTGTTAAACAAAATCTAAAAGTAATACAAATAGGTAAAGGATATACGTTTCGCGTTGTATCGTAACCGTGCTCTCAGAAAGCCTAGTCATGTAGAAATCGCAGGTCGGGGGAAACTTAGAAACACAACAAAGTCGAAAATTTCGCACGAATTTTGTATATAAAAAGGTTCGCACATCAAGCAACAAATTGAAAAAGGAAATTCAACGTTCTTGTAACATAGCGAAATGCAAATGGTATCGATAGCAAGAATTTGTTCGAGATGTCGAAATGGCAGCCAATTTGGAAATATTGCCGAATTAAGCAAATGTATTCAAGATGAATGGGAACAATTAGAGCGAAAAACTATTACAAAACTGTATAAATTTTTTGCCAAAGAGATTAATGACTGTTCTTAAATGTAAAAAGGGGGGCCACAAAATATTAAGCGTTAAGTATCATTCGTTGATCTCTTGATATATATAATTTTTAGTTAAATGTGTTATCATTTTGTCGCACTGCATTTCCATAAAAATTCTTTCTTTTTTCAAATAAAATTGTTTAGACAGGCGGAATTCAATTCTATTTCACTTGTGTATGTTAATAGCGGTATTTTATAAGTTTCTATACGAACAAAACTATAGTTGTAATGTTAAATGAATCAAAATCACGTCAATTTCAAAGTGTTATAATAGAATTGACTGGATTTTCTCTTCCAAATGCCATCTAGACATTGTTAATACATGAAATGTGTTTCCATACGCAATCATTTCAAACCACAGCTCACAGTAGTTTGACTCTGACCTAAAGTCACTGCGGTTCGAAGCATTCGCGTGCGGAGGTCCCGCAACGAAAAATCAGTTGGACGGAAAAGTGCGGGGAAATGTGAGAAACATGTGCGGTGAAAATCAGCGATAGACGACGGAAAAATGTAAGACACGCGGACCCAGCATAATCGCTCCCGCTCACCGTATCGATATTTTTCTGGCGGTCAGGCCGCCATGATACGCTACAATTCTTTTGCATGCCTAACCGCATATTAATGACGCCGGTACCGCGCGAGCCGCGCCGCGAGTTGCTATACGCGAGCAGGCGAGCGTGTCGCGTAAACGTTGAATAATAACTGCATTCCGTTCGACGTGGGCACCAGCGTGCAGTTTGCACGGGGACCTGTATATACCTGTGCACCGACACACCAGCGTATATATTAACGGGCAGCGACACCACCGCCTGCTATTGCTCGCTCGAATCGCAACGGCGATAGATCGCTGGCTCAGATCGTTCGTGACTTACGAGGAACGTACCGAGGTGACATCCGTCGAATTTAACCCTCTGCACTCGACTGGTGACTCTCAGTCGCCACTAAAAATTATTATATCACGTTCAAAAATAATTTGTACAATACCAAAAAATTATTCATATTCAATACTAGACTACCAAACCAATCAAGATTACAACTTTCCGAGTTTTGCTTTTACAATTATTGACATTATAAAAATGTTCCTATTGAAAATTAAAATCAATCTTATCATTGTTGTAAAGCATTGTTGTATAGTAGTCACGTTTAGGCCTCGATAGTTCCAGTGTTAAAAAACTGTTCAAAGTGTATCTGTTGTATGATATACTAAACTCGATTTCACGTGCATAAATATAGTAGGTTATATAAAACGCGAATACTGTAAGTCGGAAAAGCTATTTTCGATTTAGGCTTCAAATGATCTCGAATGCAAAGGGATAACACTAGAACCACGACATAATGACGGGTTCCAAGTTACTGAGCAGGTTGAGTGCCGGATATCAACCTCAAAGATTCCCACAATATTTAATTAATCAAAGCGAAACTAGAAAGTTGAAATTTATCATGGTAATGATTAGTTTAACTCTTCTGTATTCTAGAAATTCTGGTAATATTCAGTTTATTCAATATACAGGGTCGACCGGAATTCGTAGTACAATCGAGCAGAGGATGATTCTACGTTGAAAAAACAGAAAAAGATAACTTTTGTCGTCTATTCTTCTACCATCATTGCCTTCGTTCGAGGTAGTGTTTGCAAACATTGGCAACGATGGGAACATTCCGTTTATTACTGTCCGTTGCTCAGAATAAGTCCGTCGTTTCGGCACAGAGGCAAGAGAGTATTCCGCACGCTCGCTAGTTCCCACTTTTCTATGACCTCCCGAAATTCACTATTATCGATAAACGAGAAGACCTATAAGTTAATCGTCGCGAGGAGCAAGTGGAAACGGTCACCCGCTCCACCCAATCACGTCTCTTGCTCAGCGCGTAATTTAGCCAATAATAATCAAAAGCCTGAAAATTGGAAGAGTTTAGGTGGAGCGGGCATTAATGTTATATGTTAACATATAGGTGTAAGATATCCGTAAAATTTCTACACTCGAATAATACATGAACATGAGAAGTAATACTGCACGAGCAAAACATGATTATTTTCACTTGTGCTTCATAAATATTGAACACATATTTAAGACGTGTATGATAACCGTTTAAAGAAATCATATGATACAACGTAAATATAAAAAATAAGTGTATAGTACAGTACGTATGTTCCGTAATACAATGGAAAGTTAATCAAGATGCTAATTAGTAATTAGTAATTACAAATAATCATGTGTTCAATGTTCTCAATCAGGTGAATCTGAAGTTAATGCTTTAGGGATAAGTCAACGTTCTTGCATCTTATATTTGTTGCGTCTGTTTCACTTTGCCTCGATTGTTCTACGCCTACTGACCCCCGTCGCGCGTCTCGTTTGCCATTGGTCGCGTAAATAATACACACACAGACCCACACAAAGCACAGGCACACGCGTCTGATGTTCTCCTACCCGAAAATAGCGACCACTGGGAAGCGAGACGTGACGGGAGTCAGGGGGCGTTGTTTGTTTTTAATCAGCTGAACTCGAGTCCGTTGTTTCGTGGAAATTCAGTGGCGGCTAAGTTCGGGCTAATAGGAAGGAATCATTTCTACCAATAAGGGAAACATGTTTCCCCTACTTCTGCGAAGGCGTTAACATGGATGGGTTGGTGGCAATCGGTCCCACACTTTTCTCAGCGGACTTCTTCTGAGCAACGGACAGTACATAATTGGCAACAATTAATGTTTGTAAACACTATTTCAGACGGAGAGGAATAGACGACAACTAAATTCATTACAAATATGAACAAACTTTAAAGTCGATTTTCTCGAAAACAGAGCCCTGAATAAAGATATATTATACCAAATCTTTTTCTTATTTTTTCACGTAGATTCACCCCCTGCTCGGTTGTACTACGAATTCCGGCTCACCCTGTATTATAATAAAGTGAATTTCAAAACCTAGTTAAAAATGAGCGTTACCTATATGATGTGATCAATGCGAAACTCAGCATGTTAATTTGGGATTAATTGAAATTATAGAGACGCATTCATGGGGTATTACTCAACAAATCTACTTCTTTAGAAGTATATTATTGTCAAAATCGCAAAAAATCTGAAAAATACGATCTCTTTGTTTCTATAAACTGGCGTCAAACTTTTAGTGTTTCGTAAATTGAGTGTTAACCCTTTTGCTCCGATGGGCGTATATATACGCCCTCGAAGTATGACCATTCATATACGAAGAGCGTATATACAATTCACCGTTACACACACTATCGTTAATCACATGAAGAATATACAGTAGTTACAGTGGTAAGTCTAAACCAGTGAGTACAATATCATTCACGATGTCTAGTTTCCATTACCGACAGTGAGAAACAGTAAACAAAAATCGATTCTAGTTGAACGTTTTTAGAGACTGATATAAAAGCGAAAAAAAATAACAATCATAGAACTGATATTTTCGATTCGAATGTGAAATATTGGTTCGTTGTAACAGTTATTCAGAACTAGTATTCTACGAAACTGTTTCAATCAAAACCTTTATATAACAATTTCAATCAATCATTTTTGGGACAGTTCAAATTCACAGTATTTTGACGAAAATGATTGGACAGTTATTTTATTTCTCTATTTTTGTCCATAGACCAATCAAAAATAATACTATGTTGTTTATTTTTTCTAATCAAACAGCAACACTATACAATCTATATTTTAAAACGTGAAATTAGCAAACATTAAACTTTTGATATGAATTAACGATTAATTTAGAATTTCTTCGTTTATGTAATATCTATCATGTTACATTATTATATAATATAATATTCCTACTAAAATGGAAATTTTATACAATCGAATACGCACCAAAATTGCATACTTTTATACTTTTAGTACTCGTGTAGTCCAAATTGACTACACAAATGTAAGAGTATAATGGGCGCTAACCTCCGCTGCATGCGGTATTAGGTGACTTACGGCACAGCCGGTGTACGAGCTATGATCAGACCTGATAAAATTAAACGCTGTGTCCCTATTAATTTTTTGTATTCTTTATTTAGTATTCAGTTATTAAGACGTCCAAGAAATTGACACAATCGATATTATTTGCACTTTGATTCAATATTAAAATCATATTAACCATAGTTTTAAAAAAGTTTAAGTATTAATTGTCTGAGTTTGCTTATCTAATAGCCCTTTTCATAATGCAAAGTTGAAATTTCAATTTGTCTCAATTATGTATTTGAGTATAAAAATTCTACAGAGATTTGTACAGAAAGATTTTGTTGATAAATCGTATCCTCTTCATCCGTTATTTTACTAAATGAATTATTACGACTTAATCAAAACCTGATGGTGTTTGTGTAAGCAGCAAGTATTACAAATTTGTAGTGTGATTCATCTGAGTCTAGTGCGATTGGTAGTGGTCATTCACATTTTTAATATGCGAGTCAAAGAAATAGACAAAAAGATTGAATGTGTTATTTTTCTGAGCGCAGGGAATAATGTCGATAGAAGCGTTCGAGGGTTGTAATCGTTTCTCTCAAGTCGAATTATCAGGGTAGCAGGAAAAGTCTGTTTGAGAATTCGTTAAAACGTCCCTTTGTATGATGGAGGTGAGGTTTCCTACTGGTTCGTTACTGCGACTTCTATCTTTGTTTGAAAGAAAGTTTCTTTCTTGTTAATTGGTTTGTTCTGTACTATTTACAACAGGGCAACACACTGAACTCGTACACATCGATCTACATGATAGATGTAGTAGTTCTTAGAACATTTTATTGCCAATTCTTCATTCGTCTCTTTCTCTCCTGGAATTCGATGCCTAACGCTAGTATTGAGTTGTTTAGAAATAAAATTGCAGTTTTAGACAATTTTTTAAATGAATTTATACAGTCGAAATAACTTCGTCCCTCTATGAAATAATTTAATGTGGCAGATTAATATTACGTACAATTTTTACGGCGTCACGTCCTATTTTAAAAACAATATTATATTGATTTAAACGAGAGACTAAATGATACAGCGAAAAATTCACTATCAATTCGCACGATAAACATGAACCAAAAATGCCTGATATACGAAGACTCCAAGCATAACACATTCGCAAGCCACAATTTGTTTCATGGCTACCCTATAGTTTCCACGCGCCGCTCATCATTTTCATTCTAATGCACTGACGTTGTTCATTAGTAACATCCGGAATATTCGAACGCTCGAGTATTCGTCGATCGAACATTGCAAATTCATTTCGATAATGAACATTTGTCGTTCCGAACGGAGGCCTACCCTGTGTCGCTATTTCATACGATACAACGTCGTGGATGTATGTATGTGTGCAACCATTTCCCGGTGAAGTCGTAACCAATTAAATTGTCAAAGGTAGCTTTTGCCGGCAGCGTAACAGAACGCCGTGCGCCGCCGCGCTGCGTTTTACGTAACTGTCCCCCATGCGTGCAACGAAACAAAGTCACTTCTTTAAGAGTCGCGACACACCGAGATTTCTGCTCGCGTGCTAACCACGCGTTGATCGTCCGAACAATGCCTTCTTCCCGCGACTCTCGCTTTTCATCGCGATCTCTCGTAAGACTGCCCACGGATCTGTAATTGCCGGCGCGATGGGAAGAAGCTCCGCCAGCATAATGACCATCACCGTGATAAAATTTTCTTTCCTACTCTAAACACACACACAACAACCTCATTTTTATGACAGACGAAACGATTTTCTAGATTTATCGCGTCAACGTATCGTCGTCTCTACCTGTTTTCGTTAATACGCGGGAAATGCGAAACTTTCTTGATACGTTATCAGATTCTACCGAAAAATTCTGTTTAGTTTCAAAAAGAAATTACATTCGTCTTTTTAATATTTTTCAGTGTCTCAGACACTTATTTCTGTCGAAAGATTTAACAGATTTAACGGAATTTAGACGCCCGACTTAATAAGTTCATGTTTACAACGTTATATCGTCTTCTTACGCATTGTTTGTTAAATTCAATTTTGTGAGAATGTAATCATTATTGGTAATTATTCAATTTAATATTCTTTGTTATCTGCAATCGTTTGTTTCATTGTTCTCGCGTCTTCCTTCTTAGAGCGTGTTCGTATTTCGATTATATGGTTAACGTTCTTTGACATTATTTTCATAGTACCAGATCAATTGTAATTGATGGTTTATGTAAATCACAGCAAATATTTGTATACCAGAAAGTTAGCGAAAAGTTTACTAGTATCATCGCTTTTGAACATTTTCATGGTGAGGTAACAAAGCAAACTGTGAAACGTAAGATTGGAAAGTGAAATGAACATACATCATGCATGTCTCTGAAATGTAAAAGTCAGAATCACATGTAGCATGAGATCACACTGTGTAACATCGGTTAATTTGAAATATTTTCACAGCGGCAATACTATTTGAAACATTTCTTCAAGCATTCTCGTAGATGAAAGAAATCCTTTGCGCAAGGTAAATATGAATATGACAATCGTAATTACTTTTTATTTCCACAATCAAGCAATAAAGTGTGATATCGTACCGAAACAGTAAGCATTTCGTTTCGTTAGCGGCACAGTTTATTAGAGGCGTTAACTTCCACAGCTGTGTATACCGAGGTATTAATCGGAATCTTTGAAGGGGCTCATAGTATTTCAAATGTTTGATGTCGCGGGGTCAAAGAGGTCAACAAATACGCCAACGATGGTAATTAAACTTTCCGATGGTAACCGGAATTACTCCGTTTGCGTTTGATTTGAACCAGCAATCGGTTAAATAATCAGGTAAACTTGAACACCGACCAGGATTTTTCCCAATTTTAAGGCAGACAGAGATTGACGGGTGAAACCTGAATTCCTCAGCCTCTGTAATGGCTGTTCTGACTAGAGCATTAACGTTCGGACTGTTACGAGCTATAAAGTTAGGCGCAAAAACACTAAGAGAATTCTGCTACATTTCAGTGACCTTTTTTGTTGGAATATTTCTGCTTCGAATCCGTAAATTTATAGAAAATTTTGAGTTAGTGGAAATGCTACATTATTACATTATTTATTCATAATATACATGTATACAATCACTTGTAGCACAATTACGAAAATTGTATGACGGCAACTGCGAAGAATTGTTAAACATGATTATTTATTCATGGACATAATTTGATGCCGCACAGTAGAGCACATTTAGTGTTCAACGTTTTTATCAAGTTGGTACAGAAGAAATGATCGAATTCTTTGGCTTCGTTTTACAAATAATTTGTTCTTCAAATGTTGCTTATTAGTCGTTGTTAGAATAATTATTTTAAGCCATATAAGTTGCAGGAGAAATACGATTTGAAATGATCTATGACAAGCAAAGTATGTAAAAATGTTTATTAGAAGAATTTCATTCAAGTTTTCTACTACGCGATAATGTGTCTCAATAATACAGTTACATAATGGATACTAGAATATTGTAAATATAAATGTTCGGATAAGAGAGTCTCTACCGTGTTTGTAAAACACAAGCCGAATAAATTCCGCTTTTTTATCATCAGCGCAGTGGTATAAAAGGATTTGAAATTGTTATCGCATTTAGTGAAAATCCGAGACCAACGTTGACCTACAGCTCGTTAGGAAATGGCAGTAAATCTTCCGCGTCAATATTGACACCAACCACGAGAAAATTCCGATCCATTTGGCAGGTCGCCTCAGAAGCTCGGGAAGGGCTGCAGGGAAAAGCCGATTTTCCCCGGGGAACGACGCGACGGTTGTAAACGATATTTGCAGTGTAACGGCTGCACATTACACAAGGATCGACCGAATTATTCTAATAATTCATACAATCGGGGCCGGAACGTCTACACAAATCTAATGCTACGTCCACACTGGAGAAGCAACTATTTGTTGATGTTCCATATTTCCTCAAACAATTGCTTGTCATCGAATGTTCCTCCAAAACATCTTCCCGTTTCTGTTGCCAGGAACAATTAACCATTATCGTCATTTAGCGCCTATTTTCATTTGGAAAAAGTAGGATAATACTGTCATCATCAAGGAAGCTGAATATGTAGTTGCAGAAAACCTAAATGTCTAGAATTTGTATCACTTTTTCATACGTTCGTTAATGTTGCATTTTAAGTCCGCATTTAAATGTATTTCTATTTTTGGCAATTTGAATAAGTCGGAAACAATATACTATTATTCTTAACTTCTTAAAATGTTTTCGTAGCTTCGTATAGCTGCTTCAACGAATCTTTGACGATGTAATTTCTTTTTCTCACTGATAACAAATGTTGCAACTGCGAAAACAGTCGTATATATCAACAAATGAGTGGATTAGAATCACGACAGTGTAAGTCAAATTTTTGGAAATTTTCACTTATGTTATATGATACTAGAAATTCACAAAGCTTGATTTAATCAAGGTTTACACGTGACTTTCTTGCTATTTGCCGATGCCGTCATGGGGTTTCCAATAAACATGCATACCGCGTGACGCGGCTTGACAAGCAGTTCCTCCACGTCCATAGTGGCTAATTGGAATGAATTTACGAAAATCAGGAAAATGCCCCATAATTTTCTATCCCATCAACAGTTCTTAACCACATCTCGAAAAATCATACTTTTTGAGAGGGGATTGTTGATGGAGGGTTCACGCGCGATTCCGCACAAACATCCGTAAGTTAAAATTATATTAAATCAAATTATTAAAATGCAAATCCAAGACATTGCCACATTGTCAATTCCGTACGAAAGCACCAAGAGTTAAAAAATTAACTTAATCCTTTGGACTCGATATTGAATCTCTTATAAAGATGATGAACTTTTACTTTTTCATGTATATTACAATGTAAAGTGGAATTAAAAAATGTTGTATTTTGATTAGCAGTGTTTACAGTATACATAGAATGAAGTGAAGTTTTGTAATATTCACGTTTTCTAAAGTTTCTGATAAAATTTAACCCGAAAATAATTTTCAAAAGAGTACATGTGACAGAAATGTACTCGATAATGTTGAACATTGGAGCATAAATAAACCCGGGGCGAAGGATTAAAGACAAAGTGTACGCGTATTTAATCCATAATTGTTTTTCAATTAGAACGGTGCGCTGAAGTATCTTCACAGCAGGGAAGCAAATCCGGTGACTAATAACCTATTAATTTGGAAATCAGATCCAAATTGCATCGTATAGCATTACAATGGTTGTTTCGATAATATTATGCGAGCACTTATAACGAATTAATTATTTGCTCCACCAATTCATTAATAATATTGGTATCTGCCATTATTTTCTGTCGCGTTGTACAACAATCAAATTGTGTTGTAGATACGAGGGGTGAGCAATTGATTATAATATATAGGGTTCGCGCAATTCACGAGAAATACCGAAGACCTGGCAACCGAATGAAGCGCTGACCCGTTGGAAAAATTCGAGGCGATCGCAACCGCGTTTTTCGCGCAACGTAGAAGCCGATTTCCCTTTCCACGGAGTCGGCAGAGTTGTAGAGCGCGGTTGTTGCGCACGTAGCAAGCCAGGCCCCGATCGACCAATCCCCTCGATAGTTCGATCGGTCGAGAGCAGCTTGCTCGCTCGCCGAGTACTTTTTGCTCGGACCGAAGGCATTGTGAGTAGTTGCTTGCGCAATGATAGCGCTCGCCGCCTCGCTCCCGATAAGTTCATGCTCTAGAATCCAGGCCGAAGGCGTTACCGCGCTTATAACCAGCTGGTGTGCCACCGCGAGGCACACCAGTGCTCCTGCTACTCTCCGACGTCCGGAAGCTTCGATCTTATTGCACTCTGAATCATCGTGAAATCAATCATCGTCAAATCTACGGATTCTCGGGAACCGGTCGCCGAACGGCTTCCTTGATCTACCAGTCGGAACGGACGAAAATATACCATGATTTAGAAAAAACTGTTGCATGTATCGATGTAATGTCGGATCTATTGATCAAAATAAACGAGGATCTTCAATAATTCTAATAAAGCTGTTCCATGAGAGAGAAATGGCGGATCATCGAAGAGAAGGAAAACTTGTTTTCTAAATTCGAATGAAAACATCATCCGAGCTGCACATTTGCAAATGCTTTCCTATCAAATAAATAAAAAAATGTGTAATTATTAAACAAAGAACGATGTTTTGCGACTGATAAGGTATTTAATATTTCATGTGACACGACGTAACACGTGCGCAATATGTTTTACAATTTTAAGATTTGTAGGTATTACCTGCACGAAATATTTTGCCAAACGACTTTACACGTTTGCGTATCTTCTAAAAAGAACAACACATACATTATTATATTAATGCTATTGCATTTGCCAGGTACTATCCAAGTTTGCGTTTACTATTTCTACAGCACTTAAGATCTTAATATCTCTGCAGAAAGTGGCAAAAAGACAGTAAATCATCTGGGAAGACATGATTTGTACAACAATAAAATAGTATAATGAGAAGGAAGGTAGGAGAGACCGGGGCTAGAAGTGTCGGGGATAGTTGTTCCGATGGTAATATATTTCAAGTATAAAAGAATTGCATTATGCTTTCAATTGTTTTGAAAGCGTGGACCGATTCCGCCACGCCGATCACGCGGTCAACCATTTTAGTAGCGTCCGCGTCAGCGAATCGTGTATTTAATTATCGAACACGTTCCAATTTAATTATTTAATATCAATATCGTCTATTGTTCTGTTCTTATAAATTAAATAACATTTAAGAACATGTTGTAATAACATTTATTAGAATATTTGAATATATAAACAAAATATTTTTATGCATTGCCATACATGTCAATTGGAGCTAGTTGTTCCCGTGACTCGGGGCACATTGTTACCGTAACAACTTATGAGTTGATAGTCTTAAAGTAGAATAAATTTGACAATAAATTAGTCAGAAACGGAAAAAGTCACTGCATTATTTCTTAGTCAATTTTCATATTTTCACAAAATCGGAAATTCTAGCCCCGATATCCCCCAATTAAACGTCGTTCCATTTCCTTCGAACAATTAAACTCTGCCTTATATGGTACTTCGTTCAAAAGTATAAGTACAAAATCGAATAAAAACAATTTGCTGCCATTAGAATTTCAATTGCCTCTGCACTAATAAAAAGTAATATTCTTCTTCAAGATAAAAATATTTTAGCAATTTAATTGCAATTATAATTCTTAAATAAATGTCAAGTCATGCCATAAATTTCATCGTTTTGTGCAACAAATTTGAAGTATGAGAAGCAATGGCTTACGACTAGGTTCATTTTATGAAGAAACAGTTGTCGCAACGTTTACTCGCGACAAGGAAGTAAACGACATCATCCGTGAGACAATATGATATTCAATCATTCTCAGGTAACACAGATGTAATATAGTCAAGATATCTCGGTGGGCAGACTCAAGGAAATTGATCTTGCCGCTTACGAGCGCGGACAGTATCAATTAATAATACTCTGCGGTGCGTTTTGGAGTAACGTTATAGGTCGGATAATGTTAATATTCTAGGGAGAAGTTCCTCGAGCACCCAGTGAATAACGTGTTCACGCTTTAACACAGCCTTTTACGAAAACTATGTGTCCGACTTGTAGTCGGATGGTAGATAACTATTTTAGAGGCCGGCCGTGTCGACAAGTTTCAATCGGTTTCGGTCTCAAAGGACCTAACTTTGGTATCGTTCAATTACCCATCGAGTTGCGCTAATTAATGCCCGCGATCGGCTTTCCCCGTTAATGGCTCGTAAAACTTTCCCCTCCCTCGATGTGACATTCCGCTCGTCAAAGTCAGACGTCGCACCGGTTCAACGCGTATTTCGAGCTGGAACACATCTGGCCCTACTTTACAAGCGGGAAATAGCATGTTCCACGTTGTTACTTATTGCATTGCGCCACGGGAAAATTAAGATCGAACTGACGATTTTGTTCGCGCAAATTTATTTCAATGGGATCCTATTACTCTCCGAGTACGGTTCAATAGGATTTAACATTGTTTTCTGATTTCTGAAACAGAATTTCAATTCGAATTAACTGTTTCCAAGATTCAAAATTAGCAACAATTAATTGTTTCGGTTATAATCCGTATTTTAGTCCTCGTAACCTCTGGTTGATTATTTTATTTTATTTTATTATTGACATCAATTACTTGCGGTGTCCAACAAATTTTAACTTAACTTTTACATTTTGATAGCTAGCAGGCAATTTTTGTAAATTCGAACGCCGTTTTTCTCCATCATTCGAACATTTATTCTTAATTTTAAAAATTAAGAATTTACCCCAGCACAACAGCATACTTCTTTAGAACATTTAATACATTTGAATCATCGGATTCAGTCCCCCAGCAAAATCCAGTCATTCAGAGTAGAACATAAATCGTGAAATTGAACTTTTGTTAATTTTATGAAACCATTCGAGACTTTGGTTTATTCGACGATCTGAAAGGGCCACGGACTGAATTCCGTGAATAATGTTTGTGTTATTCTATAGCGTGTTTGCAGCTGGAATGAAATAACATAATTAGAAGGGACGCGGTGAAAGAACCGCTGTGACTAGCAAATTGAGTCGAATTGAGAAATAATCACCACTGAAGGAACGTAGAACAACAAACACGTTTTGGTTTGAATCATAATACCAAATCTTGCTTTCATATTGTTCCCGTAAGCTCGACTGGGAACGAAACGAGACGGGCGTGCAGCGTTTCAACGACTAACGCGATCGCCACCTGTTCCCATTATTTGCCGAAAATGTATTATTCGATTCGGCGTTACGTTATCGCCGGGTGGCAATTCATTAACGGGCGCTGGTTTTACACGGACCTGTGTCAATTTCGTCGAGAGCGCATACGAAAGCCGTGACTAGTCCGGGGGACTCGGAGAATTGCAGTCGTAAATCCAACGGAATCAGTGAATTACGAGAGGAGTGGTTGCGCGTAAGGTGCAGCATATATCTCGCACGATCCTGGAAATTAACGTCGCTGGCTTTCTACGGGATTGTGCCGAGACATCGCGCCGCCGTGGATCTGTCTGTCGTTGGTCTCCTGCGACCACTTCCACTGTCTCATGTCACCCTGTTGCTTGTTGATGATAATTAAACTCATCGTTCGTTGCCGAGCCGCGCAGCACCGTGTCACGCAAGTCTCCCATCGGTCCAGCTGTGTCATTGCGCCGAACGAGACGCACAATTACTGTTTCTAATGACACAATACTTGTCAGGTTAAACGTTCATGATAATCATTTCCTCGCCGCCTCAATACTTTACAATCGTCGCTCCAACTACCGTCCTGGTCGTTGATTCAGTTAGAGGAGTACATTATTTTTGCATTTTGTTCAACGTTACACGCAAATCAAAAAGTCACTTTTTTGTATCATCCTTAGTTTTTGAGTAGTAACTGCGAAGAGAAAAAGATCAAATTTTCTATTCTAAGAATCCGTTCTGTTTCGATCTATTCCGACCGTACGGACGAGGCAACTTCAAATAAGAAGAATCTGAGTGTGCAGTGCTATTTATACAATGGTTGCACTTCGTTTACAATACCGTGACCTTCCGTTAATAAATCCATTTCTTTTACCGTAAATAATGCGTGAACGTAGCACTTACAATAAGTGTGTACTATACGACGTTCAAACGTATAGTTAATATGTTGCCAAAAGTTCTAAGCGTCGATAATCACATTTGTCGTTGAAACAAGAGAGATCGATGTAAACATGTGTCGGCGATTTCAACGCGTCGGTATATAAACAATGTCGTTGAAATGCGGTGTCGCTGAGATCGTGTCGATGTAAACATTGTCGGTGAAATAATTGCTGGTGATTTCAAGGTAACCCACGGATGAGTGTTACCTTGTTCGATTTGTAATATTTATAGAAAATTTGATCTACCATGACCTTTACATAATTTATAATACAGTAGAACTCCATTTATATGAAGGGAGGTTTATTTAATAAGAGTTTACCTGTCACTTCAGAATAGATTTTAGTTGATCAGGCATTGCTATTTAGTTCACACAAATGGAGATCACACGAGCGGAGTTCTACTTTAATGAATATTAATGTAAGTACAAGAAAAATATAATATGAATGATAACCATATAATACGAATGTAATATAAAGCCATAAAAATGATATAAACAATAGACGTTTCTTCTACAATACGTTCTCGTTTTAAACAGTACTGTAGCAGTTATCTAATTCATTTTTACGTAGAACGATGCTGCACACTCCCCAAATACAATAGTGTATATTTTTATAATATTTTGAACAATTAGACGTGTTTAAGCAATGTTTCATTTGTGAAACATTAATTTGTTCAAACCTTCCCCTCTTGGTATCGCAAGTTAAGTGTCAGACAAACATAGACTTAATTTACAGTTGCGAAAACAACAATACGCCCCTTTTAAAATCATCGAAAATGTGATTTCATCTATGTTTTAACACAAATACAAAACATTTACATGTTCGAGCTTAAGTGTGATACCTTGTGAGATCCTATACTCGCATACATTTTAATAATTAGTATGTATAATGGTAACGCAATGACGTGTACAGTTCGATTAAGCTTAACATGCAAAAACCAATTGTCGCAAGTTTGCATTATCGTGCGAGATATCATCTCCTTCAATGTTGAACATTCGAATTGAATTTTGGGACAACTTTTAGATATTTCTCAATGGACACTTCAATTTGTCTTTGTATCCAAAGAAACCGGGGCAAGTTCAAAGCAACTCAGCCAGCTGCTAGCTGGGACGTAAGCGTAACGGTGAACACGCGTTAACAGCGAAACTGAATCAATTGGTGAGGCATCACCGTATTTAAATAATAGATCGCGCCATTAAGATTCGTCGCGATCACTGTCACACCATCGACGTATTCGATCGTCGATCTCAGCGGTCGAGACGCAATCGATAACCCGCAAACAGCAGTATTTGATCTTTTCCGGCTGCGGTTTTGCGATTCGGCGTCGCTTACACGGGTCTCGTTACATAAACGAGCGAGTCAACCGCGAGCCTAGAATTTGAGAAGGAAACACTGTGTAAGCCTCGGTTGCTCCAGTTGGTGACCAAAACCTCCGACAGGTATTAACGTCCAATCGTCGTGGATGATGGATCGGGCGGGGACCGATTCGACGCCGATCTGGCAATCTCTTCTCGTTATAAAACAGGACCTCGTCGCATGTATCGAGCCCGTTAGTTTGTTGTTACCCTCACGCAAGTAGCCAATAAGTAGGTATCCCGTTGTTCCGATCCTTTGGCGCAAGAACGCAAATGTCCCTGAACGAGTTCATTGCATTCTATGATGCGTGCTTGTAGCGCGATCGATTTTTCAGCGTATCCCGTCGATTTTCTGTCCACATTGTATTATAATTCACATGTTCACTTTCGGCGGAAACGCGTGTGAATCAAAATGCATTGGCACACAGGATTCTGCGAGGTAACTTAATCCCTTATTAATTTTGCTAATAGCGGAAATCAGAGCGTTTATCGTTACCTAATTAGTACCGAAGCTCTCAATTTACACTACAATCTAATCAATTATGAGAATGTTTAATTGCATTATATTCAGTTCAGTTATCGGTGGCTGTAACGAGTTAAAGATATACTGCAACATTGGAATTTCAAGAGATAAATTCTGCTTCATTGTTGATTTCGTCAGCTTAAATGTTCGTGAAGCTTTGTTAAGAACACTTTCTTAAAAACGCGATCAAATTTTTCAGCTTTTCACTTAATGATAGGATTATACTATGGATTCAGAGAGAGAGAGAGATAATTCGGATAACATTCGAAAGATGAAACTTATAGATAAAAATAATTTCACTATTTGCTGCATGTTTGAGCTGATACCGTAAGATAAAGGCTTACGCAAGGATCAGTCATAAACGGGGTCGATGACAAACGAACTTCAAGTGCATAACATTTCCTTCACGTTTCAGCGCAGTCATTCGGGGAATGCTAATGCGAAGCAAGTATCGGTTTCTTAATGGGATATTCTATGCGGTGTCCTTTCACTGGCAATAATCAAAGGCGTGTAATAACAATATAACACTGTGTGATAGAACGTCGAATCGATTACAATTGAACGTTTTACGCTCGTATCATATAGAACCTCATTACCGCTGTGTTTCCCGACCACTATCCGCCTTTATTTCCCGTAATAACTCTTGGGTGACAACGGGCACGCATTCTGAACGCAACGCAAAATGTGTACGCCGTTAAAAAGTTTCTCAGGACGCGGATGAACGCGTTATATCTTGCGAACAACTGATTTAGCCCCAGCGCATTATGAGGGACGTATTGACAGCTTTACGCGATCGTATAAAGCTCTAAGCATGTTCACGCTGCCTGAGCGAGGGTCGGCCCTGTGAACTTTGGGAACCTACCACACGGGTTAAATGTCCCAGAGAAATAGTCACAAAAGGTCTCGGATAAAGTCGCAATGACAAGGCTAAGTGGACTAAAACCAGCTTCGATAAAGTGATCTCTGCATCGCTGATCGATGCCAACGCATCTGATAAATTAACGGAGATGCGGTGAACATCGTTGAACTTTGGAGATTGCGTTTGAACGTCAGTGACATGGAGTTTTAATATCGTAGGATACATCTCAATTTTTTGTCGCGAGCTGTAAGATGGTACATGAACAGTTTAATGAGATCACCAGATTAGAATCGATCAAGACTACACAAGGAATAGCATGTTATTGTATCTGCTGTGTACAAAAATTAAAGTAAAGTGAACGCGATGTAAAACTGGTAAAAAGTAATTTACTTCAATCATTTGTGATAAAGTATTTAAGATTGGGGTAGTGGAACGGTAGAAACACGATAAACAAAGTCAGACTGTTTTAAACTCATAGTTTCACGTTTTTACCAAACCTGGATAATCGATATACTAAAATTTAATTTTACTGACTATTTTAATTGGCATTCATATTTTATTGGCAAGGCAAAATCAACTTAAACATTAAAATTCAGAAAATGTAATTAATGTTTAATATATATTCATTGAATTAATGTTTCCAGGAATGCTATTAAATTTTGTATAACTTTTGTATCATTGGGTGCTTTCATTATCCATTTGCAATTCTATACGATGATCTTTGATTTTGATACTTGGTTTAGTTCATAAGTGTATATATCATAATGAATCTGAATGTGTGAATTCTAATGTTTAAGTCGATCTTGCCATGCCAATAAAATTTTAGAATATTGATTACCCAGGTTTAGTAAAAACGTGAAATTCTTATGGATGATTCTTCCTTATCCAACAAAAGTTTGTGTCATTCTCGTGTATACAATTTTTGATGATCCAATGCCAAGATATGTCGAGGTTATATACGCGTACCAGTGTCTCGTCAATTCTGATTCTGCTGATAAATATTTAATAAGTAATAGTCCATCTGTAAACTTAAGGGACGCTTTTCACATTCCATTTTACCTATGCCACCAAAAGTGCAAGCCGTAGGAGTGGGCCCAGCACGCGACCTATATTCCTTTCTTGATCTTCAGTTTTTCGTTATCTTTAATTACAATTTCAATCAGTTCGTCTACTTCTTGCCTGCGTCGGCAACTTTCACGGGCCTATTATCGTTATGTAATTCAAAGTTTATTACTCCAACGACGCGACGTGGGCAACTAGCGGGAAATCTACAATGTTATCGTACTTTCGATACATCGAAGGTCACCGGTCGTGATATACGGGGTGTAAAATTGTAGTGCCATAAATTGTGATGTCTCTGAAAAGAAAATAATCGAACCCCGATGCACTCGTTTGTGGTGAAAGCGTTGGACTAATTATTGTGCAATTCTAAAAAACTAGTTTTAAACTGATACCATCTGCATACTGAAGTTACTTCAATCTCTAACGGACTATCCCACATTCCAACATCTAAGCTGCGATAATATGATCGAAAAAGTGTGCATATGTATAAAATGTCAAACATCCTTGTCTTTCCACTTAAATTTTATTTCTCCGAGAGTGGCATTAATTTTTTAGTCAACGATTCAGCGTAACCGAGTACTATTGCATAAATGCATCTTTCAACGCTGGAGCTAATAAATCAGAACAGTAACATGCCTGGATCGAGCATGATATTATTCATGGTAAAAACGAGCCCATTATCATCTCCGCTCAGATAGTTGTACACGTTCCTAACAAAACACTAATTGCCGGATAAAACTCGACGCGCTTACACCAACACACATCGTCACCACCGTTACCAGAAAACGTTACGGGATCCGCAGGTTCAAGGAACCATTAACAATCGTTACGAATGTCCGGCTGTGCACAAATCCTTTCCGATCGTAGACAACATCTCGTGTCGTCTTTCATTTAACACCCTGTAGATGCTTTCTACTTTCTACCGGGCTGCCGTAACGATTTGCGCGCGGGGGCGGTGATCTCGCGTGCGAATATGAATTTTCTGCGCTTATCGCCGCGTTACGAGTGCTGCGGGACAGCGCATAGGTCGCGGCGCGTACACGTAGAATGCATATATGTATAAAACGGGCTGGCAACGCGCTCGCTTTTGCATTACGCAAGAACCACGCCTAAGTCGAAGCTGGTCAGTGCACCGACCGAACGATCGCCGTTGCAGCCGTGATCCAGAGCGATCCAGCTGCCGGCCGCGTCGATCGTTTTCGCCCTGCAACGATTCGGTAATTGGCCGCGTGATTAACACGTTGAGTGCCGTGTCGCACAGTGATCGATTCTGCCAAAAATCTGGGCAAAATCTAATCTTCGAACTATTTTCTTTCTCCACGAAAATATGGTATATTTAATGCAGAGGTACCTTTGCACTGAATGTCGTCGGATACTTCAAAATACGGCTATGAATTATAGGTATTTAAGGGTTTTTGATGATCAGTGTTAATTAATATGTTGTCCATACAAATTATACGTTAGCATAAGGCAAGAGATCGCTTCTGCTACTTTCGACGCGTAATTAATCTTCATTCTGGTCTGAAGATAAACAACGGGGAGGTACATTTCCGTGCTACTATGCTTTCTTACATTTATTATCTTTGCAAAGTAGAAACACTGTGTGAATCTCGAAGAAGATTTATGTGCACGATGGTCCATAAAATGGTGCAACGATAATTTTGAAAGTTTCGTTGTAAGAATTTTATGTCTTCCGATGATACACTTGCAAACATATCCAGATTATTACAATGTTAGAAATATAGAAATCAAGCGTTAAGAATCATTTAAATCAGTTGTTTGCTGAAAACTGCAAGAATCTCCTCTTTGTACGAAGTAGAATTAACCATTCATGAACATCCACGTCGTTCGATTCCGGCTCAATAGTATACATACTGGAAATATCGAACTTGGCAAGTAAATAACTTTCAATAATATTGACATCCTCAATTTGCAGTTTTAAATACACCGAATAGTTATGTTGACGAAATCGTAAATTTTGGACAAAATGATAAAGTTGTACCTTTTGAAAAAGAATTAATTGCTTACAAGAGCATTTGAATAATTTCGATCATTATCTTTTTTAATTCAAGAACTTGCGTTGTAATTTCAGTTAATTACCGAAAGTCATTTATTAGTTACGTGTCAGAATAATAAGGAGAATGACAAAGAATAATATTAAAATGTTGACATTACTAACCACGTAATAACGAGTATTAGAAGATAGAAGATAGTATTATTAATTAGGTTGCTCGTTACAGCCCACCCCGACTGGGTTGTCCGTTAAAAGTTCATTAACAAAAAGGCTTCATTATAAGAATTTATTTATTATTTTCAACCTATTATTATTTATTTATTGTTTTTAACGTTGGTGTCTAGGACAGATATTTTCAAAATAGGCTTGCCAGATAACGTATTAAAGATAAATATAATTTAGGAAAAAAATTATTGATACTTGCAATCAGCAACTGTTTATTATCGATACTGAAATTATCATTGAGAAATTAGAAATCGATATTGCGGGGACAGTCATAGTACGGTTTATGATCCCGATTGTAGACAAATCGAATTATGCACGATATCACGAATTTCAAAAGTGCATATTCAAGCGAATTATTCAGCTCCGTCCAGAGCTCCCATCAGATTTATAGTGAGCAATAATTTGGGCTCTGTGTTTAGTACATTACTACTGGGAACGGCTGTACTAATTACGAAATTATATTCTCTAGCTAAATACGTTACGCTGTTAAATGCCTGTTAACCAAACTCCATAAATCGCAAACCCATGTATGAACCAAAGTTTTGAAACCACCGATCGGCAACATGATAATGGTTCGATGATATCAACATTAAACGGTAACGTGATGTTAAACTTTCAGTGATATCACGATGATTGCATCAGTAATCGTGACCGATAAACGAGGTTACCATAAATATGTGTGCCAATCCAATTTTGTACGTGCAAACATTTTTCAGTGCACTTTCTAGCAGAAAATATTTATTTTATGTTTCAGTGTGCAAATGTAAAAATTCTTACAAACTTCTTATATTGTGACGATCATATCGATACTGTTTGTAATGGAAATAAGTCTGTATTATTAGAAGTTGACTACTGGAAACTGATAGTTATATTATAACTAGAAACGTAGTTATTTCTCATTGCCTGGTGTTGGTATTTGAAATTTCATTGAACTGAAAATTTGATTTAACTATAAATATTGGTAATTATCTATTTGGGGTAGTAAAGCCGGTTACAGTGGGGTGACCAATTTTTGCGCCTTCGATTTGTTTTTGGGTATAATTACCTCATCTTTTTATTCATTTATTTTGTTTTCTTTTGGATACAAACATTGAATATGTCTAGATATAATCTTAATATATAATATAATGGATATAATGTTAATTACGCCCGGAAACAACCTAAAGACACAGTAATTGGTCACCTCACTGTAAGCGGTTTCACTATCCTATTAAAAAGTAATTTTGAAGTTGGAATACGTTCCATACAAAAAGTTGCAAAAATCTATTGTTATTCTACTAGAATCACGTAATAATATTAAAGGAATTCGCGAGTATTAAACTGAATCTATAAAATGAAAGCATAGCAACCAATATTCTACCAGTGCATTGATATTTGCATTAAATATTACCTTCCAATTTTAACAATAAATACAACAATTCGTAATCAATATATCACAGCACAAGATTTTCTAGATCACACACTTGGAATTGACGATTTTTGTCCACTGTACGAAACGCTGTGGGACGTCGCGATGTAGCAATTAACCGCAGTTTACCTACACGTCCCAAATGACGATCATCTATTAGTCAGACTCCGAAATTTGTGGACCCAACAACGAGACAATTCCTCGGGCGCTAGTCGCAGTTAGCAGGAGTCTGAATTAAACGGAGTCCTTGGAAAATTAAATGCTATTAAAGCGATCGCATTATTGGACCGCGGCGATAGTAATCGAGCTAACCGGCCGATCAGACCTGAAAAACTGGCCACATCGCCAGTCGTAGCTGTCGACCAGTCACCAGTCCGCTCCATGTCGACGACCAGCAGTCGATTTCGTAAAGTACCCTAGTCCCGATCGAGCGAATTTCGAGTCGCGATTACGACAGATCGGTGACCGCGCCATTTATCGGAACGGAAGTGACGCGCGCAGAATTCGCGCAGCTGAAACGCGATCGGGGTCGCTGGATGTATACGAAAATAAAAGACGGTAGATTTCACTCGCGGCCAGGCGACTTCCTGGCTTTCCCCGCGAAATGTTTATACGCTCGCCCGGCACTGTGAGACGAGCTCCTCGCGCGCGCATAACAAGTACCGTCGGCGTCGCCGAAGATCAGATTGGACGAGAGGATCGCAAACGCGTCGGCGGAATCGCGCCGTGAATCGATGAATTTGATACTCGGGGGAGTCGCGCGCGCGAACAGGCGCGACCTTTGCGCGAAAATTTCTTGGACGAGACGCGCGCGAGCAGACCGGCCGCGCGAAACCACGATTTGCATGTGTACGCGCCGCATTACGTAAACCGACAAGCGCGTGGCGATCACGAGTGAAATCGGACTAAAATGCTAAAGTGGAAATCAAGGTTCAATAACTCTGTTATTCACCATCGGTTGCTGAACTGTCGCCCGATGTCGCACGGCGCTCCAAAATCCCCAAAATGTAGCCGAAACATTAAAACAACCCTGTTTTAATCGAAAATTTATGTTCGTAGGCTTTCATGGTAGCTGCTTTCGAATCTGGTAATAAAATTTCAAAATACGAAATGGCGAACGTGTATCACATTTTGAAAAATATGAAGAAATTATACGTCTGCCTTACGGTACACTTTTGAATATTATTAATGGTATTCGAAAGAAACATGGAGGAAATTATTAACATGAAAATATTTGCAAATACTGGAAGATAAAAGTATAAACTGCAAGTTTGTATTGATTCTGACTTTGTGAAACGATAACTTTCAGTCTTGAAAGTACTATAATTATTTACGGTTAATTATAATTATCTAGTTTGCTTGTAGGATAATATAGTCTGAAATTCAATAAGAATTTTATGTGAATTTATTCAACAATTTATTTATTTATCAAATTTTATTGTTGCCATTTTTATCTTTATAACATCATCTAATTCGGCCTTTTATACCGGTCGCGATAAATATTAAGTGGATAAAGGATTGATAGCAATTTTATCATTTATTTCACTTGTCTTTTTAACATTTTGGCATGTATAGAATAATCTATAAAATAAATCTTAAAATATAAATTTTAAGGCATAAAACAAAATTTTCGAAAATGGAACTTATGCCACTATGATTCTAACCACTCAATTAAAGACAGCGAAAATCGTAGTTTTCCACGACTGTTGGTAAAAAATTGTGAAAAATATAGAGATTTTGATATTATGCAATGCTTGTAGCTTGACTATGCGACAGCCGATTTCGATACAATTTACAATATGCATATAAGATACCGAGATCTATAAAATGCATTTTTTAAATTTACGTTATAGGCTTAGGAAAAAGTCGAAAATACGAGTTTTTTATTTTTTTATCGCTCTAAGTAATAGCAAAATTAAAAGAAATCTTTTATTCATTGTACAGTAAATTAGTTCCTTTAATATCTCGAAAAAATTCAATTCATTTAATCCAGTTTTGGAAAAGTTATAAACGGCTTTAAAAGGTGTCCGAATACTTTTTTTACCAACTGTCCGTATGTATTGTATGTATATGCTGGAGGTAGCTCCAGAACATATATGGAGAAATAAAAGATTTGAGATAACATTGAAATTATTGATTTTCTCGAGATTGTAAGAGACTCGAAAAGAACACGTAGTCCATTTAAAAAATGAATGAAATATATTGATCTCTTTACAATGCATCGTTACATTTACGCAAGAAGTGAGATATACACCATTTAGTTTTGTTTTGCCCAATTTTATTCTATCTTCAACTAGAAATATTTATTCATTCCGATTGCATGGTTTATTCCGTGCAGAGACAAATACATAAACATCGTAAAAAACAGGAAACAAGAGAGGAGAGTACAGAGTGGACCGGGAATTTAAAAGTGGAACAGTCGCTACAAGGGATTTAAGCAAGAGTGGAATTAAATAGTCGGATGAGTTATTACGTCAAGGTTTTAAAAAGTTGTAGAATGAAAGATAAGGCCGCTGCACAAATGGAATAAATTGTTACATAAAACATTTCTACATGGAATGCCGGTTACATGTATGGACCGTGCAGGCACGGATTGTCTTCTCTTCTATTACCATTCCTTTTTCTATTTCTCCTATTTCTGTGTCCCGCTATTTCTTTTTTATTTCGTTCATACATTTGTCGATTTTATGAAACACGATGAATAGTTTTGTGGGTTCGAAAATTTAGTTCGCGCTTCTTACTGGATTTAGCTATCATATTTCCGAAGTCGCTGCGCAGCATGTCGATGTTCATTGAACGTGCTGGAAATACTTACAGGGTTGAAATTTGCGGTAACGTGAAATGTGTCAACCGCAGCGAGTCCCCGATATAATCTTGTCCTATCAATCCGCGCTCGGTGAAAAAGTTAATTAGATTATGCAGCAAACATTGTATTGATACCTTAATCGAGCATGTTGTAATCGCGCGATTTATCAGCGTCATTAATCAGTAGAAAACAGGCTCTGTGTCTAAAAGATGAACCACTCTGCCAAAATTTGTTCTCATCGATAATTACATAATTACATTGTAAAACACATGCCAAACACTAAATAATACGTAATTATGAATAGTATGAAAAGGAGTGTAAAATAAATCTTCTTGGTTAATGTTTGTAAATTAGTCCTCTAAAAATACATACTTAATTGAACAATTGCAGACTGATAATTATTTCAACACATTGTTAGACTTGATTGACGTTTTCCATTTCTGCAAATGTTACATCATGCAAGAACCTCTACCAAGAAAATTGATGGAAAAAGTGAGATTACTAATGTAGGAACTCAAAGGTTTAAAATGAGCTCTGATCTATTCTTATACGATTATTTTTCACGAAATTACAGCAGTTTAACTATCGACATTGTTTCAGAAATCCAAAATTCGATATTCAACTTTTGTATGTTGTTGCGGTAAAAGTTTTGTAAAATTTTGTTACACTTTTGTAATATATATCAGCTACTATAGTAAATAATCAGCTAGTAAGTAGGTTTAATAGATTGTTTCGGTTTCGTATACATTTTTTGTTCTCCGATTATTTATCACATTCCGGGCCACGTATACCACCGGTATTACACGCTTACATGTTTATTTGATGCACTGATAAAATATTTTATATGAAATTTATGATTGAAGAATGATTTTACTCCAGATGAATGGGTTAAAATACGTATACAATAATTAATAATTACACATAATATATCAATTTTTAGTCAAAATATCAAATGGTCGAGTAAAAACAGCTCGACACAAGACGTGATAATGAACACATGATTTTAGCTACTAACAGAACAAAGGAGGCGCGCGTAATTCTCTAATGCGAAGTCGATTTCGAGTCGATGCCGTTGTGCAATCGTTAGCATAGCAAGCGCGGAGCCGTAACGATCTTCAACGTTGCAGAAATTCACGCAAGGATGAAACGTTGCAACTTTGAAGTCGGTTATTCTGTGAGGTTGTCTGGTCAGGAAGCGTCCGATCGGATTTAGAGATGGTCGATGGATTTGAACGCATCCGTTTGTTTTTTCTGCGATGGTGTTTCGACATTTTCACGGGTTTCCAGCTATCCCGAGAAATTTCTTGCAGCACGTGTAATTGCATTAACAACGCTGCAGTGCGATCCAGTTTCAGCCGTGGAAATGTTCGATCCGCGGGTTTTTGTTATTCCGAGCAATCATATAAATTGCAGTGGACGTTTATGCGAAACAACAGCGGAATTGTTGACGTAAAGAGATCGATAAATGCGTTCATTCTTCCTTGCCAATGTTTCTTTCTAATCGGTCGATGATTGAAAAAAGGTAGAATCGAAATTTTTTTCCAAATTTCGAAATTTAGAATCCAGCGACCAAAAGTTTTTTTACACACAGGGATTAACATACAGGAAGTCATTCGGTTGTTGAAATCGATATCGGAAAAAAGGTTTCACACGTACGAAGGACCACAGGTACAAAATATCTATGAAATTATTCACACCTAATTTCTGTTAAACTTTGTATATTAATATTTTCATAATGAATTGAATACAGAAAATAAAAACTAAATAGAAAGTTGTTTTTATCTTTAATCACTTGAATAGAATGAAGCTAATATGTTGACATTTTTAAATTCCTTTAATCCTCCAAGTATTTTAAACGCCGCGCCACTTAACCAAGTTCATTATAAAGGCATGAAGTCCGCAGTCTTGTTATCACTGATTGCTATTGCACAACGTCTCAGCATAGTGATGCCTAAGTATACCATTTATTAAATTGTGATTAAGTTGTAACACTTGATCTATCTTAAGAAATTAAATATACAGTCAAAAATTGAACGGAGTTGCTATAACCAAATGATTACAATTAATCGAGGTTTATTAGCTGTTTTCCTTCACCGTACCGGTTGTCATTGGTTTTGAAAATAGAAACTGATAATTAGATAATTGTAATCGGAGCGTATTTGGGCATTTTGTGAAAGCTGATACATAATTCAACGGAATTAATAAATTGGCGGGCTACAATGTGCGCATTATGAGCTGTTGATCTGTCGTGTTTGTAATTTATTCCGAAATAATTACAGTTATACACTACATAATTATACGCTTATTTGTGGCGATATGTGAAAAAATAAAGCCGCATGATCAATGGTCGTAGTATAATAATAAGAAATAGTTTATCAGCATTTCGAATGGAATGATCTTCAACAAATCCTATTGAGAAAAATTGTGCCACATAGACATAAGAATCTCTAATTTAATTTCGGATCAGAAAAATATTGAGAATAATATATCATAATAATAACTTCAAGATTGAGGATTTTAAGCATTTATGACAAAAATAAGTGTCAGAAATACAGAGCAGAGAAGATACGAGAAGAATTTCAGAATATTGCTACATTATTTTCAAATTATTCAGACTATTAAAAGAAGGAATACGTGTTTATTTAACTTAACATGTCAATTAACCTAAATTCTACAGCCAGAGTGCAGGTAGTTTTTGAATGGATTTTGCCATAGCCTTAAAAAAATAAAGTGTCTATTACCGTTCTAAGTGTTGTATAAATGATACGGGAAACACGCAAATAGCAACATCAAATCAATAATTCAAATTGATCTACCCTCTTCACCCATATCTTTTCATTCATTCGTCATGCCACAAGCTTGCTATGCATCCTTTTTACATATAAACCATTTCAGGCAATTAAAGTGATTATGACAATTAGAGTGGAGATCAATAGTCCCCCACCCCCTCATACAACTCCCTTTTCCAGAAACACAATACAGCCTCTCTAACTAGAAACGAACAAATCGCTATAATTCGAACGAGATTAGACAGACACTACAGAATATTCCACTCCTGTCTGCTGTCCAAGAAAGAAGTCCTGATGTGCGAAAACTGCAATACTCCAATCACAACGGACCATCTAATTTTGTAATGTTTAAGATCCATTATCGCCAAAAACACAAACTGGAACCTCTATTGAAGGACAACTTTGACTCCAACAAGATACATAACTTACTTGGATACATCGAGGATAGAAAAATAATAAAAAATATACAAGGCAACAATAATACTACGTCGCTAATAATCATAGCAGTTGATGCTGCGATGAACCAGGAGAAAAAAAATATGATTGTCATTCAAACTAAGTTTACGATAAAACAATTTCACGCAATAAGAGACGATATGAATTTCACCAACAAGTTCGCGTTTCGGAGACAGCGTGCATCACCCTGTTGCGTTACAGGTTCGCGGTGCCATGCACCGTTGGCGTCGCAAGGTCTCGCTACTGGACTCGGCCAGAAGAGGAGTTAATCGAGCGTGGATGAGGCTGAGGAAGAAATTATCCGGAGCGGCTCGGTGGACGAGGACGGTGAAAAAACGCGGTCGATCCACGGCGCGAACCTAGACGTTCCCTACGGTTTCATTTTTCCCGCTCGCTCCCGCTCGGACGGCCGCTTCTTTGTCTCTTTCTTGTCTGGCCACCTCCGAAGCCAGTTGAAATTAACGACTCGGAAATTCTAATTCAATGGCAAGGCTGCCGGGAGAGTGGCGGGCTTTCTTCGGCTCTCGGCTTCCTGCCACACCGGGACTCGTCCTCTCGCCGGTCTACGGCTGTTTCCTACTTTTTGTCACGCGCTTCCTCCGTCGCCAATCCACGAGAAAGACTTTCCTCTCGCCGTTCCCGGAGCTGCAGATTCGCGGAACGTCCGTTGGTCTGCGAACCAACTCGCCCATGGAAACGAGCCGCTCATTATGCCGAGGAATTTTTACCTCGAGGGCTGCTCGAGATAAGTCCTTCATTTCTAGGAAGCCTCCCGTGAACCCCTAACTCCGGGGCTTTCTGACTTATTAATGGCGGGAAGGATTATCACCCGAGCCGCGAGATTCTCGGCTGATTGTTATTGAGATGGAAATGAAGTTTATAGCAACAAGCCACCGATGGCGAAAGTTTTACGGATACTCCGCCGTCGCGGATGCAAAATGCATCGGAAAGTTCTGCCCGGTTTCGTTCGGTATGTTTAACTAAAATCAGATTTATCGTCTTATGACGCTGACAATTAGGATTTACGTTTTTTAAAAACTGGTGAACATTATTTATTTAAAGGCGTGTACGTTTCGACTTGAAGCAGACCAATATTTTGTGGGTAGAATAGAACAATAGCAAAATACACACTGATACTCACAAAATGTATTAGAACATGGAATAACTGTTTATATAAATATAAATGTGAACGATAAATAATGAAGATTATACGATCATTCTCTCTCAATAGGATTACTCTCATCCTCATCAAGGACAAAAACTTCCTCCACTTTGAATATCTCCGATGTCTATAGTCCTATAAAATATCTTTTCAGGAAAAAGTTACTATTCAAAGTTATTATTTTGTATTTACTTATATATCACCATATTGCTTGTAACAATATTCCTTGCATTAACGATCAACTATCGATATTCCACTACAATGGAATTCCACACTACATACATTCATATAATGTTTACATTCATCCGCCTTGCTGCTCGTTGCGGTAACATTGTTTGTAAATACAATAGCACAGAAATTGGAAGAGACGCCAGATATACCAGGCGTTCCATTGTATTGTAGCAATTAATTAAATAAATCCAGCGATAATAAAGTGCTTCTGTGATGTTACCGTTTGTGGTGACCTTGAATGACCATGTATAGTAGCATTCTGAAATCGTCTCGGTCTCGGCTATCATATCGTAGCAAAAAAAGAATAGTATTCCATTTAAAAAAAATCATCGATGATTTTATAATCTCATAAAAAAAAACTGCCCCAGAAAAATTCTGTTTTGTCATTAAATGTGTCCCACAGAACAGTGTAACTTCGCCTTGAAAAATGTTTTCATTGGATCATACGCAACGGAGATATTCAAGGCGGAAAAAGTTTCCGCCTCATGCTGTGTATAATTTAGTAGATAGGACACTCATATAATATTCGTATTCACACCATAAATTACATAACGATACCCTAGACAAAGGTCACATGTTTCGCGTGCAAAATGCCTATTGCCGTCGACCTGCAATTAACTCATAATAAAACAAAATATTCTGTTTTGGGAAACCTCAAGCGACCGACAGTAGAGAAACTCCGCCAAAACAACACGGTTCGTAAAATACGGTTGATTAAAACTACCAACGTGTCATTTCGATATTCACTCAACAGCATAACAGAATAAGGTACGCACATATCGAAACTAATGACTGTGTCATTGAATCGTTCCCACCACGGTCCAGGATACGACCGGGCACGGTTGTTTCTTTCGTCGTTTATCGAGCGATACGCGTGTTTCTACGAAACCAGTTCGACGTTCTGTTTCCCAGCACGAGATAGGAATAATCGTTCGCGAAATGTCACACTTCATTTAACTGTAAAACGAGGCTTTTGGCATAGTTCGTGCTATTTCATGTAACTGGCGTGCCGCGGCTATTCTCAGCGACCGATGTGAAACGCGAAAAAATCGGCAGCGTTGCCGCGGTCGATTGAACCCGCGAGGTCGTGCGGACAAAGAAAGGAATCCGGGAAATGAAAGGAACCATGCCGTGACTTTAAAGCGGGAGCGTGCCGAGTTTCGGGTGTTTTTTGATTTAATTAGACCGGGTCCTCGCGCGGAATGCGCGTGATGTAAGACCGGCCGGGAGTTGTGCACTTACAGTCATGGTTATATATTTTCATCAGTGAAAAGCGGAGAAACGCTGTGCTGCACCGTTGCACTGCGGACCGATGCAATGATTTATATAGTGCATAGTTGTAGAGAGACTGCGAACAGTTTTCATGCGGGGAACTGTTTAGCATTCTACCAGCTATTTTCTGGCCACCGGCATTAACTATTATTGTTTAGCTCCATTGTACGAATATATGCTCAGATCGAAACGGTTCTCATCATTAATGCGCCGCGCGCTTCGTAATTTAATTACGTTGTGTGATCAGGATATAAAGGAGCCCGGTTCATTAATCCGGCGATCCGAACGCTTTGGTATAATAAACGACGATTGCCGAGACAATTGAATGAATTACCGTGAAGATATCATGTGCCTCGCTTCTCAATATTTCTCACTTTTACCAGAACAAAGGGCGAAAATTCTTTGTGGTGTAGTTTTGAAATACAAATTCAGGGTGTTTGCGCTTTTTGATACGTTGAGCGCGTCGGTCACATTTGGGTGACCGATGGATGTCGAAACGTAGTTTAAGATTAGTAATTCATTGTTATTGTGAAATATTAAACAAACTAAAGGTTAAAATAAATTTTTCGATTAGACAAAAGAATAACTAAAATCTCTTATGGTTAATTTTAATCTTCTAGTTTTGATTTCATTAATCGAATGAACTTCATGTTGTGGGGATTTTTCGAGTTATTATTCGGCAATTAACGTGTTAAGCATTCCGTACTATTCTAATTTTGTTTATGCTTGTGCTGTTCGAGGCTGCATGATCTGCAGGTATGGCGCTATACGAGTCGTTCGTGATTAAAATTAATATTTTTATATATGTATTTTAAATAAATGTTCTTAATATTGGTCTTGACACCATGCAATAAAAAGTTTTATAGAACTTTTATAGGACTTTCCTTTTATTGCTGAGTCATCTACTAAGAAAAAAACGAAAAGTTGTTTCTTCTTCCATATACATTTTTGAAAGTTAAGTTCGATGATCTTATTTTGGTTTTATTTTATTTTACCAAATCGAAAAACCACCTTTGTCATGCATTGATACACTCTCATATACATTTTGCATGTCGATAACTTGAAGTTACAGTTATTGTATTTATTTTATTCCATATTTTGTGATGCAAACGACTGTGAAACAAATTAGGTCTGTTATCGAGGAAAATTTATTTCGATTAAAATAGATAATACATCTAATTCTTTAATTGAATTCAACGCCAATAAACAAATATTGCATCCCCGATCGATTAATTAAAATGCATCAGTAATTTCGTTTTCTATTTACAATTTGCATGACGCGCAAATTACATAAATTGTATAATTAAACGAAAAGTAAAATAAATTTAATTTTCTAATTGAATTCAGCTCTAATCAATGAATATTTATATGATATAAAAATTACAACATGGTATGAAATATGAAAAGAATGTACCCGCTAAAAATGAAATTTATTTCGCTTTATATAGAAATTGTATAAACTTTATAATTGGTGTAAATATTGTATACGTTGTACATAATACAGACATTGTGTTATTGTAGACATAAAAATTGTATAAACTTTTAACTAACGCTAAAACCGCGTAAACTTTATAATTGATATAAAAATAACAATGCCTGATATTCGGAGAAATTTTTGTTCCTGTTTGAAATAAAGTTCATTTCGCTTTTGAATTAAACTCATTTTCAATCGCGACATAACCTTGGAGTTGTGGATTGAATGTTCAAATTAGATCGGAAATGGTTTTTCTATTTGAATGCGACTCTCGACTTCCTCGAGCAAAAGAAGAATTGACAATGATCCTATCTCGATTGGGATAGCTGCTCGCGGATATAACGAGAAATCGATTGCGTAACGTTTACCCGCTCGCGTATGCAGCGCTACAATAAAGGGAAATAACGTGCACTCGGATTTCTAAGGCGATTGCGTGACCACGGAGCTGCGATTATCGCGATTACAGAGGGAGGCGTATGCCGACGCCTCAGAGATCGGCCGCGATTAATTAACATCTACTTACCACGCTAAACAACGCAGTTTAATTTAAGCGCGGGGAACCCTCCACTCACTCCAGAATGATCCTCAAACCGTGAAAGGTTACAATTAAGAAACAAGATTACGCAATCTCCTATAATTACATACTTTGTAGCGAACCTGGCGGCCTGTTGTTTCTTCCACCGTGCAATTCGATAGTGACGCGACAACCGGCTTTATTCGAATCGCTAGAAACTCTTCAATTAGCTACTCATATCCATCCAAGTGCTTATGGAAATTGATGTTGCCGAACAAGGTTCTATTGCATTTAAGACACAATTCTAATACTTGAGAAACAAAATCTCTGAAGGGTCTTCTATTTTACTTATTCCCGAAAGCAGCGCTGATCAAATACGATGAATCTCACTTATCTATATCTGCAAGTATTATTTTCATTGTTTTTAGCATATGCATTGTATTCATTTTCTTAAAGGGGCAGGACAATTCGAAGAAAATGATTTTCTGTTTTGTTTTAAATAGCAGTTTGAAACAATTAATTGTTGCCGCTTATGCTCGTCTTTATACCAAATAACTCTTGTTCGACACATTTTTTAAACATGATTTCTCAACCGAACGGTGTATCATATTTGGCTACTTCCTGTATTATGATAATAAGATAGGAATAATCGTATAATTTATACTGAAGAAGCTTGATGGGGCTCGGCCGCGTAATCGTCGAAATGATCGGAGCTGTTGTCGCGATTCCATCGCATGTTTTATCGAACGTTTCGTCGGAACCAGCCAGCGAATTTCTCTTTCGGTTGAGCGAGCCGCGCTCGAGGAAACCCGGCGATACGAAGGAAAGCGCGAGGCAAATGAATCCGCGTTTATACCGGGAAACGCGTTTACGGCCGCGACAGTGTGGATTGGCTCCACGTGTCACGAGCTACATTCTTGCATTTCGAGACGGCCGCGGAATAGTAATGCTGCAGGAAAATTCCCGGAATTCTGCGCGACATTTCGCGGAGAAGGAAACGTGTTCGAAGAATGGCTGAGCAACCGGCTGTATTAATTGGCGATAGTTCTCCTTAATGAGTAGCCGTTGTTGCGACAATACCACTGAGAAATTGAAAAAGGACGCTATATATATATATCCGCAGACAATTTGGTCGCTCGATCGGCGCAAGTGTCGATGCTGCTCTCTTCTTCGCGAATACTGAATTTCATTTCGGCGTTATCTATTCACGACTTGGATTTTTCGAATTTTTCGAATCGCTTCGGCATTTATCGGGAAAAGAATTGTGTAACTTAATTAACTGAAAGCTACAGGATAATGCAAAAGGGGTGCGCAACACTATAAGAGTTGGAACGGTGTTAAAGTTGCTAACGATGAAATAGAGATATATTTTTTAGACTTTACTTAACAACCCATTGAACTAAGACTTTTTTCACAGTTATGTTGATTAGCACCTCTTTATCGCTAATAAATTCATATACAAGAAAGAAAGTTGGTATTTATGTATATTCATTAAAGTATTGACAATTTAAACGAAGTAGGTAACAGATTTAGTAGATCACGTTCGAAATCTTTGTATCGAGACTGACACAATATTATAGTCCAATCCATCTTCATTTATAGATTAATTTGAATTTAAAAAAAAGATTCTCTTAAAGAATAATATTGGGCTGTCACTGTTATTGTACGCGGTATTTTTGTATGATGTTAAAAATATTGATGTACAATTTGTAAAACCTGAATAGAAAAGTTTTACGATTATCAAAATTTGTAGTCGATAACTTTTGGAAATTTCAAGGAAATTAGTGTTTTCTATAGCGATGTATTGTCATTTATATCAAACTGTAATCAGCGTAACAGTGGTAATGTTTGTTGCCGTAGATTCAATACAAAATGTGCATCATTCAATTTTCCTCGATAATATGCATTTAGCTGTATTAATAGCGCAATAATATAAAAATAGTGAAGAATATAGTTTTAATCTGAAGATTTAAAAGGAACGGTCAAAGTAACCGTTGCCTAACGATTTGCCATTTCTATTTAAAGGACCACTGCTAGGATAAGAGGACTGCGTTTTTGTAAACGAAAATTTCAATTGACAGAGTCCCAGTGGAATTGTATGTCTAGGCAAAGAGAAAAAAATAATATGCAACAAGCATTATCGTTAAAATAATTGTTCTATCTGATTCTGAATAAATTTTTGCATACAATAATCTACTCCTCTAATTGTTTCACCGAATGTTTCAACCACAGAATGGAATGCAAATTCGAATATATCAATTCGAACAAAGCAAGAGCATTTTGAAGTGTTCAAACCGGCAGCAGACAGTAAAATCCACATGATATCAATTTAATTATAACCATCAAACTCGTCGCTTGCTTAAACAAGTTGGAAAATATCTCTCCTTTATGAAAGTTGATATTAATCCTGAATTCCGATTATCAGTGGCAATTTACTACAGTCGAAAGATGGAAACTGATCAGCGTTTACCCTCAATCCTTCGCTATCCCATCGTTTGTACGATGCACAATTCGTTGTGCGAATTTATTGAGGAGTGAAAAATCGGCTCGGCCCACGGGAATTGTTCACTTCATATCGTCGTCGCTTAATCCTCTTCTTTTCCCAGGACGATGAGCGAGCGCGGCCTTAATTATCGAGCCACCTCTATATCAGCAAAAATGGTGGGGTACACGGTACCGTTTCCAACGGACGAATTCATCTTGAAGAATTACGGGACGTGCCGGGAATAGACTTACCTACAGCACCGGACAAATGTATCCGGACACCTTTTAAACCGCAATAACTTTTTACAAATTGTTTCGAATTTTTTTTAGATGATAAAAGGATTAGTCCACTAGACAATGACTGTAAAGCTTTTTTAAAACACAAATGACAAAAGGAATGACAAAAATCTCTCATTTTTCACTTTTTTATCCGAGCCGGTAACTTGTACACGCGCTGAAAATTTGGTCGTTGACAATAAATTAATTGAATTCTTTGGAAAAGATGGAAAAATTGATATTTCACTACAAAGTTGGAGTTTCGTTGCCATTGCCAATCGTTAACCTTTTTCACGAGCAAGTGACTGTCGAGATAGAAGGTAAAATCGTGGTAGTGTATGCAATCACCGTAAGGAAACAAAATTTCGGCGAAATTGTTTTTCTCCGACGATCGATCTGAGGTTTCAGACTGACCGCAGCCTTCGGCCATGCTAATCGATAACTAAACGTTCCCGCTGTTTTTACCCGAAGTTTTCAATGGAACCCTCGTCCACGCGTTGTTATGGAAGCCGTGGTCTTTTTCCGTTGTGTAATGCCGAGGCTTTCAGCGATTATTTACGGGCTTCCGAACGTTAAAATTTCTCTCTCCGTGTTCTGTACTTTCCATGAATCTTCGGGAGTTAGCTCCAGAAATGAGTACAATACTATTTCCAACAGTAACCAATGAATTGTTTATAATATTTGAAATCGTGCGTAGCATTTTCGTTGTATACAAATTAAAAATCATTCTTTGTACGAAATGTTATGATATCTTTCTTTTCTTTAGTTTACTTCTGTAAGAAATGTTTGAAATGCAAGATTATATTATCATATTGAACTTGTTATATTAATGGAAACACTTGATTTCATAAAGTAAATTCATAAAATTAAACGATTTGATGTCACTCACTAAATTTTTTTTACTAAATCGTACTTCCACATTTACTTTCTGAAAATAAAAGTTCGACCTCAAAATGCTATATTTCTCTTGCCAGTTTTATATAGATTAAATTTGCATTGTTGCAGTAGCAAACCAGCAAAGAACTGTGACATTTTTATGAATTTTTTTCTGGGGAAAGAGAGAAATTCTACGCGATATGAGGACATATTTTCAAACAGCAGTGGTATTTTGTTTTTATGAGAATAAATTCTTTCGTGATTTGTCGGACAACTGACGCAATCGTGTGAACTTTTCACAACGATGAACAAACAGTGTCAGAGATCTGCATGAATTTACAAAATTTTAAATATTTATAAAAGATTTCCAACGTTTCGTGGATATTAACTCGCTTACTTGTTAGAAGTAGGCGAATTCTAAACAATTATGTCGACTTCATTACTTAAAATCTTGCCTTAAAATTTTTTGAACATATTCTAACATATCGAAACAATAAAAATAAGTTTAACATGCTACACATTACGCACATTATACACAGTATTTCAAGTCAACTGTTGGAATAAATAAGTTCTTAGTGTAATGATCAAAGTAAAAAGTAAACGGAAAGATGTGAGTACACATACATGCTGGCACCATGCTTCTCTTTATAATTATGTTCTGTGTAATATCTACATCAAACGTTTCGCACGCTTCACACGCTCCACCCGGTATTCACACGTAGAATGTAAACTACCACTTTGAGCGTTTAACGCAGTACGTGTTCACACATGTTCGTCGTAGTATTTAGTATTTGAGACGCCTCGCCTTCTGTGCACTTAAATTACATACTCGGTGTACCAATTAGTTTCACACTTACGGAGCATTCCATCTTCGTGGTCCCCTATAATTATGCCGATGCGCATTTCCCCGGTGAACCGAGCGGCTTATTTCATTGACCTTCGTTCCCATTATTTTTCTCGACGACGCGGCGCGACGCGGCGATAAATAATAATAACGCCGCGTCTAATTACAGGAAATACACCGACGCACAGAGCGAACTGCTGTAGACAAAAATCCGGAAATTTTTATTGTTCGATTTTGATCGAATTACTTGCTGTCGATCAATCGATAAATGAACTATACAAATGTAAACTTTAATTACAAGAATATCAGCTCATTTGTTTAATATACATTGTTATTCGTTGATGAGCGTTAAATAGTGTTTCTTATACAATATCGTTTGTGTAATATCATTGATTTTTCAACAATTTATTTTTACTTTCCAGAGAATCTTCTAATCTCGGTAACTTATGTGCACGGTGAAAATTTCAACGAAATCGGATGACCTTGATATGAGCTGTAAACAATTAAAGATCGCAGTTTCGTCACGATTTTTGACACTTTCGACCAGTGACTATCAAAAATCAGCAGTTCCTTTTAAACCTTTCAACAATTGAGTCGTTTATTTTGAAAGTGACATAAGTCACTTTGTTTTTAAGTCGATATATTTAAGGGTTTGCGTTTTAACACGTTTCAAAATATGGATACTAACTTTCGAGAAGATTTACTTGTATTTGTTATCTCAGGACACTGATATTTTTCTTTTTATCACCACTTTTCATTACCGTAAAGTGATTTATGCCACTTTCAAAATAAACGGCATGCATATAAGTTTCCGAGATCAACAATACACATTCTTTAAATTTTCGTTGCAGAGTCAAATAAAAAAAAAGTGGAAAAAACGTGAGTTTTATTTTTTTCTGTCATTCCAAATACTAGCAAAATGAAAAAAATATATTATTGTCATTATATAATAGGCTAGTCCTTTTGTCATCCAAAAAAATCTAAGCCATTTATTTAAATAAGTTATACCGTTTCTGAAGTGGTTTTAAGTAAATACTTAAGTCCGTGACGTTAAGTTGCCGCTGTACATCACGGACAACTTTCATCCCCTACCGCAGGACAATGCGCACAATTAACGAAAGAATACAACAGAACTACGCGGAACATTAGGAGGCCTGGTTTTTGCGTCGGTGGTACATTAAAGTTAAGGATGATGTTACGAATGGGCGACAGAGTCACAGTAATTACCCGAGACTGGCCATAGAAGAAAAGCAATTTCGACTCGTCGACGGACCGGAATTAATTTCGTATATACTTTCGCTGATTTTATGGTTTCCTCGTAATCGGCGAATAAACGGTGAAACGAACACCGAAGAACTCACGGAAGTCACCGTTAAAATCGTGAAAAACCACTGCCGGGTGTTGATCGGTTGAAACATTTCGGTTGTGCAACATTTCGAAGCTACTCGGAGAAATTCAATGTATGTCAAACTGTTCTCCTTTATCATCGATTTGGTCACCGGCGCAGCGCTTATACTCGACGAGGCCGATTCGTCGACAATCTCGATCAATGAATATTTATTTGCTTCATATTTTTCAGCGTTATTCATGACCAGGTTTGCATTTATTTGCTCAATTAATTTTCTGCATTCGTGGTAGAAGTTGCCGATGGACTTTCCTCCGTTGAGCGACCGAGTGTTTGCTTTCAATTAAAATGTGTACTTTCACTGTCAGTGACACTTCGAAATTGAGATCCTTTGTGGATGGAGATTAAAGCTCGTTGCTGCTAAACTGCAAGTCTTCCTAAGAACTTCCATTGTTATCTACTGATTTGTAATAAATAATATAAAATTCTTGTTGGTGAAAATCAAATGGAAACACGGTTATTATTTCCTGCATATTTTCTTGTATTTTACGTATCTGCATGTATCACAAGTACATAGAATGCGGACTTCGTGCATTTCAGAAAAATTTCAGAATATTGTTACATTATCTTCAATTTCTTGAAACTGTTAAACGTGTAAACATATTTTTATTTAACTTCTGTTCTTCATAAATGAAGCAAAGTATATTTATTTTGCATGAAAATTCGCTGTCTAATCGTAATGTTTTAGAAAAATTTTACTTGAGATCTAGAGAATAATATTTCTGTATTTCAAAAGAAAGAGGATACATCAAAACAATGTATTTTTCTCAAAAGAAATAGCATAAAAAACAATACAATTTGAAATGAGGAGATACTGAACGCTTGTCATCTTTATGATAATCTTGCGTTCAATTCGTTTAAAAAATATTCTTATTATTAAAGCATTGTTATATCTTCTTTTGGAGGATGTCGCACCTGTCGATAACGTTATTTCCTTGAGCTGCTGGGCAATAAAAAGTAAAAGTGAAGGGGTATAGAAAAGTCGAGTTGTTAAGGGAAATATCATACATTTCCATAGTGAACAATGGCAAGAAATTGTTGCTCTATCAAGTGTATTATAAATAAAGAATGAAATCTTCTGCACGAGTTTGGTTTTAAATATGCATTATTAACTTATGCAACATGAAACATTCGTGAAAGTATAAACACATGAATGTAATCTGCATATGAAGAACGCTGAAATGACATAATATAATACATCGGTGAAAATTCAGTGTACCATTAATTTGTAACGGAACCTGATGCAATTAATTGCTAGGAAGTAATCAAGACTTAAAAGGAAACGACTGAAGTATCACCCGAGGATATCGAACGAGTGGATTCGTTTTCACTGCGCCGTTTCGTCTTGGAATTACAGATTTATCGATTATCACTGTTTCGATTTTGCACCAATATTCGATATTGCGCAACAGTTATCAGACTTTCGTTTCGATTGTTTGTGCAGGTTCTTTTTAGAAAGCGTGCTGGCCTGAATTCCCAGACGGTGGATAGATACATATAGTTGCACTGCACTTGAACACGCGCAGCCGTTGGATTAATAATCGAAAGCGGAAGAACGCGTGCAGAACAGGCAAGGAACGGCGCGGGAGCGGATCGCATGGAAAATGGGAGGAGCCGCCTACGATTGCAACAATTTCGCGATTAATTTTGTAAATGTACCCACGCATACGGTATTCGAGCGCCGAGTGTTTTGCAATTATTGAGTGCCGGCTGTGCGAGCAACGATTTGAAAGGTCGATAAGGACATGTGGAATATAATTACAAATTGGAGTAAACGCAGCGGCATAAAAGCCGTCATTGCATAAGCTTGTCTCGACGCGCAATAACCGGCAACGAGGAAAATCTAATTTCGAGTTTCCGACCGGATTCGTCTCAAGAGAGATCGAAGACCCGACGGTGCCTCGAGAAACTCGAAATCACTCATTATTATATCTTGACGAGAGATTAGACCGTGTTCCTGGATTACTAGGAAAAATATGAAAATTGCGTGTACATCGTTTCACTCTGCATTATGCGCTTAGAAGTGATATTATAACACCAGAATTATTGGTTAGAATTACCAAGATTGTAACAAAGCATTTGCAATCAGTCACTGAATTGATTTATTTTCGTTGGGAAGTGTAATCAAAATCGTATGATGTCTAAATACATAGATATTTATTTTAATATTGATCTTCAGTGCTTTCCACATTTTATTTATTTAATTTCAAACGGATGTAGATTTGAATTGCTTAGTACAAATAAATGTAATATTATTAAAATTGGATAGAACCCAAATTACTGAGTTATTGGAGATAACATTTGCAGTCTTTTTCAAGTGTTAATTATATATAGATATTATATCATACAAAGAACTCTTTCCAAATTCAACTGAATTCTTCATAAAAAAAGTCGCAATACAAAGAACGCTTTAATCGCTATACTACTGTTGTTTTGAACAAATATGCTTTACTCCAATCGTAAATTTGTTTGCTTTATAGGAGTATCATCGTCAATTATTATAGATTGAAGTCTACATAATCATATTCACGGGATCAGATAAAAGAAATGTTCCCCTACCTTTTAATTGTTTCATATTTATGAGACTTTTATTATGAGATTTATAGATTACGAGAAATACTAAAATGTTAAATAGCGTTTCTTTGGTGTAATTACAATTAGGTCAATTGCTGCGAAGCTGTACAATTGCAAAATGGCCGTCAGGTAAGTTCTCAGATTGGGTATAAATTTGGCCTGTCCGCGGTGTCTCCATTGAATTTATGTTTCGGAGCATTTCATTTCGATTTCCATCAAATATCGCAAAATCGCTTCGACTGCAACCGAATGATATTCTCATGGATGCTTTCCAAATTGAATTCATGACGATTTTAAATTAATAACACTCATATCAAGGATCTCCTTCGATAGAAATATTGCGCGCATTGGGAATGTTTCCAATTAAATTTATGCAATTAGAGTTGTCCGTGAATGAAGGCTTCTTCACGATCCATGGAAACGACTGCAACTTAAGAGCGACTTCATATCAACATTGCATTAATTAACTCCTCAACGACGGTATCCGTACGAAATATCGACCTATATATTTTATATATTAATGCAAAAATAATGTTGTAATCTTAATAACATTAACATTATGACATTCATTTTATAATATTAAAACATTTATTAAGTTTTAAAACATTATTATCATGTAAATGAATCAATAAAAAATTATAAGACATTATTTATTACTGCATGATATATATGCAATATGTTATTTGGGCACAACTAGTATTCTTTATATGGTACCAGGGCGCGTTAAGAGGTTAAAGACGACGCTGTTGTAGAATTAGCTGTTCAAGGTTGACTAACTTTCATTTGTCGTTTCATCTATTCGATAAATAAGTAAAAAAATATAGAATTCCGCATTGTAACACTGATAACCTACCAATATATCGATAAATAGTTCTGCTGCTGGACCATCCCTGGCATAGAATACGCTTTACTAAATGACTATTTCATTAACAGAACATTAACATACTATTTCAACAACAGAATTAATTGAGGATATTGCACATTATGCCTAAACATATACAGGGTGTTTAGAAAATCGAGGTACAAACGGCAAGAGGGTGATTCTACATGAAAAAATAAGTCGAGAAAGAGCAATAATATTTTTTTATTTAAGGCTCCGTTTTTGAGGAAAATTAGGTTGAAAAAGTAATACTATTGGATAGGAATCAACTGGCGCGTCTAGTCATGATATACCAATTCTACTTCTCGTCATATTACAAGCCACGCGAATTTGACGCATCTTTCAACTCAATTTTGTCGAAAACGGAGCCTTAAATAAAAAAATGTTATTCCTCTTTCTCGACTTATTCTTGCATATAGAATCACCCTCTTGACGGTTGTAAAACGATTTTCTGAACTCGATTTTCTGAAACTCGACTTGACCCGTGAACTTTACACAAGGTTAATCATTTTTACTAAGTAAAGATTTATAGCTACTGAACTGAAAAACAATCATTAAACGAACTACCATTAGTTAATAATTTAAGTGTATTACGCTTCCCTCAGAACGCACCCTGTTATTTGTTTATAGACATTGTAAAATGCAATTATACAATTTGTTGAATTGAAGGTTAATTTAATTAAGGACATCCCAGAAATATAAATAAAAAATTTAATCGCTAATTGAAAATTAGTACACGATTAAAGGTTGGTTGTGAGTAATAATTGAAGTAGAAATATAATCGATGATTTGATTTCACACAACATTGCCTTATATACAGCCAAGGAACTCGTCGATACGTGATTGGAGAAAAATTTTTCACGAGCATTGGGACGCAGACAGTAAGTGTTTGTTATCCAGCTATCGTTACTTAAAACTCGGTCGCCGGCGCACTCTTGGGACGTGTAAAATGGCGTTAAATATGAAAACACTTCCCCAGGGGTTGCGTAGCATGACGGCTTAACAGGATGCATTACAGGCTTCCTTCTCTAGCCAGGAGGCCGATTAAAACTTTATCAACCGTCTATTCATTTAGTTTTTCACGATGCTTTAGCAATCACCGCTTAACCGTCCAACAACCTGCTTGAACGCAGAGAAGATTAAATAACTTTTAATCGTCGTGCGATACGTATTACTTAACTAACATTACATAACCACTGTGGATTATGTACGCATAAAAGGATTTATCTCCTATTCTTAAAGTATGGAATATTTGTTGTTTAAAGAGCCAAACAAAATTACGCTGCGTCATTCTCTTTAATTTATATATTGTTACCGTAATACTATGGAATTTATACTACATAAATATCTTGCATTTTTGCAGGTATTTAATTATTTTTATATCAGTATTCACTAAATCAGAAAAATATAGAATAGCTAAAAAATACTGCATCTTTTTGTTGTGCACCAAAATTGGTTAGGATCTTTTTGATATAATTAAAATATAATTCTTTACACAATCAATGTTAAGTTTTTATAATTTACGCGATTAATAATTCGGTAAGCTAACATATTAAATGTTCGTTTTACTGCTCATAGGGAAAATGGATATTTGTCGAAAGACATTATAATTTTTATCGAGGTGTGCACAGAAACGGTAGTATGAAAGTGCAATTAATAAAGTCAAATTGCTGATAACGGAGTACGTAATTAAATGAATACGTTAAATATTCCTCGGCTAACAGACTACGTATAATGGCTAATGAGCGTGGTTGGAAATCGCAGCAACAGACAGACGAACTGCATAATCACAGGAAAATTGTGTTTATCGACACGTACGATTGAAGTTTCTACTGCTCGCAGATAATGAGACTGTTTGCTGCAGAAAGTTCCGTGCACGGTGTGCAGTAAGTTGAGAGCTTGCGTGTTGTTACTAATACTAATATTTTCTTCTAGGTGAGTAAATTATCTCTGACGGTGAATATAATAAATGCTCGCGAAGCAGCCACAAAAAGTGTTTCAATTTAAATTGTCTCTGGTTCACTACAAGCATGGAGGTAGGAAAAGCTCGTTTAAAACGAATAAGTAATCCGCACCGTAATATCCGATGAGACTTTTATATCGTTTTCAATAAAACGATATTTCCTATTTTCCTCGGTTTTTATTAGCTCATTTTCTCTCCATTCCTCCTGGCCTTTATATTTCGTCACTTCGATGCGGGAGTACGCCCACCTGCCTTTGGACATTTTATTGTCTTCCGGCGAGAACGGCGCAAACGCAGATAGACATATATCTGATCGTAAAGCAATACAGGGACCGTGAAGTCCTCTGTAAACGCGTCTTCATAACGATTTTCCATGAACCAATGACTGCTCCCGACATCAAATCATTCGTTCCGTTAATAAAATGATCAATGAGTTGGAATCAATCGATTTAAGAGTCGATTTTATTGTTGAACTATTTACTAGCTTGTTCAACAGTGTAGCATGGTTCCCCATAAATGTAAAACTTCGGTTTATACGTGTATGTTGATAATATTTTTTATGATCGAGTATTTTGTTGATCGTAACTGTAAAACGAAATATATAATTGCACTTTTAGTTGAAATTGGGTATTAGTTTAGGCGTTTCTTTATATTAATGTCTTTTAATCTTGCAATAGTAATTAAATTAAGCGCAAATATACTACCAAATACGCATAAGAATCTTACATTTCTTGCAATTGGTTTGCAAGAATGAAGAAGAGTGTAATAAGAAAAAAAGCAAAATAATATGTCATACTTGGATTCATTCCTTTAATAACATCTGATATTTTATTTATCATTTTCAATGATTTCACAAATTAATTGCAACATAAGGTTTGCAGTTTTATGTTATTTTCGAGAGAAATCTCTTTTAAACCGTGCTAATGAGAACGATAAACGTGGTAATTAATGGGACCAGAATCTCGTAGGTATAAGGATGCAGAAAGAACTCTAATCTCATTAAAACATCTGAAAGACTTATTTCTCTTGCGTTAATTGTGTTATTGTGTTGTTACTCGTTCTTATTCACTCGAGGGTTCATATTTTTCAGCGGAAAGCTTTATTACTGCTAACAGGCAAAGAATAACTGCAGGCCAGTATTGACGAAGTTTCTCTCACGATCTTGTTGAAAAATAATTCTCGATTATCTGTCTAATGGAAACCTTGTACACTGGCTCTGCTGGCAAATGAAAATTATTTTTCGAGTGAGGCTGCAAATTACAAAAATAATTCTTAAGTTGAACTGGACTGGACTTCGGCATACCTTTTTTAATACAATTACTTGTTTAACTAGTGCATAGCTTTGATATGCAATTACGCTTTCACTGAGTATTAATAAATGTAGTATCCATTAGCAACGTGCAACAAAATTTCCATTAATCGCGCCCTAATTTCGTGAATTCCGCGGCGCACAAGGTTGAATTACTATTCAACCCAACAAAGGTACCGTGCAACTTTTCTGTTCCACGAGTGTTGATTAATGGAGGTCCGGTATTTTAATGCTACATTTCGAGGGAACCGCGTGGTAGCCGCGGTCTCGGAATTGAAAGGAGGGACTATTTGATTCGCGAATCGTGTACTGTGGCTCGTGTAATAAGGGCTGCTCCGGGAGAGGGAGGAGAGGAGAGAGAGGTGGAAGCCGCGCGAGGAGTTTTACTGCGTTTCAATATTCAACGATATTATGCGGCACCGCATTCAACCGCGACCGTCCAACCCCGTCCCCCGACCGTTCTCGATGCCGGTCGTCCGACGGATTCGTGTTCCATCTCGCGGCTCGTTCCAACCCCTAATGGGATTCTGCTCGTCTCTAAGAAAACGTATGCAGGCGGCGCTGTTCTCTAATGCACCGCAAATGCGACGACGATGTCGCTGCACAAGAACATTTTTTAGATGAAAATCCTCGACACAAATGAACTCCTCATCCATGATTAATTTGAAGCTAACACAGCTTCGGCATTCAGACGGCATCTTAAGGGATGCTGCGTCGCCCTACGCTGCCGTAGATTGAATTCCTTCGAAAAAACATGGAGAAATTGCTACGTTTATGGGAAGATCGGAATGTTCGATCGGAATTTTTCACGTGTTTTGCCCCTTACTAGTCGGTATGAAATGCTTATTGTTAAATTAATAGCGCAGAGGTAGTTAAAGTACGATTTAAATTGAACACATTTTCCGTAACAGATTGTTCCAATGTAATACAATAACGTGTTCTTTGTTTGACAAATGGAATTACGAAGACAACAAGTTCGAGAAGGATATAAAAAAAGAACATTACAGAAAAATATTATTATTTATTTATTTATTTATGTATAAACGGGGAAAAAATCCATTAGAATACATAATAGACGGTATTAGTGTGGCGGTTATAATAAATTTCTCATTTAATTTCGATGTTCAACAATAAAGACATTAGAAAGATCAATTACGGTACAGTAGTCATCCTATGGGATAGTAATTCTTGTTATAGGGTCCTAATGAAAAAGCTGAGGACAACTTATTAAGCCATTTAATACTTCACAAAGATAAATAATGTCAGTAACAACTCTTCTAGATTCAAGAGACTCCTGGTGTAAAACGCGCACAATAGTTATGGTATGTATAATGCGTGGGATTTTGAAGTTTATATGCAGCCAAACTGAAAAAGCTGTACAGTATCCCATTAATAATACGCTTAAATTGTATTTGACAATACTAATAATATTACCATTAAATCTCAGTAATAAAATTAATCCTACATGGGCGTCTCTGATGTTGAATGTATGAATGTTGGATATGTTTTCTCATTCTAGCACTGATATCAGATATTAATATTTTCCTAGAAAACAAACAAAAAGGAGTTTTATCCTTTTTATTGACTAAAAAGAGAACGTATCCAAGTTACGCAAGCTAATTTGGCGAAATTCGTACGAGAAGTATCTCTTGGTAAACTGGTTAAATAACTTTATGTTCCTCAGTGTACTCTTAATATGAAAGTGAAAATGAAATATTGGTAACTAAAGCAAAAGTTACGAATATCCCCAGAGAGCTCGATTTCTTCATAACCGGAGATAATTGCGGTATTTCTTCAGTGAAAATAAACTGATGTTAAGCGGCAACTAGCGAACAGGCCGTTTTTGAACTTGATCGCGAAAAAACGCAAAGTCCTTGCATTTGTGTCGCGCGCTTTGTCTTCGTCGAACGGGTAAGAACGATTTCCCTTGAGCAGCGATCGGTCGGTGGCGACAAAAAGAAAACTATTTCTGATGTGGCGAAAGCAAACTCTAGGCTGAACTAGGGAACTGCAAGGATCGAGCTCATAATCGAATTATCGCTGGTCTAAATTGATTTCCACATTGATTTGCGAAGCGGACGATTTTTTGTTTCAGCATACGTCGCAATATAAAATGACTTTACAATGCGATGGAAATGGACGAGCAAGAACGTTAAAAAGAAATCGGTCTAAATCGATGTACCTGTTTGATAATAATACAACTGTGTGTTCTATTTCTGAAAGCATATATATAAAAAAATTAATTTTTTCGCATAAACTAAATATAAAACACACGACATGTTATTATTTAAATAATGCTAAATTGTATTATATACTAGAGAAACATGACAATTTCTTTGAATACTTATGGGTTTTATGCAACTAGAAAAAACAGTACTACATAAACAAATGCTAAAGAAACAATAAAAAATACAAATGTTATTTGAAAAATATTATTCAATATGATCTAGAAATTACAAACGTGTTAAGAAAACATTAATGCCATGAAAATGAAAAATTTTAGTTCCATACGTCCGTTTTGATAGGAAAGACGGATGCGGAAAATCACTTTTGGTAGTAAAGTCTTAAGACTTTGTGTGTTTCGATTATAGCGTGACAGTTACACGCGATCTTAACGAATAATAAAAATGTACGTCACTGTAATTCAACGATCTATAAAGGATGCGTTTTACGCTTGTAATTTCATTACCTGGGGAAGTACCGCACAACCGAGCACGCTCCTGTTATTATTTTATTACCGCAGAAGCACATCAGCAAAGGCTGCGTAATTCAATTCCTCAGGTCCCGAAATTGCTTTCCTTCGTCGTCGTGCCACATACCGGCATGGAGTAGACATCTCCAACCTCATTTTCATCCCTCAACCTGACGACATTGCCCATGACCCTCTACTACTTAAACGAATACCATATCCGATACGTAGGTTCCATCTTAATATTGTTACGAATATTGGCCGAAATTATCGATTCCTGTTATGATGTCGATACATGAAATGATCTTGGTGGAAGCGTTTTAGTAACGACGTTATAACAGCAGCAATGCAAAATCGGTTGAGGCAATTTCATCAGGAGCGAGTATGACACGAGTCCTCCATTTCCAAAGTATTTAATTATGCCACAATTACACGGTCGCCCATATCAGCAATATCATCAAACGCCACGTAATGGAATTCATTAACACAGTCTGGCATTCTAACCTCATATTCCCTTTGAAGTCTCATTTCCTTGAAATGGAAACAAACATTCTCCGATTACGATAAAACGACATAACCTGTTACAAATTTTTACTTAACATCATTTATATAAATTGTATCAAAGACAAACAGTTTCAATAACATTTAATTATTTATTAGTTAAAATTTCGGAATATTTTGCGCATGCAGACAAACGCTACTCATGAGAAAAATATTAACACGATACATTTGCATTAGTTGTTCATTCTAGAACTTATTATTATTATTATTATTATTATTGTTACTACTACTACTATTATTATTATTATTATTATTATTATTATTATTATTATTATTATTATTACGACTACTATTAATTTACAAAAGGTTGAAAATTAGTGTAATAAATTCTAATTAATGTACTAACAAATTGAGATAATGGAAACTGGAATGGTGTCCTGATAATAAAGCAACTGACAAGAAAACTTCTACTTCCGCTTATTTGAAAATTGAAACGTCTCTGTTTTATACGGTTTTGTTTGCTCGTTTTAAATTGTTAAAATGAAACCATTAATTGACCGTGCAGAACGTTGTATCGTCACAGAACGAATGTGTCACTAAAAATTGCAAAAAATTGGAAACAATATATTACTTCAAAAAAAGTTCGGATACTTTCGCCGTTGATCGTGTCTAATCAAATGCATTGGTTAAGACTTTAACACCTTACGTATCTGCCTGAAGCAGACTAAGTGCTATTAGAAGGAAATTGGGATAAGTAATTGCTTTCCGAAAGAAGAAGAATACGTCGACTTGTTGGCCCAACGTAACGGATTAACTTGCTGGATTGCCCGCCGGATTTTAACAATTTCACCCGTTCGGTCCCTTTGTGACCGCCCTGTTTCCGGATTCGCCACTTTCTTTGTCCGAGTTCCATGCCAACCCTTTCTTACGCTTCCAGAAAGCTTCCTTTCCCGGTTTCCTTTATTCCTTTTCTTCGACGTATCCCGAAATCATCTTTGAAGGCTCAGACCGACTTATCCGGGAACAAGCTTCCGCGGCTGTTCCCCGCATTATTTCCGTCTGAGAAACGATTCCTAGAATTTGCACTATTCGATTGGATCGCATCATACGGATCACTTCAAATATTTTCTTTAGTCTGTGCGATGGATCAGAATCAGTAAACTCTGTAATTAACTTTCCGCAATTAGGAATCTTGCAATAACGTTGCGTTACGGTTCACAAGATTTTATAATCGTGAACAGCGAATCTTGAACATGGATGACTCGATTCGATCACGTTATTCGATAATGAATATTTTCTTCAGTTAGGAACTTTTTAATAAATGTATATCGTTTCATAGGATCTTAAGATTGTGAGAAAGGATAAGAAGAACAATAGTAGAAAGGTATAAAAGATTTTAGACTACTGTAGTGTTAATTAAGTTACAATCGTTGAATTATTGTCAACTTTGTCAAAGGATACAAATACGTACAAACTGAAACAGAACCCTAATGTTCCCTTTTGTTTCCTGTTTGTCATGTTTACTCATGCATATTTTTAATTCTATCGAGGAGACATTCTATTGACACAATGAATGAAAGGCGAATGTGCAACATTAATTTACGCACAGTATTAATAATTACAAAGCTTAATCAGGATTGCTACGTGCGTAGCTTATTATCTTCATGAATTGTTACTGCACGATACAGATTATTGTTACCAATATAATTCCTTTCTCATTAGCGATTATAAAGCATCTGTTTCATATCATGAAATTAAGAGCTTATTAATTGGAAGCAATATTAAGTTGCATTATTGAGATTTATTAGCAACAATACCTACTTCTTTGTATTGAGGATTTTACCTGAACTTGTGAAAGCAGATAAGTCAATCTACTAAAATATCTTAATAATAAAAACTAATAGACGAATAGTAACTAAGAAATTAAAAAATTATTGATTATTAATGGAGCTGCACGATCTTGAAATTTTAAAGGATCAAAATTATTGTGTACAATACTGTTGTTTGCTTAATTTAGCTAATTCATGGTTAAATTAAATATTTCAGTCTAACATCGTTACTACGTTTTACTTGTTCTGCATTTGTTGTACGGGGAAATCTTCGCTTGCAACTTTGTTTTCCAAATAAGCCAACAGAATTAATACAGAAGTTAGTATAAATATACATAAAATGATAAATGATTTGTAAACGGATCAAATAAATTTGAACTAAAAATATATTAATAATTATGATCTAATGTAACACGTTCCGCATTAAGCAAGCATGTAATTTATAAGAAACGGGAGTCAGATTGTAATAATAATAATTTTAGTAAATCCTTAACAACATTAAAATATTCTCAAATTCTTCTGTTTGTGAAGGAGATTACGAATACAGCATAGTCCGACTAGGACGAAGCTGTGAAAATATCGTGGAAAGTAAAAACGGAAGGGAGCAAGAGTGTCGGCATATGTGAATCAATCGACGACTCCTGGTCGATGCAATTAAGACAACCGAGTAATCCTGGAGCAGGCGATCAAGTGAACCGGGAATTGTATCGTTAGCGCAATTAGAAGCATCTCCCCTCTCCGGTTGCTAGGCGTTGCGAACAATCCAGCAAATGGTTTCGCGCGCTTCGAAATTCGCCGATGTCCCGCGAATCATCTGTTCGGTGCCCGAGTGAGTTCTCTTCGAAGGATAATTCATGCAAGACTTTTTCCGGGGGGGATGCAATTTCCCCGGCGACTCATTCGCTACTTATATACTTTTCCCCGCGTTGTCGCGCGGCCCGATGCGTTTCTATCGTTCGTTAGCGCACGCTTGTTCTCATTTCTCCGTGTGTGCTGTCAGGTAAGCTTTGGCCCACAAGTGCGTCGTAACGAGGCGCGCCATGTGGCCGCGCTTCCTGCCGTCCCCATCTCTGGCAATAAGCTACAGCTGTTCCATGCTGTATCTGCCATCCGAATAATTCGCACTGTTGTAGCTTGCAGCCCCTCCGCCGCTCGGTATGTCTGCGCGCGTTTCGCTTCTTTCGTGGTTTTCATTTTCCTCGAGCACGTCTCCGGTCGCTAAATAACTCGTTCAACCGTAAGGAGAAGTCGTAGGTTAATGGAGAGGCGAAGGGAGAGTCCACGCGACCCCTTAGATTTATTCCGTCGTGTCTTCTTCACGCCGATCTCAAAATGAAGTGTAAATCGTGCGGCTCTGCTGGGAAGTGGCAATTGAACCGTACTTTTAAAAACTAAGTTTCTAGTTTCAAGGTAATGAAAATTATTTGATAACGTTAGGTTGCTGCAAAAATAACTGCGGTTTCAAAGCGTTACTTCAGATAAATGTCCCAGTGATTGGATGATTAACACGTTCCGTGCCACGTGTACCATCGATGGTACACGCTTACATGTTTACTTAGTGAACTGAACAAATTGTTTACAAGAAATTTAGAACCGAAGAATCAATTTCCACCGCAAGAATGGGCGTTGATAAGTTTTTGTTACGTTGTTATGTGTACGAGAATTAATAATTGCACGTAATACATCAAGTTTTAGTAAAATATCAAAGTGTGAAGATTCGAGTAAAAAAAGCTCGGCACGGAACGTGTTAAGGGAAGAATTTTTTAAGTCACCTATTAATTCACCTAATAAGAGTTACATTTACATGTGGACTGGAAGGGTAGATCGACTAGTGTTCAAAATCCATGTCAACAGAAATCTTTGTGTGCGGTGAAACCCTTTAATTGCAAGAAATGTGAGACCCTTTCGATGGTCCAGTGATTGAACAAAAATATATGCATATTCCAATTATTGGATACTTTAGCTCTAGTGAGTGATGATACTAAAATGTAAAGTGAACAAAGTGTAATGACAAAACCTTTACATTTAATATATATATGAAGCATATGGTGGACGTACCCATTTTTATATTCTCATAGGAGTAATATAGTTTCTGTTGCTTCTCTCATTTCATTATCTGCATCATTTTTTCTATTACTTTTGGTTTTTACTTTCAGATTAAGTTATAGAATTAAAGATATTGAATTAATTATGCATGTATGTATGTCTGCTGGCATATGCATTTATGTGGATGTCTATGTATATGCGTAAACATATATTCGAAATGACTAATACAAAGAAAAAATAGTGTAATTATAGTATAACTGATAGAATTGATCGCTAATGACGTCACTGTCGCTTAGAGATAAACACAATATTGAAAAAGAAATATGGTATAAATGCCGTTTAAGTAGCAGTATGATATTGTATATTTAACTACTTTCCCCCACTAACGTAAACTGAATAATAAACGGAATCGGAAAAAGTACTCGGCTATTCTTAAAACCTAACACAGGATGCAAAAGAAAGAGGAAACCGGCGACAGGCCATTTCATAAATGCTAGCACGAACGATTTGTCGAGCAATTTGGACAACGATACGCTTTCAATTTCCTGAAAACCCTGTCTCATTCATGGGACAAGTCGGCGAGTGGCGAAATGGGGCAATTCGCGGAATAATCGAGACTCCGGGACTTCTGTATCGAATGATAATCACGTGGCGCGTGCATGCGGCCGTGCCGGTTGCGTTCTACGTTTGTCCCCACGAACACGATCATGCGATGCGCGTATGTGTATGTAGGTTGACGTTTTGCGCCAAGTTCCCGTAATAAAACCGGACCCCGCGTCTACGCCTTTTCCCGTATTGCAACCGCGACTCGCTTCGATCCTTGTAAGCAACGCTGCCTGAAAATTATTGTATTGAGAAATAAGTATGCTCTAAATTTCTCAAAATCGCGAACGCCACGCGTAGACTGCTATTAGTTTCACTGCTTATTAGGTTCGCACATCTGTGAAGGAAAATGTTAAACCTTTGTCACATTTGTCACGTTTTCGGACATAATTAACTTTATATTTATCGAATAAGGCGTATTACATTTTTTTATCCTTTCATTTCGTTTATTTTCTAATAAAAAAAAAGTTAATTATTCCGGAAAATAAATCAAAGAAGCAGCAATTGGTTACCCCGCAGTAACCGGCTTCACTACCCAACAGCACCGAAAGATAATGTGCGAGCTGTGGAAGAAAGAAAAAGAGACTTTAGAGTCGTCGCGGGCATAGATTGCACAATGAAACTACATCACTGTACATAGAGGGAACAAGACAGATAATCTCCTGTCATCGTTGCTGCCGAACTCGCAAGATCGAGTGTATTCCCATCGCTGTGTATGGCTGTAACGTGTCATTTCATCGACGCGTGGAGTCTCTGGCGGCAGATCACAAAGAGTTGTCGCTACTAAACAAGTCAGGACGAGTACTTGATTAATGTTACACGTTACATTAGCCCTATTGTAGGTTTATATTTTCCTATTTCTATAATAGGAAACGAAATAGATCGCTTTCTAATGGAATAAAATATTCAAACGAGAATATGGATTTGTATATACGTTTGGTCTCAATTAATAATAATAGAAAATTGTTTCTTCAAAGTAATTACACTAGGTTGACTTCAAGGAAATTAACTTACTTCCTAAAACGGCTGTGTATATCGCAAAAAGTTGGTATAAATATTATGTATTTCATATCGTTTATCAAGTGATGAAGTGCGTTCTGTGACTACAAGTTTTCTCGTTAGATTAATCATTTAAATCGTTGGATCCATCTAAATTGAAACAATCATTCCTCTCCGATTTTGAGACAAATCACAGTTTTACTCTTATTGTTTTGTCACTCCGACTACGACGCCAATTACTTGAAAAATTGGACTCGATGAAAGTATTTTATTTAATCGCATATAAATTTAAAAGTTATATTTTTACACTTTGCGGGTCCTAATAAAATATTTTTTCTCAACACCTTCATTAACGTTCGAATGACGAACTTTTTTGACAAAAGTACAACTGAGTTTACTTGGAACATGTATAAAGTTAAATTAATTTTCAGAAATTGTAAAGTCAAATAACAATATTTGTTCTTGGGGTCAGTGTTCCTCATTTATACCACTGATCTCGAATTGTTCTTAACGGACTAGCGTAAAAATTAATTTTTATTTTAGTGGGTTTATAGGTAGCGTGTTATTGGTTTAATAATCGAAATAAAAAGTAATGTGGGAAGGGAAATACAAATAATCACCGCATTCTCCGAATCTTATGTTTCCCCTAATGCCAACGAATTAAATATTAGACCTCGGTTCTGACAAATGCATGAATGCAACACATAAATTCAAACTTTTCGAAATCGCGACACGAGTTTTTCCATATGGCTACATAAACAATCAATCGTTTCACTTTTCCCTCTGAGCACGGAATCATGACCTAATCCGTCGAAGATGTGCCATGGTCATCTAGGGAAACCAGCGGTGATTCAACTGGCTTTCATCGTCGATAACAATTTGATGACAGTGGGGGAGAGGAGTGCAGCGTTGCAGTCGGACACAGTGGCGCGGAGCCGCGGTGCAGCGATGCAGCGGTGTACGCGTCGAGCCGTATCGACGAAGAACCCGCGTCTGTGTGAGTGTCATTACTCCCGTCATGCTTCACAGGAACACTTTCACTGCCTTTTAGTTTAAAGTCCGTCTAACACCGTCGAAATCCCGCTCTTGCGGCGCGGAGAGACAGTCCTGCGTATCGGATCGTTCGCATCCGTTTCCTTTTTTCGAATCATATTCGAATCGCGCAGCTCGAGGGACGAGTTTTAGAAACGACGAGCCGATTGGAAAAAAGAGGTGGGATCATCGCGATTGAACGGGAGATCTGTCGAGTGTCTGTTGCGCGAGATACCGGCTCCTCGGAAACGGCGTAGATACGTCGTGTGCCGCGCGGGAAAAAATTGATTTCGATTAAAATATGGAAGTCTTCGGCGGCTTAGCGTTGCGTCAGTGATGGAGCTTTGGAGCGACAGGAAGCTTCGCGAAATTGTCAGCGTTTAATAAACGATCCTGTAACAAGACGCGCGCACGCGCCATCATACAGCAGCAACGTATTAGCGAAGAACCGGCGACGGTTAATTAACTCTGTCGTGGAGTTCGTCCTCGCGTAGGCGATACAATCAACCGGCCACTGTCTGCACAAACGAGGAAATTCTGCTGGGAAAAATTGAACGGGACTCGGGCTGGGTCGAGCATTAACCGAAGTTAACTGTTTACGGCTCCCACGTGACTGCCGATCTTAAACGAAGACGTATTCAAATTTTTGCATTCGACCTCGTGAAGAAAATTTGATTGCAAGCGAACGAACTGTTTAGTTGAATTCCGAATTTTCTGACCTAATTTATAGAAACGGAAGGTGAATGGATATTGATTTTGCCGACTGATGGATTATTCTAGTGTAAATTGCGTTTTTGTGTAACTTTCTTTGGGATCTTTTTGCGAAAGAAGAAGATACTATAAGTACTTTTGCAGTCAAATTTACAATGTTTATTTGTAAGTGATTGAATAATATTTAAAAATTTGTTCATTTCAAGAAGGTTAAAATTTGTGGCACTAAATACTCTAAAACGCAATTAAATTTCAAAGAAACGTATGAGATTCTTAATTAATATGAGTTTGATTATAGCTTAGAACAAAAGAAGGAAGTCGATAAATAAAAAAATGGCGACACTTTGAAATTTGATCATCGACATTTCTTACTGATTTTTTAATATTGAGAATGTATATTAAATAAAATAATACGAAAATACAAATTTTTGGTTGGTCCAATTTGAAAAAACAGCAAATTTTGAAATATCGTGCATCGCTTTGGAAAACATAGTTAGGTCATTTAAAGGTCTCCTTCAAATCCTCCAACAAGACCTCCTCAATTTTTCTCACATTTTGCTGAAACATTCGGAGTTTTATTGTATTTCCGTTACAAATATGTCAAATCCGCAGTTCATAATATTTTATATTCATATAACAGCCGATTTCGCGAGAAGAGAGATTTAATGTACGCTAATGGACTCAATGACTGTCTACTTCACTCCGATTAACTGCAAATGTATAATCAAACCACAGATTTACGTGCAAAATAAAAATTTCGTAATATGGGAACTTCGTGAACATTAATGTCCTTTCTTAATTGTTTTAATGAGCTATTAATAATACCACAGTATTTTAAAATTCATTGAATGTGTTTATTAGAAGGAATTAAAAGCAGTGATAGAGAGAACTAAACAAAAAGGATATTAATGCAGTAACTTTTAACTTCCATAAATTGTTAAGCACACGTGCTTTGATAGTCCTTTCGAGATCGGTGATCAACAAAAGAGAGTTCTCTGGAATGCCTTGAAAATGGCAGTAATTTAACTCTTAATTCAACATATTATATTTAATTCATAATGCAACAAAAGAGTTGGGTGCACCCCGAGCGAAAAATAACAAACCGGGTTGATATTGCTTGGCGGAGTTCCAGAAAAATATTATACTAATTTTGTGAAACTGGATAATTAGAAAATTTAAAAAGGATCATAAATTACGAAATTAATCTTCTATTTATTAAAAGTTTTAAGAGAACAATATTTTCTTAAGCATATCGAACAACGATATGTCGTTGTTCGACACTACAAGGATTGACAAAATCTATTCATAGGCTTCTGACTAACTAAAGCGTTAATTGCTACGAATGTTCTTTCACACATTTTTTAAACAGAGAAAAGAGTCAACGAAGTGAATCTGTTGTGGAAAAGTTGAAGCTAGAACAAAAAGCTGCCGTTGAATAGCGAAAAATGTTTCTTGAGGCGCAAGGGATCTCGACGGCATTTTCAGTTTGACGAGCCATTGTCTCGCTGAAACGAGAATTTTATAGGTAAGCTTATTGGAGGCGGAAACGGTTTCGATGATTCAGCGAAAGCAAGTCGAGCTTTCCGGTAATTTTCTAAACTGACATCAACCAGGGCCGTGAAGAAGTCATGACCCGGTACCTCTGGCGGTCATCGAGATTTCGTTATAACTCTAGACTCTATAGACTTTCAGCTCGATTTCATCCACCGTCGACAGTCAAAATCTACGTTACATCTAATAGAGGAACTCAACTCACGGCACACCGCGGAAACAATCCGTTTAATGCTTACATAATGCAAAACGTGAATACTTGTACGTGTTTCTAAAGATTTGCTGCGCGATAACATAACTAATCGTACGATTTCATGGTTGGTCGAAACTGTACACCGTTTTCCTCGAAACTTGCTATTGGTATTGCATTTCGTGCTATCATATTTTGCATCAATTTCCACCGCGGCCGCGATACACCATACAAATTAGTTTTAATTACTTACTACTGACAAGGCTTCGCGCGGCGAACGAAGACCAACGAATTGACTAGTCCTCATTGTTCGCGCGAAGATACACTATGAAATCTTTCGTGCACGCATTTCCAGATTGCGTTTCCAAAATTAATATTTAACTAATGAACGATAAAGTGGAATTTAGAGAAAGATTTGTTTCGTCTTTGATCTGTTTTAATCGTATATCTATATTTTGAATATCGTACATATTGCGTATGATTTTCATATACATACCACTTTTGATCCGTAATCTTTCTCGTATAAAAATGCACAGTATCTAATTTTTCTCCGGTCGTAAAGTACAGTAAATTCTCCCTAATTGATGCTCAGATTTTACATAAAAATGGACAATTTGGGAAGAGGAGATACGATTATTCGAGCCTCGCGGCTCGTTTTTATAGTTACCGATTCTTAAGAGGTATAAAAACGAGTCGCATGGCACGAATAATCGTATCTTCTCTTCCCAAATTGTCCATCTTTGTGCACAATCTGAGCGTCAATTAAGGAGAATTTACTGTAATTGGCTGTACCTGTATGAAATATAAAATTACAAATTAATTATTCAATCCGCACACGCTTGTCAAACTTCTTTCGTTATATCTGTGCCTGAATAATTTTTCACGAAATGGTAGCTTCTACGGATACGATGAACTCGAATCTGAAACTGCACAATGATAATAAAATATGCACTTAATATAACTAGAGGCTATGAAATGCTAATTGAATAACAATACTACAGTAATGAAATATGATTTGTATTCACTTTGAATTGGAAGATTCAAGCAATAAATAAAATGTACTTCATAAATTACAATTATATGTTAGCCTATTTTTAAGGGAAATCGATGGCAAATAGCACGGCACTACACTGTCTTCGATTAATTTATGCTAGTTCCGCCAATGGACAAACCTCAGGTGATGTCTGATAACTTGAAATTGTACAGGTACTTGATGAGATGACACATGTTTAGAAATATAGGAATCTTTAAGCATGGCAGGCGACCCGACGTCGTACGTCAGCAGCATGAAAAATTAAGATGTGGGTGATTTCTGGTAAGAGGACTATATTAGGTCGCTCAGCACTTACCTCAGAACCATCAATGAAGAAGTCACATTTCTATCCATCCAAAATTTTAGACGTGTAATAAGTAAACGATTAAGGTTTCATTAAACTTGCTGTTAGAAAAGCACTTTAATTGTTTCAAAAACAAAATATATTACATGATCTCAATACTGCATGTAGCTAGTAAAGAAAATAAGAATGTAAAATATTTAAAGAATATAAAAATACAGTTATCGTATTTTTAAAAAATCATCAAATTTATTTCGAGTAGAAATAATTATCTATGCAACTTCTATCTTGTAATTAATACAGTCAGTTTTCATTCTGCATGAAAACTCGTAAGCTTTGATTTCCAACGAGAGAACTAGTCAAACGTTCGCGTACGTGAAATATGCAGGAATAAAAATAATATATGCAAAGAATATGCAACGTGCAGAACATGCAATGTGCAATTTATGCACAGTAAAAAATATTTATTATGGTTCTCCAGTAACAAAATTATTTCTCTCTACGTTCCATCTCTTTCTACATTTGTCATGAAAATATGCATTTGCTTAAACATCCGTACCCGAATATCAATCAATTATTTATAAAACTTCTGCATTCTCTTAGTCGTTACATTGGAAGTAATCAAAATGGTAATTGAACTGTGAATTTTATCCATTTACGACAAAAATGGTTGGATTAATATAAATATTAAAGAAATTTAAGATTGTTATAATATTATTTTCAATTTATTGAAATACTTAAGAAACGAAATAAATCTTCATTTAGTTCCTGTTTCTTATAACTGTGCTGTAACTCTACATCGTTATATCTTTTGCATATAATCTGATATTTCTGTCCCTGCGCACATGTATCATGCTTTCATATTTCACATATTTTATCCGAATATTTCAGCACATATCAGCTGCATACACGAATTTGTGAATTTCAAAGAAGCACATGCATTGGCAAAAATTACCGAAGAAAGTAGTATTAACGAAGAAAGTAGTATTTCTTCATTGACTACCCCTGATTATCAAAAAATAACATACTCATGAATGGCTCGATCACGAAAAATTTGGTGGTACTTAAACTATGATCATTTCGTTAACAGACATTAAACCTGGAACGTTAATATTCTTATTACATGCTTTTTCATAATACAACAGGTTGAATACTGAAAACGCAGTTTCTTCGAGAATTCTACAAATTGAAACATCTTTAAAAGCATTTTAAGAAATTTGACGAACTGAAACTATAACAGATTTGAGGATTAAAACTTTTTTCACAACGATCACTCAAAAATTAATGAACACTTTTCTCCGACGTTTTATGGAATAGATACAGCGAACAAGTTCTGTAAAGTACTATAAGTTCTGTAATTATCGTCAGGTAGTACAAGTAGTACACTTTTCATTCAAAACTCAAGCGAACGATGAAAACAATCGTACAGCAAGTTCGTAAAAGGGGAGCTCCAATATTTAAATTTACAATTGATTTAGTTACGAAACAATTTTCAAATGTTTTTGGAAACGTTTCAATTTATATCATTCTAAAGAAAAATCGAGTGAATCATATGTTAATTACAAAATTAGAAACTTCAAGCTTTAGAATGAGTCCACGTTCATTGTTACATCAATCTTCTCTATAAATTATAATAATCTTTGGAGAATTGAACAAATGTTTAAACACTCTTTATATCCATTTCATTTCCAGCCAGAAATTTCTAGAATAATTTGCTAGTTCCTGGTCACCTATCATGTTATCATAACTCTATAACCAGTTTTCATTATATCGATCGGAGCATCAATTAGCTACACCAATTTCTAACTTTCTATAATTTACATAAAACCGGTGAGTTTCATTTCTCAATCAAATGACGATTTATTGTTGTTTTAAGCATGATTTTACGTTTCCAAAATCATTTTTTACCCCATTTTTTACCAACCCCATCAACTCGGTTCGGTATTATACGTTCAACGACAATGTTGTCTGTCAGGCCTAAAAGAGATTATAACTGGACCTTTTCTCAAACTTCGCCAAACTACATTTACCTGTCTTTCATCGCATCATTACAATTTTTTCGGTCAGCACCGAAAGGCTTGAAGGTACCGCAAAAGAATTTGGAAATTTGGTTTCCGAATTATACGTTTTTACGTCGATAGATCGTCGTAATCGATTCAGATTGCACCGTGATCATATTTTACATACATTCGATCCGAACCGTTTTTGTTACAGCATCTATTGGCTTTGCGTCGGCGTCGTTCCACGAACCGTCGAAAATCGATACGACTTCCGGGAAACTCGAAACCTGGTCCGATAGTATCGGTCTTTCCACCCACGTCGCAGTTACCTAGCTGGCGGGATCCGGCCTGTTATTGGGTCTACGTAACCTTGTAGCGAAGGTGCAGCGGTCGACACGCCCGACCGATTCCCACAACTATCCGCCATTATGGTTCTCACCGCAGCGCGTACCAGTCGTGGCCGTATTTAAAAGCAGCAGTAAGGTTGTATTTGCGTAATCGCGACCGCGTCCGAGGGGGTTCGCGTTTTGTTGAACGTTCGGCGGTAATCGATCGACCGTTGCCCGTCTCGGCATTCCTTCTGTCCCGCACCGGCTAGGCACGTTGTTCACTGGAATTTACGACTAGGGAAACGTCATTGGCTTAATGTGACAAGCAATGATTCTTGCATAAGTAGGATGCACGGTTCGGGATATCAAATGCCACTTTCAAAACTATACTGTTTCATTACGAAGAGGAAAGTCACTTGCAAGTTATTTACGTACAGACCAGCGTAAAACAATAGCCCATCCTGTATTTTCGTTACATCTGCATGAAACGTACAGTCCCATAGAAAATTATCGCTTTCCAAGATGTACAGGATGCGGAGAACGTCTATATATTTGTATTTAGATGCTTTGGGAATGAGGACACTTCGATTTAATGTTCTATACATATTTTTTTTTTTTTACCACAGTTTTTAACAAACATATTAATCACAAATTTTGATTATCCTATTGGACACTGCATTGCACTTGAATCGATTGAAAAGCACATTTGTGGTTCATTGTTTGTCAGCAATTTCGAGGAAAATGTATGTAGAAACGAAAATACAAGTGCACATGTTTCCAAAAATGAACAAAAATGGTAAAAATGGTGTGAACACGTTTTTGAGCCATGAATAGACAATTTATTCGATATCGATTTGTAGAGTTTCAAATTCTACTTTGTCGGGGATATCACGTTCCTTCATGTTCCACGAAGGGATTTTCGGTATGTTTACATACTACATTGACATACAATACACAGGGTATACAAATGTATTGATTTCTGTATACGTACGCATTCACAAATCATAAAATAGTTGGATATATCATTTTCTCAAGTTTATGTTTGCGGAGACTTCGATTCGTCTGAAATATTTCGAGAATCCAGAAGCAGAGACAGACCGAGAGAATACGCGCAATAAGAGTGAAAATGGTCATTTGACCCCTTCTCTGCAGATGTCGGCTCAATAAATTCTATATTAGAAGATCTAAATCTTATTCGAAATTTGTTCATTTATACGAACAAGTTGGAACTCAGTCAGCGTCAGATACACGAACTTATAACTGAACATACTCTGTAACATGCTCTCACTTACATTGAGAAGTGAAACTAAACTGATGTAACCATTTCCTTGCAAATTGTTGCTCATCTATTTATTAAGATAGGCTAATCTAGTCCAGTAGACGCTGTGCACCAAGAACGTGTTAATTTGAAAGAGTTTAGTAATCGTGAAAAGTATTACAATACAGTAATCGGTTATGGTGCGTACGATGAACATGAGTTAGAAACAGTACATTTCCTACGTTGACACTGCTGCATCACGCTGCTTCATCTCCACTGGAAGAACATTTACGAATAAGTATTATAGCTTCAACTATATAATATAGCTTGAAATATATCGAAACCTCAGAAGCTGATCATCTTGGACACAATAATCTACAATACTTGTTTACTTTTCTTCCGAGGCTCGGAAAAATTTTGAACATCCAATTTCGACAGCAGAGGTACCCAATTATTGCATCGCGTGATTTTTCTTCGAAATGTTTCTCTGTGCAGTTAGTAATTCATCCGTAATTTGAAGTCATCGTGTTAGGAGACTCAGCTAATAAATGCCGGCGCATTCAAAACAGCGAGAACGGATTGGCAAAACGGATTAATAATAAATCAGTGTTTTCATGAGTCGTAAAACGGTCCAGATGAAATTAAATTGTGCATTATATGTGGAGATGTTCGCAGGAGATTCGATGTGAAACATTCGTACATCCATGCATACATCCATATTTTGGACGGCCGGATTGGTCCGGGCAAAGTCAAATCGGTGAATCACGCTCACCTTTCGTTTCTGTCGCGAAGTATATCGACAAACAGAAAACACCTTCACGGAGATGAATTGCTTCGGACGCCGGGGTTGTCAACAGAGGGGCAAGCATTACAGCATTTATCCGAACGAAACGGTGATTCATAGAGTAAACGATCGTAGAGTAGAATTGCATGATATCAAGATGTATTCTCGGCATTAGCCCAGTGCCATCGGCCGAGAGGAAGTGGCACTGCCGTCTGCCGAGCTCGTTAAATTCGGATGGGCGCAATTCGAGGCCGTACATCATACCTTGCAACTTAACTGGGTTAACACGAGCCCGTACGTAGTTTCGCTCGAATCGACGCAAGCGCCACTGGGATACCGAAGAGCTGCGCAGTCCGGAAAACAGGGATTTTCGTTAACACATCGAGTACGCCAGGCTGAATTCTCGTGACTTCTCGTTCACGCCGCGTACATCGTCGATAGCCCGTGTTACGGCAGTTAGAGATCAATTTTTCCAAATTTTCGTCAATATATTTCGGAAGCTGGACAAGAGAAGTTGATCAATTGTATTTTTAGCGAAATTCGAACGCTACAAGGAGTGCCTGAAATTAACGATAAAATTTTAACAGAACGACAAATTTTCAAAGGAATCAATCATGTATGAAACTGCTGGTGACGGTGGAAAAGTTGTTCACCTTGTTTGGTTCCGGCAGTATTTAACCAATTAAATTACTTCATTACAGATTTTCTTCTTTTGATGATCATCATCGTTAAAGTAGTTATTCAGAAATTCAGGGAAACTATAAAATTACTTTTACAGCAGAGCAAAAAATCTGTTTTATGTGTTTGCACATATTGTAGTAACAGATCTTGTAATAGCTTTTAAGGTCCACATGACATATACAATAATATTTAAACAATCAGAATGATGTAAAATGTATCTGGATTTTCATTGAAAAAACGACGATTAAAAACTAATGTTTTAATCTAGTTTGTAGATTAATCGTATGGATTATTTTACAAGAATAATTAGATTGGAATATGTGCTTACATATTTGCAAAAAAGAAAGTTGCGCGTTCCCTCCGGTTCCTACCATATTGATTGGACTCTAATTGGCAACATTGAATTTAATTGGATCAGCTCGAAAATTTAATAAAGTATTTGAGGGGTAATTTCAGAATGATGTCAAATCGAAAATATTGAAAATTTTGTTTCCTTCGTTTCTTACAGCTATCTCCATGACTGAACAATATTTATTTCACACAGTAAGTTAAAGTGAAAAAATTTGTGTAATTCAATGGAAGTATAATAAGAGCATGTGTGAAATTTCATGCTAATTAATCCAAGAATTTTCCTGTAATGAGAAGGTAATAAAAGGTCGATATATTCTGTTGGAAATATTTCGCGAATATTAATGTCAACAATAAAACTTCCTGGCCAAAGTGATCCGCGTTACTATTCTGGCAATGATTCCTTCGCCAAAGAGGACGGTTTATCATCAATCTTTTGAAATTCTTGACGAGAAAACTTTTATCGAATGGAACGACTTCAAAAACTTCTACATAAAAAAAGTTGCCCAAGTCCCATTTGTTTCACTTTCGTTAGAAAATCTAATCACGAGGAACTGTCCAAGGAATTCTCGAACATCCGACTTCTTCATTTTTTGAGCGATCGATTGGATAGGGGAACCGGTTACTGTGGGCTGTACCTTCGGTTTGTTTTCGGGCGTAATTGACGTAATATTTATCGAATAAGACATATTCAATTTTTTAATGCGAAAATGAACAATATGAAAGAATAAATAGTTTTAATGTCTCATTCGATAAATACAACGTCAATTATGACTAAAAACAAACCAAAGGCACAACAATTGGTCACGCCACAGTAATCGATTCCACTATTCTAGTTACAAGACTGTTGCAAAACGAGTCCCCGGCAAATCGGGACGTCATCCTAAGATCGGGGCTGAGCCAAAGCTCCAGAAGAAGAATGAACCTGTCGCCATAAGCTGCGGTTAATTAATCTGGATGCACCTTAACGACGAATCCGCTGGAAAGGGGAACGTCTCGTCCTTGAAATGAAGCCAACCGAAGAGATAGACATCGTTAGTCACTTCAACTTGATGCTTTCTAAAAAACTGTCTTCACTGTGAATCCCATTAGACATTGTAATTAAAAATCTTCTTGTCTGAATCCTAATATTGGATTACGTTAAACCGTATACTTCTGACCTATTGATTTCATTTAGCGGTATTTAGCGGGATTCGAAATGATCGCCCTTACACATTTTATTCCGCCATTTTTAAAACTGTAAACGATGTATTGCAGTAATTATTAACTCTCTAGTGCCCGCTTAGGGCTCGTTCGATTCACAAAGAACGTTGTTATTCTTTTGTTTCCGTCTAACTTTCTTGAACCTTCTAAAGAAAATCTTTTTTCTTGGTTGGTAGTGGTTTTATGTAACGAAGCAACACCTTTATTACAAGCAAAAAGGACCTCTATTAATAAAAATGTAGACAACAGAGGAAGTTTCTCCCTCATCCGAGTACTGCAAAGTTAAATTCATCTTTTCATAGTTCTTTTCTAAAATTAAACACAAAATTAAACACAGTATTTGTAACATTAGTATTTATGAACACACTCGTGAACAACTTGCACAGTTCATTTACGTTAGTACAGTCCAATACTTTATGAGTTGTATTTTGTCGCAAAAGTTGTAAATTCTTTTAATGCATAGTAAATAAATTAACGAAAAAGGTGTAAAAAGAAGAGGAGAACAAAAAAATGATTTGAATCGGGCGAAGGAACGAACAGTTCGCAAACTATCCCATCGGGCGAGCTTACACCCCCAATGTCAGTTTTTCCAACGCCTCGTAGACAACCCCTGTGAGCCAGAGGGCTTCGTTTTTGTCACTTTAATTAACGACCCTGCTAATGACAGAATAAGGAGGAAGCGGTGCTACCTTCCGAGTATAAATCGACCTTCATGAACCACGTCGCAGAGGAACAGTGGTCTGAATCATGGAATTGGATGTTCATCGAATGTACAATACATATATTGCTTGCTAAATGTCCATCACACCTGAGCACAACGAAATTGAAGAAATTTGTTTTAAAATTTTATAAAATATGTCATTAGAACTTTAAAACTACCATTTTTACCGAAAAACCATTTTTTACTGAAAAAATTATTCCTTTCTTATTGATACTGTGAAAAACTTACTTAATATCACGTACAAATTCTTTTTAAATTAATAGTATTTATCGATAATGGATAGGCACTGTGAATAAAGAATTACTGTTCTTAATTTATATTAAAAAATAATATACAATGCACCAAAGTGTCTTGTTAAAGTTTTTCACTATTGACAAGGAATATCTTATGAGTTTGAAATTATTTAAACGGATAAATGTAAAACTTCGATCTAATATAAACCCAACAGCTGCGTCTTCTCGCAAGAGTCGATCGGTCTAAAACACAACAACGTTACGGAACTTCCTCGAAAAAGCGTTTCCCGACGATCATTCCCCAAGAAACAGGAGCAAGTATCCCGAAATGTGTCGGTTCTATGACACAAGAGAACGTCCGACATCATGGTTACAAGGTTTCGAATTTTCGCCGGAACTGGCGGCTCGCAATTTATTTCGACGATTCGCATGGCTTTATTGCGCGCCCCTCCGACAGTTCTCACGTTACATCGTAAACTGTCGAGCATAAAGTTTCAATACGTCGAACGGTTTTACGGGCCGCATTACGAGCAACGATATAAAATATAAACCCTTATCGCTGTTCGATCCTGCACTTTCGTGTAAATCAAACTTCGATAAGATGCGATCAGTGAATTTCTTGGAAAGGGTCGAAACGAACTCCGGAGAGTTTCTATTCATGTTTGCTCGCTTCGTACTATCGAGTATCTCACGACCTAAAACATTTCTACCAAATAGGAAGTCCTGAATAGGCTTCTATTGACAGTAGAATGACATTTCATGGCTGCTTCTATGCTACTGATCTGTTTTTGCAAGCACCTTGTTCAATGTTCACAAGATTCATACAAGTTTCACAACACAATCATTCAAGCATGACCGACATTGAAAACACAAATATTCCTGAATTTGTTGTACTCAATATCCCATGAAAGTAATCACGTTATAGGTAATTGCATTAGTCTTGCCCACGCTGTGAGAAGGAGAGGTGGACTGATTTCATCTCTACTCCTATCACCTATCTGTGATCTTAAAGCTTTAGTTCTGATGTAGTCCGTTAGATGCTCTAGTGAATCTTTCGTACTATCGGTGACTAGTTTCTATTGTGTACGCGTGTGTGATACCCACTACAATAACACTACCGTAGTAACACCACGCTTAACTATAATTAAAAATTTTAATGTATCGATGAGTATCGATAGAAATATTAGAGAGAGAGAGAGAGAGAGAGCACCTCTCGCAGGAATCCATGGAAGTAAACTTTTAACATCACAGACATTTTGTGGTGGGGTACATATTCCGATATATTCGTCAGATAGCATACTTTAATATTATAAAACCTTTTTTGTCTAAGTTGCACTCTTCAGAATTATTTAACAAAATATGTAACCATAACCGGTCAACAGCTTGGTACGCGAACATTCAGTTATGGAAGCATAAGATTCGATTATTCAATAAAAAATAAACAAGAATATTTGTTATGCATATCGATGCATCGTTGTATTTTCTTTGACAAATCATTATAAGGCATTTTGGTCGAAAATTAGCTTCGAAGTTATAATTTTTGTCCTGGACGCTCATATAAACGGCGCATAGTGCGACGACGCCGTGAATATAAAAATGTGCACTTCCATTTAAGGAAAGAAAATATTGCGGCAACGCAAAAAACATATTTGAAGACAAAAGGTTTACGTATGTAGGAAAATCATTAAAGGAAGAAAAGTATTTAAATGAAACGAAAACTACAACCGAGGCTCAACTAAAGCGTTTCAGAATTTTTGTATGCGACAAGTCAGCAAAAAGTGAAGGCACGTTAAAAATTAGTGAACTAGTTTCTATATCTCCTATGTAATTCGCCTCGTGAAAACGAATCCGGTAAACCCGATAAAACGCAGAACACCGGAACAGTAAAAAGCAAGAATACTTATTTTGCGCCTAGTTCCATGGGATAAAGGTAGACGCGATAAGGGAGAATCGGCAACTGCGTAGAGCAAGAGAGGGTGAAAGGATCGGGGATGAAAGTTGTTCTAGTAGTTTCCCGGAAGAGGCGAACGATTTGGCGTCGATCCAAGACACTGACAATCGATATAAGCACTCGAGCTTTTATGAACAATGAGCCCAAATATTGGTGCGAATAAGCGAGACCTCGATTCCTGCTGATCGGGTGACAGTGGGGATAATTTATACGAATCGCGGAGGGGGAGGTGACATTTGTTCCCGTGAGATGCGTTAATAGACTGATTGTTCCGATACTGTAAATTTATTGTATATTTCAGCAGTAACGCACGGAGATTCGAATTAGAATGTTGTCGAAATTCATGGTTCTAGGAAATCTAAGAATGTACATTTATTAACTGAACACAACAAGATCGTGTTTGGATTGTATATAGAACGTATTATTTACTTAAATGTACATATTTTTACACTACCATTGGTCGTGTAGTTCAATGAAATAAACTAAAATATTGCTATTTAATATGAATTAATATATATTGCTTCATTTAATGTTACTGGTACTACTTATGATTATTGACAGCAAAATTGGTGCAATATTGGGGCAATTATTCTTTCAATAACCAACATTCTCCATAAAACATACAATACGAAAATAAATTCGCATTTATTAATCCGCGTCAAAGAAATGCATGAAATCAAATTGCAATTGAATTAATTACTGAAGGCTGTCCACGGTATAGTTATCGGTTATAAAATACACATATACATGGCCGACTAACGTGTTTAATATGATCGTACACGATCGAGTATAATTAATAAAGCTTATTTACAGAAAATAACGCGATATATCGTTGATACGATAAACTGAGATGGGGAGAAGTCTGCAGCAGTTTTTCAAGAGGGGATACCTTTATCGCGAACATAAAAATGATTTTATGAAATGAACCTCCGTTTCAACTGATTGGATATACCGGTTGAAAAATAATGGTTAGCAGCGAGGTAGATAATTCTGATATTTATGGAACCGCGATATTCGTCGGAAGCAAATATTTCCCGCGCAGACGTGCGGTTTTTATCGTGTAAACACCACGGAAACCCGTGAATTACAGGTCGATTAGTTTTTGCCTGCGGTGGAGATCTCGTCGTTATTTTCAAGCATTGCTAGATTTATTCTGTAAAGATACGAGTAAGGCTGCGTTTTTTTTATGTTGGATTGGCTGCGATAAACGATTGCAACGACGACAAGTGTGAAGCTAACGTAAAACTACATTCTATGTATTGTTTTCAACATTTTATTAAGCATTGCTGGGAGAAAAAATCATAAGGTAAGTTTTTTTTTTATAATTTAAGAATAGGAAAGATAGGATTTACTATAAATTGCTTTTAAAATTATGATACGTAGATCCTAACAAAGCTTGTCTTACTCGGTAATTTTTAACAGAAATTAACGTTGAAGATTGATAAAAAAGATTGTGTCAGTCATATATACAGAAAGTGTTAAATACGAGCATACATAAACAATGGGATAATTTCTTTGTTGTGTTATTTCTTAATCCATTGTTTTATAATATCATATGTGTGTATTTAATATCGACTACGTGCTTATAGTTTCTCATTTTAAATAATTATATGTAATTCTATTATCACATTGATTTTTAAGTATCCAACTTTATTTTTTACCATTGCATGTATAAAGAGTTCAAATCCAGATTGAATAGTATGTTTTCATTCGAAACATGAGAATTAAATTGTATGTCACGAAGTTAATGTTTCGTTTATTTGATCACACCATTTACTTGATTAAAACAATAAATCCAAATTGTACGCATCAGTCGAAAACGAAACAAACTCTTGGGACAACATAATAGATTACCAGCTTTTACCGTCGCTTTTATCGCAGTTACAATGAAACGTGCCCTAATTGGAAGTAACACAGTATGGGAAAACAAATCAACTTCGTGAACCCTTTCGACACCAAAGATTAGTTATTTTGCTTCTATGATGTCGCATATACTATTACAAACGTTACGTGACACTTAAGTCTTATTTTTTGTTGCAAGATATTATGTACAGTGCATCTGATCTCTATGACAAAAGTGAACCACGTGATATTCTCATGCAATTCATCAAGTTAATGTTTACCAAATCACGTCACATTCGAATCCAATTTCAATGCTTTGGGAATACGTTTTACGTTTTTAGCCCCTGCAATTTTATTCTCGCTTACAAATGAAAACATACGTAGCATTTCTTTAAAGACAACTTCCAAAGTTTTAGCATCTTACTTTGAACAAAAACCGAGTCAAAGAATTACAATTTTTAACGCATTACTTACTGGATATTTACGTATAAGCTCCGATAATAAAGACATTTGATTTTATTATAGGCATTGTATTTCCTGAACAGTTAACTGTGGCTCGTAGATTCTTCAAAAGCATCGAGTGAGTGCCGGTGATTATTATGTTAAGATATCTTAAATAGAATGAAACCACAACTTTTAAGAAACATTAAATAATATTTCAAAAATTTAGACCTTACTTTGGGTCGCCCCACGGTGTTACTAGAGCTTACAAATAGAAACGTGTCACTCTAAAGCTAAGAGATTAAACTGTAAAAAGAGTGCAAAGCAAAACACAAGAGAGATCCTCCAAGAACCGTTTGGTACCGACCACACTTCTAGACTATCCATATCTTGACACGTTCACTTCTCACAGTTAAGGATCACGATTTCACCCGTCAAAACCGGCTAAACAGATCGACTCCCACCTATCCAATAGACACCTAACTCTCGACCGGTATCGACGTCGCCAAAAAAGAGTACCGATGATGGAGGGGAGGGGGCCGTGAGTAATCGTAGAAGCATTCAGCGTGAACAACGATAGACAGCCTACGTCTGCGAAAAAGCAGCCGCGAACAGCTTCCCTCGATATAGATTGTCGGTCGAGTGTTACGGAAGAAAGACAGAAGCTCTGCCGTCGAAAACTGGAGCGGCTTGATTGCGGGAGGAAAAAAAACCGAGAAACACGAAGCAATTCGCGGCGATACGTAACATTTTTCCTTTTTCCCCGTTTTCTTTTTTTCCTTGTTCTTTTTTCTTTTCGTCGCCGCCGGCCCGTCGACGATCTCCTCTCACGTGTTCGTCAGAGGAAAAAAACGTTGCGACGCGAAACGTCATCCTCTTCTCTTCACCCCACCCCCATCATACCAACCGAACGTCGATGCCGCGCGATTCGCGTTGCACGCGGTATGCATTTCTCCGAGAAAGAAGCAATCTTCGACACGCGATGCACCAATATCGTGTCCACGATGCACCCGATACGTTTCGGACGGAAAGATTCGATATGGAAATATTGACGTCCCCGTAGGCATCGCAGCTCGTGACAATTCAGAAGCGCCGCTTTCCCGCCGACATACAGACCTTCAAACGTTGCAACTATCCGTCACTGATCCGCTGGCGTCGAGTCGTTTTGATGAGTATCGAACGCGGCTTCTGTTACATGCGGCTCCAATTTTTTGCTTTTGGTTTCGTTTTATTAACTGCTCGCGAAACAGCACGACACATTGTTGATTGAAACAGAACGAGTGCGTACGTTGATATACAGGAGTTTCAAATCACTTGTTTATGCTCAACCTCTTATTTACAAGTTATGTCACGGACTGCCCGAAACTGTATTAGTACTGAAATCGATGTGTGATGATTTGCACTACACCTTAAAATAAAATTACGGTTGAGTAAAGATAAAAATACAAACAGTTCTATTCTCCTAGTACGATCGGAAAAATACAAGTGAGTCACTGTAGCGGCGTAATGTTCAAAATATGACATCGAGGCAAGCTACAATGTTAACACTGTGACTGTCCTAGGTCACCTGCCCACTTCTATTTTTATAGGAAACTAAAAACTGATTCTGTTTACCCTATTTTGGAAGGAACCCACAGCACGAAGAATATCATTGTCTTCATCGTATTCTCTGTTGCGATTGGACGTTGCCGATACACCAGGTCCATTACTCTTCCCCAAAAATAACAGTCAAATACGATGAGGTCAGATGACTGAAGAGAATATTCACTTATTAGGAAACATTGCATTCAATTTTGTATGAACGGCTCTCGATATATATGTGGGACATACGTCATGCTAGAACAACATGTACTCTAGCTGCGATAGCGATGGCCAGATAAACAAACCATAATCGAATATGTAGCAAAATTGGTAACTTAATCGATTAAACGATTTTCGTGATTGATACATGCATTTTCGAGAAAAATGTTTCAGAGAAGACTTTCATATTTGTTTTCGTACAATTTGAATATGCAAAAAGAAATATCAGGTCCCATTAAAAAAGAAATATGATTTCCAGTTTGAAAATCCTATTTCCAGCCACCAAGGAAGATTGGAACTATCATCATTCGATAGAGCGTGCTCGAATTGGTTATTCAAATTTTTCTAGTTTTCAGTAAAAATCACACTCCTCCAGTTTAACCTTTTAGGTACGGCTGAATTCTGCGCGAGACTATTTCTCTGGACGGCAGAGTCTGATGTGTACTGTACAGAGTCTGTGTACTGTACATACGGGGTGTCCCAAAAATGTCTCGCAATCCGAAAGTGGCGGGTTCCTCAGGCCATTTGAAGCAACTTTTTCCTTTACAAAAATTTTCTCCGAGGCACCGTTAACGAGTTATTAACGAAAAACTGTGATCAATGTGAGACGAGCTCAGCTGGCGCGAGGCGACCGAGCCAATCAGCGGAACTAGGATTCGACCGCTCGACCGTTGGCGCCGTTGGCTCGGCCGCCTCGCGCCAGCTGAGCTGGGATTCGACCGCTCGACCGCTGGCGCTGTTGGCTCGGCCGCCTCGCGCCAGCTGAGCTGGGTCACTGATTTTCGTTAATAACTCGTTAACGGTGCCTCGGAGAAAATTTGTGTAAAGGAAGAAGTTGCTTCAAATGATCCGAGGAACCCGCCATTTTCGGATTACGAGACATTTTTGGGACACCCTGTAGACTGTTGCAAATCGATGTGAAGACAAAAGAAGTGTGAAACAATGCATATGAAGACGATTATTTGATTCAAACGATGAGCGAATGAGCTACTAGAGCAAGCCACTATAGTGGCGCGTCGTCCAGAGAGATGACATCCGCGAAAGCCACTATAGTGGCGTGTCGTTCTGAAAGATGTCATCCGCGGAAGCCACTATAGTGGCGCGTCGTGCCTAAAAGGTTAATAGGTGTGGACGGATGGTCTAGTACTGAGTTGGAATTCGTAGCACAACCGAGCGAAGTGTGATTCTACGTGAAAAAATAAGAAAAGAATTTGGTATAACATTTTTTTATCTGGGTCATCGTTTTCGAGAAAATCGACATTGAAGATTGTTTATCTTAGTACAGGATTTAGTTGTCGTCTATTCTTCTATCGCTTTTGTTGCGAACTATGTAATTACTGCTCGTTACTCAGAAGAAGTCAGTTGTTTCGACAGAGTGGCACGGGGTGGGGGGGGGGGGGGGCATTCCGCTCGCTCCGCCACACCAGCATGCCCGTAGTCACCATTTTTCTGTGACCTCCCGAAACCCACTTCTATTGAGGAATCAGTCATCCGCTCCACCCAATCACGTCTCTTGTTCAGCGCGTAACTTAGCCAATAATAATCAAAAGTCTGAAAATTGGAAGAGGCTAGGCGGAGCGACGACTGATTCCCCTTGCCCCTTGCATAATTTAGTTTATGCGTAGTATTTCATTTTCCCGTTTCCCAATATTACTTTCAAATTCTTAACGTTGTACGTTAATGTAGGCGTAAGATATCCCTAAAATTCGTTTACTCGAATAATACATTACAAGCCTGCGAACATGAGAGTAATACTGCACGAGCAAAACATGATTATTTTCATTCATACTTCATAAATACTAAACACATATTAATAACCGCTTAAAAAAATCATATGATACAACATAAGTATAAAAAATGTGTGCATAGCACAGCACGTTGCTGCACAATGCAATAAAAAGTTACTTAAATGTTAATTAGTAATTAGAAATTATAGATAATCATGTGTTTATCAGAAGCATCTGAAATTAATGCTTTAGGGATAAGTCAACGCTCTTGCATATTGTAATTGTTGTGTCTGTTTCACTTCGTCACGATTGTTATACAATCTCGAGCGTCTCGCTCGCCCGTGGTCGCATAAATAATACACACACCGACACATATAAAACATAGGCACACGTGTCTGATGTGCTCCTAGCCCAAAGTAGCGACTACGGGGCGGCGAGACGGTGATGTGGCGTTGTTTGTTTTTAATCGGCTGGACTCGAGTCCTGCATTTCATGGAAATTCAGGTGTTCTGGCTAACTTGGGGCTAATAGAAAAAAATCATTTTCTGCCAATAAGGGAAACGCGTTTACCCTACTTCTGCGAGAGTGTTTACATGATTGGGTTGGTGGGGACCGGTCCTACACTTTTCTCAGCGGTCTTCTGAGCAACGGAGAGTAGTAAATGGAATATTTCCTTCATCCAATGTTTGTAAACACTATCTCGGACCGAAGGAAGTGCCTGTAGAAGAATAGACAACTAAATCCTTTAGGAAGATGGACAGATTTTGAACTCGATTTTCTCGAAAATGGAGCCCCGGATAAAAAAATGTTACACCAATTTGTTTTATATATTTTCAGGTAGAATCAACCCCTGCTCGATTGTACTACGATTTCCGGCCCACTCTGTTTAGACGACGTAATATTTATATAAAACATAAAACTCAATTTTCCATACAATCTATGAAATAAATCAAAGTTTTGTTATTATTATTAATGTATAAGGTGCAAGAAGGTCACAGAAGACATTACTGTAATAAATCTTGTGTTTTCTATTCTTCTATTATGAAATAAGCTGTTCCGATGTTGTGCGACTTTTATGGATTCTGGTGTAACAGCCAGTGTGTTAATATTTAGAATCGTGTCGTGATATGAACAATTTCTCGATTATAATTCGTCAAAGCTTCAGTTTGCTTTTACACATCCAATTGTACTTGCATTCACATCCAGCTCCATCACAGAGAGCAGAACGATAATAATAACCTTATTACAGCAATATACTTTTATAAAATAATTTACAAAATGTTTTATATTATCCCTGGTAAATTCGAACAATGCAGCAACACGCGTACGTGAATATACTGGGGTAGGTACATTTAGTTTTAATAACGAGCAGATTGAAATTTTTTGACCGGCGGTGCGGAACGTGATTGTTTCCTCCATCTTTCCAGTTCGCGCAAATCCCCGTTCGTGCAAATCGGAATTCCAGAAAAATCTATTTACTCGTTAACCGGTACTCAATCATCGCCGTGTACATTTGTCGCGAATGGATAACACCACGAAGCAGAAATTGTAAACAATAAAAACAGCCGGCTCACACGTTCGGTAAATAGGGGGAATGGAATTACATGCTTGTTATCGCGATCCGAATCCTTTGAGACTAAAACGTATTAGTACCAGCGTATTGTTTATATTGGTTCGAAAATTTCCAGCATTTTCGTGCGTTGTTGATAATAATAATGAAGCTATGAGATTCATGTTCAGCAAGCAGCAGATATATCCGAATATTACCTTTCTACACCAATGAAGGAAATACATCTATTATTATCTATTATCTATTAATAATATTCTTAGCTTTGAACTAACCACATTTATGCTGGCATATTCTTTTTATATCAATAAAAATTACGGAAATATTTAGATGTGCAGGATATAATAAATATGTATAGCAAATTCTTTCCAATCAGCCTTCAGCTTGTAAATAAAAATGGACAATTTGGGAAGAGGAGATACGATTATTGGAGCTTGTTTTTATAGTTGTTGATCAGCGGTGACTATAAAAACGAACCGCAAGGCTCAAATAATCGTATCTTCTCTTCCCAAATTATCTATTTTTGTTTACAAGCTGTATAACCATAAGCCCCATAGGCATGTTCGGAACGCGGTCGTAATAATTCACGTGTTTATTAATTTTTCTTTGAAATGTAATATTCATGGAACGTTCGGAATTACCACTTCATTTCACATTTAATTAATCTCGTGACAAGAATTCGTCGTATTTCGACGAAATACAATGAAAAAGGTAAAGGATCTGATAAAATACATTTTGTGCGGTATGAAGGTGTATCGGGTCGATAACAGTGGCATGTGCCAGGTTAAAATATCGGATACTGTGGCTTATTTCCATCCGAATTTACCATTCCGTACCATTTCAGCATTATCCGCCGAAATGTGTCAGCAGCTTTCTTGGTCCCCCGGGCAACTGGTTTGTTTCCTTGCTGGGGCAAGACATCAAGGACTTGTGACAGTCGTGTGAAATCTAGTCACGGCTCGCGCGCGTTGGCAACGAGGAGAAAAAAAATGGGAAGAATCGTGGCTCGTTGGGATTGTTTAATGGCTCGAGACAGTTTTTTTTCAAGGGACGTTTGTTTACCTTTAACCGCATACAGTCGCTCACGAAAAGACACTTTTTCGATTTTTAAGAAATTGTCGGTATATAATTTCTTAATTTGTTACCATTTCGTAGAAAATTATCATAACAGAAACCTAAACTCAGCTTAATACTTGCAGCGTCCACATTTCTTATCTACATTCCGTTATATTTTAAGATATTTTACATGAGATTTCGTACAACGATAGATCAGAACGCATTTTCACTCTTATCCGAAACACAAGGTTCTCTAATTATCATATAAATTTACCATTGGAATATTGTTTCATAATTAACTCTAATTTTGAAGATTAATGCTTCCTTTTTTACTTTCCTTTTGAAACCTTGACTTTTAGTTCCAAAGTAAAAACTTATAGAATTTACATGCCATCATGTCAATATTTATTTTTCAAAAGTGGCTACCTGAGATCATAACATTCGTTCATTTAACTCGTACGATGTGGAATTTTCGTACAATGAACAGAACAATTTATCTTATTGTCAAACCGCTCGGAAAAGCTAAGCAACGTGGATGAAATTGTTTACTGGCATAATCGAAGATATTTTAAACGGCTTTGTGAAGCTAGCGGACGTAATTGTCAAAGCTGTGATATGCTGCATTGTGCTCTTGGAAGAAGAACAGATGAAATAAAACATCGGTCAGCCTTTGGGCGAGTCGGACATTTATAGTAAATCGGATTTATAAAACAGCAATCCGCAATCTATCCATCCGTGGACAAGAGATCGCTGATTCTTATTTCTTCGTGGTGTCACGAATTTCCTGTTGAAATTGTGTGAACGCAGCGACAGAGATTCGTCTTTGTCATCGCGTTGCCGCAGAAAAATCGCGTCTCTTCAATTTATCAACGGATCAGAGACCCCAGCGGTACGAATGCAGGAATGTAAAAATTAAACAAGAGTTTCGAAGCTGAATAGACACGAACCGAAACACATGAAAAAATTTGATGGAGCTGAAAAATTGCGCAACACAGTCGAGCTTCGACGAATCATCCTGACGAATGGAACCGTTTAAAAGTACGTAGCTGTGATTTTTTCTCGGACTGACAACTGGTCGTGAGATGAATTCAACATTTGCTCTGTTCTTCGCACATACCATAATTTTGAGAAGCATTGAAATTGTAGACGTTTAATACCTATAGAAGACCATACGACACAAACAGCCATGACGGTAACAAATTGGAAACGAGAAGTGGCTAAACTTGAATTATTGCACTTGTCACTTGTTGAGATCAACGACTCCAAACTACCATCTACATTCACAACGTAAATGATTGTGAACACTAGCATTAATATTACAAACGATAATATTTTCCGAATGTGTTCCCGAGAAACTAAATGTACTAATTTCCTAACCAGGTGCAATACGAGCGAAGTCTGGGCAACTACTGTTACTTCCATTTGTTATCCCCAAAATCTTGCTAAATTTAACTGCACAGGGAAATAAATCTTCCCATATTTCATACTACTTAAAATCCAATGTCACTGTTTGAATTTTTATACAACATTAAAATTTTCTACTTCAATTTCAAGGTACGGGACTCTGACATTTTTAGAGACAACTATGAAAAATACTAATAATTATACTGAAATAAAAAATACGTTTTAAGATATTTATAATTAAATCTACGTAAATATAAGACTTTGTGCCAGCGAATTTATTACATGATAACGAGACAAAGTTATTACATAAACAAGATTACACAAAATTGAGGGGAAAAAAGGAAAAATCTTCCAAGTTTTTATTACACATACTGGTGTACTTACACAAGTATATGATTTCTTGGAATATTATTATAGCATATAATGCACAAACAGTTAATCAAGATAATGTACAGTTTGTCCATCAATCAATATAAACAGTTCAGTCGTTTATTAGTCAAAGTAGTTAGAAGTGTTATTCAGGTCGCTTCCAAAATAAACAAGCTTCAACCCGCAAGTGGTTTTGAGTTGCGCGGTTTTCGCATTACACTGGTTATGTCAAGGTGTGGTCCTCCAATCTATAGCAAGCATGCAGTTTAATATTTTACGGTTCCGATGAATAAAAATCGTGTTCTCAACACTGCATCTAATAATATATTAATCGAACAGCTGGTCGATGACGAACCTCTTCACTTCACAACTATCGATTTCTCCATAAAATCGAGAGTAAACAATTTCAATCAGAACAACATCCTTATCTTTCTTGTTTATCTACTCCAGCTCAAATTACGCTGTAAAACCGGTCATCTACAAAGCCTGACATCCCGTAATCGATTGTATGTTACCGATAAAACGAGCAAGAAGCAATTCTAGAAGCGTCTCGGTCTCGGTCAACAGCGTATCCGTGGAATTAGTCAGCAGGTAATTCGTGCTAACAAGAGAATGTCAAAGTCGGCGAAGAAAGAGCCACGGGAAAAGGATTTCACAGATAAAGAAAAGCGGAGGTAGAAACGGATGAAAGGCTATAAAACGAGCTCGTGGCTGAAGCATTCTGACGCCGCAGAACCCTTTTCAGTTCAAGTACAATTTTCATCTTGTTTTCATTGGAGCGTGCTCGACAAAAAGGAGCCACACTCAATTTAATTAATACCGGCGGCCATTCACGCCGTTCGATCGACCTTAGGAGTCCGGTTCGAAAGCGGGGGCTTCGGAACCATGGTAGCTCGTTTTCGGTGTTCCGGAAAGAAAACTTTATCACCGCGGAAAGTTAGTCGCCGCGGAACTTGCAGGAGAAAATATTCATCCGAGTCGAGTCTCGTTACCGGCTAACGCGGAAAAATGAAGTTCTCCACCGGAAATCTTTCTTGGGATTTCCATGGTGAACGTTGGCTCCTCCGTTCAGTTACGTAACGGCGATACGCTTGATAAACGCGAGTCTATTTCAATCCTCTTTGCGTAGGAAGTGGTCAGGGTCGACGTCCACTAACCCAGATAAAGCGACTTTGGTTCTCTGTATGGTATCTTCGGTACTCCAGGGGGTGTCGGAAGGAGGCGACGACTTGCACGCGTTCACTGTCTTTGTTTCGCCAAGCAGCATGCCACAGTTTCTGTCTCCGTTCGACATCCAGCCCTCTCGTTTTCTTGCTCTGCTGGCTGGACGCCCTACTCGTCTCTTTTGCCTGGCTTCATGGCTCGAACTGCGATCGAACTCAACGTTCTTGCATTATTCGTTGCTCTTTCATTAATTCCAACCGTTTCTCCGACTGCAAAACATTTCGTTATCCCGGATTTCGGGTTTGGCACGCATGGCCGTTGCGTTTCAACGTTCGCAGAAATTTTTAATGCCCACTAGCTCCTCCGATGAAAATTCGGATTATTTATTTTTTTTAGGATGTGTTTTCTCTGTTTCTAATAAGATAATTTGACACGTTCGTTTCAAATAAGTCGGCTCCATAAGCGGCACGATTTTATGCATTTATAAGAAAAGTTAATAGACAGAATATAAAACAGTGCAGACATCAGAGAAGTTAATGATCCTACATCGTTTCCGATGTATCGCGATTGTTAGAATGATAATAAATTTCTATTTATTTTCTTACGATTGATATCGATGTCTTTTATTCAGCATAAGCATCTGCAATCATATTTATTAAGCAGGAGACTATGTCAATTAGTACTCAATTTCATAGATTTAAAATAATGTAACAGGGTTTTCAAATTTTTCTGATATTTTTATTGTTTTCTGTTTCATCTACAAGATTTTGTTGCGATTGTATAAAATCCATAATCTATATATAAGCTATAACCGTAATAGTTATAAATACGATATACACAGAAATATTCATTTTGCTTTATATAGTTCATTTTATGGTCTTAAGAATGTACATGGTGTTTGCACTATTTCTTATAAATAAGGGTAATATTATAGATAATAATCACAGAGAGAGAGATGTATTAAAAGAAATATTATTGCAAGACAGAAATATACAGAAAAAATATTATTGAAGTTCCTATTCCCAACCGCCCGATAAGCCCACGCTCTGGAAAGCTCGAATAACGTTGCATACACACAGTTAAGAATAAAAAAAATGGTGCTCCCCCTTCGTGTAATTATTTCTGCGATGAACGTATGAGAATTTGAATAAATATCCATTGTAGAGGGAACGATCCGTTGAAATGTTAATAATATACATTAAAATACATCGCAAATGTTCACGAGCCTTGAATATGATATTTACTATATTTGGTAATTTACGTTTTTAAGTTGCTTTGGTTACGTCAGGAGGGTTGCTGTTTGATGGAATATTGATAATGGATATGAAAATTGCAACGATTGAAATTAATGTATTGACTCTATCATAATTGATATGATTTTAGAATTTCAATTGTGAAGGTATTAATGCGGGAAACGATGATTTCGCAGCTCGCGTACGCGTAAATAAAGCGCTGCAATACTGATCGCTATTTCTGCTGTTTGAAAGTATGAAACGTTTACGTTGGTAATCATTCGGAAATTCTTCGAGTAATTATTCAATATGAATTTCTTTCCGCGAGAAGTTCAAACAATATGATACAATAAATAGTACAAACAAAATAGTCGACGTATATTTCGCATCGTACGAGTTGACATCAAGGACGTCGTTAATACTTCACTGCATGTAAACGACAGCGCGCACAACGGTTGTCCATGGAACATTATAATACATTTATGATTACACGAGTGATAAATTTGTAACAATCTGTCGCGTATTTGAGTGTCCTGTATTTCCAATTTAACTTTGGCTATTAACAGAGCGCATGCGTCATGCAATTAATGAGGCTCAAATAAAATAATAATAACAACACATTCCAAGCAATTCTTTATACGTCAGTCATCATCGAAATAAATACTTCCAGATACAGCAGTCACCGAATCTGTAATCACAAAAATCCGTCACTATTATATTTTCGACAGAATCAAAATACGCTTCATAAGCTCCCTCACTGTTCCATTACATTAATTTCCACCTTATTAGGGACCTACCAAACATCTTGCCAGCAGCAATTAACAGTATGAATGTTAAGCAAAAATGACGGAAGTCTTGCTTGAATTAACCTTCGATTAGAAGTTATGGAAAGTAGTGTACGCTAAGAAGAGAAAAACCAGGTTTCGTCCAAGCTCGGCGCACTTTTCTGCACGCGGAGGAAAGTCACGACATGGTCGAGTAAGCCTAGTAATCCGGATGAAACGCGACTTCGTCGGCTCAATAAGATGCCTAACGTGCTTTGAATGCAAGAACTTATTGAATGCCTTTCGAGCGCTAAAAGAGCCTCTTTCTTGTTCTCCGGACGAGCCCGCGAACACATGCACACGCGCACACTGCTTTCACGGAGGCAGCTTCGTGTCCTTGAATCTGTGCAGGATCAAAAGCAGCCTGCTTTAACGGCGCTGAGATTTATTCAGGGGTTTTCAGCACGAGAAGTGGACCAATTATTGCGACCGGCACGCGAATATTAAATGATCTCGTGATTGAAAGTGGAGGCATGGTCAGGGACATTTTTCGAAAAACTCTTAACATTCAGCGTGTCAAAGGCGATGCGGATATAGTTGCGTCAACGATGAACTGTGCGGACACTTCTCAACTTTATGTACCACGGTTTAACTTGTAAGTTTGCAACTGTGTTGCGGTAAACATGTTTACGCGCTTTATACATTGTTGATCATATGCTGCGACCTGTAGGTAGATCTCTTACCAACCTTACAATCCCTGTAACTTCTTTGTTGCTGGGAATATGGACTTCGTATCCTCCGAAACCGTGCTATGTTTTGTTATGCATGTTATAACTTCCTATAATGTAAGACCTCTGTAGCGCCTTCGTGTATTGTTATTCGTGTACCGATTATCGTAGATTCTTAAAGCTTCCCCCGCTCAGTTGCAATGATAATGAAACGTTGACGAAGTTAAATATTAACACGGTCTAGTTAAAATGAACTGAGTCGAGTTTGATCAACACTTAATATATTAAAAATTTACAAATTGTTTGGTTACATGATCGCGTTTGATCGCATTCGCGTGTTTCTGTGTTGTGTCGTATTCGATTGGTTTAGAGCGATCGTAATTGGTTCGATAAAAATTCTATAAGGTTGTTAAAACTTTCTTCTTGATAGGTAAATAATACATTATGATTTCAGAATCTGAGTTTGTATTTAAGGGGAAAGTATCTATGGCCGAAAAGCGATAAATCGCTAAATAAAATATCGTTTTAATCTCCTGTATTTGTTGATTGAATTTTGATATGGGTTATAGAAAAATTGTTATCTTTCATTGCTATCCAATTTATCGGCATTTTTTACAAACGAATCTGTGCTGAACCGAAAATTTCAATTCTTTAACGCGAGAAGTGCCTAGCCCAAAACGCGACTAGTAATATTGTTTTATAACAATAACAAAATTGGATCTCACCTAGAAGCAATTTTATGACATCAACGACTGCAAAAGAAAAAATTAGAAACCAGTGATTTTGACTGGTTTGGTAGATCTAGTGTTTTCGTCCCTTTACACAATTCTTTAAGGAAAAATCCTCGCTTGAATGAAGTTATTCTACTTTCCTACGTATTTTTAAAAATATAGTCAATTTCAAAGAAATAATTATGATGAAAATAAGCTGATAGCGTACATTTAAATATATGTATAGTGCATATATATATATAGAATATATTTAAACAATTTTAATCTATAGTTGTAGAAAATTCAAAATATTTCATAATAACGATGGGCATAAATTGGGCAATCGATAGTGAAATAATAGAAATAATTTAATGATTACTTACAGTAGGAACAATTTTCTAAATATTTTTGTACTTTAGGTCACGTGAAGCTCGTGTTAATAATGTAATAATAGAACAGATAAAATTTATTACAACAATTGTTTCCGTAACCCTCGTTCAGTTGGAAGATCTTTAGCAATCGATGCAGATTTTTTCAACTATGCATGAAAAATTTCAACTATGTCTGACAATCACTATAAAGTTAATAAAATGAAAGGAAACGAACTTCTCTAACTGTAGTTACTTAAAGTGACAAAAGAATATAAAAAGCTAATGTTTTTCCAATTTTTGTATTTGTGCCTATAACGAAATAATGCGCTTTGAGTTAAGCTACAAGCATTGAAAGGTTTAAGAAACTGTCGAAAGTGCCAAAAATCGTGACAAAACTGCGATCTACGTGATCTTTAATTGTTTATAGCTTATCCGATTTCGATGAATTTTTCACCATGCATATAAGTAACCGAGATCTACAAAAAGCATCTTTTTTTTTAATTTTCGTTATAGGCTCAGATAGGAAAGTTGGAAAGTGAGAGTTTTTTTTATGTCATTCCAAGTGATAGCAAAGTTAAAAGGTGCATTTTAGTCGTTGTCTAGTAGACTAGTCTCTTTATCATCTTAAGAAAAATTTGAGTCATTTAGTCCAGTTTTAAAACAGTCATACCATTTCTCAAATGGTTTTAAGTATATGGTCGACACTGGATGCATAGCTGCGACTTTCTTGTTCGCTAGTGAACGTGTCAAAAGACAGTGTATATCGGTCTGTATAATTCATGGCGTGGTCAGGGTCGTAGCACGGGTCCACTAACCCAGATAGCAGTCGACTTTGGCTGATCGTCAGGGGTAGTCTTCCCCAAAAAGAGAGCGGCGAACAGAAGATTCCATGCGTAACGTGCCCGTCTCCGTCTCTCTCTTTCCCCCACCACGGCTGATTGCCTCCCCGGTGTCTCTCTTTCTTGCGCGGCCACCCCTCGAAAGCCATCCGCCATCCTCCCGGCACCGGTTCGCGCACTCGTCCGGGGGTGGTAGATCGTCCTGGCGCAGCCAGTGCCCGCGCGTCTTCCGCGATCGTCGGACCACGCGTACGAAAATCGGGAAGGTCTTCTTCGTCGCGTGTCCGTGAGCACCTAACTGCTGCCGGATGTTCTATCTGCAAAAACCTGTCTCTTGGTCTTCGATCGACATTCCAGTTCGCCGATGATTTATCGGATTTCACAATCCTTCGATCAAGCACAAGCTGTTCGCTCGTGGATTACCCGAGTGTGACAGGCGATCCTCGAAGTGCCTTGCAGCCGCCCTTATTTATTTAATCGGGAAGCACTCGACTGCCGGCGTTGCGTCGTCGCTGAGAGGATAACCGAATGCTAAACATTTTTCTAAGGGACGCGAACACATCGGGAACGCTTCGGGGACAGCTCGCTCTTGAATCGCTTTTCCGAGCGAAAGGCTGGGAAGAGCGAACGACAGAAAACTCGATCAGCCGACACGTAGCAGGAACTTTGTAGAGGATCGAAGGGAATTTTGTGATCAAACTGTAGCGTGGCAGATCGAACGCGAGTGGTGAAATAGTTGTTGAATCCAAGAAGGTGGTAGAACTTCAATGAAAGTTTGGTGATCGGTAATCGGTGCAGCATGACGTTCAGGCCGAGGTAACGCCGGGTTATGCCTACCAGGACGGATATTCGCGGTGATCACATTAGACGAGGACGATAAAGAGCTGCTGAACTAGTCTATTAGATCGAATAAACGCGTTTCGATGGGAATTGTACGTCGATTATTCGGTATTTACGGAGGAAGGACTGGTTTGCCGTGAATTTTGCAGATACTTTAGAGGAGCGGAAGCTTCTTCAACGACCCGTGGATGAAGATCCGACTAAAGACTCGGAAAGCCGATCGGGAAGCATGCTACGCAGGACGAGCGTCGTGAACGAGATGATCGAATGAGACGCGAGTGTTTGTTCTTGACGGCAACAGCAGGGACGTTAACGATGAGACTGACGGACCAGTGAAGTGTGCATACGGACTCGTCGCCACGAGAGAAGTGACTGTTCGACGACGTTCCATAGACAGAGAAACATGTGAGTACAGTCATTCAACAATCTAGCAAGAAGCCTGCTCGTCGATTGAGCTGTTGAACAACAGGAAACGGCTTAGCTGGTTAGTTAGTCAGATGTTGTTTCGTGCTCCCTTGTCCGTCTAATTACTAATCCACGTGTCGAACGATAATCATGGAATAACGCGTCGTGCGATCATCACGATCCTCGATCGATCATGATTCGACGACTGCCAGGCACTATCTCTGTTCACGGCTTGCGTGTGCTGCGGCTTGAAACGCCGAGATATGCGAGAATCCCATTTCCAATCGGCTGACGATTAACGGTCATTGAACCTCGTTCTGCCGTTTCCAGCTCTCTCTTTCTCCCTTTCTCTCGCTCTCACTGTTTCTCCTTCTCTTCTTGTCCCCCTTTCTTTCCCGTTCATCCCCCATTTCATTGTCGTCCTCACGTGGGCACAGAAAGTTTAATAATATTAATGCTCCACTCTTTCGATAATCACCAGTATCGGATATTTCTAATATTTCAGGAGAAATTTCGAATGAAACAATTTAACATTTCACGAAAGTTCATCAACTCGAAGCAGTGTCGAATATCGACCGTAGTAAATGGTTCACAATAAACGGAGAACGGTCCCAGTAAATACGGTCGGCAAAACGGTCGGCTCAATGGTTCCAGTAATTATGAATCACAGGGTTCGTTGACGTCGACGCATACGCATCGGGGTAATCAAGAATTTCGCCTAAGTTGCGTCGTGATTTTGCTTTTAACTCGTACACCATGCTTCCGACGGAAGATTACTTTTGAAATGGCACCGCTTCAAAGGCGCGCCGGGACGGTGTAATTACTTGTCCGAGTTCGCGGAATCGACTAATGTTCCGTCGAGTTTCTACAGGAACAGCCGAATCGGGCAAGCAATTATCACTTCAATCACGAAACAGACACTGTACTTTGACGGAAATTGTTGCATGCCCGGTAGCCCATTTTATTCACGGTTACTTAATTAGGGACGGCGGATTAATCGAGACGGAAATTTTCCTCGTTTCGCTTCAGTTTGTCACTGCATGCGCGCCTGCCCGCCGGTGTCAATCGATTTAAATAGATACAAGCCGCGCCGCCGTCCACGTTTGAGGGAGACCGTCTGAACGTCGCGAAACCGCAGACAGACGATATTCGAAGGCTCGATTTCGAATCCTATCGTCGCGGCGGCGAGCGTGTTCAAGCCACGCGACAAAGACACCTATACAGTCTTTTCGACGCTGCTGTCTCTCGCCGCGAGCTAACTCGCCGACGATTTCTCAGGCTTCCACGCAAGCGAGGCGGGTTTCGTTAGGGACATCGGTCGCTCCCGAGAGTAACGATTACGCCCTGGCGATAACAACTTTTTCTAAACTCCGCGCAACTTCGAACGTTCCCGTTCAAATGCGCCCCCGTTTACTCGTAATTGCAGCAATCCTGCCTTGGACGTGTACGTATCGCGGAACAAGAATCGCCGAAATTTGTACTTCGTATCGCTTTCATGTGAAACAGGTATGGAACGAAATGTTCTCTTAAGTCCAGAAGGATCATTTAGGGCTCCATGTTTTCCGTATACAGCTGTACGTAGTGTAATTTACTTACTTGGCTTGTAAGGTTTTATGTTTCATCTTATTTTCTGAGGCCAGCCCAGCCCAATAGAACCACACATTACTCGTCGAGATTTTTAGTTCGATTGACCCTAGACACATTGACTTAATGGGACAGCCGGAAGAAGATGAAATTACTTTACAATATTTGAACAAGTTGAACATACATTATGTACCTATTTATTAATATTTCTATCTTATTACATTATACATATATATAGCATTTCATTTTTATTAAAGACTAAAAAATAAATGCAGTTCTTATTTTTACTCATTCAAAAATAGTTTATTAAAAGCATTTATTAAATTATTGTCCTCATATTCGTAAAGATTGATTAGATTCATAAAGATTTAAATATTTTTATCTGAGAAATTAATTACGCATTTGGTTGAATCGATTTATCTGAACGCGAATTCTGATTTAAACGTTTCCGTGCGTCTGAAATAAGTTGTTTCACTTCTGTTGAAAATTATTTTCCGCCTCCAGTTCCGTTATCAAACTTATTAGATAAACTACGAATAAAAATTAAATTATGCGAAAATTCTTTCTCTCAGTCTATTAGAAGGTATAATCATTGAATAATTAACACATCGCTTCGTCTGTCCTTTGTTCTCATCAGCCTTGAGAAACGACGTTCTGCATGTAAAAAAACCTCCGTCAAAGTAACTAGACCAAAGAAACGGTGCGGTAAAGGATAATGTGCGCGGAAGCTACAGTGAAATTATGATTCCAAAGTATCCACTTTAGCAACTCACCCTTCGCTAAATTCGCCCCTTTCGCAGCTCTCAAAGAGTTGATCATCATCGTTGAAATATTGAATGCGAACGGGAGAGCCGGCTACGCGTTCCATTTTCAACTTTATGGTCATGAATTATACGCTTCTCCCTAATTCTCATTTCCCGTCTCTCGTTTCCGGTTCAACGTATTCAGCGTAGTTGACAATAATTGAAATTCCAGGCTGGTCCAAGGGGGACGGGGCTGCTCGTGGGTGTCAAGAAAGTCAAGAGACGACAGTCGCGTCAAGAATATAAAATTCTGACGGAATTCGCCGCTGTTAGAAGAGCCGCGCGCCTGCTACACGCTCGAATTATTTTTTGACAGGTGTGACATTTTCAATAATGTCCATCTTTTTCTCATTTAATCCATTGAATAATCTCCGCGACCGATGGAAATTACGAAATAAATGACTGGTCATCGCTATGCGTTTGTGCAGAGATTTTTGCAGCGCTGTCACCGTCTGCGGCTTGAAATGAAATAATGATTCCCTGTTAATATTTGCTGATCAGGGCGCGATCATTATGCTCGATGCGTAAATCAATTTTTCATTTGAATTTACAGGCATTAAATCGTACTTTTTATTTCTCTGTAATAATTATATTTACGCACATGAGAAACGTAAAACTGCATACGTCATCTCATATAGTAATCGTGAAATAGCCGCAGAGCTCAGAATTAACCTAACCACCGCCTGCTGCGGCCCGTCGTCCGAGGGTTAAAAAGCATAAATATTATGTATTGCAAAGAAGTATAAGATTGCAGTAATTTGATCTACGCAGGTTCCCTAAATAGGGTTTTTGTTCAAATATATTTCAGACAGATCTTCGTTCCGAAAGAAGATCTTTTAATGATCATAAGATTTGTTTCGGTAAACTTAACGATTTCAATTTGATCTATGATTTTTTTTATATCGAACTGTATATTTTTATTTCCGCAAATACGAACTCCATTTTGGGACGAATTCATTGACGTACAATATGTTGGCCTTTTAAGGTCATTCGAGGGCATTTATAGCCATTCAAAACTCACTTTCAAGAAAGTGCAGAACACAAGTCTACAGTTATTAAATTAAATTATTAAGTCTGAAGACCTAAATTCAAGCTCATTTTTCTTGGTAAAGGAGATAGAGAACAATTCCTTTATTTATATCAAATGTAAATTTCGGAGGGCAACATGATATTGAATAACCTTAAGAGACCATTAAATTGTAGTTCGATGAATTCATTTCAGAACGGGCTACACATTTACCTAGTAAATAAGTAAGAAGATACGTTACCATTAAAGAAATCAAGCTCAGTTTACTATAATTTTCGATGAAACTTTCAGCATGTGTATACAAACTCCTCAGATCTTGAAAAACATAATTTTTCTAGCCTCTTTCTTTAAAGCAAAAAATTAGCAAAAAATTAGCAAAAAATTGTTTACACATTATCTAGTAAACTAATCCTTCTAACATCTCAAAGAAATTCAAATCATTTGATCCATCTTTGAAGAAGTTGTTCCGTTATAATAGGTAACCGAATATTTTAATGACAGTCTGTATGTTTGCAAAGTCATTCGAAGCTTTATAAGTGGCTTGGAAATATCCATAGTTCACTGTTGTTAATCAAATATTTGCCAAGGAGATTAATTAAGAGATTCATTAAAAGACTGCTTCGTTTGCTCGGAAACCTTTAATAACGATTTGCTTGGCTGTGCGGCGCCACGACCCATTGCCTTGCGTCGCGCCCGTTTTCTTCTCCGAGGATCCCGCCTTTGTTTTCAATTTTACGCGGTGCGCGAGACAGAAAGAGGATTAACTATTACGACGTTCCGTTAGAGTTTGTTGTCCGAGTTTCGTTTACGACTTACGTTCCGGTTCCCCAGCTTAATTCTATTCGACCATAAAATCTCCAATGGCCGGGCGGCCCACCGGAACCTCCCCTCCAGCGTCAACGAATTCATCCCTCCCCACTCCCTGTTTCCCTAATGTTTTTATTCGTCATCGTGGCACAGGAAGTGTAAGTACGCTTGCATCTATTATTCCCTATCCCAATGCTGAAAAAAGCCTCTCTCTTAGGTCCGCGTGGACGCTTTACGAGCTGATGCTCCGTTTTGGCATGAAGGTCAATTAAAGCCACCCCCTTGAAAGGAGGGGTCATTTTACCCGTGCGTACAAATTTCCGTACATGGAAAAATTATCTGTTAGTTCACTCTAAATGAGGAAATAGTGCGTATCGGTACTGTGTACTCAATCTCGAAACAGTTAAGATGCCTTTCTGCACTCGACGTGCCGACATATAATATGTAGTTACACAAAATCAATAACACTTTTTGTAAGTACATGGCATATTCTTGTTCAGGAAAGAATTTGGACACATTTTTTGTTTTAAAAAAAAATGGAATTCTTTCAGTGCCGACAGAGAAAGTTATTGCCTAAATGAGAAATACCGAGCCGAGTTGATGTAGTCATTTGATTAACCAGAGTGCGATAAATAATAAATTGACATATTTGTTGGCTGCTTATTTATTAAAGTGCAAAGCATAAAAGTTAATTTATTTCCGTGTTGCACTGCCTTTGTACTCATGTGCATACAAATAATATTTTCATCAAAATTTAATCTGGAATCAAATAATATTTTATCGAAGGAATGCAATATTGGAATACTTTTCCCAATCAACAAGCTTCGATCGTTGATTAAAAATATTTGAACGATGTGCAACGCTTAATATAGCAGAAACTACATATCATCTGTCATTTTGTCTGATGAAAATATTTTTCGAAACTGATTCGTACAAAAAGTAAGAATTGAAAATGTTATCAATTTTCTGATTTTGAAGAAATCCCTCGAATGGATTGTTTCATCGAATAACGCTTTTAGAAAATCGAGTTTCGGCCTTTCGAATTGGCGGATCTCGAGATGATGCTCTACGAGTTATGTAACATGACGAGAACGTGATACGTTCCGCCTTTGACGAAAATTGTGTATTTGCAATTGCGCGGAAACACGTTTCAGCTGAATCGAGGGAGACCTGGAAGATCGGAAAGAGAGCCATTCACGAGGATTCGAAAAAATTCAATCTCTTTCTTCTCCGCTTATTCGCGAGTTTCCGCAATATACGAAATATCAAACATTTTCGTTTACGTTACAACAAATTCTAAAATTGTTTAAACAACACAAGATTCAACAGATTGTTCAACAAATATTATCCGATAACCCACGATTTACAATAGATTTTGATGCTCCGAATAAAAATCCGAAAGATGGTTTTCACCATCAGACGTTTAAAAATTTCGGAAAGAGTTACATTTTTAAGCATAAATAAATCCGAATTCTTGATCCAGCAATTGCCTGTAGAATACTTCACCCGATCCGGTCGAAAACATCATACATTTTCCAAGACACAATTTCCCATAAACTAGTCTGGATCGTAATTCGTTTGCGACGTCGTACTAAAACTTAACAAGTTATGCGAACGTCACTTACTAATAATTCTCGCGTCAGCCATTATTTCGTCGCACCAGTTATGGGACATTGATGAGTAACAACACCAGATACATCACACCGTCACACAATATTTTGCTTTTAAGCGGAAAGTTTCGTTAGCAACGAAAATTCGATGGAAATAAAAACGCAACGGATGGATTAACCGCGCTAGTAAAATAATTGATGAAACGTACATCAACAGAAGTTTCAGGAATCGACATAATATAATATTGCAGCGCAAACAAGAGAAACGAAGACTGTTGCATAATAAATATACGCGTAGGTTCTGCAACTATCATTTAATTTGCAAATTTGTTCACATTTATAATAACATCATTAAAAAACCGGTATATTGTAATAAAAATAAAAGATGAAATGAAAAAGTAGTCTTATATCGTTCTCTAAGAAAACAAATTGCATTGTATGCACAAGGTCGTCTAACTCTAATCAGATGATTCATATGTAGAAATTTTCTTTGTTTAGGAATTGATTAAGACGAATTATTCCAAACTTGTTGCTTAGATATGAACTCCGTATCTTTATATCGCTCATGCTCTCTCACTCTCTCTCGCTTTCTCTCTCTCTTTCTTTTTCTCAATCGTTCTCTCTCTCTCTCTCTCTCTCCCTCACACACACGCGCGCGCGCGCGAACTCATATCTTGGTAACAGATTCTTATTTTCTAATGTCCCTATACGCGTTTAACGTTCATATCTCAATGAATTTTCATAAAAATACCATAGAAACACATCTATTGAGTTCTGCATGAACCAAGTTCAAGTAAAAGTTTTTTAAATCATGAGCGATAACTATTTCGATTTTTGCTACAAAGGGATCTTTATATTTTCAATAAGCGTCAAATAAAGAATTTTTTATTAAAATATTGCATTCAGAAATAAAAATTAATTACACCATCGTCACCAGACGAACAATGTATTTACATTAATTCGTATATTTCGTAAATTCTGTTTCTCAATTTTTTATTTATATTACTCCTAATATATATATAAGTTCTTATGTTTATCTATACAGACTTTATATTAAGAAATAATTGTTTTAGGAAAAATGAAAGACTGATGTATCTTCGAATATAATAAAATATAACATAATATTTATTGTGTACGCGATTATATATTTTATTTATTTACCGGAATGATATAATTGGGGTTATGAATACAAATATTATGAGTGGGGTAGAAATCTACCCGAGCGAAAGTACTTGAAGGTTAATTACGCTGCCGTTTCATTAAGTTTCAGTGGAGACATATCTCCTGCTGAATAAAAGACTAATTACATATATAGAACAGACTCTCCCTATGACTTGCAACCTCCGTATCGAGAATCGTCATGTAACATTCCTCACAATTCACCATTGCGAAAGATGTGCTAGCTTCGAAGATGATTTCTGCGGATTCCTGAAGGTCGTAAAGCCTATGAGGGATCGAGGTGGCCCGTGGAGGCACGTTAGGATCAGAAAAGACCAGGACGACCGAATAGAATCGTTCGAGGGTGCACAAGGGACGATGGAAAAAGAAGGACGATTCGCACAGCTCGGACACGCCTATGTAATCAAGCCGGTCGCTTAAGGCCGGCCGTCGCAGAAACGGCAAACAAACACGGTTGGAAGGGCGCGAGCGGGGAGGGAGTAAAGTTACCCCACGGTAAATTGGGTTAGTTTAAATCCGTTTACGTTAACTCTAATAGCGGAAGCGTGAGCTGCATGTGGCATCGACACCGAACTCGTACGTCGCTTGAGAACTCCTTTTATAGCGGCGCGCTCGTATCGATCAACGACGCGATCGTGCCATCCGTTACGTCTGACAGATTTCATCGTGGCCGGTGCCCACACAATATCTACTTCAATCGTAAGACTCGAGGCGCAAAGTAATTTTCCCGGACTTTTATCGCGGTGATAAATTCGGAGAACCTGTCGATGAGGTACCTCCTTAGGTATGGCCACTTTCGTACGATCGCACGATGTGTTCTTTGACCGTTTGGCCTGTAATTACAAACCGGAGCCTTAATAAAGATCTTGAACACAATTTATGAAGCATGCCATTGGTAGACAGTGAATTTTATTGTATTTATGACAAAAATGGATAGGAACAATCTGAAACATTGGGTACATTGAAATGATTGAAGAGTATCGCGATGTACTGTTTTGGACTTGTTGAAATCATTACAGGAAAAATTAAATGCACAAAGCGAATATACAATTGAATTGAATGTACAACTGGTAGAACACTACATTGAAAGATGGGACATTCTACATGCAGGAATAAGATAAAAAGAGTAATACTTTTTTATTTAAGGCTCCGTTTTCGAGAAAACTGAGTTTAAAGATGAGTCAAATTCGCGTGGCTTGTAATATGACGAGAAATATAATAGAATTGGTATATCATGACCAGATGCGTCAGTTGATTTCTATTCAATAGTATTACTTTTTCAACTTAATTTTTCTCGAAAACGGAGGAGATCTCTTACAATCGATACAGAACATTTTAATAAGATCCGCAGTCTAATCGACAATTACGTTTAACCTGAAATTAAATTCTGTTTTTCTATTATATACTCTTAATCATTAGTTACATATGAGAAAGAAGTTGTTACAATCACTACAGCAGTAGAATAAATGACAAGGCAAGTAGTTCATACTGTAACGAACCTTTTCAAGGGGAATATGTTCCTGCAAAAGAGAAGGTGAATACTGAAAAGGAAATAAGCTGAGCCCTGAAGAAAAACAGAACTTAATTTTTGTTCCATTCTTCTTACTTTTCGTCTGAAGACTATTGTGCGAAATTGAAAAATTTGTTCTGTTCTAACCGTGATAGCTATGTCGATAAATTATACGTAAAATGGTTCTGCAGATTTTATGAAATAGAATTAAATTAATTGTAATATTCTAGACATTCGCGAACATGTTTGGATAATGTTTAATAATAATAGCGGAATGCCTTTGATACATGAGACACTGTAATGTTATTTAAAAAGTTGAAGTCCGGAAGAAAATTTAATACTATAACTAATAACTTCCCACAGGGCTCTTTGACCAGAAAGTTTGTTCAAATAAGAATTTAGTTTATATAGTGAGTTCATTTTTCGTATTTAATTAAATCAACAAGGGTTGGTATGTTCACCAGTGCGTAATTGTTTTAGAATATGTTAGTGCTCGCGAATATTTTGTTGCTTGCGCATGGGAAGTTATGAGAGTGGCGTTTGGGAATGGTTGGAGCAAAGTATGTCTGATCACTGGCGATCCACCTCCACTTGCAAACTAGTTTCCCGTTGCGCGTTCCTCCTGCAGTCCACGAGTTCCTCTACTTAATTTTCGCAGCATCCGACAATGCATCGAATTTACCCATATTTTGCGAATTTTCATACGAGAATAGAATACATTCAATTTATAAAATAAATCAACTTTACTCGATAATATAGTTGTTTGCTTTGAAACCCTTGGGTTAAAAGGCTTCAAGAATATCGGCATATTATTTTTAACACATTAAAATTATTAACATCTTGTTAGACCGATATAAATATCGTTATGTATTCTTCATATTAATCAGATGACACTCTCTATGCAATATTCGATTTATAGTTATCCTGACGATTACTCAGCATTCTTTACATTGTTGTATTTGATATAATTATGTTGTTTTGTTCATATCTAATTCAATAAAGTTTTGCAAATTTATAAAGTACAGCCTACTCTCGTTACTGCCAAATACAAAAAGTAACTTCATTACAATGTGTGTATGCTTGAATTAAAAGAATTGAATTATATTTTATGAAAGTCTTTACAACTTCAGCGATTTTAAAATATGAAATATGCAACCGATGATTTTTACTAATGGTGGTTTTATTGATTTTTCTGTTTAGAATCAATGAAAACAAATTTCTAATTAGTTTCTATATTTCGCGGTTCATGAAATTCTTATCTTTCTTGAAAATGTCTAGTCCATAATCATCATAAATATGAAAACTTCTGAATCTGTCATAGAGAATATAAATTCGAATAAACATCTGGAACCCGTTATGAAGGTGGAATATCTTTCAAGGAAAATGAGAGAACACTTCGCAACAATTCGCACGAATCGAAGGACGAACCGGTTAACACTATCGATCAGCTCAGGATCGCACAAGTATTTACCACCGAGCGCCAACTACGCCCGAGGGATTAAAAGAACAATTCCCCGTTACCAAGCACTCCTGGGTCGGCCGAAACAGTGAGATAAAGCGATGAGGGTATGAACTGTCGGCAATTCTCTGAAAATAAAGAAACGACATTCCTGTGGCGCCTCAGGAGCAACCTAGGGTGCGCTTGGGTTTCCATCCCCATCTTAAACGATTCTTTCTTCCTTCTAACCTTGAGACAGACATATAGGCAGGGTAGTGTGCAGGCAGGAAGTCCATAAAACTCAACCTTAAAGCAGAAAGGATTTTAAAGTGTTCTAGCAAAGAGATCAACTGTTAATGCTTATTTTTAGCTTCTGATCTCGTTTAAGCTTCATTATAAACTCCATTATATTAGAATTTTCAAAGAAAAATACAAAAATTTGGGAATGTAAACAGAAGTTGATGTTTACATTCTTTCGTAATGGATTATATTGAATGCGGACGCAAACAGTGAATTCAAGTTTCCACGGATTACTGTTTTCGTAAGCATTTTTGTTAAGTAAAGAATCGCCTGCATAAATGCGTAACAGGAATTGCTCCATGCAAACAGTATAAATATAGATGAATGAAGACATACTTTTCCAGACAAACATAAATTGCACGAACTTTTTGATTAAACGTTGCACATAATGCAAATATGAGAGAAGCTGCAGAGCCACATTATCAGGAGAACGAAAGCATTATTTTTCGTTACAAAAGTTAGAAAGAACGATTTCTGTGACACGTTGACTGCCAGATTAGAAAAAACCGCTCCATATTTTCACTACACGTTGAATCCCGTTCATTAAACTCAGAGTTAATTGCGATTCATTTCCGAAGCAATCCATAGGCAGAGCATGTCTTTAACATAGTTTGGACACAGCTGTGTCGCGTCAACCTTTGAGCTCGTTACTATGGAGCGTATGAAAACTTGCATGCTTAATCACATTTCAGAGAACCGTAGACACTTTTAGAAGATATTAACTTAAAGCAAACTATGGGGAATTCACTTCAGTAACGAAAAAGTCGTAGTCCCATTAGCCTGCAACCTAGTTGCTTCGTCGGCGGCGAATTATTTAATTAACGTTAACAATGGCCGCAAGTCCGTTTAGAGCGATCATCTTAAATTTCTCGTTACATTTCCGATAGTGGTTTTCCACAGAGAATAATCGGAACGCGGACGGTACCAAGAATTGTGCGCGCCAGCTCGCGTACTTAAAGGGTTTCCATTAAACTGATAGCGTCCATTAGGTATCACCCAGAACTTGTACATACACGGAAGATGGACGTAAATTCAGCTGGCGATGTCCGCGAAATTATGGTCGATACGCGGTGATATCCATTTCATACGACTACGCTGACACTGTGTGTATTTAGTCAACGAAATGGCGGATCGTGTGTATCTGGCCGCGAGTGGGCTGCCATTGACTCGACGAGAGAGATGCGCCGACATTTTTCAACGATCAACGTTTAATGAGAATGTCGGCCGCCAGGCAGTGTGTTTTCGCCTTTCATGGAACCTAACGCGAGCCTTTCAATAACGCGAAAATGGGGAAACTATCTTGTTTTCGAATCGCAAGACTGTAATAGCTAGACTGCAGATTTTATGCATTTACACTAAAAGTAAGTGAAACAAAAAATAGTGAAAATATTGAGAGAATTTAAAACTATTATTGTGTTATTTCCAATATAGTAAAATGATTAAGAAGGGAATCAATTTTAATATCAAATGAGTTTGCTGTGTGTGCAACAGAATATTTTTATTTTAAATGAAGATCTGCAGCCTAATAATAACGATTAGGAACAGGCCATTCAGGTTAGAATTCAGTAGATATTGTGTACTTATTCTTGGACAAAAAAGAGAGGTGCGTCTATGGTATCCAACGACGAAGCTGGGTCTAGTATTACTTATTATCCTAATCCGAAATCAAGCTTGCGTCTAGGAATTTTTAGGAGTCAATGAAGAACATTGAACGACATAAACTTTTAAAAAAACATCCGTATCAGCCATCAATTGTAAATAACAACGATAGAATATCGTAAATAAACATGTGCAAGTAGAAGATTATTATCAGCATTGATTCGACAAAAGATACGCGAGTAATTCAAAGTTCTGTAATACACAACAATTAGTAATGGGAACTATTAACTGAAATGTACTTTGTCTTATTTTAATATAAACTTCAGGAGGTAATTGAAACGAACTTCTTGAACTTTTCTGGAACTTTTCTGGTACCTTTCTAGAACCTTTCTGGAACCTTCCTGGAACCTTTCTGGAACTTTTCCGGAACTTCTCCGGAACTTTTCCGGAACTTTTCTGGAACCTTTCTGGAATCTTTCTGGAACTCTCCTGGAACTTTTCCGGAACTTCTGGAACTTCTGGACATTTTCTGGAACTTATGGAACTTCTGGATTTTTTCTAGATCTTCTGGAACTTCTGGAAAAGTTTTTTTTTTGTAGAAAGGATTAATGGATCAAACGGATGAATTCTATGAATATTGAAATATATCTCCCTTTTGTTACAGCATTTTAATTTCGTTAATGAGAAGTTTTCATTGCACCATCAATTTGCTTTAGCATACTCTACTTTATTAATTACACAGTTGCAGGCAGACAAAGTAAAAATTCATTAGCCGGAGTGTAATACGTCCGAAATTGTAATTATACCGGTACATCTTTAAATAACAGAAAGTGCAAAATAATTATACACAATATTATTTTTTACAAATCTTCATATAGAGAATAACAAATTCTGTTTGAAACGACGTGACTGTTCGTAGAATTAGAATTTTACATATTGTCTATGCAAATTTTACAAGACGACATTAAAAAGATCTATTTCTTTATATACTATTATCGCATACAGTGTATTGAAAATTGTAATAATTATGCTTTGCATCGCATCCATTTTTCATTTAGCTTCCTCGATCTACACGAATCAACGCAGTGAAGGCAATAATACCCTCTGTCTTCTTCATTATGACATTCTCCATTCTCCATTCTTGCTTTTATAATCTCTTCATTTCAAATTTAAATTTGGTGTTTTTCTGTTATCTTGTTTCTTTTGTTCCCCTTCATACCCTGCTATGATTTTCTTCTCTTTCATATTGTCAGTGTGGATGGTCGAGTTTCTTTTCTTGCTGTCTGCATTCAAATCTTTTTCAAGAAGCCTTTTGGGAAGGCTTGTCGTAATGTAATTGTTCATTTTTGGTTAAAGCATCTGAAGTTGAGAGACAAACGTTATTTTCAACCCTGCTTATCGATGTTAGTCTCGCCAACCAGACGCTTAAAATGTTACGTAACGCTTAGTATCACATTCGAAGGGATGAAATTAATGATTAAACGAGGGTTGTGAAGGTGTAATTTTTTTCACTACCAAATGTAATCAAAATTTTTTTTAATAAATTAAAATAAGAAGTGCATACGCGATGTATAGCCTATTATCGAGAAATCGTCTACGGCAATAACATCAAACGGCAAATGCATTTTCACTGCTCTGAATTAAAAAGTCACATCCCTTGTCGCTTGTTCGACAAAATCTACCAACTTTAATACGAAATTAAAATTATAGAATAGGTTAACAGAGAAGGAATAAATTTTTGAGATAACACATTTCATTAAAATGGCTCTTTCATCTGAATAACTTCGATCTCGTGCACCTCTAATATTTTGATAATTTTTTGTTTCAGGTGCAAGCAATGACGGTTTTTTAGTGGGGATTCTCATCGATGCGTGTCACGGCCCGAAAATGTGCGGTTCTATGTTGAAGTGTATGTGAAAACGATCTAGTTTCGTGTGTATATATATCTGTTGTTCGGAAGCATTGTATTTTGTCTTGCGACGGAGTACGCAAGAATGATGTCATAGTCAGGTGCGAGCTGAAGTCACGTCGAACACAATGGCACTGTTGTTCGCCATCATTGTCGTCTTGGTTACCACTGCCATGTCGCTGCCACCGGTTATCAGAATTGGTGAGTACAAAAGCAAATATTTCGACCAGATCTCTGTAACAGTTCAATTCTGGAATGTTCTCTAATTTTTCTATTAGATTCATGTCTGCGTTGTGATTTGCGCATTTATAGCGTAATTTTTCGAAATTCCTAACACAGGAAATAAATTGGAGTATTTTTTTCTCATATAAGAGAATAGGAAATCTATATTTGCATAATATGCACGGCATAGTCATTGCAATATTATTTATACGTTATCTTAAGATAGACGTAGTATGATTTTTTAAATATGCAAATATTTTCAAGGTATGGTTAGTACATAGGAATTTTTTCAGGTTCCAGATGAGCAATAATGGAGTTTGCAAAACAGATTACCGATTTTTTGAAAATATTTTCAATTTTGAAATTTGATAAATACAAAAATAAAATAAATTTTCAAATTTTAAAGTTTCGATTATGATTGCTATAATAAAACAGCGCTATCAACAATATTTCAGAGAATCTAAGAAATTGAGGTGAATATATTATATAGATGCGAGATCAATCTTCCCTAATTTAATTGATTTTGTCATACCAGTTTAATATAACTATCATTTGCAAGTACTTCTGAACTGATGGTTCAACTCGAAATCACGAGACCACACTTGCAAAAACATATCGAGAACGTACAACAATATTTTTCTTCAATCTTCTGCGTAGATATTTGCGATATATCAAAACGCTGGCAACAAACGAATCTGCCATCAAATTCAATTAAATAGCGCACATTACTGCTTGAAACTCAAACCCACATTTTGGAATGCTGGAGAAATTCTGAAAAAATTTTTTACTTTCGTACAATACTGTTGTGGAAAGCTATGCGAATTCTCAGTTTTTACCAATTATTTTATGTATGTTGATATCAATCACGCAAATGCGTTTCTCATTTTATGTATATCAGAACTGGAGAAAATATTAGCTCAAAAGTGAGAACATCCAGCTACTTTACGATAATTTGGCGAATTTGAAAATCCCGGATACGCCTGAGGGGAAACGAAAATTATTTATAACTCGCGCAGATGCCCGTTCCGAACCGTTAATTGTGAAATTGGGATGAACTTCGTACGATTCATTCGAGCATTTCCACGGGTAAAGATATTTAAATATGTAATTAAATTTATCTCGCGGTGGCTGCACACCTTTTTGCGATCGCTTCGCTTTCAAGATGGGATTCGGTGCAAAAAGTGTCCCTTCCTCAAGAGGAATTTTATCGAGTGATGCGAAGTTAATCTTTGACACGGCGGTCGAAATTAACCGAGTTTTAATTACTTCTGCGACTAATTAACGCTTGCGTATCTTCTTTTTTGGTCGCACGCTCGATACAAATCTCTTCTCCCAGAAAGTACGTTAATGCACGACACTTTGCCGCTGATAAATTAAATCCAACAGCCTGGTTAATTAGGCGTCCTACGAGTTAATTTGTCGCTTCTCGCTTCTTACTTTTTGCGTGTCGTTCTCGTGGCAACCGTTTTTTTCTACATCCTCTTTTCGACAACTTAACATACTTTTTAATTCGTTATTTCAATTGTCTATTATTAATTCATAATTGTTCTTTCACGGGATCGAGACTCGAATGCTACGATCGACCGATTTCAATCTTAGCGACATCTTCGACTTAGTGAATAGAAAACTCGAGGGTGTAAAACCTTACGGACCTCATTTCAGCTTCTTCGTTATTAAAAGATTCAAGTACGTCATGAAGGAACTTACTTTAAGGAGAAGTGACGCTCAGAGACAATTAACTGTTAGTTATTTTCCTAATAATATTTCTAATATACAGGCTGGTCACCTAAAATTTTCAGTCACAACTGTCCAACTGACAAAATTATTATTTTTTATATGTAGCGAACGTATTCAAAAAATAATAAATTCCGAAATCGTTGATTCCGTTAAACGAAGTTATATTGTACATGAAAAATCGCTGACATAACAATCGTTGAGCTTTGGTCATCCGAGGAGACAAAAAAGATTTCTTGTCTTAAAAAATTGAAGGACATTGTGCCGCCTCGTTGTTAATTTTTTCTCATCGAACTTTCTCTTTTAATATAATATAATTTTAATGTATTAATTTTAAAGTTAACCCCTTGTGGGGCTAACACTGATTATGCCCCGATAAAGCTTTCACCGTAAATAAATCTTGGTCTGTCTCTAAAAAACCTTCGCCAAATTGTAAGTTTTTTAACACGGAAAGAGACGTAGAAAATTCAGAGAAGATTCGAAGTCCAAGCAAAGTATTCTAACATCATAAGGCTTCGTCCCCGAAACCAAGCAGCGCTAACCACTTAAGTAAGTTGCACTATGAACGAATGGTCGGCGGAAGACGTAATTCCCTAGAAACAGGACGCTGAAAAATTGAGCTGCTCTCGTTGCCAGTACGTGACCACACTCGGAACCCAGTGGAAGAAGATAGCCGCGAGGCGACGCAACGAGAGACACCGTAAAGTAGTCTACCTAGGATCGAATCTTCACCTGTTACCGGGTGACTTCATCAGGCTACCTCTTTGATATTCCATTCGCATTTTCGTGGCCACCGGCGGACGTGCATCCGAAGCTCGTCCATCGGCGCCACGGTTGCAAATACACACTTGTGCGAGCGCGCACACACATATAAAATCACGCGTGCATGTAGAAACAAACCGGGCAGCACGCGGGTTGTGAACACACGGGAGCAGCGGTTCGCCTCTGGCCACCTTACCACCTAGCAGCGGAAACTTTCCGTCGACGTAATTGGTCGAATTTCAACATGGTGAACCACCGCTGGGGAAACTTGGCCGCAATTGGAATCTTCCTGTTGACGGAGGGAAGAGAGTGTTTAACGAGAGGGTTGAGTGAAAGGAGAGATTACCTGTTGGCCGCCGGATAAAAAGCTTGAAGTCGGGAGGGCATTGAGCAGGTCTGCACCAAGTCTGGGTTGCAAGTGTTTTTGTATTCTTGGTCGATTTGGTACAGTTTCTTAATGATGCACAGTGAAGTATGTCATTCTGAAACTAATCAGAAAAATTTTATTCACTTTTACGAGAGAAGAAACGTACTTAAGTATGAAATACTACCATTATTTACTTCAGAAGAACATGCAGAGAATAGAGGATTTGCAAATAAAATCAATATTTATAAATATTGTGTGCTTATTTATATCATTTTGTTTTAATACAAATTTTCTTTTACAACTGTGGATTTAGATGGTTTGGACGAATTGGTAGCTAGTCCTTTTTTTTTTTTGTAGTGAGAAAGTAACTTAAAATAAAATGAAAATTTTTGAATGATCTTTATCAATTTTATCTATGACCCCTAACCTCTTGCAGTATACACTGTAGGGAATATTTTTGTTAACGTGTACTTTTCAAAAGGTAACCATGTTAAAATGGTTAAAACATTGACTTGTTCAACTATTATTTTTTGTAATAAAAATCGGAAGTATAATTATGTTCATAATATCTATAAGCATCATCTCTTTCATAAGCAGTTCCGTTTGCAGCAAACGCAAGTAACTTTTCCGATAGTCAAAACGTTAGAGACGTAATAACAAACAGCTTTCGCGTTGAAAGATAATAGGATTGTTACGGAAGGACTGTTCAGTTTTAGTTATAATGAGCTTTAACTTATTGCAACTGTAAATGTATTAGCTCCTTACTGCAGCTTTTATATCTGTTACCATTGTAACATAAACACTGTTCACATATCGAAATGAAAGTCGGTTATTTCATATTTTAAAAACTTCTACTCTAAAATTTCTTGAAAACGTTTGCAGTAATTAGAAGATACTACTAATTTTCCTATTTCGTACTAAAAAATGCGACCATTTGCAACAAATGGTCTGCAATAGGAACGAATAGAGACATTTATCTTACAATTAGCATTAATTTGAGAAACGAGTCTTCACTGGTTTATAATCTCCATTCGAGTAATTTACTTGAATAAGTTCTTGTCGATCAAATCTGATAAACGAGTCGATAATATACTTCTCGCGGCACGTCCGATGTAGTCATCAACTTGGTCACCGTGATGATATTGGCACTGATTCACGTTCTCTTGGAGACAGTTCCGTCGGCAGAAGGCAACATCAATCTTTCGATGCATTGTCGTTCCCTAGGCAGTTAAGGAAATCACATTTCTCCATTCTCGAAATGTGGGACGTGGTTCGCTCCCGTATAAATGCCCGAAACGCCTCACTGTCATCAGAATCCGCGTGAAAACTTCATCGAGATTCAGTCTGCGGAAACTAGTTGGATTCAAGTTCATTCTTAGGATTCCAAGCTCTTTTTGATTCCTCGGTGCATACTCGTGGGAGATTCTCGACCTATCGATTTATTATCGAAGCTCAATGGTATCAGATATCAGAAGCTATTTCGATCACTTTGCGGAAAAACAATTTGTCAAATAATTTATTCATTGCAGAAAGAAGAAGACTTTTATGGAAAGTAGTGTTTCAATAGAAATTGAACTAGCTAAATTCTGAATGAAAACAATTAATTTGTGTAGTATGCAAATATTTCATTCATTTTTATTATTGTAAATCTGAAAGTTGAATTAAATGAATAATAACAAGATAATAATAATAATAATAATAATAATAATAATAATAATAATAATAATAATAATAATAATAATAATAATAATAAGATAAAATAAAATACTGTGAACTACATATTTATTGACAGTCCACGTTTTAAAATTTTATATTCTTACTAAACCATCACGTGACTTTTAAAAATCCATTTTTAACGAACAATGTTTGTCATATCAGCAGTCAGAATGCAGGAAGTAACAAAAGTGCTGATTGTTGCTGCAATCGTATAGTTTTGTAAGCCATTGTTGTACGTCAAAGGGATTGCCCTGAAGGGAGGCAACGCGCTTTCTACTTTTGAAAGCTCTTTTTATCGGCATGCCTGGGAATCGATAATCGGTTGCTCTCTGTATTTTTTCCCTTCTTCTATCGTTTGGAAACAGTATTCCCATTTCAACGTACTTAGAAGTTTTAAAAATAAGAAAAAGATGGGGACAACTGATGTGGAACATAGCAATACGTTGTCGATCTAAAAGAGGAAAATATTTGTTCGTCTAGTAAAACAGAGATTATACATATACATTATCCTTAAAAATTTGATAGAAGGAAATGCTTTCTACATATTAATTTATTATTAGCAGCCTTCAAAGGTGTTTTTACTAAACTCGGTTTGAAAGCTTTATTTCGATTTTCGATAATTCGGAAATAAGTTATCTTGGCAAATATATCGCGAAATGTATTACGTCGAAATTTCGTTACTTACAATGACATTGATTACTGTCAAGCTTAATTATAATAAAGGGCGTGACACGTAACTGGAACTACTTCGATTAGCGTGCATAATATTTATTTCAATGAGAAATGCTTCACATCAAAGTTGAATGATTCCGGGATGAATTCCATTTGACGCGTTTGATTTCGTCGTGAGTAGTTCTATGGAGGATTTTAGGAAATCGTATCTTTGGATCGATGCAGTTTGTAATTTGAAAATCATTGTGTTCGTAGTTTTAAAACCACTAGTTCAGTGAATATTTTTGTATTCGGAAAGTGTTCTCTCCGTAACTATATTGAAAGATTTCCAGAATTGATGGCTTTCAGCCATAAACGGTTTAGTACGTTTTTGTAGAGAAACACCAACTGCATCAACCAGTGCATTAAAAAATACACCTCTATGAACCCACTCGTAAAAAATGATACCTCTATGAATTCACTCGTTAAAAAATACCTGCACCACGTTATCCGCTTCTCGAAGCTATTGAACTTTTATTTAAAACATTTTTCCGGATCCCGGCCTGCATATTTTATATCCATGTGGGTTACACTTTTACATAGAATTTTTAATGCTCTCGTTGATGCAGTTTACAATTCCCTACAAAATATTCCCTGCATTGGAGCATGGCCCGCAAAATTTCCCTACGCGTTCATTTACAAAAAAAATCAATTATGCCAAATTATATCCTGTTCGACTATCCGCTAAAATCGTTACTTACACAGTAATCGAATTGGATACACGTATAAAATACATGTTCTGTCACACATAATAAATTGAACAAATTCAAAATGTTGTGTTTCCTTCATTCAAGTCAAAGCAATTTAGTTAATAAATCCAAAATTGTTGCGTTAAAATCAATCGTAGTCATTACTCCTTTCGATGTGTGTATATTCTATTAAATTTAAAGATAGTGGGAAGATTGCGTCATTCACACATGATCAACGCAATAAACAACATGTTAATCCTTTATGGTCTCCCTAGTTCTGGTCTTGATAATTATTCATTTTGTTGATTTGTATTATATTCACGACTAATGTCAAAATTGCACAGTATGTAAGAACAATTGTATGACCTTTCAGCTCTTCCAAATAGGTTGCAAAATTACATATGGGAATACGATTCAATTATATATGGGTCGCAAAGGATTACGTCGATATCATTCACCATTCGATTATTTTCTCATCGAATCAAGTATAGACGTGATTATTGACTTCCAGACAGTCCTCGTCACGTTTATGCGAAATAAAATCTTAACAAGGTCTGAGGAAATAATAGCGATGTGTGTGTGTGTGTGTGTGTGTGTGTGTGTGTGTGTGTGTGTGTGTGTGTGTGTGTGTGTGTGTGTGTGTGTGTGTGTGTGTGCGCGCGCAAAATTCGTCCCGCGACAGTTGGCGAATCAGCTTCGTGACTAAGTTGAGATTCGCACTTACTTTTATTCCAACTCCGCAAGTTGCACGTAACAATATACAATACACGGGAATGGTAGCATAAATACGTCGTCTCGTCGTATCTCAGCAGAACAGTAACATCCAACGAGCCTTTTACCGTGAACTTTTCATATGCGGCGAACTTTGGCCGAGCGTGTTTATCTGATAAAAGTTTTCGAATTCCTGTCTAGCAGGAATATTCGATATTTGAATTACCCGTAAAAATTTTTACTCGTCGAGGCGGTAGACGTCGAGCGTAAAGAGACCAATCTTTGCTATCAGGACGAAAGAACTTTTAAGACGATCAAAGAATTAGGAGCCAGCTCTATTGGACGGGATAACTGAAAATTAATGAGACTGGACGCGTACTTCAATAAATACATAGAGTCGTTCGAAAAGTTGCTTCGTTTTTCAAAAAGATTTCGTTTTGTGAAGATGTTAAAAAAGCACTTGATTTAGCATTTTGCCAATAAAAAATAGGACTTCTGCAAACGTAAGATTTCAAAACTATCAGAAAAATGTGAAAAAGATTTTTTGTACAAAATTCTCAAATTTAAGATCATTTCAAGGTGGTAGTGGAATACAATGTTGAATTCGTCTCAACGTCAGCAATAATCCTATGATCTCGAAAACATATGATGCCATTTAAGAAAGTCAAGGTGACCTTGACTTTTTTACGTAAAAATCATTTTTTAAATTGAAGAATGTGCGAACATGTAGCCTAGCTAATACCGATAAAATGATGTCTGAGATATTTGTTAATTGGAAAATGTCTAAAATATGGTGACAGAACTTGACGTCTACATCCTGTATAGTCTCATTACTTTTAGGCTCGCCTCGATTTATCCTTGCCCGATGAAAGGCTTTCAAGGCGGAAGGCTTGGTCCTAAGTAGGCTTTGGTTCTTTTTCTTGACTGTCGCAGAAGCCTGTCCAGGCAGGCTAGAATTTTTAACTACTAGTCAAAAATATTGAATAAAATCGCTATGACGCTAAGAGTATTAAAGATTTGCAGCTCAACAACTAGCTACCGAGAATTATAGTACGCTTAGAAGCACTATGAAGGTGTGTTGCTCAGCGCCATACAAGAAGCCGACGCGACGTTCGATCATCGCCATCATTGTTTTCAAAGAGACCTTCGCGTAAGTACTATGGGTAATCTCGTGGTTAATTAGATACACTCTTTAGCAATTAGCCGACATTTGGCAAGATACATGATTCATAAATTATTCCACTTCGACGCGTAGCTTGTTGAGCTTCGAAAATGTAACTCTCTACTTCCTCTTGCGCACCATTACCACCTAAACCTTCCGTTCGGGCGCGCTTCTGAGGAACTGCTCGTTATGCTCGAATTGTCTCACTGACAACTATATGCTTGTTACGGCCAAGTGGCCAGGATTTATGGCAGGGGCCATGTGTTTGGGTACCCGGACGGTATGGGCCTGTCCCGGGCCGTTCCCGGGCACATGTGGCACCGTCATAACGTCTCCTGGTCCTTGAGTACGGTCCAGTCAACTACGGTTGGGTCTGGCATTGTTCGGGCACGTAGGCCCATCAGCGCGGGAGGTCTAGCGGGAGTCATTTTGCCACTCTCCCGCCACTCCCGGCCCACCGTTTTGGGGCAGTCTCACTTGATTTGGGATTGCCGTGATTGGACCGTAATTCCTTGCCGCCCACCCTAGGTTAAGTAAAGGTAGGGATAACCGAGGTGACCTCGTGGATGCCACCCGGTTATTCGACAGTCCTGAGCTGTGCATCCACCCTGATACATCTTGAGTCGTCAGTGGATACAGAGGTCTCCCGGGAAGCTAATCGTTGGAGCACCCGGTTAGCAAATATAGTTTTTAGTCGGCACACCACGTGCAAAATACTACAAGGCTCGAAGCTCACAAGGAGCACCACGAGCAATAACGATGCTAATAGAGCTTACTACACACAGTTGCGTTTTCTGCTTTACAATCTTTATTTGTTGCTGTAATTAATATTGTGATTCATTTTAATGACGGTCACTTGGTATAACTCAGGATGCCTCACAGATTTCACAATTATCTTTAGCAAGCTGTCCTGCACATAAAACTTAGATCAGAAAGGTCTATAAATTAGTCATTAAAGCAGGAACCAAAAGCGACAGTCCAACATTTTTGTGATGATCATCAACAGAAACTTTAATTTTTGTTTGATATTTATTTTATATATTTAATGTTTAAGATTAATTTTATAGTAATAATTTTATAGATCGAGAATAATAATTATAAAATGTAATGAAAATTCTCCAAAAAACCACATAATGACAAAATTGTAATTTCAGAACGTAATTACAAATAACGATTACAAGAGTGATGACAAAGTGCAGAAAAATTTCTATTTGTCTCTTGTTTGTCAGAATTCATGCAGACAATTTTGATTCAATCTGCTTGATTTGTTCATAAGAGTTATTTATGAGGGAAATTCATTTTGATTACTCGTAACAGGTACGGATAAGAGAAACTGTATTTCTGTTATCTATAACAGTGTATTTTTTTACGATCGATCGAAGCAATTTTCATCCGTCCAACCAGTGTTCTCGTTGCTCGGGAAAAGGACAGCTACACGGAAACGCGAAATGATAAATTTTGACTATAAATAAAAATGTCAGGCAAATATAATTTTTTACTGAATAAAAATTTTTGTAGAATCTGGATCAGTTACAATTTATTGTCCGCCAAAGCGTCGAATAGCTTCTCCTCGACTTTGATATTGTTTGTTATTATTTCGAACCGTAACTAGATATATTCGCAATCGTAAAACATAAATTACACAGCCGACAATTTAGTTAGTAGAATATAACCACATTAATATTTTTATCATCGATAACCATTTATTAAGTAAATATGTAAATGCGCTCGAAATGAATAAATGTAGATAATGGTTATCGGCTACGAAAAATATTTTTCGGTGACATATAACTATTATTTTGCAACAAAAAACATTCGTTGTCGAAATAACAATTAATATCTTATAACTTTTTTCATTTTGTATGCCTTAGCTGTCTGTTCCTTAAAAACTGTTTGAATACTCGTACATTATTTTGCAGTTAGTTTAAATACTACGTTATCATTACATTAACAATTGGTTTCGTAAGATTACTTTAAATTTGTTGACTTCATTGTAATTAATATATGCTGCAGTCTGACAGATTCGACCATCATCAGTTCCGACGATTTATGCACAAGGATGGGCCTACATTTATATGCACCAATATAATTAAAACAATATAATATCCATATAAACGCATACACGCTTTATGATGCAAAACAGCTATAGGCGTATAGCAATGGTCAATAATTCAAAGTTTGAACGTAATCATTACATTCGAAGTACTAATCATGTGACGTGATCCATTGTATTCATAGCTTAATGTAATTTAATCTAATGCAGTGCAATCAAATTCAATTGTAACGTCACTGCTTGTTCATATTATTATATTTTCCGAAAATATTCTGACTTATGAATATTTACATTATAATACATAATGTTTCATAAAAGAAGGAGTGAAAAGAAAATGCTGTTAGAATAAACACGCAAACAGTAAAACATTATTTACTTAATTCGTTATTTTCATTATCAACAAATTAAATTGCAAATATAATTAGAAGAAATTAATATTTTGTCTCCTTTAATATTTTGCCATTTGATGTCACGCCGACATTGTGAATTGACTGCGAATTTAAATATATTTATAATTTAAGAAATGATAAAAGCAATAAAACTAAAAGTACGGAGTTAAGTGCGGTCATAGAGACGACTCTTTGCCTATATCGCTACGGAAAATTCAATTCCACTGAACACTGCTTATAGAAGTCTATAAAAATGGAAAATCTGCAGTCTTTTCATCATAAAACATCAACGACGAGCATAAGGGACCGCGGAATTGAGTTTCCATGGGAGTCATATCTTCTCCATGCTTCGCGGGAACTTCACGAAGTACAAGCAATTGTATAGAAGTTATATGTACCTTGCCAGACTTCAAAATTAGATTAGTTCCTGTAGAATTTAAGTACAAGTCTACGACGCGCCGGCAGTTTCGAATCTGTTTTTAATTCGCGAGATAGGCGAGATGGTGATTATGCGAGCACTCGATAAAACAAGTATCCTTATCTGGCAAAGCATCGCCGGAGAATCTCCCATTAAAGTCTCGCGAAAATTACTTGGAACGAGTGTCTAGTTAGATTTTATCGTTCGGTTAAGTAGTTTCCTCATGGATCCGAAGCTCCGTTCGTCTTCTGTCTTTGTTCCCCTCGATTCCTCCTTTGCCGGCTTTCGCAGCTCTATCGATAGTCGCGTAATACCCGACGATGATATTGATCGATTATTCACGAGTGTTTGCTCCGTTTTTACGACTGTGTTACGCGCGAATCGAGGGAACAGGAAATAATTGAGCAAGCGCAGCGCCGCGCATCTAGTTATATCGGAAAATGCTCGATCCATTTACGCTTGACTTTCAGACAAAGTTCGCTGCGTGCGCGTTCGACTTTATTTTCTCTTCAAATAGATACATATTGACCTTTCATAACCAAGGGCAAATAATACCGGCTACCGTGCACGACACCAGGTGACTAAGCACGCGCTTCCTTTGCTATAATCGAAGGTTAAACATTACGATACAGAACGGAACAGTTTTCGAACCATCGCATTGTCCGGTTTTGAAGTTCAATAACTACACAAAAGTATAGATCTTGGAAACATAAAACCGGTTTAAAACTGTAGTATACACCTGGCTTAAATGCTCCTATAAGCAACAATTTATATATCTTCCTTCGCATATTTCCAAATTGGCGAGTGCAAGTAAATTTACGTTGAAGCATTGCAAACTTGATAAATTAACACGTTCCGTGCCGAGCTTTTTTTACTCGAATCTTCACACTTTGATATTTTACTAAAATTTGATGTATTACGTGCAATTATTAATTCTCGTACACATAACAACGTAACAAAAACTTATCAACGCCCATTCTTGCGGTGGAAATTGATTCTTCGGTTCTAAATTTCTTGTAAACAATTTGTTCAGTTGACTAAGTAAACATGCAAGCGTGTACCATCGATGGTACACGTGGCACGGAACGTGTTAATAGAGGATTACATAATTATGTATATAACGTATATTAACCCTCCGCCTGCAAGACATTTTTTACCAACGAGGTCGGCAACCTTGGTCTTTGGCCCCCAGGTGGTGATCACTGTTTTAATACGACTAGTGGTAACCTCACGTCATATTGACGCCCTATCAATAATGGTGACTTGACGTTAGATAGACTCCCTATCGATAACGATGACTCGATATCAAGCTGACTCCATATCAGTAGTGGTACCATTAGCGATACGGAGTCAATTTGACGTCAACTCACCATTAATTGATACGGAGTCAATTTGCTGTCAAGTCACTGCTACTGTATTGATACTAAATCAATTTGACGTACATCGCTATTAGCGTTAGGAATCAATTTGACGTTACACCATTTGACGTTTACACCACCACTCTAAAGGTTAAGTCCGGGCTTAATCTTTTTATTGTTCCAGGCATATAGAAGATCTGAAAAAGTTCTGATATCGAAGGGTCTACTTTAATGTATAATTGATGATTCAATTATTTTAGATGGAGAAACCAGATAGCCCGACGCTTCCGCACCTGGGCGCTTAAAGACCTAGGCTGCCGGTGGAGAGTTAATGCATAACTTGTTTAAAGTTGCGTGGAACCGTCGCAGTCACCATAATCCAGTTAAGGGTTAACACTTTGATTGCCGGATCACCCATACGTGGGTGACTCAGATTTGAAAATTAATTGTTACGCTAATCTACTATATCTGTCTAATTTTAAGAAAAAATTTTTTGATACAACTTAATTTTCCAATTTTAATTCGATCAAATGAAATACTGTAATTTTGTGAAATTTTTGAAGTTGTTGGCACGACAGTCGAAGTGTTAAAGCATTAAAAAATCAATAGCAGGTGAAGACGTTAATTACGCATCCATTGCGAGCACGAATTTTAGCGGTATTCCGAGGCCGAGATAAAATCAATTTGTTCTAGGCGTCTGGCTGTGAAACGCGTTGCGTGTTCCATCTAACCGATGGAAATTACATATTTGTAATAACACCTTTCACTGGCACTGCTATAGCCGACGTTCAACCGTACCGTGATATGTCTGAACGATATCTTATTTTCCTAGCAGCCGCTTAACACAACACCGGCACGAACGAAATAATAACAAATGTCACGGGAAAAGTCTCAGGCCTGGGAAACGATCGGCCTATTATTCATTTCGCGAGATGTTTACCACGCTGACTTGCGGTCAAACGAATAGGTATTCTAGATAGAAGGAATTCGCATAAACAAACCGTTGAGCATCCCATTAATGCATCTTCTGAGATATTTACTGAAGTGGTCTAATGTGTAGTAAACAAATCCAATGCATTTACAGACCGTAACATTTCCGAGAAAGAATATGCTTTCAGTTTCAAGTAACTCATAGTATAAATAGGAGCTTGGAGCTTTAAAATTAATTGAGGTTTATTATTGTACGATCCTTTTTTATGACATTATAACAGTTCAAATATCGACAATTTGTTGAAAATTGGAAATTCAATGTACGAAAACTTTATGCCCTGACTGGGTAGTGAACGCTCAAATATTTCACCGTGTTTTATATACTTATCTTTACATTTTGATACAGAAAAAAACCTAAGACGTTTTCTTAGGTAACATTTGAAGAATTGAGGATATTCAGAATCTTTTGCTTGAATAGATGAAATGTAGAACTAATAAGAAAAAACTGAACTAAATTTACATTGCACTTGTGTCTTAGAGATTCGTTAGTTTCTGCAAAGAGCACCAGAAGTAGCATTTTTCATACCGCAATTATCAATCAATAACCCTTTGCACTCGAATAGTTGTATCACTAAAATTGTTATATCACGTCCCAAGATAATTTATATATTATCAAATTGTGGATTTAAAAAATTGTTAAAGGTGTAATTGTTATATGAATCACAAAACTCAATTTCATATGCATGAAATGCACTTTGTCATATAAAATGGAGATACTATAAGTCAGAAAGATTATTTTAGATTTACGGTTAAAATGGCTTCGAGTGCAAAGGGTTAATTTTTTGCGTCCACGGAGATCATTATTTTTTTGCATATCATCGGAAGTTTCTATTTATTTTATTTACTATTTCATTACATTATCTGAAAATTTAATTTTTGTAACGTCACTTTGTTACTTGCAATATACACCCATTCGAACTTATAAGACTAAACATGTAGAAATAAATCGAAATGAGTAGATTAGTCAGGTTTAGAAATAATATAGTATTCAATTAAAATATTCTTGATAATTCAAGTTTTATCTAGATCCATGCAGCTTATTAAATAGAAAACAACTTTTATCATCGGGGAAAAAAATGTTCATTCCTATCTTAGTGAAACCAGTATGCCTACGCACGTATCCAGATAACATTAAATCAATCATACCTACGTGATTAATTGTGTATTTATTCTAATGTCACAAAAGAACTGTTTTCAATACATTTGTATTACTTATATCTTTAAGATTGACTTCAAATAATTGCTTTTCTTCACCATGTTTTAATGTTGCTACATAAGTGACCTAGCAATTTATCGATTATGAAAGTATAATACATATTGTTGCATGTTGTTTGCGTACATGTGGCTCTGCATACACGCAGTAAATAATGCTACCGTGTAGTAATTACCTATTCCTCTATCACGTCCATACTTTCTACTTTCTGATTCTATGTTTCATAGTAATTAGTATCCCGAGTAAGAAAACAAAATTAATGGCACCAGTTCAAATGATCTATCAATTCTATTTCTGTTTTTACTCAAGTCTCCGAAAGTTAAAGTAATACAATAACATTTACATGCTTTCAAATTATCATATTCGTTGCAAATAATACTGACATAAGACATGTTAGAACCAAAACTGTTAGAAACGAAAGACACACAAAAATTGTTGTACATAAAGTTGATGGAAATCTATGTCAAACAAGAGTCTAAGACAGCTCAGCATAAAAGTCAGCATGAAGAAGGTTTTACCCTATTATTTAGCTGTGTTATTTCTCGAACCAAACTGAGACCATAAAAGAGAAAACGATATCCTGTGTCTCTTGTTGGGAAGTAGAGTTCTTGACTTTCTCAAACAAATAAATTAAAAGTTGCTGCTTAAAAGCAACGACATCGCTATCAGAATATGAAAATTTGTGAACGGAACTGAAAGAATCATTTCTTCCGCAAATCAGAACTTTTCTCGAAATTATTCGAAAGAAACGATCACGGGTACGAGTTGCTCAATCTCGATGCTTATTGTCAGTCCTTCCAGGGTTAGAGCCCAACATTATATTCTTGGCAAGAACTATAATGCGTATCGCGTTCCATTTCATATGAGCCTTCATCCTCCCGAGAAAAATTGAGGAGGCTGCCAACTGGCAAGACGCGAAAGGTCCTCCTCCATTGAATCTTGAATTCCAACAGCGCGCGCGATTCACGACAAGCAGCCAGTGTCGGTTCCGCGAAAACCACTTCATTCGGCCTGAGTGTGCGAGACAATGCGACGTCACTTGTCTGGCATTCGCAGCCCCAAAGAACTATTCGCTGTGAACGAGATAATTCATTCCGCGAGATCGCAATCTCCTCCGCTCGAACGCCAGCACCAGAAGTGTTCGGTAATTGCGACTGCACTTCTCTTACGATTCCCCGCGTTTCCGGATAGAATTTACGCGACCCCTTTCGAACTCTCTTTCCCGTCCGAGGACGTAACTGCGTCGCCTTTTATATCGTACGTCTATCCCGCGACATGTGGCACAACGTCATTCCTGTATCTCGAAGAGCTGCCAAGACAATATAAGCTGGCCACTTTTTTCTCGAGGATGCGTCCTGTTTTCTACCAACAATGACAGACTATTGTATTGGGTAGGTGGCACATGAAATGGTGGATTTCTAAGTAAATATTAAATTGAATAACCGCCATTTCATATGCAACAATCCAAGTCCATTATCGTTTGTAAAAAATGGAACACATCCTCGAGCAAAATACGAACGAGACAAGTTTTGTTTGGCATACAAATGGCGAATCGATTAGTATCGTTTCCAACGCAAATAGATCTCCCAGGCAACAATTATCGCAACGGATTATGCCGGTTCTGGGCAACTCATTGAAAATCCGCAGCTCAACAATTTGACTGCCGCGTCACCAATATTTGGGTTACAGAATTATTTGACCTGATTTGAAAATTATTCTAATTTCATGAGGATCCGAAACTTGAAACAGAATTATAATTTGATTAAATACAACAATTTTATGTCATTTTTTAAGTTATTCGTGTGACAATCAATGAGTTCTGGATGACCTTCAGAAAGGTTTCAGCTTCCCCTTCGTTGTTCACTGTTCTTTCCTATTTCGTACCAGATATTGCGGCATTAGTTATTTATTTAGATGATTTACGTTTACACTCATTCTACATTTACATACAATGCTATATTTATATTGCGTATAAGGATAATTAATTCCTTAAAAAATAAGATGTCGCTTACATGTAGGTCACTCACTCAAATATTCGGATATATATCTTCCCCAAAATTGGACCAATCGATTCCAGCATTTTTTAGATATTGAAGGAACTAGCTCATCGAATAATGTAGTTTTTTTATCAAAGTCTTTTTTATCAGAGCCTTGGTAGATTTCGGTAACTTAGATGTACACTGAATATTTCAGATCGGTTAATGTCGTTATGAGCTACGAACAATTAGAAGCCGTGAAAATCAAACGATGAAAATATTGAATTGATAGGGTGCGCCATCTTTCCGCCTGAAGGTATAGGACCCTGTAAAGTTTCGTAGTAATCGAAGCGGGGACGGTTGCACAACGTTCCTTGCAAGTTCTATCTGGAAGACCGGTGGAAGTTGTAAACCGGCGGTTAACCGTAGGGCATGAATAATTCACTTTTTATCCTAGAATCCTGTAATCGAACCGCGATGCTTTTCATGCAAATGCCGGAGGGAGGGACGAGCCGGAACACCTCTCGTCGCTCGACTTCTGTCAAACTTGACGGCTCGGCAACGGTGGTAGCTGTGTTTCGCCCGAGGTGCACACGCATCGGGGACACATGCACCGGACAGCCAAGGTAGGTACACGTGCAGCCTGCACACGTACTCACAATATACACGTTTCCTGGCACACTCGCAACAGCACTCGCGCGCCGGCTAGAGGCGCAAAACGCTGAGTTGCAATATCGGAATTCCTAGTAGGTAAGTATCGACACGGGCCTTGATCCAGATTGCGCGCACAGGCACGGTTGGACGGTGGGACGCGCGTCCGACTCCACGGATACACATGTATAGATCGTGTCGAGCCCGCTTTTAAACGTCCATATTTTTCGAGAGCTTTCTCATTCCGCGCCGGGGCTCCTTTAGGCCTGCAGCTCTTCGCGTTCTTGTGGAACGATCCGCCGAATCCGCTTTCCAACGCCTCCACTTCGAGCTGTCTCTCGATAAACGTGTTTTCCATTCAGTCGCGTGAAAAACACCGGTTTGTTTTTCGAATAGCACGCGCACAGTGATTTCTGTGTCCCTCGCGAGTCCATAGCACAGACGGATTTTTAAATCTTGGTGAGAGACTCACAGCTTTTCCCAGCGAGACAATCTGTCAAATGGAAAGGCATTTGTCACTTGAGAATTTACTTTGAAAAGACAGTGAAATATATAAATGCATGTCTTTTTAATAAATATTCAAGCTTGTGAAATGTTGTATCTGGGTATATGTAGGGTAGTGGAGCCAGTTACCGAGTGGTTAACTTCATATTCATCGAATAAGAAATATTAAAATTTGTTATTCTTTTATTCTGTTTATTTTGTAATAAAAAAAATTGGATATATTTTATTCGATAAATATAAAGTAAATTATACGCATATTTTTTGATATCTAGAAATTACGGATAACAAAACACGGGGAATATTTTTGATTATAAAAATATATGCTTTATGCAGGTTTTCAAAGGTTATATTAAATATTAAATATTGCATAAATAAATAAGTAGTTGAATAAATAAGCTAAGTAACAGTTAGTTAAGAATGATTTTGCATTTCTCATCCGAGGATGAGATTTTTAATTTTTAGTAATAAGTATCTCCATTCCGATATAGCATTTTAGCAAATGTGACACAGCTGCAACTACGTTTTTCGATTTTGCAATTCGTAAACTGTATTGAGTATCCCCGAAATAAGTGAACAAACTTCGGTACTATATAGGAAAGGAAAAGGAAATTGTCCTTTTATGTAAGAAAGGTCATATAAACATAGGTCCAGAAACTCTTCGTTTTCGAGATAATAGCAAATTATAGTAAGGTAATCAATAGTGTCTAGAAATATTATCGACAACGTCGCAACGCTAAAAGATTTGATTGTCACGGTGTGTGACAAAATTCGAAATAAACCAGAACTTTTTGAGCGTATTAGAGCTAATAGTTCAGATTAATAGACTTTCCGTATTTAGAAAGCAGTGGCAAATCTATGCACGGTACATCAGATATTTTTTTCGTGAAATAAAGTCGTAAACGTTTTTACGAAGTTCGCCGGTTTTGTTGTGGCCCACCCTGTAGTAGGAAATCAGTTTTGAACATCGACGGGTTCATATATCAAACCTCAGGAAACGTAAGCGTAAGCGACACGTGTATACTATAGAGAAGTGGCAGCGACAATTTTTTCGTTTTAAAAATATACGGATATGCTTCCGGTGTATTTGGTCGTGCAAATAACGCACGTTGCACAGCGTAACGTGTAGACAATACAGCGATTTATCAGGGAATCGATTCCTCTATTTACATACAAAATTCTATGTTCGGAACGTGCACGATCTCGATAACGATTTACTGCGACAAACATTAAATAACAACAAATAAACATTTCCGACTGGATAAGACGACGAATCGTTTCGATGGTAGGAATTATTTCCGATGAATTTCGAGGTTAAAAATCGAGGGGACCTTTTTTAATGCATATGTAAAATGATCAGATTTGATGGTGTGGAATACGTATTTTCGACAATATTGATATTCACAATATTCAGGAATGTTGTCAATGCTTTTACTGTGCTGAACTGCTTAAGTAAAGCGCCTCAATGATCGAGATTTATTTGAAATAACACTTCAACATATATTAAACATAAATTGATCATCTCTTATGATTATTATGTCACTTATATCTTATAATTTAGCGAAAGTTAATGCTTAAATAAATACAACGTACTCTTAAGATACTGGAAATAACAAAAGGAGTACAGGTCAAAAGCTTTAACAAGATTCGAATATGCTTCGACAAGCATTCATAGTGCATAATATTTCCTTGAGGCATTAAAATAGATTAGAAGTAAAATTGTTAAATCCTCAAGAATCGGGATTTGAAATAATTTAGGAAATGAATACTCACAATTATTTTGTTAAATTCAGCGAGATTAATCTAGTAAAATGAACGTGATCAAAGAACTGTAACTGGGGACAAGACCGCAGTCATTTTCTCCTGAGTCTCCTGAATCTCCTGTGAATTACTTGCTCGAAGTTTTTCTCAAAAGGCAGTTAAGGAACGAGGAACGAGGAACGAGGAACGAGGAACGAGGAACGAGGAACGAGGAACGGAACTTTGCGAAGAATTCTCATGTCAACGTCCGGCGGAGAAAATTTTTCAAATTCATCGTGTCTCCGCGGAAAATTCTCGGAACGCCTACGTCGCCTGTTAGTTCATTAGGTGAGATAATGGAAGGACCAAGAACGGGGGACGGAGATAATACCGTGACGATTCGAGGAGGTTCTCTTGTATGCGCTTCCGCAAGAATGAAAGTTTAACCGCAATTACGTTGTTTACATTTCACGAAATATATTCTCGGCTGTTTCAAAAGGTAATGTTAATTAAATTTATTTAAACCGGTCGGAGGTCGACTTTTCTCTTCCCTTTCATTTGGTAAAATTTAAATTACGCGAGCTAATCCCCCGCTGGCATTATAGGGGAACGTAAAGGACGGGCAAATGTTTGCCGGACAATGTGTAAAACAGAGCGCAGCGTTATATTTCTCCCGTATATATAAATGGTGATAATTTATATTCCACGGATCTCTACGTGTGTGTAATATATGCTCCATGAGCCGCAACTCGGGTAGGTGTTTTCATACAGAGGCCACGGTGAACACAGAAGCAGTTTATTTGAGATGCGCAGGTCCTGGTTGGTTTCAAAATTTCAATGATTTTTATATCACGGGATATACCGCGGCAACAACGCGATCATAAGCGAGAAGGAAGGTTGGTTTATATTACTCTGCACGATGGTGGAGATAATTACAAATTTACCAGTAATTCGTGGAGAACTAATATTTGGTCGAATTATGTGTATAGAATAAATTGTTTATCCTAAGTAAGCTACATTTCATTAGAATTTGCAACGTTAATTAACCACTTATCTTTTTTAACCACTTGCACTAGAGTAACTATTCTTTTATTTTGCCTACTTTTTAATACAAAAATTGAATATGTTTTATTCAATAACTGCAAAGTTAATTATGAACAAAAACAACCCAAAGGCACAGCGATTGATCACATCACACTAATGGCTCCACTACTCTACGTTATCTTTTTTACAATTACATTGATTGGCATTTCTTCGTCCTTAATAATGTCCCTGATAGAACGAGGCAATTTTTTTCCTGCATGTCTTCATTTCCTGTTATTTCTATATTTTGATAACAGAAGAATCAAACTGCTTCAATTTAAGAAATGAATAATATTCACACACACACACACACAATGTTTAGGTATTAGATTATGCATGCAATCTTCATCATGATTCTGATTTCTTATTTTCGATGTCGTTAGCTAAATATTTTTAATGTTATTGTTACGTTCTTCGCTTTATATTCCAAAAGCGATTTATTGAGTAATTTTCAATAGTATTGAACAAGAAAGTATCACAAAGTGGTACACGAAATAAACGCTGTTTACTATTGCATAAGTACTTATCTTTGAAATAAACTGGGTCCACGTGATTTTACAAAAACATCTTTTAATCTGGAATCATTACGAATTATTGTTGAAACTAACCTACAGTCTCAAATATTATTAAACGTGCTATAACATAAATAAATTCCAAGATAAAATATGACATTTTAGAGTAACAATGGAAAGATGATATAATTGAACTTATAACTTTCCATTATTATTCGTCAAATATTTCGTTTAATTATTGGTAAAATGCACTTCACGGTCGCACCTATAATTGTCATTTTCGTTACTCTGTTCTCTTAAAAGATTTAATAGATGCTGTTCTTCAGTAAAGAGATTGCTTTTTAAATACCTCCTTTAATTTTAGTCTAATGCAAGTATATTATCTGATTATAGAAACTTTTGCGAATTAGTTAGTATATTATCCGAGTAAAGAACCGTTATCTGCAATAAACTGAACACCTATAAACGAATTATTTTAAAGATACATATCAGAAAGTATAATAAGGAAGTTAATAAAATAAGAGTGGCAAATACAGTACATAAAATATGCCCATCACGGAAGAGAAATACAGAGGATACAATTACAGATAAAAAATAACTATGTTCATGATCGTCGTGTCCAGATCGAGCTTCCTAATAGCCGTGCTAGATCCGCTATTTTACATACAAGGTATCGCCTTTCACCGCTCATTCTTGAAGACGCATGAAAACTAGGTAAAGTATTTCTCGTTATCCAGAAATATTTTCCTGTTGATGGCGAAACCGAGATCTTCGGGTGATCGATTGGCCATCCGCACGAATACACACAACCGGCTCATCGGCGCGTCTACATTTCCGGCGCGACCGTCCACAGGAGTTGATCGAACGGCGAAGACCATTAGCAGGAAATTCGAGGAAAACGGCAGGGAGATAAAAATATCATCGAGAAAACCGGAAGGACGACGGGAATCCGAGCTAACGTGCTTATACAGATGCGGGCGAACATAATCCCTTCAGGAGACGGACGAGATCTTGCGGGGGAGATTTTCGCAAACGTGGCACTCCGATGAACAGACTCTTCTGTCAACGTCGAAGATGTATGAGACGAACAATGTTAAATAGGTTAGAAGAGATGTTAGAAATATTAGGATTCTTGGGACAGGATCGTTGGTTCGTTGCTTCGATTTGATCGACTTCTTGCACTGCAATTTCGACAACTATGTTGATTAGTTCCTACATGGTTAATAAATTCCACGAGAAACACAATTTATGTTCACTGTGTGTCTACATTAAATTGCAAATGCCAAATATTACGGCTACTTCAACACAATATGATTTAATAATTATATTTTAACGACAATTTGACAAATTAAATTATATTTCCATTTATATTTACTGTATGTCTACGTGAAACTGTAATTACCAAATATCGACAACTTCATCACAAATTACACTATACATATTTTAATGTTAATAAATATTTGAATTATATTGTAAATTATAATTAAATTTTATTTCGATTTGTAAGAAGTGAATAACATCGATATACAAAATTATTATTAGTAAAATATATTTCATAAAGCGTCTCTGATAATATTATAGTATAAGGAACTAATGTGTCAGTCGGTCGAATGAAAAAGTTGCCACGTTTGTTGAAGTATTCTGTACATACTATGCTTCATATTTGCAATCCATATGTAAATTGCGTTTATTTCAGACAACGGAGAAGGTGTGCATTAGCTTAACTCATCAAGAGTTCAACTTATGATAAAAACATGGGCGACAAAGATTTTTATTTATGATAAATATGTTCGTATCGAGAAAACTGAAGTTATTATTTACAATTCAAAATTAAGTATATACTCGATCATATGGGAAACTTCAATTTGCAGGCTCACTATACTTTGCATAACTATTACATGTTTTATTATAATTCCAGCCATGCGTAGGGTTTTTAATTTAATCATTCTGCAGTGGAAAGGTTAATAAAGTATTGTAAACGTGAAGGTTGTCAGCGAAACGAATGATGGTAGCGAACACGATAATTTAATAGAGATTTATTTATTTAATAGTATACTTTAATTGAATCACTTTGACGTATCTAATGTAGATTGTGTGTAAGAATCGGAATATATTATAGAGAATTCAATTTATAAATAATTAGAAAATTTGCGAACGATAAAATTAAATTATCGGTCGTCAATTGTTTTTGGTCTCAATAAAAGAAATTTCTTTTCGCGTTACAACCGCATTTGTACTAAGTATGTAATTCAACACTTTTAGTCGGCGATCGTAATTCCATTATGCGCAACTAAAACATGAATTTCAATCACTTTGATCAGCCTTTGGCATCCGAAAAGCATCCTGAACAAATATCTGGCCTAATGTCGACGTGTAAACGTTTTCCTCGCTCACCAGTGAAATGCAAATTCCGGGCGTGATCCGAGGCACCCTCACAGCATCGTTCCACAAATTGATTCACTAGGTCTGATTTATACTGCGCGATACGAAGGTCAGCGCCGGGAACGTAAACGGGATAAACCGACCGAATAAATTTTCAGACTAGAAAACTGCTCTTTTGCGATGGGAAAACCGGCGCGCGCCGAGAATGCCGCAATTAGGTTCTTTTAGGAATTTACGTTGGAGCATTAGTTCGAACAAATTATTCTGATACAGAAATCCAACGTTTAGGTAGTAGTCACAAATTATCCTAAAACCAAAATCTATCCTTTAGGAATATTTTGAATCAATGCTGTATCAAAAGGGTCTATTTATCCTAATGAAACTTCTACTGAAACCCCTCCTGTGAAGTGTATTTAATTCACTCCTATGTAGCATGTTATATACTTTAGACCAATATTTGAAAAGTGTACACTTTAAACATCGGTGTGCGATACGCTAGTGATCGAACGAAAAAATTGTTATTTACATATATATCGATTATGTGTATTACATTGTGTACAACGTAATGAATGATAGACCGCACACGCACACAAATATATTAAACTGAAGCAGTGTAAGCAAAAACTATGCTACAAGAATATGTTAGTAGTTTACAGAATTTTTTTCAATTCACGCATGTCATTTTTATGTTAAGAAAATACTGCACATCAATAACATAATTAAATCACCGTGAAATACTCCAAACGAAAGTAGTAAAGTATCTATAACTGCACATGAGTGTGTGTGTATTGTAACCTTTTATACGTAACATGAAAACCAATATTTACCAATGCTTATAAATTAATGTGTACCTTTCACTTGATTTAAATGAAGTTGGTTTTAGAAATCTCAAAATGTAGGCTTATCATACTGCAAAGTCATTTTATAAGTAAACGGCTACTAATTTTGGAAGAGGTGAATTGTTACGCATAGCTAATACTAACGACTTGTGTCAGCCCCTTGCACTACCTAGATTTTGATAACGGAAGAATCAAATTTTGTATCGACTTAGACGAAATGTATTACGTTCATATTTGAGTGGCGTAAGTAAGATTTTCGAAAATTTTGTCTTATGACTCAAAATATGATTCATACATACTAAAATGTTAAAAAGACGAGTGAAATAAATTATACAGTCACTATAAATGAACTTAACTATAAATTTAGCCAGTAAACAATACACGCGTTAATAAACAATAACATTCCTTGTTTCTCACAATGAAGAAAATATGAGATTTACATCACTATGATTCTAACCCACTCATTTAATACAGTGTCTATGAAATCTTCATAACTCGTTGTATAGTGTAAAGGATGAAAATGAAATTGCACTGCTAAAATATTAATAATTTAGAGGACAAGATTGAAGATCAAATTAGGATGAAAATCCAATTCTTATTTGTCCTGCAATTCCGTCACCGTATCATGTAGAGAAAAATGCAAACCCTGAAAGTTTGCAAGACTTGGTTACTGTCCCTAAGGAGCTTATTGTCTTCCGTCTTCCATCTTCCGTAAAGGTGAGTTCGTGTAATCTCTTCATAATTGTACCTAGGGTACACATACAGACGACCGCAATTCGCATTAAGCCTTAAGAGTAAATTTTTTTGTAATAACTGTATCGCGTCTAGCCACCTTAGGAGAGAAGGTGGTGATGGAAGAATAGGATAGGAAGAAGGTGATGGAACCCTGATCTGCTTCATGAAAGAGACGTCACCTTCGATTTCATGAAATTTGCAATTCCATCTGACTTGATTCGCGACCGGACCGCGGAAATTGAAAAACTTTAGCGGGAGAAAAACGATTCGGTGTAGAACTTTCAATCGGGATGTTTGAGCAATCTTAAGGATAGCGAACTTGCACTGTTCGATCGCTTCAAAAGATATGTCTGCATTGATCAGAAAACTCGTTAGCGGTGAAACATATTTGATAAGTTCCGCGGTAAGTTTATAGACTACTAGCATAATGTATAATATTGTTTGGATTCGAATTTTTTTTAGAACCTTTAAGTTAGGGTACACTGAAGAGATTTGGTACATTTTAAATGTATATGTACATTTCCAATAAAGCTGCTGATATTCAACCTTACACTGAATGCATTTAAACTTAACTAATGGAAATTTTTAAATAGAGTTCAATATGTATTATGAAAATTTATTATTCATATTTATGTTTTAAAGGTTACATTCACCTTTAATATCTAGCAATGAGTTAAATTATGTTGGTTTATCCACATACGAAGTCAGTTATTGTATCGCGAAGATTTCTTGTCTTATTTTCAGCATTCCACTCAGCTAGTAAAAAATAACATTAATATATCAAGAGCAATATGATTTAGGTTTTCTCTCGAAAATATTGCATTTATTCCACATCCCGACATACTACGTACAGTAAATTCTCCCTAATTGACGCTCAAATTGTACACAAAAGTGGACAATTTTGGAAAAGGAGATACAATTATTTGAGCCTCGTTTTTATAGTTACCGATTTTTAACAAGTATAAAAACGAGCTGCAAGTGAGAATTTACTGTAACGAGTGTCAATTAAGGAGAATTTACTGGACTCCGTTTTATTTTTCTGGGGTATACCTAAATTACTAATCTAAATTCTGGTTCGGATTTGCACGGAACTAATATTCTAGAGTCTCATAATGTAGAATAATTCAGAATTGGAAATCTGTCGGCGATGAGGAAAGATTGGACAGGGAGTCCATTAACACGACGAGGAAATTGCATATCTCATTAATGGACTGACTGTCAATAACATATTCATGACACATTTCTTTACTAAAAATTAAAAATCGATTACCATAGTATTGATTCGTGAGAAACATGAAAGTTGCAAGTCATTAGTACATTTCACAGCTATAATGAATCTGATATGAAAATTGAGACACTTAACACGTTAAGTACTGAATATTAACTTTAAAAATTCCCACAATATCAAAATCATGTAATTAATAAAATCGAAGTTAAAAATTTTTAATTTACCATGGGAAATATTACTTTAATCCTTTTGTATTCTAAAAAATCTAGTAGCATTCAGTTTGTTCAATGTATTAAAATAAATAGAAATTTCAAAACCTAATTGAAAATGCTTGTCACTCGTGTAACCGATGATATGACATCAAGTACTAAACGTGATTGCTATGCATTGCTAATAAAAATTACAAGATTGAATTTATTTCGAGTTTACACAATCTGTATTGTAATGTGTGTTTCATTCAAGAGATTCGGAGATTCGGTATTAATTCAAATAAGCAATTGCCTGAAGATTCGCAATCTAGTAATTACTACAACAAAGTTTACCTTCTCAGATACTGCTTCAGTATACAAATTGCTTGGATTTCGTAAAACTTTTACGAACACTGATTCGACAGTCATTGTGTTAACATATGATTGACCGGGGAATTTTTATAGGAACTGATGTGTATGGTCGCAAATTTCTCCTAAAAATGGATGAGAAAACCAGAATTATAGACATAGGCTAGATTAGAGGAATTGTTTACGTAAATATTCATTAAATATAACCAACTTTTTCATCACACAAGGTATTTATTTCAAACGTTGCACATACGTTAACAAAGTGTTCTAATATTTTTTAAGATTATAATAGATTGTATATTAGAATGTATACCTTCTGTGGAAGGTAATGCAACATTTATTACAAACGAGTATCAAAAACCGATACGTCGATAACGAGTATCGATACGTCGATCGAAATCGTCATGGCAATAAATATTTACCACTTTACTGGATCGGTTCGCATGAACATTTCGAGAATGGTCAACAACACGGCACGGTTGAGTAACATTGTAGACTATTGTTATCGAGAAGGTCGAGTGGAGGAGAAAAATCAATAATCCGTCCCTTGAAATTGTTTGGCATCTAAATACTGTGTTTCATTGGAAGCGAATAATGCCAACAATGGGCTCGAAAAGAACGGAAGCTGGGATTGCATCGAAGGGGCAAGGTTAGCAGGCTGATATTGTCGGGCGGGGTGTGGAATAAGTAGTCATTTCGGCGATGAGATCAGCCTGTCGAACCCTGTGCCGTGTTTTATTTGTTCGAACGGTTGAGTATTCTGCGAGGGAATCCTTTTCCTGTGTTTCCGTATGATCATTTCACATAACATACGTTTCGGCAGATTAAATTTTTGATACTATTGAACCGTGAACACCATCTGCGTACCACGATTAACGCGTGCGTCAGAGGCAATTCTATATTATTTGGTAATTAGCTAATCCTAGAGTAATTTTACATGAATGCGAAACAATGATGGCTTTAAACAATTTCGCCAACGAACTATGAGGCGAATATGTGAGAGGACCCTCATGAAAATGGATTTAGTCAACGAATCTAGTGTATTTGAATTTACATTTGATATTTTCGCAGATAAATTTAAACATACAGAAGGTAGATTTTGTTTTACAAGTTCTCGCACATTTCTGTGCGATCCAAGTGCACATTTTCGATTTTATTTTTGTAGAACAAAATTACTGATTTTCAAAAACTGCAGTATAACACTGCTCGAAGTGCTACGGATTAAATGACTGCGAATCATTGTGTAAGTATTAACATGTCTATTTGAACCAAGTGGCATTATCCATTCTCTACATATATAATCCCAAGAACACTTTTATATTCTCAATCGAGCGAGAAGTTTTTTAAAAATCGAACATTTCTATACACGGAATCTCGAAACGGGAAGTCGTACGTCCTATGAATGCACGATCCTCATTGATCAAGTAATCTCGTATAAACCACAAATTATGTTCCCGATAGAAAGGGATTCCGCGAGATTATTTGACCGCTATGATCTTTGTTCCTGAACAAAATTCATGCATTCAGCGCGTCTCGAAAAGGATCTGCGCTGTTGAAGCATCTCGAAGGACGGTTTTGCGAGTTCTGCACGATAAATCAATTCGTGCATACGTTGGGATACGAATGGAAATCCCTTTGAAACTGGTTACGACGTTGCGATAGCATACCGTTCAACGCCTTATGGATTCCACTTAACAGTACAAAGGAATGACAAAGGACGAACAAGTTTCATCTCCCCCTGTATTTCCGCAGTTGGATCTTTCAACAATAAATGCCCGAGCTTTCCGTGCGATTAACCCAATTTCCTCGGCTGGTCGCCCTCGGTTCCCGTTCTCGAATTAACGCCTCGTGGCTTCACGGTGAATTTCTTCCGCGATCGCAAAACCGGCTGAACGTCATCGCTCCGCGATTCTGCGACCCTCGCGTACATGCACTCGGTTTATCTCGCCGGCGCATTACTTCAAGACGATTCACAGTAGTGGTTGTTGTTGTTGCTGCTGCAAGAAGTTCGCCGGATCCGTATCCTCGGCCCTGTTCGCCTGGTCGTATTATGCGAGATTAGAGAAGTCAATTCTCCAGTTAGCCAGCGTCGCGTCGCGTCGCATCGCAAACGTCGCCGACTTTCAACGCCGATAAGCATCCCGCTCGAATAGGGATCGAAGGATAGTTGTGCACCGTTCGTCCAGAAAACGGAAATATCTTTCCCTTCCATACGAAATGGCTATCCCAGATGCCGCATGAGCTCGAACGTGAAGTGGAAATCTCTGTTTTCGTCAGACCATGCAACGAGGTTGATGGAAGTCCCGTTCAAAGCGATTCTTTATGCAACTTGGTCACGGAATGGAACCCATGCTCAAAGAGGCCGAACATATCTTTTGTGGATACCGGGTTTCGGTATCATATTCATTCAGGATGTCGCCGCTATATGGGTCTCTCTGGGAAAGCGTATGACACGAAGTTACTGCGGTATTATCCCGGGAGAGGATAGGAGAAGACTTATTACCGTTTTTGAGTCTTCGTCTCTTATAAGACTGCACGCTGTCGGTCTTCCATGGGAGGGGGCCTGGATATTCTAGCCAATATCGTAATCAAAAAAAGTAAAATTATGTTAATCTATTCCTTGTAGTTCGTGAGATATTATATCCACGCGTAACATATTGACAGTATTAAAACTTATAATATATTATAAGTTTTTAAAGATATTGAACTTGAACTGACGATTTCGTAAAGTCACTCGTTCCAACTAATAATATAGGTAATATTGTGATTTATGTACTTCCAAATAATTTTGCTACTCTACCAGTATTATCAGTTTCGACGTTACATTATCATAAGCTTCAGTAGAATAAGTCAATGATTAAAGTTGTTACGAACTAATAGAATACTTTATGTTTAAGTATATAAATAGTGATTTCATCCGCACATTTCCACGCTTAACTTTCGCTTAATTCTTAAGTACGAGAAACTTCAAGCTGTGTTTTCAAATTCTTGCTATTATGCAGGTTTCTCTTAAAAACCTTATCTAGAATATTATATACATAAGCAGTTTTATTTCTCCAGAATATTAATTCTCCGTTCTTCAAAGTTACTTATTTCCAATCTTTTTTTGTATTACTGTTAACGAGTTTCTACTTCTATTTCTGTGAAAAGTCTTGAAATACAATTCTGTAAGCCAAAGTACCACGTTTAATCGCCATTGTTCGCGCGTTCTATATGCGGATTTTCAAAACATCATCACGAAGATCTTGTTCTTGACGCAAGCTACTTCAAAACCAGGAAGTTCCTTGACACACTAACAAATACATTCAGTGGTAGCAGCCCGTCACGTTTCGGAAATGCTTTCAGCGGAAACCCAAAACACGAGACTACGTCGACGGAAGCACAGTGGCCCGATTCAGAGACGCCGTTACGCCGTTTCAACTGTCGCTACAGGCTACACTTCCTCGTTATCGTTGTGCTGAATTAGGTCGATCAACCTAGAATAGGACTTCGTTAGCAAACCATTAATTTATACTTGCTGTTGACATTTTGTCTGTCGCGTTCTGTCATCGTCTTCCAACTAAATTCTGATGTCCGCTGCGTGGCATCCCTGCGCTCATTAAGGCACGGAATTAAATACACCGACTATTCACAAATAATGTATATAGTTACAATTTATTTAATCTGTCAAATAAGAATGTTCACTTCGAATGATGATTTAGTTATTGAGGAAATATCCCTGCGTATTACTTCTGTTTTAATCATTCGAAGACGTGAATTTGAACGTGGATTCGTAATTCATTTGCTCTTGCAGATATTTATGCATATTTACTGTAAGTGACTTGAGAACAAAAAAGAATTGTATGAAATATAATATTTTTATTTCATTCAAGTTTTTGTAAGATCTTGAACAGAATATCTAAAGGCAATGCATATGGAAATTGATCAATTTTTAATTTAACTAGGAAGAAAAGTTTTTCATTGAAGTACATATTTACCTCTTATGACCTGATTAGTTTATGTATAAAATATTTGAACGACATTAGGTTGATTTATGATTTATACTTTCACTTTTCCGTGCTAGTTGTCCTATAATTACAAATGGAACATGTGAACAAATTTTAATTTATCGTCAAATACCAGGTATTGAAACGAAGATTTTTATAAAGTGGATCAAACAGATCCAGGTTTTTCGTATCAGTGTGAAATCAATGCTTTTTTAAGAGTAAAAAGTCCAATCGGGTACTCGAAAAAATTGTGTCCCGTAACTTTCCTTTCTCCTCTATCTTCGTTGCTTTTCAATCGAAATTCTGGGATTGAAACTTCTACTTTCCGAACTGCAAATTAGTCCGGCATAGTGGTCGATACCTCATCCAAGTTTCATCCGATACTTTTTAATTGGGAACTCTGTCGGGATTTAAATCACGATTGGCAAGCATTGGCAGCTAGAAGGTTGATGTAATGAAAGCGCAGGTGGATAACTAGATGCCAGCCTCTTTAGGCTGAATTACCATAAAATTAATTGACGTTTAATTACTACTGTTCTAGGCAGTTTGCTGTGGTGGCTCATGGAGGTTGTGATAGTTGGTAACTCGAACAAGAGAAGATTAATCAAAGAGTTTTTTAATCAGGCAGTAACTAAGGTTAAATTCACTAAGGTTGATAAACCTGGTAGCAAAATATATCAAAAGGAATAGCGAAGTTATATACATTGCAAAATAAAAACTATATACAATAACACAGGGTAATATACACACAGTTAATAAAAGTTGACTGAATTAAAAAACATTTGAAATATTATTAATAAGTGAACCGAATAATTCTAGTTGAATATGTGAGACCCTTCAAGAATTCTATTTATATAATTTTATGTAAATAGTTTTTGCTTTTTCTAACGATTACGTTTCGAAATCAAAATTAAATATCTGATGCAGTCGTAAGTTTTCTTGAAATGAGTGCGTTCAACGGCAACTTCAACATCGATTTCTTTTAAATATCAAAAGATCAGTGTGTCAGTACAAATATGCAACGCGTGCAGATATTTATCGTACCCTTTATGTGTCAATAATCTATGCTCATTCCAATTATCCCACTTTCCACTTCACACGAAAATGTAAATTATTATGAGTGAGCATATCGATAACGAATTTATGTATACCCGTTGATGGGCTCCCATAAATTAGTATCTTCTCTGTTTCATATCCCGCGCAAGTTACATCAACACCTGCGTTTAAACAGATTAACATTATATCATAACACCGCGTCTGTTGACACAGACCCGCGGAGATCGCAGAAAAACAGAAATTGACCCTATTTAATTTCGGAAATGTTTGAGTAAACATTGATTAAAATTTCGCGCGTAAATATTAATACAAATATTTATTCGTAAAATTATTACGAGGCGCTCGTAAACTCCTCCATAACATTGGGAGAACGATTACTTGAACAAATTGGACAAATGGAGGCCGTGCAAAATATTACTATAGACTTAAAAAATAGACATAAAAATGAATTTTTCGGATTAACTATAAACTATTGGTGTATTTATTTGAGTGAAAATATTCCTTCACGATTTTTCAGAACCACAATAACAATTAATAATTTAATGATTATAAATCAACAGTGTGTTCGTTATTGCAATAATTTTTAGTCATATTTTTATTTTATTATAAATATTACGGAGGTAGTTACTAATATTTTTGCCTCATAATTCAATACAACGTTTACATTATTGTTACGTACAATTGTTTAATATTTATTATAACTATAAATTATTACCTACAGTGCTCTCTAAGCTCTTGCAAAGATCATTTCAATAACCAGTTCATTCTACCATCTACTTGTTAGAATTGAGCTTTGCACTTTTAATGTTAAGAAAACTCCTGCAGCACTAAGCATATTTCTCGGTGAAAACCGCTCAGCTGGTCGTGTAATAGGTGGAACGATAATTGAACGTTCCCATTACGAAATGAAACTTCTGTAACGGCGACTAATCCGACAAAGTAATTTTCACAGAACTTTAGCTCGTCTTCGTAGACGATTAACCTGTTTCCCAAGGAGATTTCGTCGTTTTTCGAGTCGATAGATTTTCCTCAGGTCCGAAGAAAAAGCTCGCTTTCGACGCGCACCCGGAAATGTCGATGGCAGCTGTGACCGATAGCGGATCCTCTAATAAAAATTTTCTTTTCTTAAACGCTCCAGGAAAAACGCCTCGTTAAATGCTTCGGGGGCTCCGGTGTTTCATAATATTTCTCGTTCTTGTCCCATCCGTTGGCAAGTTGTTGAGAAACGACCGCAAAACCTGAACATTGCTTGCGATTCGTGGCCATCGAGAGATGACGACAGTTGTTCCGCGCGTAGGCCACGGCAGTGCCGTTTCTTCTCGCGCGGAGCCGAGCAGAGTTGCGCTTTCGCGTCCCGCGAGGAAACGGAAAAGCCGAGGCGTGGCGTTGAATATTTTATTCAGGGCCCCGTAGGATTCACGGTTCGAGGAATAATAAAGCGCTACATCGCGGAAGGTAATAGTATTTTATATGGTCTGAGCCGTCGGAACGAAGAGAATGCCGGAAAATCGCGGGCTAATGAAATTCTTCGGGGAAAATTAGATTGCCGAGTCCAGTGAAATTCGAAATATGAAGTACGCTTTATTCGATGGTTTCTTTGGCTATCGAACAAACGAACTAACTTATTTTCATCGTATTCTTCGTACAGTCCCTCCATTCGGTGAATCATTTCACCGTGCCATCTACGATTACTTGTCAATAATCTATTATACAATTATCAACTGTACAAAAAATGTTTCGACCGAAACTTGTTTAATTTCGTGCGATGCATAGAATATATGTATTTTGTCTGTCACAAATGTGCACTCAACATTTCAATTAAAATTTTCGTAAAACTCCAACATTTTAGAATCATTTCCGAAGAACAGTTTCAAAAAATTGCGCACATCAGTCGATAAAATATGTGAAAGGGTCTTTACTTAGTTAAAGATTGGTCCACATAACTAACTAAGAGCTTAAAGAAAGAATCAGTCAAGAAATATCTCAGTGATTATCGCTTTCCGACCCCGCACACCTTAATAACTAAACTATCTCAATTAACTATCTCAATCACCATTCACTGTTAGTTCGAATCACAGTGCACATCATAATATCTGAAAATAATATAATATTATATATCTGAAAACTAATTGTAATCATTTCTAGTATGTTCGTCCTAGACAGTTGAAAGGTTAAGTAATACTCCAAGTGATTCTTATCGCATTCCAGCGCAAGTTCGTAGACGATTAATAGGAACGAGTAACGTAAGTTTGTGTGTTTCCGCAGTTGTGGTCACAGTTCCAACAATGCGACCTTACATTTCTTCAAGTATTGTTGGATGGTGTACGTAAACTTCATTTTACGTTGTACGAATGTATTTATGCAGTGCTGTAAATATTAATTTCAATTTTGGACTGAATAATGAATGTAGAATGACAATACATATTCAAGTAGATACGCAACAATACCAATATTAAACATTACCAGCAAGCATTTTCACCTGCATCCACTGACATTTACCGGCACATTCGTTACCTAATTAATTATTAAATAAAATATCACTGCATTTATTTACTCTTTCATATAACGGTATGTGTACGAGCGTATTAAATTGTATGTATATATGTATATATGTAATTACTATGAATATTGTCACGGTATAATTAATTTAATAGCAGTGAAGCATATTCGTTTGTCGAGTAATCAAACTAGCATGTGTGATATTCACAGGGTTTTTTATCGCATTCAAGAAGGAAATGTCATCCACGATTTTCATTAACGATGCATCCATCAAGTACTTGATGCTACTTTCCGAACTCCCGCCTCTGCGAAAGTTTCATTCGAACCACTTGGACACTTTCTTTGTAGACCTTACCTATCCTGAAAGGGTGCACGTTTTTCCCTGTCTCCCGCGGCGTCTAAAGTAATTACGGAGCACAGGAGTTGGTTCGTTGAAAAGTAGACGTTCTTTCGAAGAGTCTCGTCTGAATGAGAAAATCCGTAAAGCAATATCCGCAAGGCGATAATGATTACAACGATTAGGGGCCGGATATCATTTGTCCTTTGAATTCAATCCGCGTTACAATTTTATTAATTACAGGAACTTATGCCATTTATTCGTTCAGCGCAATTGTTTATAGCAATTAGGAACATATTATCTTTTTAATATAATCTTAATTGAGGTTATGCTCTCTTAATGTGTTCATAGCATATGCGATTCTTTGAATTTAAGTTCCTTTTAAAAGTTTAGTAGTTTCTTTTTCTGTAATAACTGTAATGAAGACAATGATTTAATTTAGCTTGATTTACCCACTGGAAAGTTAAGAAAGTGCTTAACTGTAAATTGTAATATTGTCAATTTCTGTCGCAGTAAAACTTCTCTAAAGGATTTTCTTAATCTAATCTCGATCTTCCTTAATTTCACTAGAGTTTACTGTACTGATGTAAATAACGTCGTCGCTGTTTTATACTTCATTTCATCAACACTCGCCCAACTAGCCGAGCTTGTTACTTATTTCAGAGACCCGGATATTTAATTACATCTCTCCGGTTGTATCTATATTTTCAGCTGGCCTCTGTGTGTGTTATAACAGAGCGTCGGATTCATTCTTTTCTGTTCCTCGGGACTGTATTTGTATGCATTCAATGTGTACGTCAAAGGGTTAAATGAGCACTTCATTTAGATAAGAAACGCTCCAGTTCCCCGACTTATCCTTTCAGTCTCTCAATCTTTCAATTTCATGTAGAAGAGGACGCGAGACTTTCTAGTCGAAAGAACACTGCCACCCTTTTCCTCGAGCTGACAACACGCGTGTAACAAGCCGGCCTTTCAAGAATTCACATCGGGCATGCAGAGGACGGTTCCGCGGAGAAACACGAAGTTAATGAAGGCAGCAAAGATCTGCGGTGATGAGTGTGTTTTCTTGAGAACCCTTCGCGTTGTTCATGTACGCGTCCAAGGGCTTTCTAATTAGCCGACCAGCAGCGATTCTGTAAGCGGCCGTTTAAGACGGTCGTTTTTCGACCCGACAACTCGTCACGCGTCGTCTATTTAACTTAGAATAATTTCGCGGACCCCAAGAATTCCGGACAACTTAAATTACAGGGAAACCTTATCCGAGAAAGCCGCCGGCGTTCGTCGCGGAACTTTTCCAAGATTTGTCTCATATCTGACACTTGAACTCTAACTTACGAGTTACTGACACATTGATATGCAAAGAGATCTACAAAGTGTCGAAGCGAAATGCTTGAATATTTCGAAATATTAACATGTTGAATGCAGCGTTTTAACTAGTTTTCGAAATTCATTTTTATGGTGACGTATTCAAGCAGACTGAATTTTACTTCGACGTTAGAACAACCAAACGATGGATTTTTTATTTTCCAAGTATTGAGCTTACATGGCTCAATTTTTTTATTCGGGCGTATGTTCAAATTAAAATTATACAATATCTTCGTAAACGCAGCCTTGTTATTTTTAAAAGACAATGCGAACAAATCACTTTTAATGTTTGGTTGTCCCAGTATTAAAATACAAAAGAGTCGAAATACCATTCACTCTGAAGGATTCTATTTTACATCCCTCAAGTACGCATTTTCAAAATCCGGTTTATTAACCGGATTTAAAGTATACATAAAAAACGCTATGAAGAACGTACTTTAATTGAAATTGACTTGAAACTTTCAGGAAATATTTTTAAGACGTTGCATTTTAGAAAATGAAAATTTTTAAGCTTCGAGGTAATCATTATATCTTAGAGGAGAGGATGAAGAAACCTCATAGCGCGACGGTCTTGCGGATTTTTCACAAAGTTCCTTCATCGTTTTCAACATGAATTTATGATACGTCAATGGTCATTGAATTTTTCTAAGCTGTCCCATTTTTCGTACGTCGCTAAATTGGAATTAGGTAATTTAAAAATTTTTTTTACATCTATTGAAAATTTCTGTAATATAGGTACACAGTGGAGAAAGCTTTCTAATTGCCACATTTTCACTAAAATCGACACATTCTTGGCGAATTTTTTACACGTATATCGTTCGGATATGAATTTATGATATTCTGAACAATCTAAACTTAATTCTCTTTTCATCCGAAATAATTATTTTCTTCCATTGCATTGTTAAGTTCGGTTTTAGTTACGTACAAAAATGTTTGTTCGTTGTGAACATTTTTCATCGACACCAATTGCAATTTAGGTACCAGTTCAAATACAATCAAACGATTTTTAATTGATTCAACAACGATTCCTACTATTTCTGATATAGAAATATACAAGCATGATATACTGCTAAGTTTTCATTTAGATATCATTAACAATGTAAAAGTGATACTCTAGAAATGTGATAATTGCAAATTTAGAGAGACTACGAACGCGTAAAGCGAAATACAATTTAAAAAAGGACGATATTTTACTTGATTGCTTATTTTGTGGAGCTAACCGATTTGACGAATGAGCCATTCAGTTCGTAAGCTCGCTAGCATAGAACCAGCAATAATGTGTCCTCGTGATCCGCGGGATGTTATCGAACGGCCACTGTATCTCGCAAAAAAAGGTCGAACGAAGTCGATTCCCGTGGTATGGCTGGAATCCAGCTTCGTGTTTAAGGGTTCGCCGATGCAGAAACGAGCCCTCGAAGGTCGAGCGAGTGGTTTAGAAACAGGCTGAGGCGACTTTAGACTCGATAAGAGGTCCTTCGGGCGTCGCCAAAGGAACGTCGCGCCGTTAAGATGCAACGAGGACTGGCTTTGTGCCGTTGCCAAACACGTTCCCACCGTTCGTCGGCGATTCTTAATTCCTCGGCTAGCTGGCGCGCTCGGCCGGCTTCGTTTGCTTCGTCCTAATTAGTCGAACTTAGCGCGGAATGGCCCCTGAACCGAATAAATCTCTACTCCGGCCGGAACAAGATTAACCGAGTTCACGTGCCTCGAGGGCTATGCAAATTCGCAATTAAAGCAAACCAAGTCTCAATTTTTCATCCCCTCCTGCCGCTGTCAGTCGGCCATTTCGCACACCTCGTTCGACCCAATCAGTCGCGTTTCCATCGGCGACAAAGTTAGCGGGAAACTTCCTCGGCGAGGATTCGCGATTGTAATCCAGGATAGCGGTCTGTTCCTTTGTACAACACGGAGCCGGTGCATTCTTCTCCCGCCGGATTACGTCCGAAAGAATCCTCGCCTCGTCTCTCGATTCGTCGATTGAGATAACCGAGAGCAAACTTCGCCGGTTCCGAGCCTTCGAATCGTCGTTTTCACTGGCTGCTGCCAGGGTGGATATCACCGTCAATCGGAGTCATTTAGATAAGAGCGAGACTTTATTAAATTTACACCGGTCAGCCGTAGGGACGAGGAGAATCGGAATGGCGAGTAAATGCGAATCTCGTGAAATTATCGATGAACTTTCACATCGACGGCTTTTGCTTCATCTTTACGAGCCCCGATAACGAACTGTGTCGAAATTCACTGATACAAAGGAGCGAGTGATGTTCAAACATCGATTCCTGCGAATATAAACGGCGCATTCCTGTTTAAATAATTCATGAAGTATTATTGGATCCAGACAATAAATACGATAGGACGCGAGAACGTTTCGGCCAAAAAGAAGATTCGATATTGATTGTCTTTACTTTGTGTACTAAAGCGTCTTTATTACTCACTCAATAAACTGTATCGTATTTATATAGTAAGAGTCATTAGCACGTTAGCGAGAGATGCGAGAGACTTTATTCCATGTATTGTTTCAACTTCAGTTTCAGTTTTCAGCTAGACATATTTCAGATATTTGCTAAATATATCTCTAACTAGTCGAAGTAAAATATCAACTATGAAAAGACTATATTTGAGGAGAATTAATATTGTAATCATTTTCTTAAATCTTAACACTTAATGAACATTTAAAAATAAAGTAGCGTAATATATATTCAGAAAGATTCTAAACGTTTATTTATATAATTACAAGTAGATTAACTGTATTTAAAAACAAGATTTTTTTTTATAATAGGTGTCTTTGTGGAAATTTTCATTTTAGCGAGTCACGTTTCAAATATCTAAAGAAGGAGAAAATGTCTTGTATCGACTAAAAAGTTCCTCATTGTGAACACAGAATAATAATACAATTAATTCCGTCAGCATACAAGATTTCACGCATTTCACAATCTTGCGTTTACCATAAACGCATACAGATCCGTGGTCTAATAATAAAACTATGGTCAACGTAAATAAATTTACACAATATAATGTCTCTGAAGAAGTGTACATTATTTTATTATTATACTGTATTATCGTGCATTATTGCTTTAGGTATTCATGAAAATCGAGAATTCCGAGTTTAAAGTAAAACGTATAAAAGCGTTGGACGGCAGAGATATTACAAAAAGGTCAAGCATCAAGTTGTTTTACGAGTACTAGTTAACACAGTGACGTTTCAAAACATGGAACAATATCCGTCGGAATTGCGCAATTGAACGCATTAAAAGATATTTACGTTATGACGTCGACACGTTTCCTGTGAATGGCAACAACGAGATATTTATTGCGGCCGTAAACATACCATATTTCTACAAAGTAGCTGCCCGGTCCGTGCTAGTACATTTCACGAAACCAGATTAATCGAAGGAGCAGATTTTGACGATGCCAACTGCATTCATTCTAGCTATTCCAACGAAAAAAATAGCGGCACCGAAAATACTCCTCGATACTCCATTCGCGTTTGCAGGAATTGCTTGCTACCAATAAATTCCGTACCGCATGAAAAATCGAAATGAAATATTACTTTACATTGAGATTAGCGTAACACTATATAAACATCTTGTCTAGTATCTTATTTCTCAATTTCGCTTATCGAGGATACTTTATCGCAGTTTGATATAAGAGGAAAAGAATTCTACGCTTGCTATTGATAACAGAAAAATATTATTTTATTTTATTCCTTTCCGAAAGTCTCCACACCGCCTGACTGTTATCGATTACAATATGTGTTCACAAACGTTTACACAGAGAACGTAGAATTGTTCACCTGATTGATTAAAAACTACTGGTTTGGAAAGGTTACTGATCCAGAACCTGAACACGGCTACTTTATATAGAACGTGTTTCCAGTATCATGCACATCAGGATGAATGCGTCTTTGACCTTTTCGGAAACGTTGGGAAACCTTTTCTACTCGACCTAGATACCTTGAAACTTCAATTAACGATAGGAGAGTATCTTCAATCTCTAAACGCATATTTCAGAGATAGCGGTTTAATTAAAATGTAATTGCTGGATGTCCGTTGTAAAGGTTATAGACGTTAGTAAGACTGCATTATATTGTATATATATGCGATGAAGTATCCTATCGATATGTATTGTTATATATATATATATAATATTTGAAATTATTTTCGATTTTAACAATAATTTTAAATATTATCGTAACTCTCGAAACAAAGCTATTGCAATCATGAGCAATGAAAATAATTAAAGCAAAGGAATAATAGGAACAACATTAAGTAAATGATTATACTTTCAATTTATTGTTTTAGCTACGAGTACTGGCTATCAACTAAACTACTTATTAACTAGTTCGTTTAAATGCAACGTTTAAAAAATGTAGCCAAAACTGTCACAGAAAAGTTATAGCAAGATAGAAAATCTTCTATCTTTGTCTTCATAACACAACTAAATGCAACATATCGATTTCATACAGTTCAAAATTTCGCTGGACTCATCCTTAGTGCTTTTTGATTCAATTATTTGTTCCACGTTGTAAGAAATTCACGAAATCTGTTCTAAAGTAGCTACATCCTTAGAGTCTTACTGAAATAGAGCACACAAACTCCCCACAGGACAATAAACGAACGTCTCTATGTTGCGGACGGAACGGAATGGGGTAGCTCCATAATTCATTCTTATCTACCGTGCTCGATGTTTGTTTTTTTCACTCAGGTGATTTTCGATTCCTTGTCCGCTCATAAAACTGTTTCACCGTTCCCAAGGGCCGGCCGCTCGTGCGTAGCACTGATTGGCTCGGGAAAGTTACACATGCTGCCCGCGAGGGAAAAATCGGTACGGTTCTCCTAGAGCTGTCGTATCGTCGAACACCTGTGCATTGTAAACATGCGACACGACCTAACGGAATCCGCGATCTATTTGTTCGGGCCCAATGTATTCTGGAAACTTGAAAAATCGAAGCGTCCGTAATCCCCTGCTGTCGACAGAAAAATTCGAGACGAATGAGACGGATCAACAGTGCATTATGAGTTAAAAAACGTGGAATAGAAATTTATTTAGAAAAAGTTCGTTTCAGGGATTAATGGAAACGGAATGATTAAAAAGTTGCTAAACTATTAAGGAAATGGTCTCTCTAATCAATAATAGATCTCTCATTATTCATTTTAAAGTTACTACCATTTAAACAACTTTAACAAGAAATCAAATTCGCGTCATCCGCAGAGAATGAAATATAATTAATTCGATATTTGGCTTAAGATGTGAAAGCAACGTTTCTAAAAATACGTTCATACTAACAATGAATATTTGACCTAGGTTTCCTATTACCTTCATTTAATTAAAAAAGAAGCTTTCACGAAAAGCACTACAGTCGCGTGTATTTGAAGTGAAACTGTTCATTTCGAAACACCTTTCTTCATGGAAGGGAACGAATAAAGGTCGTCCGTAATGCGTAGTGAAGCACCCTAAAAAAAAAAAAGATATGATTTCCGGGACAACCGAAATAAGGTAGATACTCGCGCGGGAGAGAAATTCGTAAATTATCCTCGGAGAATGATTTGCATTCGAAAAAGAAGGGGGAAGAGTACAGCGGATGGACTAATCCGCATCGGGAGGGTGGCAAAAACATTACGTATGAATAAAATTGCGAATTTGCATAAGTTTCGTCGACCTTTGCATTCCGTTTTTCACTAGCGCCGGCTGTCTCGTAAAAAAATGGGGAGGACTTTTGCTTGTCTCTTCGGATGATTTTATTCCGCGAAGATGGTGACCAACTAATGGACTTCTGTAATCTTCATTTCGCTGCTGTAACCCCCGCTCGGCGTTAGCCACAACTTCAACGAAAACTTCCTTATTTGCCAATAACACGTGAATTTCATTTCTTCGCAGGAAACTCATGACCTTTCCTCTATGATCGTGAGAATTCCCTCAGCCTTCTTCGCTTTAGCGGAGTATCTTAATGGACTTTATTTGCCATAGATCGTATAACTAGGATAATATATTTAGGATGCTTCTTTTTCTAACGGGAGTTCGTTTGAGCGGAGCATAGCCTTCCTTACAGAATTTTTGGATAATAGAACACTCACTTTTCTTATATTAACCCTTTACACTCGAAGCCATTTTAACTGTAAATCCAAAATAGTTTTTCTATATTTCTGTATTTTATGCACATGAAATTGAGTGTTGTGACTGATAGAACAGTTACACTTTTCAAAATTTTTTAAATATATACTTTTGTAATATAACATTATTTCAGAATGTGACGAGTACAAACGGTTAAATTATACAAATACGAATGAACAAAATTGACACCTCATTTATACATTTGAAAATCGCATATTTTCTTGACCAGAACACAATACAAATGTTTTGACATTGATTACCATGTGGAGTTACATTCCTTTCATAGCTTTCATTAGTTATTTTACCTTGTGTACAGCTTATGTCAATGATATCACTGTCACAATCATCGCATCATGGTATTGATTGATTTCTTCACTATCATTCGATGAATGATCAGACATTATGGTATTCAGGTACGAAATAATTTAATAGCCACATTAATTTCCAGGTGTTTTGATAATGCTGGTATGCTGTTAATTTGAAAATGGAACGTAGAATGGTTTCCATGGTGATTCTCGTTACTTTTGTCGTAGAGGGCTTCAAAATTGTTTGGCAGCGGCAGCAAACATGCGAATTTGGCCGCGATTTTCTTCAATGATGAAATCCACAAGCGGCATTTAGCAGCACCGCACCATTCACAGGTTATTAATGTGTATTGTTTGTGGCGAACTCATCAGGGCTATGATCGCAGAGCAGGCTAAAAATTCAAATAATTATTTATGCGACGCTCGACGTTTATTCCAGACCGACGTGCCAGACTCAAATGAATATTTCACTATAATTTTAGATCCTTCAGTATCATAAACTGCGGTGTAATTCCACCGCTGCAAAAGACGTAATGGGAGCATTTATAAAAATATAATGCATTAACGCCAATGGCCGATCTCTGATTATCGATTAGGCCTCGTAGATTTTTTGAGTGGTGCGTCGACCTTAATTCGGTATAAAGCTTGATGAACGATCTTCCATCTTAAAAGGGAATGAATGAAACTTTGTTATGTGTGGTCCCTGCTTACTTTATGCAGTACTGGATATAAGCGTGTTACAGTGGTTGCGATGTGTATGCGACAGCTTGTAATATTAATACATTTCATTAAGGGTCATTCTTATTATATTATATGTAGTATGTATTTTTTACATAAAAGTTCATTTCGGCAGTGTTTGGGCATTAAGTGACCACTGACCCTCAAAAAATCCTGTTACGGAAGACGTTCAGTTGCAGGAGGTTTGCACGTGTTCAGGCTATTTACTTAATATTCACGAATACAGATCGTAAATGTCGGTGTATTGTTATCTTTTATGCGTTGGAGTTTAAATAGTCATTTTATAAACAAGAACGTATGTAATATTCAAGTACAAAGGAATCCGCCCAACCATTTTGTATAAAATGTTTTTTTACAAACAATCTTAAATACCGAAATTTCATTCTGCATTATCGATTTATTTTTGCACAAGGAATCATCCTCCTCTTCCATCCACTCCTCACTTGTAACACGATTTTCGTTGCACCCTGTAAACTCTAGTGACACAAATGGGTTAAAGAAGTTGCTATGTAAACAGTGGTAGTGTTTTCCTGAACAATTCAGGACCGCCCTATAGAAACTACGAGCACCCTCTGCGTGACAGAAAGCAGTGTTTACATTTAGCTAATAATGCAAATTACGTCTGTACGTTCGCCCGTGGTTCTATGAAAATCACGTCGCCCGCGAGCCGGTGCGTGCAGCGTGAAAAAAGGGGAGACCAGGAGGTCGTGCTGAATATTTCAGTGACATTACAAAGGGCGCTTGCCTAGCACGCGGTCAAAGAAAGCTCGGGTTCTTACAATTTGGCGAAGTTCCATTTCTGAGTGTCGACTGGATGAAAGGGTCGGCGAAAGGTCGGCGAGAAAGAGGCCACCTCCAACAAAAAGGCCGATCCGTCTGGTCTGTTGCTTGGTACACGAGGGTCCGTGTCGTCCTTTCAGTCTATCAAAACTGGGTCTACGGGATCTGGTCCGATGGAAGGCGGTTATAATTAATTGTCAGCGCGGGCTCAAGCGTTCCCGATCCTCGCGACCCATGGATGTAATGATTATTCCGTTCATTTGTCGAAGCTTGGGACGCTTGTTCGGATAGAAAAATGGCAGGATGACAGCTTATCAGCGCGGAAACTATGAGAACTTCACTTCCCTCGGGGATGGAAATTCGCGGGACACGGTCCGAAGTTTTCCGGTAAGGAAGCTTCCTGTCGCCGCGTCTATATGTAGAAAGTTGTGTACCGAGGACGGTTTGCAAAACTTTCATCTGTTCCTATTCAAAGCACAGAAACATGGGAATCATTAACTAGCACCGCAAATTTTTAAGTCTCGTTAAAACGTAAACCTAAGGAGGTCATGGTGGACTTAACGATTTTTAACGAGATCAGGTTTTCACTCAATAAGACTAGAATACTCCTCAAACCCTTAACGGCCACGCCCGGATATGTCACAGGTACACTAAATTAACAAAGAATAGTTTTAAACTGTACAAACTTTATTAATTTCAAAACTATGATTCATTTTATATACATGCACAAGAAGTTTAACCACGGACGAATCGAAGCACGTGAATTTTCTTTTCACAAGTGAAAACAAGTTTACAAATGGATTTATAGTTTCGGATTGATACATATTGAAACAAATCTATATACGTTGAGGGGTTAATGCTGCTAGTGGAACCTCGATTACCTGGGGTCATGGTTATCCGGTATAAAAGTCATATGCGATGTAATTTATTTGTGGTGCAGTTTTATCTTTATGGTCTCTTCGCAATTTATTCGAAACAAAGCATTAGAACGATCAAATGTGCACATTAAAATAAATAATATCATTTAACCTAGACACATATTTCGTGCTAAATATGATACATTTTTCTGTTCTTGTTTGTATTCTTTTTACTAACATAAGTTGCATGTCTGTTTATAAGTTGTGCTAAATGGCTTTGATAAATTGCCACGAATCTTGCATCGTTTAACTATTTATCAGAAGTGGTTCTGTATACTGTAACGTGAAATTAGATGAGATTGTATATTAAACTCTATCGAACTAGATGTTGAGAGAACTTCAATACAAAATAGCAATGAGAGAGAGAGAGAGAGAGAGAGAGAGAGAGAGAATGGATAGAGTACAACATGGTTTAGACACAGCAATCTATTTCCTATGAAAGTCTTTTTTATGGTAAAAGTGGAAAAATTTAGTACACCGAAAACTAGCACATTTGTATTTTTAGAAAATTCAACTGAAACATAAGATTAGAAAAGGAATCTGTTTTATACACGGTGTCATGTAACTGATGGCGTAATCGGATAGGGGCTGATTTTACGTCAGAAAATAAGTAAAAAAATATAGAATAAATTTTCATCAGAGACTTTGTTTTCGAAAAAATTAACTATAAAAATCTATTAGCTTGCTTGAAAATTACCGTCGTATTTGTATCAATTGTATTGTTATCAATTTCTTTATTACTCTTCACCGCGATCTCCACACTTGTCACCGATAGATTTTTATTTGTGGAGTCACGCTATGTCTTTCGTGTATACTGACGAATATTGATCAGTTGATATAAAGAATTATCGTAGCGTTTGAAAAACAATAATTAAAAAACAATACTTTAAAAAACATACGTAGAAAAGTTAGAGAAGAGCACAATTATGTAAGAGATATCATGGACATCATTTTCAACAATATTTCCGTTCAGAAAATTTATCTAAGATTAAGTAAGACTTATCTTGATTTTCACGAAAACAAAATCCCCAATGAAAAGAATTTACTGTATATTTTCGATCATTTTTAACGTAGAATCTGTTACATGACACCCTGTATATAATTCCATATATAACTGCAGAAAAACCGTTATCATTATCACAGTGGCAGTACTTTCCTCGTTGCGTATAATTACAATCCGTGGGTTCTCGGTGTGGTATGATTAAATCAATTTGCAAAACATAATAACAAAGCAGAATGTTTCGTTTAAAAGCACGTGGAAAGCTATTCAAGAAAGGTGGGGGTTGGGCGGAGCCATGGGGTTCAGTTTGTAAATTTCACACTCGACAAGAAATTAAATGCAAATCGTAGGGGGATGAGTACGGGGGCGCCGGAAAGTAATTCGAGCCTCGTAGAGGCGGCACGATAAAACTCGACCTGGTCGATTTAATTAACAATTTAGCGGCGCGTCGGCGGACCACGGATCCGGCGAGAAAAGGCACGAAAATGAATTTTCATAGGGTCGATTCAACGCGTCCATAGCTCGCAGGATTCACAATCGTTTTGATTAAACTTCACGATAATCCAAGTGGGCCGTCGCGCCGCGCCAGTGCAGACCGCGAAAGGAATTATTTGCCAACAATTCCCGTGGAGATCCTCGAGCTTTCGAGTTAATCTCACCGTGGGCACTAGACGTGCCGTAGGATATCCGCAGACTGGCTGAATTAAATTATATGCCTTACAATGGGGCTTGAGCGTAACGATGTTTACGTCTTAATATTGGCGGGTTTGATGAGCGTCCGTCGATAAAACGCTTTCAAACGAGTCCCGCACCTTTCGCGGACCTCTTTTCTCCTGCTTCCTTTGTTTTCTATTGTTGCAACGAATTAAACGAGTTGACCACTTAAGAATGGATAATCAGTAATCATTGCGGCGTAAAGTTTCAATGCCATAATAATATTTTGTCTCGATTATACACTCATCCAATATTATTTCATCAACAGTTTTCAATACGTTCATTGCGGGCAAATAAGATATTACCCACTATTCCACTAACGTAAATTTGTTTTAATTTTCTTGATCTCATGTTAAAGCTTTTCTGTTAGTCTTACTGTGGAGCTATCTATCTCAAGGTTACATACGTAGTGATTCTGAAAATATTTTAACACTGAATTTCTGATTTTGAAAACGTCGTCGATTTCAAAGTTGTTCACATTGTAGGGATTTCCAGTGAATAGGGACACTCTATGAAAACAAGAACATTTAATAAAGAATAACAAATGTTGCGAACTTCTTGATTGATTTTAATATCTAAGTAAACAAAATTAATGTATGGTAACATAACACAGTTATGAATTTACACTATTAACACATTATTTGCGGGCGACGCTTAAACGCGTCTTTTGCATAGTGTTGGCAAAGAGCGGGAGACGCTTAAACGCGTTGTGTGTACAGTCAAAATTAGACGCCAGCCGTTGTGACATGTAGTGGCGAAAGACACCAAACCACATATTATTGCGATACTTGCCCCGACAAGCTTTGGATGCATTTTGGAGACTGTCTTATAAAATATCATACAAAGCAAAGATATAGAGCTTAATGTTTAACAAATTTCCTTCCTCCATACATAAAGATACGTAAAATATAAAAATGTAAAAGTCTTATATGTTAATTTGTATATGAAATCATATTAAGTTAGCTCTAAAACATTCACCGTATATGCGGAGTTGTTGTCACCATATAATCGTCTCGAGTTGTTGGTTCACCCGAGCGAAGAAGGCCTCGAGTGCAAAGGGTTAATATAGTACTCATGATTCACTTATACTCTTCAAAGTTAATTTAAAGCGCTCTCGGTTATTATTAATACTATTTCTGTTTCAGTTGAACAATTTATTATGAATTTATATCAAGTGTTATATTGCTAAATAAATAAAATACTACTAATAAGGTAATCAGAGCAAAACTCGTTTGTTACACTGAAGCATAGTTTCGCATTTAAAAGTCGGCTCAGCATAAAATTGTTAATTAACTTCACTTCATAAGTCTTCAAAGTGAATTGAGCGCTTTAAAAAGGTCTAAAATTTTCAATCGTATTAAAGCATTGTCGGCTGTGCATTGTAGAGGCTCTACAGCGCAATAAATTGAAGTTACTTCGTCAGAAATTGTGAAAAGTTTTGTCACGGTTCAGAAGCAATGATGCATCGACACGAAGAGCCGGTAATTAACGAGAATCGGGGTCGATCAATGATTGACCGTGGAGTTGCACCCCGTGGAGGAATCTTCGAGAATAGATAACACAAATCGGATCACGGAAATCCTTGCGCTGCGGACAGTGGTCTCGAATTAACGCTGCGATCCCGAGAGAAATTATTGCCAATCGATACTCAGAGACGTCATTCTCATCGACAATTTGTATTCAGACAACGAAAGTTTGTTAAACGTAGAGATCACGATTTACTGCAACGTAACCTATGACACTTTAGGGTGTATTTTACCGTAAACCGCGTTTTGTTGCTTTTTTTATATTTCTTTAAAAAGGAACTATGCAACTTCTCGCATCGGCATTTTTCACATATAGTTCTTATCTTTCGACAATATTTCCAAATTTTTACAAAGAGAAACAGCCAAAATCAATGGTAGTACAAAGCCTCGTACGCAATCGCGTACCAAAAAAGTACCGTGATGAAAGATTTTTAAGTACAGTACGTTTGATTATCGCACGTACCAAAAGCAAAAAAAAAGATTGATATATAAGAAAGTGGCAGCATTTTGAATTTGAAAAAAATACCTCCTTAATATTAGTCAATCATTGGAAAGATTTTCTCATCATTCACAAATTATATTTTTATTCCGAACGTCATTCTTTATTTATAGTGTATAATTTAGAATATTAAATGTTCCAATTTGTGCATACCTATATCAGACGAAGATTGTCTAAAGAAAACACGTGTAAAGCAACTTTTTTTTAAAAGCTGGTTTATATTATCTATTCTATCTTTATCTTATCTCTTACTCTTATTTTGAGTAACTAAAATTCATGCACAATATAAATTGTACAGTTTTATTTCATTGAATAGTATTTCTGTTCAGGCAATGTAACTTTAAAGAACATAAAAAATGATAAGTGAAAAAATAACATAAAATTGGACATGATCAATGAAAATTAATTTCACCTGAATATAACAATCGTAATATTTCAAGAGTAACATTTTAACAACGCAATATAAAAATATTTTGAAGCGTCATTCAACTCACAGTAACAGTTCGAAACGAATTGTGTAACAGAAACTGGAAATGTGGTTTTGGTTGCAAAACTATTCGATCATTCGATGCGTTGTTGTCGCATCAATATTTGCAATTCGAAATCGAATCTACGAGCCACTAATTCGTCGGGGAAGTCAGTTAACGAGGTTCATCGGGCTGAATCGTGCTCCCAGGGGGCCTGTTTTCCGGAGCGATGTTCCGTGTCCTTAGGAACGCTCGCGTTATCTCCAGGTAGCACCTAAATCTACAGCATTAGCTGGCAAGCCCGTTAAATCAATCTCGATTAATCCTCGCGGCAATTCCGGCGAGTCATTAAAGCATTGTGAAAGGCGAGGAACAATGTTTAAGTGTAGCCCATGAAAGGGATTTTCATTTGCCTCGGTCGTCCCCGGCGGACGTTAATGGGTCCATGGCGGAGAGGCCGCCTTATATTTCATTTGCATACGGCGGCGGCCGACGATATTAGCTCGTTACATGGACCGGGTTGATCGTCGAGAACTTTCGGCTGCAAGTAGTTACGGCCGATGCAAATCAGACGCGGAACGCGGTTGCAATTTTTATTGCAGGCTCGCGAAAGTTTCCTTGAAAACTGTCCACCGACGATTCCTAAACTTAGAATAGAATTTCAGAGCTGAACAATTTCGAATTGGCTACAATACCTGTACAGAATACATTTGTTGATTCTGGGATTAAGTAGACAAGTTTTTATTACAAAATTAACTGAATGCGCGCGCGCGACATACAAACAGCTCAAAATATGGAAAGAGAGAAGATCACAATATACAGTCACCGAGGAAAATATGTTGATACTTTGTAATGACCGTTGCAATAACTGTTTTAATCATTTCTTCATTCCATTGCCATTCCAACTATTTGCAAGTTTTGCAAAATTCTTTTACTCGTTGTCCAGTAAACTGAACAGTTTAACAACTCGAAAATATTTAAGTCATAGGGCAGTGAAACCGATTACGGTAAGGTAACCAATTACTGTGCTTTTGGTTTGTTTTCGGGCATAATTAACTTTATATTTATCTAATGAGATATATTACATTTCTGCATTGTTTTATTTTGTTTATTTTTTAATAAAAAAATTGGACAAATTAAAAAATGACTGGAACGCCACTTTGAACAAACCGATATTAAGTCACAATATCAAAGAAGTTATTATTTTGGGAGCTATTTTAAATTTTATACATTATCCATCAATGTCAAAATATCACGTGATGAAGCTGTTATTTTCTTTTCATTGAGAAAATCTCAGAAGAGTTGTTATTTAGTATATGTAGGAGAAGTAATGTTATATATATTTGATATATTACGTAACATAAACAGCACGCGAGAATACGAAAATTTTGTCGTACTGGAAGTACCATTCAATTTATTGACAGTAACATATCAAAGGAATAACAAGATATTTCAACATCAGTGGACGATAGTGAACTGTTTTATACGTAGTTAATTTAATGTGTACGTATTGAAACCATGTTAAATGAAACGTAGAAATTATGGAAATTATGGGAATCTGATACAAATTATATCGAATCCAGTGTTATAAAAGGGTTAACTGTATTTGTTTCAAATTGATTAAATATATGCACATTTCTCACATAAGTAATCTATTACATCTATTTTTATGAAACTATGCCTGATTAATCTGTTACATTCTCACTGGATTCATAAAACACGAGCTCATATTTTTCATATCTTCTGAGATAGAAGCTAAAATGAGATATGTCTATTCAATGTAGATAAGAAATTCAAGAATTTGTTTTAGTTGATAATAAATTACATTACAATGGTATAAAAATTATCTAGTTTTACGAAAAGAAGTGAAGAAACTCGAGTTTCTATTCAAATATTTTACGAAACATTAAATGTTTACAAGATACAAAATATGTATATTGCGGTATAGTCGAATAGGAGCAAGATTAACAGACGAACTGTGCAACACTCCAAGCTCGAAACGTTCTTATCTCCTTTGATGAGCAAACTTGCGCAATATAAACCGCTATTTGGCTGTATTTTCTGTTTACTTCGGCCAAGGTTCGCGGATTTATAATCGCCAATCCCTCACATCGCTCTCAGAAGTACGTTATAGATGGAAATATCTCGTGGTAAGAACGAAGAGAAACAGCGAAAGCATTAAACGAAGGAGTTCCTCAACTTATTGATCGCGGAAACTTTCGGAACCCATTGGATCCTGACGGATCGTGAATTGAGAGATTCATTTCGATGTTAGCCGGCGAAGAAAATGGCGAGAAACGCCACTCGCCGAACAAACCTGATAAAAGGAAATAGTCTGGTGTAGAGCAAGGCGACACGATCGCTGAAGCAGCAGAACATTGTGAAAAAACGTTCCATTGGTCTGTCGATAGCGTGGCTTTCGATCTTTCACGGTCTAGGGATCTTCATTCGATTCGCTTGCCGTAGCGCCGCGCACGACTGATTGTGGTGCCGTGCGACTGCAAGGCGAAGTTCAAGAAAAAAATGTTTGGAAGTTCCTAACGATCCGTGGAAGAAGGTGTTGACGCTGGAGACAGCGAAGTGCTCGATCAACTGCCTGGAAGTGTGTTTCTGCCAGTGACATAGATCAATGCTTTCTCAGCCTGACGCGAATGCACTGCTAAGGAGGAGTAGATTGGGGGCGTGTCTGATCAGTCCAGTAACTGACGGCTAGAATACCGTAAACTATCTATCTGACAATGATAACTGTTTGATCAAGATGACGTCTTGATTCGGTGGCTCGTACACGTTGTTTCAGGAGCATAAAGCAATCCGAAATTTGTGTGATTCAAAAATAGTACAATGCAAACTGAACAGACGAAATATTCTGAATTAACTCGAGTGTTTCGGTTCGAAGCACATCGTATATCATTTGATTAACTACATGATAACACGATTCACGTTCGTAGGTGTTTCAGGTGTTAGTAAACGAAATCACGTCATTTATTAACTAAAAAGGAAATAATTGTTTTGTTGCATATCAATTTATTGCGTATCTAACTAAAACTATGATGACAAAAATGATTATTAAGACAAAGAATAATAAAATATAAAGTGTTTTTAGATACATTAGAAGATGTATATCTAATTGCTGACCAATTTTTATATTTCTACAGAATTATAATTAATTGAAAGGGAGTTTTAAATGAAAATCATGAGATTTCATTAAAACACCTTGCTCTACTTAAAATGGTTTATTTGACGCCATAACTCACAATTTTTCTAGTTCGAAACATTTATTCATAACAAAGTTGTGACTGATATCCAAAATGTCCTACACAAAAAAACATTTGAAAGTTCTTTGTTCAATGACCAGATGACCAGTATGGAGCACCTAACAGTCACAACAATCTATCTTCTGTAAAAAGAACCTCCGATACTTCAACCATAACTTCATAACTGATAAATATTTGAAAAAATTACGAGGTATTCTCCAAAATAAACCTTTTCAAACGCGCAAGCATTTCTCGTAAAAGCTCTTAGAATTTTTGGGAAAAAACTTAAACGCTCGACTGTAAATATTTGAATATTTTCGTAAGCGATTGATTATCAATTTCATCAAAATGGTAGCTTTGAATAGCATCCCCGTTATTCCGCAACACCACGAGTCTCACTGACGGTGATAAGACAAAGGGATAACGAAGTTAGACTCGAGGTGTCAGAAATACTTAACGTATCAATAACTCAAGGCGAAAGTTACGAGTCAATTTTAAGCCGTTCGGACTGAGGGACCCAGCGCAGCCTGGTTTAGCGAGTTCAGTTCTGATCCGCGACGTATTCCCTCGAATAGTGATCCAGCGAAAGACTCTCAGACCCATCAAACGACAGCCAATCCGCCAATTCGGATCGCCGGTGAGCGTTTAAAGAGTTTTGATTGATCCGCTGCGAGATCCGGGTCGTGTCGATCTCTTATTCTCCGGAGTTGGAGTTCATTGATCCGACGACAATCGGTTGACCCTCATCCCTTCGGGTTTAATCACAGCGTCGGAATCTCGAGGTGTCGGCGTTCTTCTCCTAGACAATACGTACAAGAACCTGGAAATTAGTTTGCGCTTAACTGCGCAGTCGATCAATGGTCAGATTCTTTCAGGTAGGGAAGCTGATTCCGGACGAGACTGACACTACGGATTTAATGAAAAACACATTCTTTGTTTAAGCTTTGTCTATCACCTTGCTTTTGTTGCACTCTTTTGAATCAATTTAACACGACAATAAAATTACGCATTAACGCGTTAGTAAAATGCAAATCTTTATACAAAATAAGAATTTTGAGCAAGAGTTATACAATATGTTTTCATTAATAATTTCAATAGATGGAAAATAATACTACTATATTTTTCAATTCTTGTCATTATCATGTTCTCAATGAATCTATAATTTACACAAAATGAAGGACACCTGAATGCTTGTTGTTAGTTCTTATTTTCTGTTAACTTTTAGCGGGATCTTCTCTATTGTTCAATTCTACACATACAAATATGTAGAATTTGTCCACAGATTTCGGTTACAAAGCTGGAATCTTTGAAAAAATGAAACTTTATTCCCTGATTATGTTTAGAAAAATTTTAATGTTTTCTGTATCTAGAGCTGTCTTTATCGTTATTTACAGAATATTCTCATACATAAAATATTATCATACACATGTGAATATTCTTTCGAAATTGTTAATGTTATTGTAAATTTTAAGACAATCAATAATCAGCTGTAAATCCTACTTTTTAAGTAATACGTTAGTAATGTGTTATTAATCATTGGTCTCTTGCGAATTTGAGAAGTAGGCAATAAGAAAAGAGGAGGAAATCAACGCGAGCGTCTCGAGGATTGTTTGACGTGCTTCCGTGTACTTTTATAATTCCATTCGCTTTGCCCGTATGTATGCGTGCACATAAGACGAAGGAACCACGCTGTGTTTCGAGCCGACCTTTGTCCCAGTGCGCGAGCGACGTCGCGCACAAAGGAGCGTTGGCGACAAAACGGGAGTGAAAAAGGAGACAAAAAACGGTGCACATTACGATGATCAAAAGGGATTCATGTGAGCTCGGTCGTAACGGGTCCTTTTCACACGCCCTCATCGGAAATGGAGTCAAGAGACAGCTCGGATGAAACTTTCGCGACACCGTACTCAATATCCGGCTGCGTTCCCCGCGTTCATTCGCATTTCCGTCAGCTACTACAATCCGAGAAGATTCGCGCGGTTTCCTGGCCGCCCGAGAATACGATGAATCCCGTAACAACACGGTGGATATCTTCAAATCCGCCACAATGTTTATGAATTGTATACTTGCGACGGAAGTGATGGAACTCAGCGAAACGCGTTTTTCAGGGTTCCAAAGTTGTTGTCAAATATATTAACACTTTAATGGCCGCTCACACAACATGTATGTGATGCTTTAATAATTATGTAGGTGATTGCTTGAATAATTATCACGCAAAGGAAAAATATTAAATTTATTGTATTAATTGTATCGTTATTATTGTTGTTGTTTCTTTTTGTTTCATGTGTACGTTTGCACCTGTTGAATTATTTCATGAATTTGCATAAATATTGTTTATCCCTGGCGACGTTTGACTGCGTAGACGTGCGGTTGTTAAAGTGTTAATACATTTTCTTAAACTAGGGCAGTGGAGCCAGTTATTGTGGGATGACCAATTGCTGTGCCCCTGGTTCGTTTTTTGGTATAATTAACTTTATATTCCTCGAATAAGACATATTAACATTTTTATTAAAAAATAAACCAAATGAAAGAATAAATAACACTTAATACATCTCGTAATATAATATAAATATAAAGTTAATTATATCCGATAACAAACTAATGGAAAAGTGAAAATGTTAGAATGATTAATAATAAGTTAGAATGATTAGTTGTGCAGAAGAGCACTTTTGAAGTACAAGGTAGGACAGGCATTAGATTTCAGACATAAAAAAGGATATGTTCTTTGTCCCAGTAAGCTAAGAAAATATACATATATCATGTTCGGTTTAGAAACACTCCTCTTTTTTTGGGACATAATGACTTGTACTGTTTTGGTAAAAATTCGAGTTACACTCTTTCGATCGCCCGCCAAAGAGGTAGATAATAGGTTGTAAAATCTAGGTAATCTTTGCGAACGACAGATTTAATTAAGCAACAGAAGATAACCATTACAATTGGTCAAAATGCAGAGTTCATTTAACCTTTTAATTAGAGACGGCGATTGTATTCACCATTCGTTTTCGATATCATCATTCAGAAACTTTCCACTTTCTATTTGATTCAATGGTTCGTTATAAATCATATTTTGATTGCGTCCAAATTTTTGCTACATCAATTTTATTTGTCTTGTAATATGTTCTCATAACTGTTCGTAACTGAAAAATGATGCAGTGGTAAGATTAATAACAGCACAGTTTTTTCACCGCTCGGTAATTGCGAGAGGATATCGATACCGATCCGATCATGCTGTTAGAGGGCCGACTACCTTTAATTACATGCACAGGTCTTTCCAACGGCGCGGTCACCCGGTCGAACTGTGTTCGGATCGGAACATCGTGTTTAGCAAGTAGCAAATCAGACGTTCATCGGTCCACGGGGATACAAATCATGGTCGGCTGGACTAATTGCAGAAACCGGCAGTTTCCCCGTAGATTCGATTGGCCTGATTACGCGGAGCGTAATATCTTGTGCCACGATTCGCACCTCGAACACAAAGCTTCTCCATTCTGGACGCCCTCTGAGGGCCAAGGTCTAATGAATGGATTGCAACTCGAGTGTCTTGGTTCGGTGTGCCAAGCTTCATCACATGGACCGGTGAATTCCGCTCCTTTGTGACCCGGCGCGCGGCTTCTACTTCAAACGGACTAATCATTCTTAGACGTGCGTCCAAAGCGAATTACTTTACGACCGTAGAGGCGATTTGCACTCTGAACTTTCGCAATATGCCAACTTTCTTGAAACGTTCGATAAATCTAGCTGTTACTTAGATACAAGGAAAGTTATCCAGATGTCCAATCAGTTTTGAAATATTAACTTGAAAGTTATGATATCCCACCTTCATTATGATATTCGTTACAAAAATGGAGTCAAAGTGCGTTCGAAACTCAATTCCATCTTCTGGAGGAAGATAAGATAAAACAATATTTAACATCTATACCAAGAGAATCGAGATCCAAAACTTCCTTTTCTATTCCAATTACGTATACTACTCATGAATGTAGAAAACCCCAAAAAGTAAAACCACTAAAATAAATCTTTCCTTGCAAGGAAGTTAAGTTTTCCTTTTAAAATAAGAATAAGTTTATTTCGATTTTTATGTGGAATCTAAAAGTTTGTTCACCGCTATTATTAACAGATATTTAGATGTCGGAAGAATGCGTTAAGAACAGCATTGCTCGTATATTGTACAGCGAATTCTTCAAAAAACTGAATACTTTACAAAATTGTTCGCTTTAGCCCAATTAATTAATTCTTCAAAAACTTAAATCAAAAACAAAAACAAAGTCGAATTTAGAATTTTTGAGCAGGTAAAATCGTATCACTTGACGACCATCTCTTATTGTTATTGAACATAGTAATGCTGTTGCCGCATGCCGTTTAGCTGTTTCGATTTCGTCCATCAAGCATCAATCGGTAGTTGCGTGTTCATTATACATATAACTGTCTAAAAGTTGTATGATTATTTTTTATCTGCCGGTCTCAAAAGCTGACGTTGCATTTCAGGGAACACGAAATTCTTTTATCGGCGCTGCCTATCGCTCCCCTCGACGGAGCTTGATCTCGTGAATCGTACTCCTGACGGTAACTTTCTAAATGAGACAGACGAAAATGGGATTAGTAAGGAGCACGAAAGATATTATACCGTGGAAATAGACAGCTTCAGCAGGGTCTCGTCCGAGCTATCTCCTCCTGACCCTGGTGATAGAGCTTATTGAGGCGAATTCTGGACGACCCAACGCAGACTCGGAGCCGTAAAAAGCTTGTAAATGAAAGATCTTCCCTTAGGCAATACGAACACCAAATCGAGTATTTGAGTAGCAGCAAGGTCGATCGTTGATTCTGACAAAATTGTACTTTGCGACTTTCAATCTTTCGCGAGCTTTCGGCGTCCATAATGAAACGATGCTATTGAAGACAAAATTATTTCATGCTTGGACTGAAAGATTTTTAAACGAGAATTTCGGACATCGTGATCGATTGCAGATGTTAATGATAGTTAATTGACTAATTGATGTAGTTTCATACGTCGTCTTAAGCTGTTTGAACGAACAATTTTTATGTATACTGCAAATATCCTTCTCATTTTTCACTGTGCCTAAACGCGTTGAATAAGATACCCATATTCTGATGTGAATTGAACAATTGTGACCTAGAAAGATCTGAATATGTTCACTACAACGATCCTTTGTACGAAAAGATCAAAAAGAAAGCTCAACGGATTTTCAGAAATTTGTAATTTAAATTGCACGCACTGAAAGACTTGGCATTGTTCAATACCAACTCGATGAGAACTTGCATTAAAAAAAAACTCGTCGAACACACTTTCATTCTCTCGTCAAAGAAATGAAAACATTATAATCCGGAAACTTGAATTAGGAAGTTTGGATTTCACAACCGGCATCTAAATCCAAATCAGCGCATAGAAAATGCTTTCACTTTCACCGTCGCGTAACTCATATGTGTGTTACGGCAGTTCAGAATTCCTCGTTTTATCCAGCCAATGCCACGCGCGTACTTAGTCTTAACAGATCGATAATCGGATATCTTATGCGGAAGCTATTCCACGTTCATGGCTGTTTCTAAGACTAAATCGAAAATGAGAGTAATTTGACAGATTATGGTCATAAAATGATCATCCTTCTTATGCAATACACAAGATTATGTAATTCATAATCCAAATTGTTGTTTCAAAATGACTAAAAATTACTTCCTTACGTCATTTAATAGACACTCGTTATTTAAATCAATTCAGGATGACGCTTGTCTCTGTCAACCGAATTCGTCGAAATTTTCAGCATGCGTATAAGTTTTCGAGACCTAAGAAATGCATTCTTTCAATGTTCGTTAATATGTTCAGGTAAAAAAGAATCGATAAGAATTAATTTATACGGTCACTATTCGGAATCAATCAGCAGTATGTACCTAGATCTTTTGGGTTCAGCATAAACGAATATGTTTGGCGAAGTTGCTGAGACACCAAGACACTAATATCAAATTACTAGAGAGCATGCAGAAGACTACATCGCAGTTAACCGCCCACGCGCGTCACATTAAGAAAGCCGCGCGGTTCCGAGGACAGTTGTACCCGGCTCCATAGTCTCATGTAAACGTCGCCACTCGTAATACTTCTCGTATTACGTATTAATAGGAGACCCGAGCGCTTTCCTAGTTTCCACACTTATTCCTTGACCGCTGACATAACCGGTGAAAGTATATAATAAGCGAACGAACATAATCGATTAACCGGGCCTCGTTGTTTTCTACAGGTTTTCTTGCTCAGCTGACCGCGCTTTCCCATTCTATTCGTTCCGGAATCTGATGGATACCAACCGGAACACGGAGGATCCCGCGGCTCCACGCATCGCTTCCTGTCGACACGAGTTCGCGCGGACGCGTACTATTCCTGACTTTCCAGCCGTGTAATTACCATTATCCCAAGCACTGATGCGATTTGACATTGGTGAACCGTAGATGAGGTTTCCTACGTGTGCATATAGGTCAAAAGCTGGTTTTATGATATCTTGGATATGAGATACGATTTTTCAAATTAAACCTACGTGACGGGGCTAAAGAACTAACATATACATAATTATTTCGAGATTGTAGGGAAAAGGCTAAAGATACCTAATGCAAGACTTTAAAGATCTATTTATAGAAGTAAATATTCATAGAAATGGAGTCATCTTCGATCCCGATGATTTTTTAATATATCGTCAAGATCATCGCACTAATTCCTATAGTCACTACGCAACGACGACACACTTTCTACTTTTTAGAGGTCATCATAGAGAAGAGACTTATCTTTAAGTCGTATTGCAATGAAGATGAGAACAATTTTTTTTTAAATTTCAGAATTACGTTGAATGGTGAGAACGTGATAACTTCAACGTTAACAGTGTTCAAAGATCGACGATGTTTTAGTTATGATTTTTCGATCCGTTAATTTTGTGAAATAATGGGTTTGGAATATCTTAAGGGCACGAGCCATTGTTAACAAGAATTTAATGTGTGGGTGTCGTGTTTCTCCGAACAATAGCCGTAGGAAAACAACGTGTACAACATCGAGTTGGTGGAGGCGGAAACGCGAGTGATTTTTCCAGCCTAACAAGCGCCTGCGTGAAAAACACGGGCACCAGCAGCGGCTACGTGCGCGGCAAGAAATATCGGGTTACAGCGTCAGAAAACACGTGGCCGCTGGCCGTTGCCATACATCAGCGTCTGGGACAACAATAATTACGGGCCGGTAAGAACGGGACTGGTTCACCTACTCGGCCACCTGAACTGACGGAACCTGAACTGCGGATTGCCGACGTGCACATCCGAATGGCCAACTGCATATAGGCACTGTATAAACAAACGATTACTGAATCATTTACTGAAACGCACTGTGGCCAATTTGCTGCTTAACTCGCCACTGAGAATAATCGGCGTGGAAAACTGAAACACAAGCGTAACATTCGTTTTCTGATTTTGTGGCGCTGATATTATAATGCTGTATCTGTTCTTTTCTATTTCTTTTATTGTAATGCATTTTTTTCTTCCTCTTTTTATTTGTATTTACTTTTCTATCTTTATACTATTTTAAAATACTTAATTTGTAGCATTAATAATTTCTCTAAATACGTGGAAAGCGAACAAATGAAGAATACACTGTTGCATCGTTACTCTCACTACTTCTCTTTATTACAAAAGTTGTGTATCAATTTTCATATGTATTGAGCGGGCTGTTGGGAGATGACAATGACGCTACAAATTACTTGATCATTCACCTCACGCTGTCGAAAATTGGAATTTAGATTCGAAACAATGAAATTACAAACATGGAAATGTCATGTATCAATATGTATGAAATATGCATTTTCTTTTTTGAATTACATGGGATGTGCAAGTAACTGTGTGTCCTTTCATTTTGTTTCATACCGTATGCGAAAATGAACAATACAATCGTCTAAAGACAATTCTCATGAGCAGAAATTAAATAGAAATATATCTTTTCCTTCAACTAAAATTCGTGTAATGAGTTCTCAGTTTTGTTCCATTTTGGTCGTACAAGCACAAAATCCGCTGTCTAGCGATCGCTCTAACAACTACAACACGAAATAAGAGAAATTCATTTAGTGTTTACCTTTGAAAAGCTTCGAACCATTCAGCGAAAGCGCGGAGGTGGCCGTTTAATTTCTAGCACGACGGCAATTGCGCACCTGCTGCAGCGAGAATTTATCAACAGGACGCGGATTCCAGGTGTTAAGGACTGAAGGAACGCCGCAGAGAAACTTCCGACCGCCAGCAGGCATGACTCTTTAACACGTCCAATTCGATTTGGCCTCGGCTTGTTGGATCACGGACTCATCGAAAAGTAAATTTGTCGTCCAACCATCGCGAGCCACGCCCACGGGAATTTCATTTCACGGGTCGGATCTGCGCTGAGGGACCGCTAACTAAACAACGAACCGTTTGTTAATTTAAATCAACGACGAGTGACCCTTGCGACACGCAAACCTGACATTGCGGTCTGAGACGTAACTTGATTGTCGATTTAATTAAACGACATTTTAACCTCGCCGCCACGCCGCAGAATTTCTATCGGCTGGAAATTTATTTCTCACTTCGAGAACATCAAGAGAATTGCGTTAACGACCGAATTAGTCTCGGATGGAAAGGGTACGCTCAAAACGGAATTGAAACGACGCTCTCTCGGAATAAACCGGGACGAGCTACGTCGGTGGAACTTAATCGAGTTTTTATTAGCGTGCTCGATGTTTCTTCTGCTCATGTTTCGTGAGTTCTTTTAACCTTCTCGACTAGCTGACTTTTCGATTATGATTCGACAGTAGTTGTGACTCTATCTGAGATAAATAAAACCGATATAGTGAAAATATATTGCTCTAACCAGCATAAAAGTTTTGCGCGGTAAAGTGAAAGAATTATTTATGAAATTGAGACAAAAATGAGATTTTTCTGGATCGTGATAGGAAACAGAGAATTAATTCATCATCGCTAATGAAAATGTTAAGAAAATAGTTTGGTAAAACAGGACTGTTGTTTTGAAATCGTACTGTCCTAGTTTTCTGTAACTTTAAGGGTATGCACGCTGTAGGTATAAAGTACCAAGTGCAAACGTACAGTAAAAGTGCACACATGATGCTATACAAATGATATAAGTATGTAAAAGTGCAATTTTCTTTGTTACCAGACGTGCATGCAATTAATGTTATTAGAAAGAAGAGTTCGAGAATAAAAAACAGGTACTCAATAATACTCAATATATACAGGGCATCTACGAATATTCTTCATGCGATAAACATGTATGAATGATATTTGTAGGCAATCTATATCACTATAGTATTAAAAAGACGTTCATCTTAAATTAATTATGTTGGCTACTTATACTTATAAAGTTTGCTGAAAATATTAAATTGTTTGAAAAATAAAGCAGACACTGAGCTGTTGTAGCGGTTATAATTATTATAAGTTTCGAGCGATCCCTCGAGAAATCATGTCAAGGGTATTAAAACGACAACCTCGTTGTCTACAGTTTACAGATCGGGTATTAAAAGCATAAAGGTAAACATAATAAGTAAAAATAGTAAAAGATATAAAGTAGAAATTATAAACTAAGTAAAAAAAAGAAATCATATTTTATTGCTTATATACAGATTACTTCAGTCTTTCATTCAAATTTGTTTTGGCATGAGCAATACATAGTAAGTTGCTCTAGGTTATTTGATGAAATAAGAGATCAGGAAGTTGTTAATATAAGTGCTTTGATAACAAATAACTATAACAAATGATTCGGACAACTGAGGTTGTTAGGTCCACTATTGATTGTTTTTGGGGAATTTCTTTTGTTCGCATTTCGCTAAACTGTGTAGAATGGACTGCAGAAATGATACATAAAACGAATTTTAATGTTCCACATTTAAACTTCATATTTTTGATTATTTAAGTTATCAAAGTAACAATTTTTTAGATTGATTTTCAGATTTATTCACATTTTACGTTCAAACTATATTCAAGCTGTATAACATTATAATGACAGCACGCAGGAAATAGTAATGAGCTGACAATTATTACGATTCACAGTAGGAGCATATCAACGGTATTTACATTTGACGTGCAGCGCAGCTCAACAAATATTTGATTAATGCATACATGCAAACAGTGGAATTTGTTACTCGACAAAGCTTCTGGATTTATCAGTAACAAAATATTATATTAATTAAAAACCGCTGCTTTCCAGAGACTCGTATTGTTATCAATTGTACACCTTTTTCAAAAAAATCCAATTTTAACGATGCTTATTTTCGTGAAAGCGACAAGCATATTCGGTTTAATGTTTCAGAATAAACCAAAAAATTCCTTTGCGCTCAACCGTAATAACATCCCAACAAATTTTTATTCTATTTTAGAACACAAAAATGAAAACATGCTAAAAAATTTTAGTGAGTTTTATCAGGCCATCGTTAGAAAATAAATTCCCGAAAATTACTAATAAGAATTCTTAACACTTTGTGTGCCATGTCACATATGTGTTATCAATTTTTTATTAATTTTCAAAATTCATTCTTATTGTAATGTATTTTAACAAACTGAATTTTACTAGGATATTTAAGATCCAAAAGAGTTGAAATACAATTCACTATGATAAATTTTAACTATCCAGTTTCGGTTTCACGAATCAAATTACTTTTATTTTGTGACAATTTTTGGAGTTGACTTTCGACACTTCAGGTGTTAATCGCACATTGGCACGCCTCTAACTATAATCACGTTCCGCTGCATCTCTATTTCGCATAAGTAACAGTCTCATCTAATATCTATTTAGGATTTAGGTCTAAGACAACCACTTCATCATCGCCGCGGAGTTAAACGATCGCCTAAGCGCGTGATAGCGCATCGTCCGCGTGCTGGAATCCCCTTCATAAGCGGCGCGGATAATACTGCGGGCGTTAAATTTCTCGCGACGAACGATAATCGGCTCAAATCGGGCTAACGAGGATCGTGATTTACGCGCAGTTGCAGTTTTCGTCTCCTCGACCGAGCCTGTGCTCGCGCCTCGTATCGCTCCGCATTATCTCGTTGTTCGTTCGCGCGGAACTCACCACCACCGGGATAACTGCGCTCGAAGCTGAACTCGCTGTACGCAATCAATAAGTCATTTCGGAGCTATTCCATAATTAGAAAAATTACCTCACATCCGGGCGGAAATTTTCACGAAAATTTTGGATTTCAATGAAAACTGATACGAAAATATTCATTGTGCGCGCTAATTGGAGAACTGAAGTTCTCAATAACGTTGCTGAATTTCACATGAAACCATAACTTCGGGTGGCAATTTATTATAGAGAAAAATAGGCATGATTTTAATACCTGTACCAGGTATTTCGTTACGTGCATCTTTTCATTTTTCCGTTATGTTCATCATTAATTAAAGTAAATTAAAGTAAAATAATTTGTTTTTTAATTGGTGTAATACATTGAAGATAATGTGCCCGGGTCTTTAAAGTATTTTAATTCTTTTACTGTTTCGCGCTTCATATGCTCAATTTTGTCATAAATCCATGAAATCCGCAGTTTGCTAGTAAAAAACATACTGGTGCAGCATTTGAACAAAACTTTTGGTGTTATATTATATTGTATAACATAAATAAATATAATCCTGTTAAAAAGTAATGATATATACGTATTTTAGAAAAATATTTTCGTACTTTGGTTATCGCATGTATTTAATTATCAATAAAATGATAATTTGATTTTAATTTAGTACGCTAAAAAAAGCAAATAAAATATACAGGTTTTATTCGAATCAATATTATTATGTTTTATATTGTTCCTACTAGATTTTCACATGTTCTTCTTTTCTCTGTGTTTGACTTTAGCTCTCCAGTTTCAGTGTCGTTCACCAAATTGCTTCGATTGTGTGGAATTTTTCGAGATGGCACTGCAGTCAACCTATTTATTAAACTTGACAGTACTTTCTCGGGCTTGAAAAATAGATAATTTTGGTAATGTCCGTTCAACGACCGGATTCAGACGTCCATGAGAGGAGAATATTCGCCGTCCGCGCATTCTTCCTGCGGAACTTCGCAATTTTCCCGCGTTACAGGAAATTTTTATAAGGTTGACCCCGTAATTTCATGCTGGCGTTGCTACGTTACATGCAGTTAGATAAGGTTATGTGTTTTAATTATGGGATGAGTTACGTTACAACGACCTAGTGGATTTCTGGTTCGCTGTTGCCTCCTCTGACTCGCCAGTTATTTACATAATCTGAAGGAAAAAAATTCTGTCTGACAAAAGAGCTGTTAATTTTAATGCAACAAAGTGGCTAGTTATTATCTATCTCTCGAACAGGAGGATACGTAATTAGCAATCCTTGCACTGGCCATTAACGCGTATTCGCCACGAAGTACCGTGAAAAATATATATGTTGAGAGAAATAATAATTTTTAGAATTACGGGACTCGTTTACTTTGCTGTGCAAATTATTCTGAATTTTTCGTAATGTCTGTGTGAAAATAATTAGGGACGCTCGAGAGTTTAAACTCACGGATACCATGTGCTTGAAAATTTATATTTATACATGTTCTGCAAAACTTCTTTTAGTTAACGTTACAGCTTTGTTTACAAACAAAATAGGTTTTTAATTAAGGATAATTGTACTTTCACTTGGAAACACGTTAATCTTATGGCGGGTTCGTGAAGTAAATTAATGTTCTGTGTTTCACTGCAAGTACACAACAATAACTGACACCCTGATTTATAATAACGTACATATTAAATAAGAAGCATAGTTGAATATACGGGATATATAAAACAAAATTTTATTGCTTTTTATAAATGACTCGTTAAAGCTTATAAGATGGTTACATGTCTTTGGGACTTCAATTTTTCTTTAAACTTTCATTGAACTTCATTTTTGTGTACTGCAAAATAAAGTTTATATCTTACAGGAGTATGCTTTAACACAAATTCAACCATCTACTAAATGATAATCTGCACCGCAGTTCATTTCAACATTGTTTTCACTTCAGTATTGATCCAGTGATATCATCGATCGAGATCATAAATATTTGTTTAACTTCGGTCTAGGTAAACACAACTCGCAGACAGGTTTATTTTCCATAAAGACCTGCACCGTAATTATTGATGGCAGCTAGTTGGTACGGGCATCGTCATCGATACAGCTCTGATCGACGAAGCAACAAATCGTCCCGGATTATTATCTTCCTCTTGAAACAAGATCCAGCACGGTGATAATTAAGAACGAAGCTGGAGCCGCGAGGCGTGCCCAGTTGTTGTTATCAATCCGAAAGCTGACGCAATCGTCTGGAAGAAAGCGTCGAAGGTATCGATGGAGCCATTAGAGGAAAGTTCGTCGAAGGAACACAGTGGACTTGGTTCTTTCCAGTGGACGGAAACAATTCCAGCCATCTATTTCACCAATCCCAGGCTTTGTTCTCTTTGCGGCTGGGTTCCTAGCGGTGCGGCTCGTCTTCGTCGTCTCTTTATTTTCGCGTTCTGTGTGAAACTGGCTCTGTACCAACTGCTACCGCACGCTCTGTGTAACCACGCCCCGTAGAACACGACGGTTATCGCCTCTGAATGACTTACGGCCACGGCTCCGGCATGGTCTCGAACGCGATCGGAAGATCACGGAACCGCGATAACTCCCGCCAGTGCGAGACATATCGGTGCCCTTTGGCAACCTGCTTGCCAGATCAAAAGTAGAACGTTGTGTTTTCCACCGTAAAAATCCTCCTCGAGAAACCTAAACCATCTTCTCTGTACTTTGTGAATACCGGGGGCGCGTGCTAGGAAAGCTGATAGGAAGCATTAGGTGTGGAAACGAGTTCTTTCCGATCAACCTCACGCAACCAGTACAACCGTTGTGCTGAGACAAACGGCACACAGCAATTCTGTAACTAATAGCTTCCTCGGTACATATTTCACACGAATGTTTCCAATAAAACTCTTTGTTGCTACCTGACGCAGGTAGTTATGGGTCATCGACCACTCGAACAGTTTCAAACACGGTCAAACAGTTTAAACAGCTGCACACCACGCACTCAAGATAAAGACATTTGTCCAAACTAACCATCTCTTTCTGTCACCACCATTTCTACATTTTATTGTGAACACAAAGATACATCAATCAATAAAAACATCAATACTGTTAGTGCACAGCACTAATGTTCTTTATGACACGAACGTGCCTAGCCGGCTGTTTTTGAGCTTAGGATTTTTAATAACACCTGGTATGCATTTTGGACGTAAAGTGTTTGCCGGCCGAGACTACGTATGCTCTATTGCTTGATTTTTGGGACTTCGCTTCTCTCGGCCTCGATGGTCAGGACGTGTCATAAAAAAGGAACTGTTCCGAAGGGTCAGCATGAAGGAATTTTCCTACCTTTGCCAAAGCCTTGCGGCCGCTCCCATACACCAGCACCCTCCCAGAAAGACGCGTTAAGGGCGCAAGGGAAGGGTGTTTGCTTTAAAACAGACTCACTGATTGGCTATTGCCAAAAATCAAGGAAAATCAATCAGCGAGTATTAGAAATGCGTTGGAGGGGTAGCAGTCTACCACGAAGAAAAATATTCTCTAATAGAACAGAGTTGTAACAGAATTCGTAGAACTAAGACCTCCTGACCAAGAGTGTAGTGTAGTCGCGGGCTGAATACAAAACTTCAAGCAAAATCCGGTTCCTTATTTTTATATACAGTCCACATATATAGCGTCATAATTCGTCGCTATTACTGACGACGCTGTGACGCCCCAACAAATACTGCATATTCAATTCAATTATATTCAAGCGATTCATTCACTCACGGCATCAAAACACATTCGACTTACAATCATTAACCCTTGTACGGCGGACCGTTTATGACCGCGAGCCATGGAAACGTAAACATAAACATTGTCTGCGTCTGCATGGACCCTGAGTCCGTCAGGCGAGGGTTAAGCATTACGAACACACAAACTGTGTGATGTTGTTTCATCGTAAACACAGTTTGAATATAAGGCAGTGAATGTGAAAGAATAGAAAGAATGTGGTATGAGATGTGAAAGACTCTGCTGAATACATAACAAAAACATAGGTGTGAAGGAGACAGTTGATTTATTATTAGTTTATTAAATATTTGTTGTTCTCCCCTATCATAAATACAATATTACCCATTTGTGTAGCAAGCATAATTCCCAACAGCGTGCCAAACACAATCACACTTCAAACTAACTATGTAGCTCTAATTTGGCTATTGCAAGTAAGGAACGCGAAATACATAAAACGTCCTAATTGTGAATTGCGCCTTAATAACTTCTATTAATTATTTTCCACGAACATTCTCGAGCAATCAGTCTAATGAGCGCACGCCAGTCGTTTGCTTGAGACAGCTAATTATCGCCATACAAGGTACATCAGATTCAGTCTCAGTTCGCATGATTATCGACGTATAGAACACTTCATTCCAGCCCAATTGCTTGAAATGGAACTTTTACAAAATGGCACTATTCTGTGTCTCATGAAGTGTGAAGGGAATTTAATGGAATGAATTATTAAGTCAGGGAGGAATAATCACCGACAACTTATGGATTTGAGCATTTGTCGGTTAAGATAACCGTCAACTGATTTCACTTTATAAAAATACACATACGCATACAGCAAGAGATAACACTTCCATAGATTTGGAAGTTCTTCCACTCGCTATTTATTCGTTCGGCGCAACTGCGCCTGATTACCATTTGTTTGGATCGCTGCAACGACGTTTAAAGATATTATGACATATCTATTAGTATCGCAAAGATGGAATAGATTTTCAGTCGACGAAGGGAACAGAAAGTACGATTCCTGTGGAGACAGATTTGAAAAGTTGAAGCACTTAACAGGAGATTGTAAGGTAACAGATGGCGGAGTTAGCATCCGAGATGTAGTGAATGGAAGGAAGTACGAAAACCTGGGAAACTGACTCGGAAAGTTGAAAACGAAAAGGAAAGAAAAATCAAGAGTATGATGGTATAATAAATTACGCGAGCAAGAGAAACAAGGGGGATAGAGAACAAAGCGAATGAGATGAAACAAATGGATTAAGTTAGGTTAAGCAAACCTGGTCGTAATTTATTGAATGCGAGGCTGAGGCAAAGAACGTACTACTCTATGTACATTCTTGTGAAATGGAGAGCACTTCTCGGGATTTACCTGATCCCAAATACGTCGAATCGGATAAGGTCGAGGAGACTTTTTCTAAGGGATGAAACCCAGGAGTATATAACAATATCTATTTTAAGAGTTTGAAACGTGTTTATAGGTACAAACTTCATTCAACACGATTTCATATCAATATTTACAATTCCGTTAGAACTATGCATATGTGATTACTATGTTACAAAACTATTCGAAGATTTTACAGAAATAGCTAACTTTCGTTATTTTTATGAATTTATCCTCCGTAGCTCGGTGTAACTTTAAAGTCATATACCTGTTTACCATATTATTTAGCTCAATTTCATTTTTATATTACATTATGAATGAAAATGTAATATCAAAGAAAATTCAATCACTTTAAATTCGTTAATACGTTGTTATTTTATTTGCGAGGATTGATGCGACTTTATATTGATATAAAGTATCAATTTTTTTATACTTATATATAAAATTTGGTCTATAGAGTGTTAAATATAATGTTTATATTTTTTTTAAAAACGGAAGTGTTTCTCAATAATACTTTGCATAACAGAAGAAACACTCTTTCGAACATAAAATAATAAAGACAGCATTTTCCCGATTCCGAAGGGAATAACTCAGGAAACAACAAAGGTTATGAAAAACGACATGATCGCATCGCGGATATTCTTCGCGATTGATTAATTTTCCGAAAATATTACTCACATCGTAAATCCTCTCGACTGCGACTGAATAAGATTCATAACGCGTTCATAAATGTATACTGTCATCCAGAGGAAAGCGGCTGGGAGCTGCTAAAGCTATTTTTCATTCCACCCACGTATCCGGCCCGTTTACAGATGAATCTGGCCTTGGGGATACGAAATGAGCCGCAATGAACATGTACGACGTAACCGACACAGATGAAATTACGTGTTCAGGGGCAACGTATTCATTCCGTGCACGAGCACCCAAAGCAACCGCCGCAGAATCTGGCTTAAGAGCCATGAGACATGAAACTTCTCCAGTATTCAAAACGTTTAAAGGTTTACGTGTCAAAGCCCGCGATAAACGGATGCTCGGAAAACAGCGTAGGAAAACTGTATTTCTGTTCCCTTGCAATTGTATTTCAGTGCTTGATGTCTATGGCGAAACACCACCCGAACCGGTCATAATTAACACTTTATGCCCGAGAAGCCTATTAATAGGCTCCTTCCCGACAACACCTATAACACTGTCCGACATGATTTTTGAGTTCCTACAGCCACTATGAAATTCTTGTAGAGCTTCACTCCCTGAACAAGAATCCGAAAACCGAATTGCTCGTTTATTTAAAAAACTGAGGGTGATGGAGCAATTCGGTTTTCGGATTCGTGTTCAGGGAGTGAAGCTCTACAACAATTTCATAGTGGCTATAGGAACTCAAAAATCGTTTCGGACAGTGAAATTAGTGATGAGCTAGAAGAATATTTTTAGAGCAAATTAGCCCTTTCACCAGCTCAACCAAGTTTAGAAAAGTTATTCCGTTTTAAATGGTGTTCACATCCATGTATTTATAAAACCACGATTGTAAATATTCCGCATGTTTAGCTCGGATCTTATGTTTTTAGCTCGAAAGCTCGAAAAGCTCGAAAGCTCAAGATCATAAGCTCAATGCTCAAAAGCTCTAAAACTCAAAAAGCTCAAAGTTCAGATTCATAAGCTCAATTCTCAAAAAGCTCGAAAGCTCAAGATTCATAAGCTCAATTCTCAAAAAGCTCGAAGTTCGAAAGCTCAAGATTCGTGAGCTCAATTCTCAAAAAGCTCGGAAGCTCAAAGCTCAGAAAATATCGCTGTAACAGCTGAATGCGAAATAAGACGATCCTCGTTGAAAACACTGTCCGACAAAATCGAACTTTTTTTCTGGGTTCCTATAGCCACTATGAAATTCTTGTAGAGCCTCACTCCCTGAACAAGAATCCGAAAACCGAATTGCTCGTTTATTTAAAAAACTGAGGGTGGTGGAGCAATTCGGTTTTCGGATTCTTGTTCAGGGTGTGAAGCTCTACAAGAATGTCATAGTGGCTATAGGAGCCCAGAAAAAAAGTTTGATTTTGTCGGACAGTGTAACCGGAAAGTCTATCAACAGGCTATTCTATTGCAGTTTTTTCGTGGTGGCGCACAGTGCGTTGAGTTAATGAATTTTAGAGACAAAATTCATTACAAATACAAGCGATAACTTTTAACATACTTATGAGTAGTAGCGGGATAATACATGATTTGTTCAAAAAGGCATGTATTGTATGTGGCGGAAAAATCCCCAGTTAGAAAGCTTTCGAATAACGTCATTGCTTCCATCACCGTACATCGAACACTACCATATTACGTGTTAAGATATAACGATTTCCATTAATGTTATAATATACTTTCAATAATCCAAGCAAAGTTTCAGGTAACTATATAAAAGAATCACTCTATAATAGGAACTCAATATGCTTGCGTTGTACTGAAAATGATTTTAAACCCACGATGGCGAAGGAACAATTAACTTGCGGAAAATTGGCTTCGTGGATGTACCATGGCAAAGAAAATTGAAGAAGAAACGCGACGTGGATGCGCGAAGTGAAGATTACTCGAAGAGAAATTTCTAAGGTGGGGAAATTGACGGAGAAGAAAGTTGCAGCGAAACTGGCGAGGACACCGACGACGAAAAGAACGTGCAGGTAGAATTATCGTGCACAATGATGCAGACACTTATCTTCCCTGTGGAAGTACAGATGGAACAAATAATGCTGCGAAGCTTCTTTGTCGCCGAGAAGGTGTTGGAAAACCCGAACACATAAAAGTTATAAACTGCATGCGACGAAAAAGTAATTTGTTTCGTCGATGACATCTTTTTTCGACCTGAGTTTTCAACGGATGGCTTCGCTGGAAGACAAATAATGAAGATAGATCGCGAAAAGGAGACAGACGTGTTAACTAAATGGACACCGTTTGTGCTTCAGAATTTTGAAACTAAAGTTCGATTGCTGGCCGACGTACAAAAATTGTTTTCTTTGAAGTAGTCTCTCTAACTAAACTTAGCAACTTTGTCACTCCGTTCTTCATTATATCTTTTTGTTGCACAGATGGTATCGAGCGGTTCATACAGTCCGTGATGTTTTCAGAGTGTTGAAAATGTGGCATGTTTCAGCTCATGAATCATACGCTTTTTTCAGCGGATCTTTGCGAAAATGATATGCTAAAAATGACGTTAACATGCTGGGTTATGCATTATAAATATATGTATGTTCAAGGCGTAAAAACAATAAAAAGATATTACTTTTACTGCTACACGTATATCGTTTGTTTACGATCTACATTTAATATTTGTAACAATTGTCTGCGATAAAGCGCACATTCCAAAAGTTTATACAGGATGGGCCGGGATTCGTAGTACAACCGAGCAGCGGGTGATTCTACGTGAAAAAATAAGAACAACATTTGGTATACATTTTTTTAATTCAGGGTTCCATTTTCGGGAAAATCGTCTTAAATGTTGGTTCATCTTTGTAAAGGATTTAGTTGTCTCGTTGTTCTAGTCTGAGGGACAATTTGAGAGAATTTACTGTATCTAGTAAATGGAATGTTTATATTATTGTCAATCTTTGTCACCTGTGGTAATAAATGAAAATCTTTTTCGTCAGTATTCTTATCGTAAATTAAGCTTGATCAATAAAGTTGGTTATAATCGGTAGTACGTAAAACGTAGTATCTACTAGAATACACATATCATGGAATACTCATGGCGTGCAACACACTCAGATTTAAGATGCTCCATACATACGTATTGCATATATGTATAAATATCTGGAACATGGTTGCCCCGGCGCAGAGTGGCCACTTTCGGGTAACCAGGGTGCTCGTAGGCAAATTGAGCATAAACATTAATGGCCACACAAACAACTGTGATGTACATACATTATAAATTAGAGCATGATTGTTCTGATTCCAGCTCCGTCACTCTTCATTCTTTACTTACTTTCTTCTCCGTACCTTGCGCAGTTATATATATATAATTCATTTGAAGTTTCATAAAAAATGTCACTTCATGAGTATAAATACATGATATGAATACTGATGATCTTAAACGTATTACAATTTTTTAAGAAATGATTCGTCACCCCATTAATATCTGCAATTACTTGATACTGTTAGTATCGTGATAATTTAAGAATCAGACTCATTTTAGACGAATATAGTCACACTAAAAGTGCATTAATAAGGATGCATTACAAAAGAGCATTACGTATAAGTAAAATTTTCTCATTTTACAAAGATGACACTTTTGCTGTTTGTTACTGGTTTCAAATTCCTACCCAAAAATTCCAGCCGTTGTTTCATGTTTCCGTCGAATGGAGAAGACTCAGTTTTTACTCTTGTACGTCATCAAAATCAATATTTGTTTTTGTATGACGCATATTGTCCAATTGAGTTTAACAAGCACTACTCATTACAAATATCATTTGATGACACGAAACTCCGTTCAACTATGAAACTCCTGTGACAATCTCTATATGAATGTGCAATATTTTTGTCCAAGTGTGTAAACTACAGCCACTTGTCTAAACAATTCTAGACTCCCAAAAGGGATTGGAACAGCTGTGCAGAACGAGCCACTTGTGACGCATAGTGCAACAGTTTCTAAAGTGAACATACCAAAATTTCGCATTTGACTCCGACGCGATTCCGAGCAGCGTTAAAGATACGAAAACCACGAAACGTGAAAATTGGACGTTTTAGATAAATGCAACGCATGAAGGAAGCTGCAGCAATAATTCATCGCGAGTAAGTCAGCGATTACGATTGCCGAGAGCGTGACTGCGTTAATCAGCGTCACCAATGGGCTACGCATTAAACTACGTAATTACAGGTGGGTACGAGCCGTCAGGAGGTGCGCGCACCCGTGTCCTTGTTCCGTTGTTTAGTGACCATAGTTAGTTCATTATTGTACACGCGGGACAACGGCGTTGGTTGTCGGGGAGACTGGTCCAGCCGTCTGCAGGCATCCAATCCGATGAGAACGCAGATCGCGTAGCTAATTGGCCGGACATTCAAAGTGGCGCACTATTGGTGACGCGACTCCGTATCCCATACTTAGGCCACTCGGTGAATTTGTCCGCCACCCAAAATTACATCGTTCCGTTAATTAAATTGCATGACCGGTGGACCGTGTCGGCTCGCACAATACCAGAGTACGGTGTTTTGCATGGAGAATAACCTTACCGCACCGCCGGCATCCTTGGGCGAAACCAAGAATATGATCAGCTCGGTCACAGCGATCTTATTGATACGCGCCTTACTAATCCTTGATACTTATCCCTCGGCCGTGATCCCTTAACTAGTATCAAGCTGCAGAATGCTGTAGGCGATCGCTAAATTGATCTCGTAGAGTGATGATTTTGATTCTAGATTTTGATAACGATGTTTCAAGGGTGGATTGTTGATGGAGTTTAGCTCAGCGGTAATTTATTATTAGACTGCAGGTGGGATGCTTTTATAAGAAAAATGAGCACGAGAAATTCAAAACGAAGTTTGAAGTGTATTAATAAATCAAAATAGAAAAATTATTGCTAACGTTATTTCGATACTTAATATGCGAAATTGATCATATCAATCTAGATCGATATTGGTGATGTTTATATCATCAATTTACTAGTCACAAATTTTTCTTATAAAATATAAATCTACGCATTGTGAAACATAACCGGTTTTTAAGTTTTAATGTACTTTAATAACTGTTTCTAATTGAAAATTCTCAACAAACCATAAATGCGCGTTATTTTATATTTCATTTAAAATTTAAAATAATTGCAGCTCACGCCGTTTTCATCTTTGGCGTTTATTTTAATATAAAATCGAATATGTTCGTGGACCATACCATTCCGGAGCGCATAGATCATTCTACTAAATTGCACAAATGGCTTTTGCTTCTATTATCTCGCGATGTTTATTTGATTCTAGAGAATGCGTTCAGAATCATGAGAATTGCTTTCATCATTAATCGGAATGTTTTCGAATTCAAAAGACAGATTCTTATAAATGAAAATAATCATTCGATATTTATGAAATTGTGTACGAATTATATTTGAATAACAAACTTAAACTTGATGCTTCAAACCCGCAGTGATGCTTATACTAATCTAATAACTAACCAGCCTCATTATACTATTACAGAATTTTCTTCTACTTTCTTAAAGAGACACGGTCTAGCACTATGTTGTGTACGATCATAATTTTTCCTACATAATAAGGGGTAATTTTATCCAACCCAAAGAGACTAATTACCCGAGTGGATACCAGTCTAACGAACAGGAAGTGTATCGCGCGAATAATCTCCTTCTCGGGGAAGAAGATTTATTTTCCGAATTAATAGCGACGTATCCTTCAAGAAAATTTCCTTGGTGGAAATTAATCAAGTTCACTGTGGGCGTTGTTAGGGAAATTAATCAACCGTAGCTGGATGTATCGCGTTCATTCGCAACCGTTGATCCTGATCGACTTTTCATTAGGGTACATTTACGTTGAAACTGCGATAAACGGTAAGAGCGTCGATGAAAGCGAAACGTAAAAGTACAATACATTCAGTGACCATTTGTCGCGCACACATTCGTCGCCATATTACATTGTTATACTTCTAGATAATAATAATTCTCCGATATTATTCATTTTTATGAAACATGTTAATTTCCATAAAAGCATCTACTAAAGACGCATAAAATTAGAACAATACGTTTAACACTCGAACGGTGATCCTTTTTTTACAAATATATAACCGCGTATGCTTAGAATCATTTACAATTTCATTTATTAATTTGTTTCAACATATTTTTTAAGATACTCCTTCTATACGCGATTACTCCTTCTAGATACCCCTTCTATTTTTCTATAGACCTTAATATATATATAAAGCTTCTGAAAATTTTAATTAAATGTCAGGAATTAGAGAATGAAATAACTTTATACTCCTGGTTCAAATGGACCGCAGCCCAGCCGTCTGAGTGTTACGCATAGAACGATAACTTTTTAGATCTCGAACATACTGAGCTCGGCATGCTGAATAAATAGTGATACAAATTGCTTTTCAAGTTTGATAGAAGCATTACATTAATCCTGCATGACTAACGTAACACTCAAATGACGGTCAGTAGGGGTGAAATTCATTTTTGACTTTCACAATTCATTTTTATCGTAATATATACTGAACTTTAGTAGGATTTCTAGAATTCAAAGGAAACTAAATAGTATCCCCACTATAGTCAACGTTATCTAGTTTCTTAACGTGACAACGCAGCTCGATAGAAACAATAAAAATAATCCAAATACAAATAATCCAAAGAAATAAATTCTTGATGATGCTGGTCTTAAGGCTTTTGTCATATGTAGCTCAACATAAACGCTGTCTTAGAGGACAAGGAATCTGTAATTCGGAAGTTCGACACTTCGACCGTGTACGATGTATAGGGCACGAAGTGGCCGAAATTCCTGGAAAGCGATCAGAAGTCGTAGGGTAACCAGTACAGAACTTGCGAGTCGCATCTAGACAAGCACTTCAGTTGCGTCAACAGAAACGCTCTTAACTAGAGGCGCGTAGTTGGATTGTATCTCGTTCGGATCTTGGATCTCCGCCACGACCCGATTTCGAGCTTTTCGAGAAATTGAAAGGTGTCTTCCATGGTAATGCTGGGTTACCCGTCTCTTCCATTAGACCGGGTTGCAAGCTCGGAAGCTTTTATACCGTATTAACGTTGAACCCGATGCTGGCTACGTATCGAAATCTCATGCAAATGGTTGTCATCCGGGGGCATAAGTCTTTTATGGTTTGACAGCGAGTACTGTCTGGAAGATCTCGAGAAATCGGAATTAAACCAAGTTCAATAAATATGACTTTACATTGATGTATTATAGAGTAGATGATGCTTTTATTCATAACATTGAAACTTGCGTGCTACGTGACTAAGAATAAAAGAGTCTAAAAACATTAGCTTTAAACAACCGTTTTCCATTTGACTGTTTATGAACTTTTTTAAATGTTTGTAAAGCATTTAACCTTTCATGGCCCTGTCGTGTCCCTCGGTAGAGGTGAATAACTCCGAGCGCGTCTGCCCTTAACCTTTTAGGTACGGCTGAATTCTGCGCGAGGCTATTTCTTTGGACGGCAGAGTCTGATGTGTACTGTACAGAGTCTGATACTATATATACAGGGGGTGTCCCAAAAATGTCTCGCAATCCGAAAGTGGCGGGTTCCTCAGGCCATTTGAAGCAACTTTTTCCTTTACAAAAATTTTCTCCCAGGCACCGTTAACGAGTTATTAACGAAAAACAGTGACCAATGAGAGGCGAGCTCAGCTGGCGCTAGACGGCCGAGCCAACAGCGCCAGCGGTAGAGCGGTCGAATCCCAGCTCAGCTGGCGCGAGGCGGCCGAGCCATCGGCGCCAACGGTCGAGCGGTCGAATCCCAGTTCCGCTGATTGGCTAGGTCGCCTCGCGCCAGCTGAGCTCGTCTCACACTGGTCACAGTTTTTCGTTAATAACTCGTTAACGGTGCCTCGGAGAAAATTTTGGTAAAGGAAGAAGTTGCTTCAAATGATCCGAGGAACCCGCCATTACCGGATTGCGAGACATTTTTGGGACACCCTGTAGACTGTTGTAAATCGATGTGAAGACAAAAGAAGTGTGAAACAATGCATATGAAGACGATTATTTGGTTCAATCGATGAGCGAGTGAGCTACTAGAGCAAGCCACTATAGTGGCGCGTCATCCAGAGAGATGACATCCGCGAAAGCCACCATAGTGGCGTGTCGTTCTGAAAGATGACATCCGCGAAAGCCACTATAGTGGCGTGTCGTTCTGAAAGATGACATCGGCGGAAGCCACTATAGTGGCGCGTCGTGCCTAAAAGGTCCTTTATCAAAATATAGTCGAAGTAGAATACATCGTCAAATCCTATACCTGTGTTTACATATTGAGAGTCAGCTGATGGCTACTATCACGAGCAGTACGCGTTGCCTGTTTTTATGCCCGTGTTTATTTTGTTTCAATGCCGGGGCCATTGCCCGGCTCGGTTCGTTAGCCTCGTCTACGACTAACTTTGGTTTTGGTTAAGTCAACCGAAGCAGCACTTTGTTTTGTCAGCTGACATGTTATATTTATATGATTCGTATATGTAATACGAACGGTCGCTACAACAGAGTTTCAAATCTAAGGAATGCAGCATGTTTGGAATCGAAGAAACGGCAGAAGTGTGGCAAACGATGTTTTAAAATTTTTTAAATATTTTTACAAGTTTACGTTTGATTTATTAATATTAATTGTCACGTAATATGTCTACTAATAATCTTCGTTTCTTATCATAGAACAGAAAGAATTGAAACATGAATGGTCTAAGTATAAAACGAATCCTGAAGTTCATACCGTGCACATTGCTGCCATAAGCATTTTCAGAGAATAGTACGCATCAACGAATACATACGAAATTTTAGAAATACAAGAACTTGTACCTAAATTGAGATGGAATTAAATCAATATGTATAACGCACAGAATCATGATCCAATAAAATATTTCCATTTACACTGGTCTAGCTCAGAAAATAGTGTCGAACGAGGTTCCAATAGAACTTGCTCTGATAATAAAAATGCAAGATAACGAGTTCATCGCGGCTGCAACTCTACCGAAACTCCGAAGTTTCGAATGATTATTTGAATTCTGAGGAACGCGGCTGTGGCATGCAAAATTCATGAGGTATACCTCTGTAGATTGGACAGAAAGTTCTTGCATTCGGTTGATGAGTATTTTACTCTACAAAAGAATCTTTAGGTGAATAAATCGCAATAGTATACTGACGATCGATGCGATTGAGAATTTCCGTGTGTAATTACTAAGAAATACGAACGATGCTGTTAGCACGATAATATTTCTGAAACATTAATTCGAAGACATCATATCAGAATCTTGATGAGGCCAATATTTACGTGTAGGGGAATCGCCCCTGCAATCTATACGCTCAAATCGATTCGCAGTATTTGCATCGGTGAACAACAACAATAACAATTATACAAACATTTGGATGAAGAATGGAAACAGAAGAAGATAAAGATTTCGTTTTTTAGGGCTCGGTAGATTTAGTGTTAAATAATTCGTGGTAGAAAAAATTAGATCTTGAAAATACAGAAAGAGAGATGTGTGTGTGTGTGTGTGTGTGTGTGTGTTTAGAAAGTCAAAAGATAGCCATAGGTTATAATGAAGTAAGCTTTATATAGTATAATTAATCCACTGGTTCGAATCAGTAAAGTTGAGTACTGTAATCCTCATTCACTTCAAAGAGTATACAAATGCAAATTCGTAATTCTTTGGCAAACATTTCCTTCCGGAATGCTTTAATTCAGAGATACCTGCGCCAACTCTGCGAAGCGCAGTTACAATCTCGAGTTCCGCCGAATAAATTATCCATAAAGATGCAGTCTCCAAGAGAAAGAAGAAGTTAAGCCGTCGGAAAATGTTCCAAAGACAGCTCTGTGTACTCGATGTCCACAGACACACTGCCGTGGATTGTCTGCACGGGCCTGGCACGGGAGTATGGTAGAAGGCTTGTCTCCGCTCGAAGAATCCGCGGTACCAGAGCCGAATAGCGTCCCGGTGGATCTGTGGCAGTCTTAGAACTTCGACGACGGATAGCAAACGGTTCTTAAATAACTGATGCGGCTCGGGAACGCGTCAGTTGTCTCGCATTCTGCATTTTATGCACCACCTACCACAGACTTAACCCAGACCTACGCCCTGCCGGCGTAGGAAGCGTTGTCGGCAAAATCGACCGACAACTTTCGGCTTCGGACCCGCTACGCCCTCTACTTTTTCTTGTTCTTGCTTCGCCTCAAGCGCCTAACGGTCCTCGTTGCATGCATTATTCAGCACGGATCATGACTGATATCCACGACGTGGCATTTTTATCACGGCTCTGCTTGCGGATCACGACCCTACGATCCCCGATTTCAGAGCGGTCAGCTACACAGAAATTGACGGACCATTTGTGCTCGCTGCGTGCGAGCGTCTTTCCTTTTTTCGTATCTGGCATAAATATTCCGAAATGACTTCCGGCCCCTGGAATGGCGAGGAATTTGTATTCATTAGGCCACACAGTAGACGCTATAGATCGTTGAGAAGACAAATTACTGTGTCTTTGCTACCTCCTTCTTCGGGATTACTTCGCTGACCACTGTTTTTGGGTTCATTACCTGTCAGCCAATAAACAGTCTACCGAAGACAGTTGACATGTATGGTGCCTGGAGTGCCTCGTCCTACAGCCTTGTAATGCAGTAATGCTCTGAGAAATCGATGCATTGCAGTTCGAGACAATTAAATTCTCTTTCTATCTACAAATAGCTCAAGAATCATCAATAGCTGAAGACTTTCCCATTTATCTTTCAGTTCTTATTTAGATTGTTATATCTGACACAATTATGTTCTTATATAAGAGGATATATACGTTTTTATATAATTACGTTCTTATAGAGTACAAGTTTCATACAGCGTGTCTCATTTGGAGTATACTATACTAATTGTCTTAAGATAGTCACCAGATTGTTTCGGGGATATCAAGGCGACCTACGTTTTCCTAAGTGGAGGTGTACATTTTCATGTAGCCTGGATTGTAACTCGTTTCAAGACGTTTTCGTCATCCTAGCTATGTGACGTTTCAAGGTCATTCATCGCTGCCCAAATACCACCTGCGTTAAAAAAGTGTAAAAATTGACCCCAATATCGTGTATTCAACAGTGCCTTACAAAGTACCTTTTCGAAAAGCCAGCGACTATCAAGGGTAAGGTCGTGATGATCCTTTATATCGAGGTCGACTATGAAACCACACAGCCTGGGATTAACCAAGAGGTACGCTAAACCTTCAGATTTGGTTAACGACGCATAGCGCACTTCTGACACGACGAGGTAACCTACAGTTTCTACAGTTACCGGCACAGCAAGCGTGACTCGCCAAGGGACACGTAGCCTTTAACATTGCATCGTGCGTTATATCCCGTGGGATTGGTCACAGCAGCCCTCTGTGCATTGCATCTTAGCGGACCTTGTACGCGATCCACCTGTGGCGTTAATAGTCCAAAATGACAGCCCAGCGTTAGCGGAACAGTCGGTGGTATTCCAGCACCCCTTATCCGCTCAAGATTAGGCGTTGGTTATATCCGAACCGACTGCCAACATCACCCCACCCCGAAATATCGTCGAATCCAAAATATATGGGTCACGCCTCGTGGCATTCACAGTATACCGTTCTATCCGGAACCGAGACTGGCTGTCGCCCAATTCAGGACACCCGCTCGACAGGTGGCCAATGCTTACCTGAACGAGGGAACGAACCGCTGAGGGCGGAGGGCGACGAAGATGATCCATCTTCAGAAGGAAGACAAGCTCGCAGAATCCGTTAGTTGGTTTAGGGAGCCGAGATATGGTTCGTCATTTTGCTTTCTTTTCAAAGATGAACCATTTCTATTAGCCTCCGTTCTCTGAGGTAGGACGAAAGCAAGACTCTAAAATATCGAAAAATATAACCTTCGAATATGTAGTCGTATTTTCCTCTTATAGTTTGTTTTCATTATCAGCAGGAAATGATACATATATCATCCATCCAATTAAAATTGGATGGAATATCCCGTTTAGTCTTTTGGTATTATCGCGAAATTAATAACTATCTTGAAGGATGATTTTGAAGATCGCTACATCACAGATCGACATCATTGCTTCCCGGACATAAGTCACGTCCCCGCACCCTCCACCCTAACCAGCCATAATCAGCACGAGGCGTGAGAACCGCAGCTATCAGCATTTCCTTATTAGGTCATCTCAAGCGTCCACCTTGTTTGCGAATGGGTGTTATATTCATGGGACATATCTGTAGGTGTTGTGACGGTCACTTCCGTGATAATATGGAGACGATCAGGCATGGTGTCCATCCTACTCGCCACCAGTCAGATGCGGTGGTGCACAGCTAAGGAGCTCGCCCCGTCAAGCCAATTATCGATCTCACATTCCACGGCGCCCACGTGTAACCGAGCTTTGGTTCATTAGCCGGAGCACGTGTCCTGTATCTCGTATCCCACTCCTCCTGTCACGGACATCGGCCCAGGGGTTCATGAGTTTCCTGCTCTTTGAGTAACTACATAAATGCAGTCCCACTTGTGGACTTCCAAGTATTCATATAGCCAAAATCTTGTGAGCCAATTGCTAGCGATTTTCGGCTAAAATTGTGCGGACATTGAAAAAACAATATCGTTACATTATTTTTAACTTGATATAATCAGTGAGAAAGAATTAAATGTTTATTTAACTGTGACATCTTACAATTGAATTGGGAACTTGTTACGTTGTATGATGGTCCGCAATCTAATAATTATAGTTTGCTGAAAGGATGTGTATACGCGACAGGATAGACATATCATGGAGCCTTCGTGATTTATTGTATAAATCTTTGTACAACACTGAAATTTACAGGGAAATACCTCTTCCTTTAATACTGCTGCTAAAATTGTATCTTTTAAACATCGTATGCGTTTAACATAAACATGATAATGAGAGTAACGATTAGGGTAGCGTTGGTTCGTGAACAATCAGTTGTCTAAACCACATATAGACTAAACATTGGCCAAGAGCAAACATCACTACTGTTGATGGGAGTCAAACATAATCTCCATTGAGCATTGTCAAAGCACTGGATCAAGTCTGACTCGTATTTTTTGTTTTAATATTAGGTTATATATAAAACGAACAGTTTTAGAGTGCCAATGTTTTGGAATGTTTTGTTTAAGGGTTAGTTGATACGTAAGTAACTTCTGTCGTCTTTACAGATATTTTTATTTTAATATTCGGACATACTTTAAAGCGCAATAACTTTTTTTAAACTAGAATAAACAATTAAATAAAAACGAGGGTTTTTATTCTCTTTTGTCATTCTAAGCAATAGTAAAATTTAAAAAAAGCATTGTAGTTATGGCCCAGTAGACTGGTCGCTTTATGATCTAAAAAAATTCAAGTCGTTTAGACCAGTTCTAGAAAAGTTATTGCATTTTGAAAAGTATCCAAATATTAACGGCAGTTTTTATTTATCACGTAACATACTTAATTTTATCTTAATTCATATTTATAAATCATACAAATATAAATCATATTTGAATGTGTATTTCCGTGTTATATTAAACAATCTGGGACATTTTAATACTCCGAGAAGTGTTGCAAGAGTTATGCATAGTGACGTTTCAATGAAGAAACCAGTTATTAAATCATTGAAATTTACACCGGTAACCTCAAAATTTCCCACAGGACTGAAACAAAGTTTAATCTCTATGAGCCAACATTTATCACGGTGTAAGTCATTTATCAGGAGTCTGGCAGACTTTATTTCACATAAAGTCCATCCTCCCGAATCACGCTGCGTATAACTGATTCTAATAGAATTTATTTCAAAAGAGAATAATAGTTCGCAGATTTGTGGAAGTAGCATTTCATGAACACAATTTCTAGGTTGATATTACAAAATTATTGTACTATATTATATTATGTATATAGTATATCTGATATAATATATAACGATATAAACCCTTGTATATTTTCCACGAAACTCCTTTTTCATGGCTTGCTTGAAATCACTATGGTCAATTAATTAATTAAATTCAAATACAGTAAATTATCTCAAATTGTTCCTCAGCTTGGAGACAAAATTGGACAATTTGGAAAAAAGGGATATGATTATTCGAGTTTCGCGGCTCGTTTTTATAGTCGAGAGGCTTGAATAATCGTATTTTCTCTTCCTAAATTGTATATTTTTGTTTCCAAGTTGGAGGACAGTTTAAGAGAACTTACTGTATACGAACTTTTAGAAACTCCAAAAAAAGATTTGATATCTTTTTACGTCAGTAAGCTTCGTTCGAAGTTTTCGTTATCGACTTATTCTTTTTTTATATTGATTATTTAATGTCGCATCAACCACAATAAAATTGTTAGTATTAAAATTTCTGCACAGATATATCGCAAACATTTGTACAACACAGGAATGAAACACATGGGATGTTACTGGAACGCTAGTTGGTTCCTGTTCGCCGAGACAATAAGGAAACTCGGTTTATGTTATCACAGGTTCCACAGAAGCTGGCAGTCCCCATCGGAAGCGAGAATCAACGTGAAACCGAACGTTGCAGAAACCTGATCCGACATCTCTATTTTCCGGAAACTCGTAGTGACAGCGACGCCAGTTGATCGCCAAATAAACTTTTGTAGAATACTTCGCGAAAAAAGAGAATTTTCAAAATGGAATTTCCGTCGAATTATGACGTCGAGAAATTTCAGCTCGCGAGCAATAACCGGATGTATCGCGGATACAAAGAAAAATCTCGTTAGACTGTCCTCGAAGCAAACTTTTTTGGGGAAAGAATATTATACTGTCATTGTTGGGTAAAATAATACAGAATATACTGAAAATCGGGATACTAACCGAGTGGAATTGATTCATGATGCAAATATATATGTATATTGACCGGGACGTTCAAAATGACCACTTTCACAATTTTATTTTGAAATTGCTGAAATTATAAAGGCTCTTTCATAGGAAATGATCGAATAAATTTCTTAATCCAACTGTATATTGTAATACAATTTGTGGAAATTTAAAAAATTTCCATTCTATTTAATTATTATTATTAATTCTATTTAATTTCCATTCGACTTGTTTTTTTTGCGAGGAAAGAATGTTTTCTCGATTGGTATTATAATTTCGGTACACCCTATATAATCCGTCGTTGCAAGAACTATCCATCTCTCGGACAGAGTTGAATAATTCGTCATTCGGGAGGCTTCACTCGTTACGGAAATACTGGATAAACTCGCAGTTCGCCATCTCGTCACCCCCTTATTCTCCAAGAAAGTATCCTTTTCCCGTCTATCTTCCCATTTCCTGTCATATCTGTTTTTTTTTATTTGGTATCCTAGCAGGGCTCCGGACATCCAAGCTCTCTTATTTCATTGCGCCCTACGCGAACCATTACTTTCTCCACCCTTTGCGAGCAACTCTTTTATTCCTTTGTGCTCATCGTCCCTGGATTTCCCGGGATTGATGGAAAGAGCTATTGAATTAGAGATTCTGCAAAAAACTTTATAATGCCGTCAAACGAGGAAAGGAGTCTTTTGTATTGTTCGTTCTATTTAGTTGTAAAGAATGTTTTTTTATGACACAAATGACTGAATTTGTGATTGATTTGTGATGAAGATTTCAAATAAAATCTGTCTGGTATCAAAATTATATCATTTCTTTTTGTTCTTTTAAGAAATTATTAGAACGATTCTAATCATTGTAACCAAGACCATACGATTTTTTACAACTATCGGATATTAATTGACCACACATCCCTCACGAAACTATACAATTATAGGAATCGTGATAGAACTTCTAAGCTACATCTATTTACAAATAAGTTATTATTATCTGTTACACCAATGATGGAATTAATTCTAATGATATATTAATTAATAATATACGTATCTATGTATCATGTGCATTACTAGCATGGTAGCACTTAACTGGTATTACCGAAATCCGTTTAATCTGATAACCACCATCTCATGTAATATAAACGTTTGGGGACATCGTGGAATGATTGCAAGATAGTTACTGTAATTTAACTTAACAATAAATTTAGTCAGTAAACAATACACATGTTAGATGATTACATTACTTTGATTCACTTTAACTTTCCAGTATCAATTTCCAGAATTACTTCGAAGTTGTGGATCTTTTTGACATCATGATATGGCAGCCATATTTGCAACCATGACATTTAGCATTTTAGGTCCTCGACAGTAGCTATGAAACAACCTTGAAGATTATTGCAACTACTCGTTACCACTCGAAGCACGATTCTCTTTAACCTTTCTTTTGCTTGCCTTGGAGCCCTAAATCTTCAAACAATATCAACTGCACCGATGGGAAGCAGGTGTTCGAAGGCAACATCGATGGCAGCGTCTCGATTAAGAGAAACGCGATCGACGAAGATATTCAATCTGGGCGCGGAACGGCAGCGCAAAAAGGGCGCGCCAGAATGGCTTATTCGAATGCTGAAGGTAATCGTAATCCGAGTAACTGTCACATGCAGCTCCTGAGCCGTTTGGATGGATTCGAATCCAGCTAGGTAGACGATTCGAGCAGAGCCTGGAGTCCTTGTAAATTTGCGGCTTCGAGAATTCCGTGGCAAGCTTTATCGTTAAATCGAAATGCCGGCTGACTAGAATGCGAGCGCGTCGGCGAGTGAACAGGCTCGGATAGGTCACGTACCTCGCTGGGAAACCTTTCGATTATGCGCCGGCTCGTACCGACTGCGAAACTGATTTCGCCCCGTCCGCTTTCGCTTGGTCCTCCATAAATCAAGTTTTTCACCGGGACTGCAATAAGTCCGAACCGGCTTCGAACCGACAAGCGCAGTGGAATAGCCAGCTCGAAAAGTTTGCCAACAATCGGTTTCAAAATTTCGTTTGAAATGTACAATTTTTGTTTTTAGTCATGCGAAAAACGTTACTCTGTGACAAAGCTAAAGAGCTTTCGTTGTCTGAATCATTTCCAAAAACTCGTTTTATTTGTTAGTGATTTGAATGGTTTTCCCTTCATAGAAGCTTTTGGTTATAAATTACTGTTTCAGTGCGGATATTTCTGCGATTATTGTAGTTTGAAAATGACTAATGCAGTAGAACCTACTATGATAATAGAGAGCAGTTGGGTAAAACGGTTAGATAATAGTGACAGTTTTGGATTGATATGAATTATTGATTGATATGAATCGCATATGAATCGCCTCAGATTGAGCTGTTTAGTGTCGCCAAAAGTGTCTAAACGTTTATAATAAAAGATAAGTTTAAATACTAGGTATATGAGGAGAACAAATTTTTTTTCGAAACGTGTTGTGCTTTGCACATTTTTCGATCATCATTTTGTGCTATTAACGATCTTGGTGAAAATATATATTTTCTTGCATTCACTTACAAATGACAATAATAAATGCCTGTAGAACACTTTGCAGTCACTTTAATCGTGTTTCCATAGAATATTTAGCAGAATTAAGGATCCAATCCAAATACATAATATTAGGACAAGATTATAACTGCATGCGGCTGCAGAGTCACTAATTCATCCTACTATTGAAACGATGCAGTACGTCGTTTTCATTAACGCTTCGCTTAGAAGTCATTGATTCAGACCATTCGTATGGCTCCTTATCGTTAGAGGGGCGCGCATTTCACTTGCTAATTGGATTAATCGTCTCGTCGGGAATTCTGACAGTGGAAATCATCAACGATTTATTATCACCACCGTTTTTAATTTTGCCTGTATAATACTTTAATCATTGGAGTTTATATTAATATTTTGTGTAAGTCAACGTCGACGGAAATTCATAAACAGGGAGCCAGTTTTCTGGATCACAATATTTTACAAACATCCGCATGGCGTAACTCGTGTCATAAAAATACACAAAAAATGCTCGTTTTGTTGACATCCGACACCGGCCGTCGCTTATTTATATTAAAGCAGTAAAAAAGTCGGCATTTCTGAAGAAATGTGTCTCCCTTCCGCTCAGAATTTTTTTTTAGAAAGAACTTCACTTAGAGAATTCAACTTTTTTGTTAAGTAACTATAGCTAGTTTCGTTTTCTTTATAACATGATTTGGTGCACATGACGCAACTTATAATAAAACTGCAGAACTTCGAATATTATTATTATTATTATTAATTATTATTATTATATTCGAATTACATTTTCCCCCCTTTGCTAATGCATTAGATGATTAAAGATTACGATGAAACTTATCGAAGTAACTGTGTATTTTGGAAATGTTCAAACTTCATTTTAAGCTTATAGAAGGTCCTGTATTAGACGCCCTTTTTTATAATCATCCATTTTGCATCTCTTCATATTTTCTCCATTTTATACATACATGTAAAGAACATTTCCATGTAATCAATTTCCACGTATTGATCATATAGGAAATTTTGTATAATACACGTTTAATACGAGTAACCCAAGTGACATAAACTACTTCAATAGCGAATGAATCGGAAGCTGTCAGCATCTCGTTTCTGCACATCCGAAGTTCCTCTCCTTCCGCATCTAAATGAAAGGCACGGTATTGAATTATTGACTTGTACAACTCGGCACGGCCTTTCCGGATAAGCAAACAAGACTTACGTCGAATATATATTGGACAAGTTGTAATTGCTTCTGTTAACCGAGAACCGTGGAGGCGTACGAAGTTTTGAATTCGAGGCGGATTAAGTTATAATTAAGATCTATCTCATCCACGCTCTGCAAAGTATCAGATATACGCATTCCTGTTCATTGGGGCATAAAAATAACGAGTTGCATTTAAATCATCGACAGGGCTTCGATCAACAAGAATTTCGAAGATACCTGTTTATGCTGGCGCTAAAAGCAGCAGCCATGAATGTTGAACCAAGAATTTGAAAGCGTATTAATGGGGGAAGTTATAATTAGACTGGAACTATGCATTAACACGTTTATTGGTTTTCACGTTAAAACACTGATCTGGAAGTATGTTGAACACTGGATGGTTCTTGTTTATTAGCATTTATGCAAAATTGTAGATTTGTAGCTAGAAATGATTAAATCCATACTTTTATCTTTTTATAGTATTACTTAAATATGTATATTACAAACAAACTTTGAAGTAAATATCTTCATTTTTATGGAACTTATTACAGTTCCCGTTTAGATGTTATGTCTATAATTTTGTTTTTTATTGTGTTCTGGCTAATGTTTATACATGCAATTCTAATATTTCTTTTACGACTCAAGGTCAAGTGGAGATTATGATATTATAGATCGTTCTCAAACCTAATCATGTTTCCATCTATTCTTTCTTCTTTTGACAATAATTCAGCAAGATATTCCAGGTGGTCAACGAAGGATAAATTTCTAGATGCTTTTTTTTCAATTCTTCCGATCTTCTTCAGTTTGCAATAAAAAGTAGAAAATTTCCGCTGTTCAACGAAATCACTTTTGTCTAGCTGTATTGGCAATTTGTAACACTGTCTCGTGGTTGGCAAGACCTTGGTCGGTGTGGTCAATCTAATTCAAGATGTAGGGAAGTTCAAAAGCAATACACACCCCAGTGCAGTATGTGCCGCTTCGAACTCTAGCCAAAAGAACAAGAGTAGTTCCGCAGTCGTTTGTCTCTGTCGCGTGCTTTGTCAGCTGCCTAACCAAGACGTTAAATTAATGATAGCGAGGCGGTGTTGTAGAATCGCTGACAAATCTCCCCAGGGACCCGCCACATGGCATTGAGCGGCGCCAGTAACGTCGAAGTGCCGCGTCTGACTACTGGTACGCACTTTCCACTGCCAGAATTTCTCAACGATTGTACAGGGTGTCCTAAAATTAAGAAGCTGTATTTGGGGCTGTAAGGAAAATTGCAAGATGTCACGATTTCTCAAACAATTTAAGTTTATTCATTAATATAGATCTTACATACTTATCAGAAAAATTCATGAAAACAAATTCGAAGGTCTCCAAAAAATAATGTAATTTAAAGTACTACTGATACAAAAAGTTATCAGAACTAAATCAGGAACAATATCCCGAAAGTGAAAAGCGTTTCCTTTATGCAAAATAAATATGTTTTGCAATTGTTGCAAGAAACGGAAGTCACTGGAGTATTTTTGTAATTCTTTAATGACTTGAATAAGATGAAAATGGTGTATTGGTATCTTTCAATTCATTCAATTTTATAACTGTTTTAAATTGCAATAAATACACGATATCCATAGTCTAATTATGATCCACTGAAATATTATTTGTCTCACCAACCAAACAGCCGAGATAAATGTCCTTCGTTGATAACAAATATTAATTATTTTTCGTTTCTACAATCAATAGCTGGTAGGTAAAGGTTTAGCATGTTACATTTTCGTCAATAATGTGGGTATCACATATTTCGGGAGGAACGTATGCAGATGACGATATAAGTGCGAGTCAACGACTCATGAATTATTCCAAGTAGACGTTTGCTTCATAAACCGCGGCGCCGAGTCACGAGACGTGATCTCGATCTGGTCGAATGCATTCGAATCCTGCGATCATCGAGATTCCACGGGAAACGTTTGACTATCCCCCGTTCATAAAATTTATCTACTCGCATCACTCTTGCGGCCGATAAGGCAAGATTGCGGAAGCAAGGACTCTTGGATCGGACTTCGCTCGGGAGACCTGAATATCGAGTGTCTAGGGATAAGGATACGACCTCGAATTTCTCGTTTTCACAGCGGTTCACGATTTTTCGTTTGCCGCCGGGATGAGCTTGGTCTGATCATTGTCGCACTGATTCTATTTAAGATTACTTCTATCACTCGGGAAGAGAGTCGACATTAAATTAAAATTGGTGGTATTCAAATTTTGTCTACCATCAAGATTATCAATTTTGTTTGCGGAACTCCTACCGTTTTCTGAAAAAGACTTAAATGTGTAAGACTTAAATGATCTTTAAACCTGAAACTACTGATTGAGTTGTTCTGAAAGTAATTTTGTTTTTTTTTCATGAAGAGAGGCATTAGTTGTATTTTTAACCAGTCAACTTCATTCTAAACCGTTTTGTAATCATATATTTGGTTGAAATGTACTACTACATCCACCAGTCCTAGACTTTATTAAATTTTGTATATGTAAATTATTTTTTTTAAATCACTTGAATCAGTTTTTTATAAGCAAAGATCAAAAGTTTTATGAACGTAGAATCATGCTAGTACAAGAAAGATGGCAAAAGGTATTGGACAAAAATGGTCAATATATACGGGGTATTCCAGGTTTATCCGGCCGAACGGTGTCAGCATATTCTACGAACCAAAATAAGAAAAAAATGTCATATCAACATAGGCTCAAAAATATTTATATTGTATAAGAAAATTGTATTCTTCTCGTAACTAAAAAAGTTATTACTCCAAACAGCACAGTTAAAAAGTTATTGTGTGTAATTTATGCACGCACATATTTTTTTCACTCAACGATTTTACCACATTTAAACAAGATTATTATAATAATTACGAAAAAAAATGAAACAAAGCGTTTTGTTCATTTTGCAGAGAGTACAATTAATTGTACCAATTTTTAGTTGAGAGTAATTAGGAAAGTTCACTAGTTATCAACAATTCACTAGACAGTTCACTAAATTATCGACAATTCTAACGTTGTTACATATTTTCTTCTAACCTGTCCGATCGGTTTACGAACCGTGTTCTACGATTTCCACTATACTTCGACAAATTCCCGTACCAATTAACAGTAATAATACTTACAGTCCAAATTTCCCTAAGCACACATTAAAACGAGCCGGCAAGCTCTCCTCCGCGTCTAATTTCTGTCCAAGCGTATATTCCGTTAATCTCCCATACTTACTCGTTCGAGCTGCACTTGCATTTTTCAAGGGTCGGTGAATTCACCTACCTAATTGAATTCTCTTGTGTACAGTTTTGACGGATCTCCGAACAGGAGGATAACGGAGATGAGGAGTATCGAGTTTGAGGAGTTTGAGAGAGTAACATGATGTTTTTAGAGTTGTCGGGAACCCGATCGTGTACATTTCTCATTCGGTTTAAAGCTGTTCTCGAGAACCGTGATCCACGATAAGGATCTCAAAATTCTCGATGTATTAACCAATTTTCTGATTGCACCTTTCGATCGACGGCAAACGGCGGCACCGCGCTTCTAAAACGTTGACGTCCATTCGGAAACTTTATAATACCGCTTATATTCCTGTTTTTATATTTCGCTTGACAGTAGATAACTTTCTAAAGAATGTTGAACAACCCTGATTGCTGAGCGGCCGTTCCGTTGGTAACTCCATAAAATCCAATACTTTCCACGTAGGATCATCAATTTAGAGGGTTTCGATTGGTTATCGTAAAGGGACGAACCACTGCGCCGGAAGTCACGAAGATTGTGTGCGCTGCGAAACACGCGGTATTGAAAACTCGATCGCAACATCCAATCGTTGAAATATCTGCCCCCTTTTTTTTATATCGTTGGTGTTAACAAGTGTCCCCAGTTGTTCACTTCCCCTTAAATCCTCGACGGTCAGTAACTCGAAGAACTCGATTCAAAAGGGTACTTGCGTCATCAGTAGCACAGTTTCAACAGGGACACGTCGATTTTATGCGAAACTGGATTGCTTCCTCGATACTTGCAAACCTCTGTACAGAGTGGTTCGTTTCACGCACCTTTTTATAGAACCACAGTTTTATGAAATCCAGACAAAAAAAGTGTATAACAGTATTCTCGAGTACAAAAACAATTGTTATTGTTGCATTGATGTTAAATATCCGTTTCTTTCCAATCTGATTATGTATTCTCTTCAACGCTATCAGTTTTATCATTGTTATAAGTTCGTGTGAAAATAAGGAGCAGCAGACTTAACGACAGTGTAACGCATGAAAATGTTCAAATAACAGTTTATTTAACAAAAGTAAATACAAGAAATGTAATTGTCGTTGCACCCACTTATAAAAGTTTGATTAGTACTTTATATTTTTATTATTGTCGTAAGTGAAGATAAACGTGAATTTAAGAATATAACCGTTCGATGTTTCGTATTAAAGTAGCATAGTCTTCTATTTTAAAAAATCAGAATTCAGAACTAGCAATAATTGAATGAATCTTTTATTGTTCTTATGACTACCAATTATAGTGTTTAACTAAATCCTTACGGACTTGTCCACTTGATTATATTGTATATGGTTCACCTTAAAATGAGCTGTTCACAGTAATGTTCAGCTAATGAAATGTTTGAATGACTGAAAATTTAGATAATCGATACTCCGCAACACTCTTTTGCTACAATCTTATACATTCCATTACTACCAAAATAGCATCAACATTAAGTTTTTACAACTCTTACTAGCAAAAAGTTTAACATAGATCAAAATAAATGATAGTCGCGAGAAAATAAGACGGGACTTCAAGGGAAATGTAATCAAACTTCTTGTCCGACATCCTTTATTTTTTGATGAGTTGGCGAGGTAACCTGAGATCGTGCATTCTCATGCAGGACAAGTACCTTTCCTGTTCGCAAGTGTTGTAACAGGATTTCGCGAAAACTGACTAAAAGAAGTTCTTCTCGCAGGCATGCATGTATGTCGGGTTGGAATACTTCAACGATACTTGAACGTGTCTTGCGTCGTTTTAAATACCTGTCTGTCACGTGTTTAAATAATAGATAAAAAGGTATGCACACACGTACATTTCCGCATGATATATTTTTCTTATTCCCATTGCCTTCTTTTGATTATTTGAACCAACCTTTATTACAAAAACTACAAACACGCTTTTGCCGCACCTAATGATGTACACTATTTTCTATTTAACTCACAAATTCGAAAAATTGAGAATCTTTAAATTCACTCAAAACTTTTCTAACTTACATGAACAATTGATAAATCCTGCATCAGACGATAGTTTCCACTAAATGAAACAATCTCTATCTGGAAACTGCTTTGTACAACTCGTGTGTTTGCCAAAAATCGAGAAATATGCAAGTTATCAAGAAAACGATTCTTGTAAGCATAAGCTCCCTCGCGAAACGAGATATCGTATAACATTTTCAAACACAAATGTCACTTTGAATTTTGATTTGTAGAAGAGCACCCTGTATACCGCTTTATATAGGTGGACGTCGACTTAACTAATCGTGACAACGCGGGGCTTCACCGGCTTCGCTCGCGTCTGACCCTACACGGTTCGTTCCGCGCTGGAAGATGCACGCCATTCCATGTGACCGCGACGTACTTATTAACACTCGCCGACAGGCTTGTATCTGTTCGCGGGAGAATCGCAGCCAAGCCGGTGTTCTTAGTGCGACGGACTGTGCGCGGGACTGCAATTTCCTGCTTGGGACAAGCAAACGTGCGCGAGTCGCTCGAATTTTCTCGCACTCGCCGATGGGTCTGCTTGAGAATCGGGGCCGTGCTCCTTCGACCATGCTACGTGGAAATTAGAAATTTCTCTTCTAAACGAGGGAGCACGAACGAGTTCCGTTTTCCCTGCTTTGGCAGTGGAAAATGTCTATGTTGCCAGACCCATTCGAATTAGAGCGCGAGTCGTTGCAATCGGGATAAAGATACTCGTTGTTCCTTCCTACGCGAGCTGAAAGTGAGGAAATATTTTTCAGCGAGATCTCGTTACCTCGTTACGAGCAATACGATAAACATTTGCTACCAATTAGTTTTGTGAACACAACTTTTTACCAAACTTTTCATTCTTTATCTTCTATCTGAATTATCCCTTAGAACATGTTCATTTAAGCGTAGGTTAAATAAACTGCTAAAACAAATCCGGACAGTTCTCGTTTCAATCGAGGTTCGTTGATGTCTTCGGAACGAGAATTATTCTGATTTGTTTTTGCAGCTTATTTAACTTCGTTTGAAGAGATAATACAAATAAAGGATAAAGGATAAATTTGTAGTCCAAATTATCTGCAAACAAAAGAATTCTATAATTGAAAATTCATGTTACCAGTCAAGATTGTTCTTAAGATGTTGCTTTTTATCACTCCTCCGATCAAATGCACGCATTGTATATTTCAATCATCCGTCCCACCGTAAAACGCATTAAGAAAAGGAATAGATTCGCAGTGCTGAATTCAATTCGTATCTGGGATTTACGACCCCGATAAATTCGTCTTGCACGATTCTCATCGCGAGCTACGCGCAAAACAGGTTCGCAAGCGTATCCTTGAACTTTATTGCAGCAGTAAATCAGATAGTTTTTGATCGGTTTTAGCAGGCCACTGCGATTAGTTTGGATATTGAAACTGCAATTTGATAGCAAAGGCACAGAGTAAAAGGCATTTCATTGTTTTATTGATTGCATTTCTCTCGTATCTTGAAATTGACAAAGAATTGGAATAATATTGCGGAAATCCAAATTCGATGAACGAATTCATTGACAATTTTAAAGCGCGCGACGGGGCAAATGAACACGTCTGCCTGAATGCTTCATAATTTCATCGCGCGAACAATATTTCTGCGGCCGATAGTCGATGTTCTCGCTGAACAAAACTGTACAGTTAGAACGGGCGAGTTGTGCGACGCGAACGCTTGAATTACTGACATAATCGAATGACAAATTGGTGTGCGTTCGTGCCTTCAAATTTTCTACCAAGCATACGTTTCACTAGATAATTCTGTTATTTCCGGCCGCACGGTACATATTCTGGCCCACCTTTTCCCAAATCCATGCTTCGAGTGAAATTAGTTTTCCCGTAAATGTATAAATTATTTTCATCCTTGCAAAATTCGAATAATTGCTGTCGCTGCATTTAGCTTTCACCAACGAATATTGTTGCTTGTACCGTTCGTTCTCGCCCTCTAGGCATGATGACGAACGTTAATTAAAGTATTCAATTTTTCCTTTCATATGAACCCAACCGCAGGCAGTAAATAAAATAAATTACAATATGAAACATGGGTTTTAGAACTTAAGCATAGTTTAACTTCCACTAGTTTAACTCATTTTGAAACATATGAATTAAAGATCTGTATAATTCGCTACCCAAGCATATGATGGAAGTTACAAATTGTAGTTCCATTTTGTTCATATTCATATGTTCCTAGTTCTACATACGCGAAATATGCGTATATGTTTTGCACATTTATGTTTAAAAACATATGCAATATATTATTGCATGCGTTATTTGTTGTGTATATACAAATACATATGCTCATCTCAATCATCTATCTTGTTAAAATCAGTTAGTCTATTATTTGTCGTAAATTTGCAACAAGGTAAAAATACCGAAACTTTGAAAATGTAGAATTTCATTAATAAAATGCTGACCTGAAAACGATCCGAATTTTCTCATTTGTGAAAATAATGAAGAAAGTATTTATTGTCAAATACACAATAAAAGTGTAAAGTGCTATCGAAAATCACGATTAGTCCGATACATGTTCCACAGCACAGATTGGAGTGGTCATGTTTAGCATACAAATTAATTTTTACTGACAAACGCTACCAACTAACGGCATCAAATTTATAAAAACTGCTTGTAATATATTGTAATTCGAAGTATAATATGTCAGAATAACATAACATGTTTTCGTGAATATTTTGCACGTTTTGCATATTTGTCATGCATAAACATCCGCAGTCTAGTGATCAGTTTATTTCTGCCCTCGTACGTGTTTATGTATCTTCTAACAAGCCTCATTAACGTAAAATTCGCATTAACACAGCAGTATTATCATTCTGTCTACGCTATCGGTAACTGGTATCTCCGACTACAGACTCCAGAACGTCCGACGGAGAAAAAGTAAAACAACAATTTGCGCGTTAATAGGTTGATATTCGTGATTAAACAATTCGGCACAAGTGTTTCAAATATTTAGCCGGAAAGTATCCAGGCCAAGTATAGATTAAATCGTATTCTGCATCGCGATGCAGCAAGCGATGCGTTGAGATCCGACCATTCGCAGTGCCATCCTCGCTTAAAATTAGCAATTTCGAGCCATGCAATCCTCCAAGATAAATATCAGTTGGCAATACGAGCCGTGAGAATCTCTGAGCCGATTACACTCGGTCCCCGGTGCAAAAATTCAAGCTGTGTAATCTCGCGAAAGCAGCGAGGGCGACGCATCGATTTTATCCGCGTCCTAACGCTAGTCGTCGCGATGCAAACTGATCCAGAATTGACCATTTTTAGCACAAAAAAACAGCTAATTCTTCGACCCAGGCCACTTTGCAACGCAGGTAGACGCAATGGTGTGTCCGAATGAAGCTGCGATAAAAGATTTCAATCGCAAACAGATTAGAAACGCTTCGCAGCCAATGGACTGGCCCTAACCCCCATCTTGTGCTACATTCTGCGACGTTCTTGGCAACGACCGCTGCCAAATGTCCTTCGGACTTAACCACACATCACCCGACTTCTTTCCTTCCACGCAACATACGCTTTTAATGAACGAGGCATGAAAATTATAACCGTACATGAAAAGCGCTAAAGTTGTACGCGTTTCGGAGATTCTATGTTTCCGCAGTTGAACAATTCCATCTACTATAACATACACGTAAATTTGATTGGCATTGGGATACAGAATAAGCACACTTACTAATATCTTATTGAGCTCGGTTGGCGCGAGACAGCCCAGCCAAAGAGCGCACAAAGCTCAGTTCTGCTCATTGGCTCGACCGTCCCGCGCTAGCTGTTCTCATCTCTCATTGGTCACTGTTTTTCGTTAATAACTCGTAAACAAAGCCGTGGATTCACTAAGGAAAAAGTTACTTCGAATGACTTCAGGAACGAAGTGGAGACATTTTCAAATTGCGAGACATTTTTGGGACACCCTATATACTGATGGCAGTATAATAGAAAATTCTCAGTCAGTAGGTACTACATCATACACATCAATCTTACACAGCAAAGGGTTGCGCTATTAGTCAAACACTGGATATTACCAACTTATATAATGCTTTGGCGGCGGCTTTGATGACGGAGTTGAGGAAAAGGGAGAGGGATGACGTTTCGTTCGGGATCCGCTAAAGGATTCATCAGTAAAGCTATCCTAGCGGGTCCTTGCCTTAGACGTTGGGATGTCAGTAGAACGGACGAAGTTTCTATATATACAAATTAAGGCGGATCGGTTACTTGCGGGAAGAGAAGTCACCTGTTGGTGGGACTGGGACTGATTGGTGGGAGTGATTCTCACAACGTAATTAACTCAATACAGAAGCTAACTTTCGGTTATAGCATCAATAGCCAAGTTTCTATCAAATAATAAATACCAAAATTTCATTAAAATTTAAATATATAGAGGAGTGGTGGGACGACCAAGAAGTATAGATTTACTTGCCAAAGAAGCGATCAAAGAAAACCCCACACTAGATATCAAACCAACTTTTACATTCGGCTGTGACCCCTCAAGAGATTTAACAGGACAAAAAATTATGTATGATCTGTATTAATACAATATTACTGCAAATTCTATTCTAATATCATATTATATTTTATTTGTGCGTTCATTACTGCTTCTAAAATTAGTATGTACAAATTGTCGCTAATGTGAGCAAATTTTTCCAATAGAAAGGGTTAATATCTTCAAATTCTTTTAATGTTTCCACTCCCTCAAATTTCATTCATGTAATAAAATATTGCAATTAAAATCTTTTACTACGGAAAATATCTAGTATTCCCTAAGAATTGGTAAATGTAGTTAAAGTTTGAAATCGACAGATTTGTTGGATGTTTCAAGAAATCTGAAAAGCTCCAACATTTCTGGATCGTCGACAAAGGCTGAATCCTCAACGGGATGCCTAATTAGAAATGAATGCATTATTCGTTATCAAGAACTTTCGGAATTCCTAGGAAGAAATAACTCGGTGAGTGATGGAATTATTAAGTCATACATATTTACGAGACACTCAGTCACACGGAAATCCACTTCGGGCCAATTCAGGAATTCACTTTGGATTTAGTAAAATTTCAGCAGGCAGCCATTGCTTCACATACGTTTCAATCCAAGTTTCCGTTAGGCGGCGATGCAGTTTCGGGTTCTCGTGAACTAGTGACAGGTCGACCGGAGAGAGTAAGTTAAGATGTCGCATTTCGTGAGCATCGCGACAGTAAGGCAGTCGAGGAAAGGGAATGCTCTTCCCGTTCCGTGCGTTACAGTGCTCGTTCGTGTCTTCGCGGTGGCTTTAGGGGAGGAGAATTACGAGCTGCTGAGAGATCCGAGGCTCAGTATAATCGTGGAAACGTTGGCTCGCGCCTCGTGACACCTTTTTTTTCCTAGCTTCGGCTCGCCCCCCCCCCCCCCGCATAGCTTCTGTCGTCCGCGTTCTCATTCGCGGAATTACGTTTGTAAGATATGGCGAGCAGCCGCTTGAGAGTTGAAGTTTCTGGTTAGCTGGGACCTTGGTAACGTTGACTACGTGACCGGCGTGTCTGACCAGAACAGAAGTCCTGCTTCCCTCGAGGATTGCAACCTCGTCTATCAAGCCTTTAGACCTTTATGAGCCTTCATCACCCTTCAACGACATGCTTCATAAGACCTCTGGTCTTCTCATTGAAATTATTCTGCACTGTCAAGGAACACTATCGCGATTTTCGACATCTTTGAACGTGTAGCGAGCAGGTGCAATTATTATCGAACATTTAGTATATTCGAAGCATTTCGTTTAATTAAATTAAAATTGGAAAGTTAAGTTGCACCAATTACTTTTACAATGTTCTTACATTTTACGTATCGTAATAAAAATAAGAAGATACGACCGATTTAAAATTGAATAGCGTCAAAAATAATTTTCAAGTATGAACAAATCATTCCGTCGCCGAAATATGAGTGTCACGACAATCAAAGTGTTAGTCAACCTGATTATTCGCAAATGTTATTGATTTGAAGAAACTTGAAAGAGAAACATCGACTAAATATGAATCGAGTTGGAAGTTTCATTTTCGGGAGGAGTGTCTTATGCACGCGAGAACGAAAGCATCGTCGTGTGTATTTCGTTGTTCATTGTGCTCGAGGCGAGACCTCTTCACTCTGCTAGGCTGACTCTGCTACCTACGTTGAAAACTATGCGGAATAAGCGTCAGACTCTTACAAGCGTCTGAGCAATCAACCAATTAGCAACGTCTTATTCCCCTCCGATCTTCCCGTTTCATGAGTGGCTATAAAACAACGGAGTCCTCGGAAGTCTGAAAACGTGGGTCCGAGAGGGCTTACAATACTCTTGCCAGCAGGTATTCTGAATATTAGTCGTACTCATCGCGAGCCAATGCCGCCTTCATGAGATTCCTCAACGATATTTCCCGTTCCGATTGAATACGAAAAAGACGATGTTCACAACTCGAGGATACTGCTACTGACCAGTTACTGTGGGGTGATCAATTGTTGTGCCTTTCGTCTGTTTTTGGACATAATTAACTTTATATTTATCAAATAGGACATATTAAATTTTTTAATTCTTTTATTTTGTTCATTCTTTAATAAGAAGATTTAATATGTCTTATTCAATCATTAGGAAGTTAATTATGCAAGGCACAACAATTAGTCATCCCACACACAGTAACCGGCTTCACTATCCTATTTTCTCATTTCAATGATATTCTATAAAATTTCATAATCACCTGGACTGTAAAACATGTAAAGCTGTTTATAATGCAAACATAATGTGTCTTCTTTTAATCTTTTGAATATCTTGAAAGCTCTTAACAGTGGCGGAAAATGTTACAAATTGAAAGTTTAATGTGATGACATGATTTAAAGCACAATTGAGACGAAGTTATGCTAAGTAAGTCAAAGGGCATATGCAGTGATAAGTTTTTTTATTTCCAAGACATTTTTTTCGTAGATGTCAGAATCTTCTACGCACAAAGCCATGTGTAAACGTTTTGTAAATATTGGCGACTATGAAAGCTAAACATGTGTTTCGGTTGTTTAAACTGACCATATAAGGATATTGATGACTTGTACTTCGTAACGAGGTAATATCACACTGTTATGTTCAGAAATCAACTGCTATGAACGCTAATAAAGGAACCTTGAACTCGATTTAATATCTCGTACATAACTAGCATCTATATACAGGGAGTCCCATAATTAACATATGTTAACACCCGGAATGGGGTGATTCTTGAGGTTATTTGAAGTAATTTTTTCCTTAGCGAAAATGTAATCCGTGGCTTCGTTTACGAGTTATTAACGAAAAGCACTGACTAATGAGAGGCGAGCACGGCTGGCGGTAAGCGGCCGAGCCAACGGCGCCAGCGGCCGAGCCAACGGCGCCAAGGGCCGAGCCAACAGCGCCAGCGGTCGAGCGGTCGAATCCCAGCTCAGCTGGCGCTAGGCGGCCGAGCCAACAGCGCCAGCGGTCGAGCGGTCGCACGAGGCGACCGAACTAACGAGCGGTCGAAGCCCAGTTTCGCTCATTGACTCGGCCGCATCGTGCCAGCTGATCTCGCCTCTCATTGGTCACTGTTTTGTTGTAGAGCAATTCATTACCACGCAATTTAGGAAGTTTATATTTTTATTTTGTATTGATCTCACGACTCGACCAGAAACGCGTACTCAAATTTATAAATCCAGGTGGAAGTTATTTCCTGAACAGACTAATCGGTCTGTGCCAGTCGATCACGCTCTCTGGGAAGTCTTAAAAACCCTGGAAGGTTATAGAGTGTGTGTAACTCTCTATTGGACATGATCCCACCGTTTTGTCTCACGCTTTCGAGATCCACCTTACTCGGGTGCAGTGAACATCCTTGGCGCCCTCGGTACATATCCGCTAGCTTACGTTCTCATTTATCAATACAGTTGCTCGTCTCGTTTCTCATCCTTCTTTCCCGTTAACACGATTCCTCCAGCGAACACTGGCAGCCTTGATATCATGGTCTGGTCATGGACGTAAGACCTTTTTACGTCACGGTAAATTATACCAGGCGGCCGGCGAAGTCCGGTGCAGAGACGGAAGATAAAATACCCGGGCTCCATCGCAACTTAACGAAGAAGGAGAGCCAAGAGGCTTCGTTTCTTTACGGGCAGCACGCCAACCGACTTAAATCGCGGCACGAGACACGTCCGAGCGAACGGATCCAGCCACGGCGTCGTAAACACTGGCGAAATAGAGAAAGTCGTCTCGAAATCGTTCCTCTACGAAACATCTCCCTTACTAGACAAGCTTCTCTGATTTGGATTCTAACGGATTCCTGTGGAACGATAACATGCGAGTATATATACTGCAACAGAATCAACTGGACATGGTTGTTTCGATAATACAACAATGCCTCAGTTACAGTGCTAAACTAAAAAAACCGACTGACTTGTATATACAATAAATACGGTTCCATGTGGCTTGGCATAAATTGAACAGTTCAAGTGTGAGACATATATTTATTAAACAGAGAATTGAAATACCAGAAGTTCGGATAATCGAGGTTCTACTGTATGTAGGTACATATTGTGGAAATTAGATTTTAGTTGCGATCAAGATAGTTACTTAAGAACATAAGAAAGAAAATACCCCTGAAGATTAATTTCTATTCGAGGTCGTTTGAGTGGATTGGATCAAGAAATCTTTATGTGTTTATGAATAATGATGAACAGCTGATTAAGTGGTCCTAAGCTTTATCACCTTTACTACAGTATCAAATGTGTTAATAGTGGATCTGGTAAATACGATACATCTTGTTTAACTATTGCACAACTGAACTAAATAAATGATATAAATAAACTATAATATATGTATAATCCATATCTTTAGCATTCATATAAGATTTGGCTAAAAAGATTTGCACAGCTAAGGATACATAAAATCAAACAAAATCGATAAAAAAAAACTAATGCTACAAGAAATGTAGCAAACATAGAAATAAATGGAGCATAAATAATAAATGCTACAGAAATACTCTACGGGAAGATTAATACTTAACACTAATAAGAGTTGACACTATCAGTATATAGGTAAGTTTCCAACATTGAAAACATCGTACATTGAACATCTATTTGTCAAAATCTCAGTAAAGTTAAAATTAGCAGAAAGTAGTACTTGAACTTTGTCTAATCTAACAATTTGCACTGTATAATACACATTGATTTAAAATGAATAAAAAAGATATAAAACTATCATTTAAATCTGTGTATTTAGAACACTTACATTTTCATTACAGAGTTATCGTAGGCTAGTAATACTTTTCGATTTTGCAGCTTTAAAGGGCAGTCACTCATAGAAAAAATATTTGCACAATACTACATTAGAAAATGAGTCTACCGATCGGGACCGGGATCCGAACCCGAATTTTTCGCTCTCTTGCTAGGCGGCTACTTTAACCAATTAAGTTATCCCGGCCGACCGATGACTGATTCACTCCTAGTCCTCAGAAATGCCAATTTCCTCCTCCTACAATACCAAAGTTGGTAAACTGAATTTCGGTCACTGAAAATCGCTTTCCATACCACCGCACGCGCAAGCTGAAAGGTTTTCAAAGAAAATCGAAAAAGCGGAAACAAAGAGAAATCGTGCGCAAGGTAAATGAAACAACTCGAAGTTCGGAAGTTTCGTGTCAGAGAAACTTGGCAACGAGGAGATAAGGAACGAGGTTCTGAGACTTTTAATTTCGATTGTAGCTCGGCGAGTTCCTGATGGATGATCCAGATGCCCATAGATCATCTGTCTTTGAACGAGTCGACTGCTGCTTCGACTGGCACTTTTCCTGTCTGCTTCCCGACGCGCCAACTCGGTACGTTTTATGAATTCTGCGACGAACAATGTTGTTTCAGCACGCCTCCCGTCTTTGCCGGGAATTCCTCACCGTCGTCAAAACTCCGCCAGTAAGAATTTCGTGAGACGACTATGGAGATTCGGGAAAGTTATCTCGCTGCAAGCCGAGTCGCGAGGTGTTAAGAATAAATGGCACACTTCCGTCTCGCGGTTTTTCTTGCTTTAATACCGCGCAGCCTCGCTCGATACTCTGTCGAAGGTAAAACTTAACGCCGTTACCGGAGACTATAAAGGAGAAGGGAAAGAGCGAGCGTCGCTTTCAAAGTGGGTTATTTTCGACTTCGACCCGAAAGGAAACGGAACACAGCAATGTTCGCCGAAGTTGTTTCTCGTTCAAAGTATTTTAATACTTTCCGGCGGAACAATTTCTGCTGGCCGGATAGAAAACATTTTGCGCGCAGCGCGAATAGATCATGCTCGTCCATCTTCGCGCGGCATCTCGCCAGTCGACCATCATCCTTTAGAGCTGGGTCAGATATTTCGACGAAGTTTACAACATTATCTCTTTTAAAATTGTACAAGTTCTACAGATGTACCTAGGGAAACGTGTGTTTCCGGAGATGTTTGTTAGGATGAACTTATGTTTCTTTAACTCCTCGTCGTACCATTTTCTTTGCAGTTAATTTGTATTTATTGGGTATCTACAATGTTTAAGTATTGATGAGAAGAGACCAGAATTTTATTGCGACGTCAAAGAACGGAATGGCACACATATTTTACAGGTTATATACGCGCTCTTATTTTATTTTATTGTAAAGTATATGGACGGCTCTGGAGCCAATCGGTATAAATCCATTAACCTTAAAATTGCAATAAATAAGGATTTTGTAAATCAGTTGTAAAAAAATAGCAATACTACCAACAATGCAAAATACAATTTTTATTATAATTAAATAAGAAAAAGATAAACATTAATATTTAATTATATTATTTTTTTTTTAAATTTATTTAATTATATTACTTTATATTTTTATTTTTTTTTGCTATTTATTGTTTATTTATGAAGATGGGTTTGCACTGCGTAACTCATTATAAAAAAAGGAGTGCACTAAATGCTACGGTGATAAGTTGGTACATTTCAAAAATGATGGATTTCCATAAGCAAACTTCATCTTATTAACTATTTTAATGCTTCCGCTACGGCGGGCTTCGCCGTGGAATTCTCCCTGTAGAACGAGGCGCCGTGCCAAAAGTATAAATAATGCACACACAGTCTTCGGTATTCGGCTTGTTGTGGTCGTTGACTACAGTTACCCATCGGATGTAGGTCAGGGCTAGAACCAAGCCAAAAAAACCAGGTATGGGAACCGAGTACCAAATTCTTGTAACTCGACATCGAACGTTTGTCCAAAATTCAAATCCAGAAGTGAAAACAATAAATATCGACACCTTGTTTGTCGCAAATGCATCAGATCCGCAGAATCATTTGAAAAAGAACATAGATAAGCTTTTAATTTACTACTTTAAATATTATTCATTGAATTTTGTCGTAAGTGCATCAAATTCGTGATCATTAAGGAAAGAAGTTGGATAAAGTTTCAATTGAAAATATTTCTAAGATAAGTACTTCTCCTTAAGATCATCTGTAATACATATTAGTTGCTAAAGATGATTTACAATCGCTTCATCTTTCAATAGACTAAAAGTATTCAAATGATATTAAGATGCAACGACTTGTGGTAAGACAATAATTAGACAAGAATATAGGGAGTGGTCCATGGTCATAAGAGAATGAGGGTGAACTACTGAAAAATGCAGTGGAATCTGTTTTATGCACAGATAAATCGATTTGGGACGAGCCATGATAAAGTAAGTAGAATCGGCGCAACCTATAATCAGAGAAATAGACTTGGCTATCGTCCGTGTGCAGATAAGTAGAATAGAGTTAGTGCATTGTCCGACAAGCTCAATGGGGCGACCTATGATTAAAATGTGCAATCTGGACTGAAATAGAACGTGGCCTATGAGCGGTTGAGTGAAATAAGGTACATTCACGATCAGACAAGAGACGAAAATACTTATTATAAAATGAGCCTTTGCACGTTGGCATAAATTGAAACAGCAATTACTATGATTACTGAATTCACTGCTTCATTTATATTGCAAGATTATTTAAATGTCCTGTTATTAAACACGTCTGACGTAGTATTTTTATTAACTATACGATGAAATAGAAATGTATAAAATTATATTTGAGATAATGTACGAAATATGTATAAAATATTGATGACCTTAAAATTTCCCCAAAAAATTACCTTGGAAGATACTCTTGTGTGGTATCAATTTTTGTACGCTATTCACATTATTTAAACTATGACTTCTGCACATACTATACACATCTATACACATTTGTTTCTCACATTTAATCCATGATCACAAACGTTGATGTATTGTCACTTTAACATAAACTCGGATGCCACAATGTTAACGTGACTTTTTATCCAAACTTTTCTTATTCTAATTACAATATTCTCTATTACATAAAAGTATCATAAAGCCTAATATTACAGGTTTCCGCTTAAACGATTCGAGCCACAGGTCTGCAATTACGTATTAAATCAACTATTAATCGCCGGTTTTGATCCCGCTCTCAATTACGATATATGCAAAGTAAAATAGTGACAACAGTGGCCGTTCGGTGCATCGCTGGCTATTTGCTCGAATATTATTCAACGACGCATCCTATCTCCCGAAGCGGCTCGAATAAACTCAAGCTCAAAAGCCATGGAACTGGTCTCCCCTGGGTACGAGATGCAAGGCAAAGGAACAGAAATTCAGGTTTGGCAGCAGCGCCGTCGCTGAAGTAGCCGTAAAAAGCGCCGCGCTGGCGAGGTTAGAGGTATGAATTTCAAAGAGCGGCAGAGAAACGACGAAGTCGGATAAAACGCGGGTTTGTGCCTACACGCGCTTTTGCTACCGATTTGATCTTATTCCCTGGACTGTAGCGAACCGTTCTAAAACCCGAGACCACGGTGCCGCGTGAATTCTCGCTTCAGTCGGTGGTGGCGTTTAGGAGGTTAAAGGTCACGTCCACGGGGACCACTTTGTTCACGCTGACAGTTGAACCGAAAGACGACCCGCAGACCCGATAGAGGCAGTACACCCAGGAGCATTATTATTGCGGCGCAACCGGTGCGTAATGATTTTTTCGCAACAATAATATGGTAGGGATTTTCACGAGAGACGCTGCACGATGGTACTTTTCTTAAAAAGATTAACCACAATTCCTTGTTCCATAGGATTTTTATGAATGTCAGTACTCTTATAGAAATTGCTGGATTTTAATATGTTGTAAAAATACGAAATTCAAAGTGAAAAGTTAAATACACTGTGTTTAAATAATTCTTTCCAAATAGCAATAATTTTACCGTATTTAACTACGAATGTAAATATAGTAGATATAATATTTGGCTAGAAATATAATTACAATATAAGATTTTATATGACGATTTTAATTTCAATGTCTTTAATATTTACTACATCCTTTATAACGCTATAAGTTTTTTAAAACTGTACCAATGACTTCAATCTGTTTTAAATGTTAAAGGGACTAGTTTATTGTCTAATGATTAATATACCTTTATTTTAACTTTGCTACTATTTGAAATGACAAAAGGAAATAAAAAAAACTTTCATTTTTTAGCTTTTTTATCTAAACCTGAAACGAAAATTTAAAAAATGTGTTTTATAGATCACGGTAAACTATATGCATACTCAAAATTTCATTGAAATCGATTTTTACTTAACACATTCAAAATGCAACATCTTTGTAGTACTACCGAGTATGATTCGCCAACTTTGACGGTGTATATATCTCAGTAACCATTCACGATATTTGAAACTTTCAAACGGTATTTGAAGCTCTGTATACTACAGCAGTTTGTTGCTGCTATATATTTAAAAAATTGCATTTTTGGCAACATTTTGAGAAAAGAATCCACTGTGCGCTACTTGACGCTAGCCAGGCTGCGTGTCGTGCGTCAAAGCAGAATTGCAGACGCTTGTAACATTGTCACTGGAACTGAAGGGTATAAATTCAGGATGGATAATTTCTGTTACGGAAAAAGACCTAGTCGCCGATGGCATATTTGTCAGAAACATGTTTGCTTTCTAATGGGCAAAATGAAATTCGCCTAAAGCCACCAGTTCTATCTACATACGGAAAGTTGAAGTCAAGTTCAAAGGCGGACTCGGTGGTACTTGGTCTAAAATTCAACGGAAATTAATTTCCAAGAGGAAAAACATTCAACAGGAGAGTTACAGTTTTGTTTGCCTTTCAGCTACTAACCCGACAAGAGCCATTATTAGAGATATGATTAATAAGAATTCGTGAAAAGTATTTCATGAAATTTTCAAAAATGAGATAAAATCAGAATAAGCGAAACCAACAGATAAATGGGAAGAAGGGCAACAGAAATACGAAAGGAAAATGAAGGATAAACTGACGTTTTAAACGCAACGTTATGGACGAAATACCATCGGATTGAATGGCCGCCACGACAACGACCGCTTCGAACCGCAGATATCCGGCAAGCACATCGTCGTGCATACACCCACCCACATAATTGCTTTTCAGAGCACCCACGGGGAAACCATCAAGGAAGCTCTGAGCTTCTTAGATATCAGCCTATACATGTAGAGTCGTATAGAGGATCCACTCATAACTGACGTATTGTGGTTTCAATGAAGACAACCTCGGAAGTAACTTGATCGTTTCCACCAAGTTTATAAGCCAGAAGTCATGAAACAAAATTATTTGGAGATTTTTTAAGTTGTTTCATTAGAATCGTGTAAATTGTGTAAATCCTTTAGACATCAAATAGCGTTTCATTTGGTAATAATAAATGCGAAAGAATCCTAGATTTTACAAATGGAAACTTCCTTTCACGCTATACCACCAAATGAGCCATTGTAGCTAATATAATTCGTCTTAAATAACAAAGTGTTTAACGATTAATTAGAAACGATGTGTTTCATCTCGAATTGTGAGTATACGCAGAATGCACAGCCACTTAAGGTAGTCTCAGAACATGTTCCTCTCACGAAACATTTCAGGGCTCGTTCTTCGCAATTAATTGTAGAATGTGCGAGCTAGAGTCATGCATCCTGTCTATGAACATCGAAAACTTATGTTACACCCATGAAAAATGATCACCGCCGAAACGAGCACGTGAGGCCGTAGCAGTTGTATATCTCTGTCTCGGAAGTGTATGAACACGCGATGATAAATACACCCGTTAGCCAGCCTTACGTATCGACTCGAAGAACGTTCCTGTATTCACGTGGCTGCCACTAGTTCCAGGCCGTCCGCCATCCAACCGGAAACTGCCAACCATCGCAATATCGGCGCAGCAGTTACGCGAAAAGCCGGTCAGCGAGATCGAGATTTATTCGCGAAATTGAGAATTCGGTTGAATGCGAATTCGACCGCGCGGTCAGGAGTGCATATTTCATCGACGCCCCCGTATTTCCAAACGAACTCCGCCCATTTCTCCTCTATAAAACACTCGTTTTTTCGGCTAGTCAAGCCCCAATGCTACTACATTTGTTTCATCCGCAACGGAACTTCCAAACCATCTAACGGCTCAAACAGGATGGATGAGTAGGCTCGTCAGGATAGCCTACGGTTTTTGTCGTCCCGCTACTGGATTCATACTAATCACGCACGTTTCTGTAGTTCTAGAAATAAAATACGTTCTATGTATATGTTACCGTGAATGACCGAAATTGGAGAATGTCGACTTTCACCGGTGAATGTCAACAGATACCAAATACGTCGGTGAAAGATCGAATATTTCATTACATTGTTGTACATTCGGACCCTCTCCGGTGTGTGTCGACAATCACAGATATGCTCTGGTGGAGGTCCAAAACCTGTCATTGCAAAAGGAAGTGTTCCACAAATAAGTGCAGTTGTAAAAGCAAGGGACTCCTGTGCAATTCAAAGTGTCATAATAGTTTAAGTTGTTGCAATAAATAAGATTTGAATCACATAAGTAAGTAATTCTTTTATTACTATTATTTTCTTTTCTCATGTAGAATGTACCGTGTATTTTAAATTCTTGGTCATTCCTTTCAGAAAGAGAGGCGAAAAAGTTACGTCACCCTTGTGGCGTTTTATAGCGACTGAATTACGGAGAAGAAAATATAAATCTCCAACATGTTCAACATTCACCATTAGTGCATGGTGAATGTCAACATTTACCGGTGTAAGTCAGAAATAAGGGTATTTAGCAAATATTTCGGACATACACCAAGCGACTATGTGAATGTTGACATTCACCGGTGAAAGTCGACATTCTCCAGATTTCGGTGTTTCACTGTAACATATACATTCCTTTACTACTTGTGAACGATGTATACAATTTTATACTAATTTTACTACGTCAAATATTGTTCTTTCATTTTTCAAACATCAACTGCTTACTTATAAATTACAAATGCTTACTTAAAAATTATTTACAAATTACTTAATGTAATTCGTAACAATTACTATAATTTGTATCAACCTTTTGCACCCTAACAACGAGACTCGAGACGAAGATTTCATATTTGATCTACTCAATATGAGTTATCCAAGTATAGGAATGAAAGTAAATGAAAACATATAAGAAACAAAAGTTGTCTGATTTTATAAGATAAATTATTAAAGATGAAGAAGTGCTAAGCCTCGAAGGGCCATCTTCTGTCTTGGGGCAAAAAGACTGAGGTTGCGATATAAACTCCGAATAATGTGCATTATAATGGCGAAGTGTGTAACGTATTTGCGTAACGACGTTTCAGAGCTAATTGTGAAAGTTTGTCGGCATATATGTATACTTAAATACGCGGCGAATGCAGTCCTATTTGAAGTGCCGATTAACGAGCATTGCTGTTGTTTGGGTGACTTTAGTAATGGAAAATTCCGATAGGAAAACACTGTGCTCCAGAACGTGTGCACATTTGGCTAGCACGTGCTAAGAGATGCAATAAATATAGCAACTGTAGGACCTAGCCTATTAGAGCCGAAGTAATGATTTTCGATTCGAAAATATTTTTGAATCGGGTGGAAATACGATCCCTTGATAAAAAGTAATGAAAATGTTTTCAATAATGATCAAACAAAATACAACCGTGAAATAACAGTTGTCACCACGTATGAGAGTGTCAGAAAATTCGCAAAAAGTGATTATTATTTCCAAATACTACACTATATTTATAATTAATTGATACTTGCGTAAAAGCTTGTTGACGTATGTTTCTATGAAATATTCATGACAGTGGTGCTCACGCAAAATAAATCGGTTTTGAACAGTATTTTTTAACAACGCACTGCGGCAGAACAACATGTTATTTCACATTTAGTAAAGCGACAAGAGCATTTATTATTTTATTGATATTATTTGAATAATCGTCAAACATTTTTCTGGAGGCTCTAAATGTTCCTATATCTTCTCCAATATATGCATAGTATATGTAATAATTACGTTGAATAATAAAATAACAACAGAGCACACAATATATTTGTCAACAGCATAGCATAAACATGGCACATATTTCGTGTGAAAATTGTGTAAATGTGTCAATAATAATAAATATTATAGTCATATCATTATAATAAGTCTGGAGTTCTTATATTTCTACACAACAAATTCAGTGCGGATCTGACGTAACATGCCTTCGCCATTTACCTACTCCACGAACGATCCGCCATCTTACAGTTAATCTCTAGCCCGAATAGACTGAACACATTTTTAGGTAAATTGTGATAAAAATGTTAAATTGTGATTGTGATTGAAATGACTAGATAAAAATGTTCGGTAATAAAACGTGAATTCTTCGAAAGATTTCTAAGCGCGTAACAAACTTCTATAAGATTATTTGCTCACTCGATACATTACATCGTTATCGGAACGAACGGGACGAGTTACGATCGCAATGATCTACCGGCCTCACGTCGTGCTTAATGGACACGCGAGCGAATTTCCGCCTCTTTCAGTTCCCTCTTAGTTTTTATTAATCGACAGGACGCGCCGTGGTTATTCGAAGAGCGGATTCCCGATACTAACGAATAGCCTGAATTACCGGGCTACACCGGTCTCACGTTTCCGCGAAAAACTTTCGTGATTTATGCCATTGAATTATTCCGCCATGCATTAATCCACACCCGCCTCGAACTTCTGACTAATTCCACCTCATGGACAGCGAATTCAACGAACTTTTTCCTCTGACCTCGCTCGGTAAAAAGTCGTCGATCGTAAACTCCATATTAACCGAGGCACCGTCGTATTTCCCCATTACCTTCTATTCTGCCGTTTAAACTGAATAGCAACGATTTAATTGATAATCTTCCTGAGTTTACAGCTTAGATCTTTCAGAAAGCGACATTTTTCATAAGCAGTTCAATGAGAGTTGCGCAGTATACGAATCGTTTCGAAGAGAGAGAGAGAGAGAGAGAGAGAGAAATATTTATTTAAAATAATTATTCGAATGAATTCTTTTTAATCGGATATTTTCTTCGAATAACAATAATTCATTTTTCCTAGCAAATAATTACATCTGTTTATCTGAACAATTCTTTATTCTTCATTCGAATGAATTAGCCTAATAGGGATTGTAAAATTATTAGAATAATAATGCGAATAATTATTGATTGTTTTTATTTTTGGGTAATTTTGTAGGAATATATTGATATATTTAAATCTTATTTTTACAGCGACAACATTTGCTGATACAAAAATAAAAACAAGTGAATTTTAAAAATTAACAGGAAAGAAATTAATTAATAAATTATGAAAAAATACGTTATACTTTATCATTTTTATTGAAATCGATTATTTTCTGAATATTATACGAATGAATACTTATTCAAATAATAGATACCTACTTATTCGAATGAAATCTTAATCGAGTAAATCCTTATTCGGGTTAATTGTTATATAATTTTTTTCGATTGAATATTTATTCGATACTATGGAATAAAATCTTATTTATTAATCTTTATCTCTTATCTGTCATCCGAATAAAATTTTGGTCGACTCTGAGTTCGATGCATCAAGTTGTACAACATATTCATCAAACTCGAAGTGAACCCTTTTGTAAATAATACCTATAAATTACATTAAGTACTATTTTTAAATAATTTTATTTTCTTAATTTTCTTTTTGGCGAAATAAAATACCTATATATGAACAGATTCGCATGTATCTTTCAAATCAGCCAGGATTTCTCCAAGATTCTTGCGAAATATCAGATTTACCACCATTGCCTCAGAGGTTTCGTGGGAACTTGAGGTCGTTTCTCGGTATATTCCTAGCTCGACCATATCCATTAAGTACATGACTCAATACGATACTTAAAATATGTACAATGCATTTTTAACTATTATTAGCTCTTAAAGAAACAATCTACTGTTTTAAGGAAACGATGCCTCTCGCATTAAATACCTTGTAAATTAAACAAGCCCGAATTGTCCACGATTTCTGCCGATATATTATCATGGAGCCATTTTTGGTGTGACACTTCAGTTGCAATAAATCAGTGGTTTCGTAGTCAAGAATAGCTGACAAAGCCTGGGATAAGTTCCGTGGGCAGAATTTTAGTCGCGCGCCGAATGAGATTGAATTTTAAATGTGCACCATCGAAGAATAAGAAAGTCGGCGCTCAGCATTAAGGACTGAACCGTGAATTAAGAATAATAAGTTGAAATCATAATTACAGAAGTTGTCGGTTAGTGGAGCGTCTGGGGAATGGAGAATCGTCTCTTCAAACTTCCGCCACTGGCTGTTGACAGTCTGAAAGTCAACAAGCTACATAAACTAGTTGGGGACAATTTAAAGACTTCTTGGGAAGAAAATACAATATTTCCGTTTGAATTGCTTGTTCATGTAAAAAAAAAGTTGTCGAATTTCAAATGTACTTTTTACGTTATCCTGAATGTAGTAAACGTCTCTTGCGAATTTTATAATATAACATTGATTCTATGCGATCTAAGTTTGGATCACAGTTTTCAAACCATTTATTTTCTAATTTGATCAACTAATTTTTTCATTGAAATATTGAATATGTTCTTATTATTCTGGTGCTTCGAATAGGCGAAGTCACATTTGTAAGTTGCAATTAGGATGAAGAGGTTCATCATTGTTCCGGTAATGCCAAATTTATTTAATATTATTGTAGAATATGAATTAAAGGAATGTAAGGAGAATACATTAATTAAAGGAATATATAAGAAAAATTAAGGACAATAATAGTATCGTACGAATAAGTTAATAAAATGTTTGAAATATTAATGAACATTGACAAATTGTGTGAACAAACTAATAATGGGAAACAAGAGGAATTTTTAAAAGTATAAACGTATATACATGAGTGTAAGTGTATGTACTATAAACGATATAAACTTCTAAAAACAATTATAATTTTTAATTATAATTATTTGAAAATAAATTTTCTATTTGACAAACTACTCGTATAAGCACTCTATTCCGGAAACTAATTAATACCAAGAGCCATACTGACAAGGTAAATAGATTGATAATGATGATTTCAAATCAGCTGCTCGTCTACTGATCAGTTTGTAACTTTCACAAGGACGGCATTGATTGCGTTTCATCGAAATTGGGAAGTCGGCGAGGTTGACAGGACCGAAATTGACAAGTTCGCGCGCCCACCCCATAGTTACACCGCAATGGTTAAGTTTGTCAAAGGTGAATCAAGTTTAATTTGTCAAAGGCGGAGTTACACATCGAACTCGCTAAACAGTCTGTCCACCGTCATTCGTCATGGTTCTGCTTGGCTTTCTTCACTCAATCTGAAGCGAAACGGGAAACAGTAATCCTCATCAATTCTGTTTCCATGCTTTGAGAAAAGTATCGCAGATGTTTGCAGGTTTCTTGTTATCTCACCATCTATTCCAAAACATGTATATCGAGTTTCATCAATCAAAAAGAGCTTTAAACATAAAAGTGTAATTAAAATGATTAAATTTGGAATATTCGAAATAGACAAACAGAATTTGGTCAAGTTTCATATATCAATTTATTAAAGTATACAATATTTACAACAAACAAATAGATTCAGGACATTTCATAATTAAACTCAACGAAGCAAATAATTCATTAAGTTTAATATGTTTTATAAGATTTACATTTTTTTCAAGGTCATATTTGTCAGATTCCAAAGCCGGCGATGTTTCTAAAATAGGAGGGAATATCTCTAACATCGTCAACTCATGATACCATAATAATTTTCATATCATAATATTTGTATCTCCAGATCGAATGTTTTCTTTGAACATTTTTTCCTATCAACAAAAGCAAGAGATCCAAACAGATCATAATACACTATTATTATCAAAACACGCGATGTAATTTTACTCTGACTGCAATCCATTGAAATCAATAATTAGTTAAATCATATTGTACTTTGTATAAATTGTCCTATAAGGACCATTTCACATGTAACGTAATTACAGTCTCTTTTATGTAGAACTATTGAGTAATCCGAGCAAATGTATGTACGTGTGTGTGTGTGTGTGTTTTGTGAGTGTAATTAAATTTTCAATCCACTGAGAGCCCATATAGGGAAATCTGCGACCAATACCGGTTCTGGCCTCCAGGATGGACTATCATCGAGCAGAGGGTGAGCCTAGAGATAAGAAGTTCCTCCCCGAAATTTCGAAACTTGTTATTATGGTTCCGCGTTGAGCCATATAATTACGGTTCTGGTTCGTTACGATTATCGCTGCGGTCTAATCGGATTTTGAGCTAATTATACCTTATCGCGATGCTTTATTGGTGTTCCTCCGCAATAACGCCTATCATGTTAAATTCTTCAAGTTATCTACGTTTCGATTGGAATCTGAGATCTGCATACGATTGATACGATTTTCTGTAGGGTCAATTTCATTTTAACTCGAATACATATGAAAATGTATTAACTCATTGCACTCGAGAGGTGACACTCTAAGGCACCTCTAAAAATTGTTCCGTCACTTTTGAAAGTAATTTTTAAATCACCAAAATTGTTTATATTTTAGGAAACTATTAAAAGTGTTGTATGTGTCATAAGACTCAATAATATGGAAATGGTTTAGAAAAATTTTGAATTGAGAGTTAAAATGTCTCCGAGTGCAAAGGATTAACATTGTTTTATTAGTACAGGGTATTCATTAATCCTGTCGGTGTATAGATGTGATTAAAATTGAACAATATCGGAATTATGAAGGAGGTATAATTATCGGAAGTATCATATTAGGTTTGTAAAAATATTTAAACTGTATATTCCATTTATGCCATGGAAGATGTATTTATGTTCGAAAACTGACTAAATACCTGAAAGTAGGAGTAATATTTAAAGAAAGGTAATTATACCAACTATAATTAAAATACAATTTTCAAAAATCATATGAATATAAGTTCAATGAAAGAAGATTATGAATACTATTCTGTTAAATAATTTTGCGTCAACAAAGTAAGTGGTCACCTGACGGTAAAATGTCCTGGGACTATAAAGGATGAGTTAAAGTTTCTCAACCAAGTTACGAAATTGTTTCTAGCACAGTTTTTACTGTATGTGGTCTCCCGCTGTCCTGGGACGTCCTCTTCGCGGCTCATCCTCAACTCTCCCGTTCTCCATTTTGAACTTTTTCAACCACTTAGGGTAGTACGATCTCTTACACAATCACTTTGGAATGCCATATAAATCTTTCGGGGCTGGTTCAGAAGTCTTTGTTCCAAATCTGAACTCGTGAAGAAAACACACGCGAATGATAACGTCAGCGGCAGACAATTTTCAGCGAGTATTCGCATTACGAAAAACGCGCTTAAGTTTCCGTGTTAATTGAATAATTATGAATTTTTCCAGTCAGCTGAAGTGTGATCGCAATAAAAGAAATGAACCATTTACACGCTAAGAGCCTTCTAAAAATACATTCCTTGTAGTGTTAGACATTTGGTAATTAAGATGTTAGAAATGTAAGAATACTATCTTAGATAAAATGTACTATTGTTAATATTTAAGTAATTTCATTATTACTAATGTGATGTTCGAAACTATTAATAGTCTTTAAATTTTTTATTATATTAAATCGTTTTTATTAAACTGTTCTAAATTTATAAAGTGCTGTTTTTGGTATAATATCTAACTGTAAGACAATGCAGAAAGATGAGATATAGCCAAATGCTGTTATGAAACTAAATCCTGATTAACTACATATAAAATAAGCAGACTTTAAACCTTCATGTTTTTATCTTTCAGACAATATATCCAAAAATTTGTAAAAAGCTACGTTTAATTAATTACGTTTAGGTGTAATTATGTTCTGTTAAATAAGTTTGAAATTTCAATGGATTGCGCTGTTTGAAATTTAACCATAAATTGAATACTAGAGTAAAAGTCTATAAGGTAACAGGATATATTTTCAGTGCAAATAGTCGTACAAATACAATGGAAACTGTGATAACATTTCGTGTTTATATTTATAAACGATAGAATGAATATAATACGCACGCAAATTTCATATTGATTATATATTCAGTTTCATAGACTCGTCAATAACTGTTCTAGAACAATATCGTTTGATGTATTTAATTCACATTTTTTGTTGTATTTTATTACGTTCACTTAAATGTAAATAATATACCTACCTCTAACACGTTGCATACATTTCTGAGTTTTTGCAATTTTTCTGGACTTTTTGTGAAACGTTTGACGAAAATGTATCAAAATGAAATATACCCTGTACCAAAAAATAGAAACAAACTTGTAAATAAAAAAAATTCTAAATCATAAATTTGTATTGAATTTTATCCTTTTATTTAGGAAATACGATTACAAAAACATAAAATGTGAAATTATGAAGACTTGCGTTTGAGAATCTGTGCGTCAAATATTATATAGCTAATTTAGTCTTTTTAAAAATAATTTTTTGAATTTCAAAAATTCATTCATTTCATCATCTCAATTCATTTTTTAAACCTAGTTTTTAGAAACCAACAAATCTTAATTGTACGTCGCGATTGTAAAGAGTCACCGAATAACCTAGTAATTCCCAAATTTCGATGATCAGTAATTTCAAAAAATTGGAAATGGCTATTGTGGTCATATACGTGTGTGATCAAATACAAAATCGTCGATTGTATCGACCAGGAAATAGCCAATGCGTACGCATATGCCACAGCCGGTGTCATAACATAATTACTTATTAATTTATGGAACAATAACCTGTGGATGATGAATCCGTATAATTGTCGATCCAGTTGCACTTATATTGGGTCGTACTATCGAGGCCTGGTTCGCTATTCGTATTTCCCTTGGGCGTCGGGTCGTGATCGCGATAACTCAAACACTCGGGCATTGGTCCGCAGGTGAATTAGGTACTTCCATCGGTGTGTGAAACTCAAGTTTCGACGCTTACGGCGTCTCCCAGTCGGATTATAGGCACTTAGGGGTGAGCGACTCTTGTCCCAAAAGTTTGCCAAGAAGAAAATCAATCGTGTCTTATTGGCGCTTTAACTATGTCTATAATTTTGAAATTGTTCAATAAATTTGCGTTTCCAAGGCTCCACAACTTCAATTATTCGCAATATGATTCCTTTTGGAACTGCTCTCTCTAGAAGTTCCTTATAGACTGCAAAACTTTATGCAAATGTAACACATTACTCTACGAGAGAAAGAAAAATTTGGACGAATGAAGTATTTTAATTCTTTATTTCTGGGATGCAAACATTTATGTAAATGTAGTACGCTACACCAAAAGAGAAAGCAAAATTTGGACGAATGAAGTATTACTTTATTTCAAGCATGCAAATCTTTATGCAAATATAGTACATTAATCTGCAAGAGGAAACAAAATTTGGACAAGTGTATTAATCCTTTATTTCCAAGGTGTATCTCAAAGACATGCTACATTATTTAAATAACTTCTTTACTTAATAGGTATATTTACACTATTTAAAATGTCAAAATCCAATAAAAATAGTTTTTAATTATTCATACATCTGAGAACTTATCTAGCAGATTTGTTTGAAATCAATAATTTCTTACAGTATATTTATCTTCAGTGACCACTCAAGATCGGCAAGATAGTATATGACCTCATTTCAGACAAACGACGAAGTCGACCCCTGTATTTTCTGTACACTCGCACATAAAAGAAGAACACTAACATTTAATTACATCGTATTTAATACCAAATAATACTCTGCGCACAGATTCGTTTCTTTTACTTATTCAAGTTATTTGAACTGTTTACCGTCTGTAATTTAATTAAAAATTAAAAATTAAAATTTGAAAATTAAAAATTAAAAACTAAAAATTAAAAATTAAAAATTAAAGATTAATTAATTCTGATTACATAGTAAAAAGTTAAAAAGAAAAAAACAAACACTGCTGAATGCAATGCAATACATACATGTTGCAAGAAAGTGCATAAAGTATTTTAAAGGAACCACAGAAGAATTGTCATTGTATAGGGTGTAAAGAAAATAAATGTCACGACTATGCTAGATCGATTCTACACCCTCAATTTAATAAAAAAAACAATGTAAGCAAGGTGCCGCAAAATTAGCCTTAACTAGTTTTTTCAAGATCAGAAGGTTGAAAATTTTGTTTCTATGTATCGCTTTCTTTTTGCTCGGCACACAGACCAAATTTGTTAACAACAATCTGTTAAGTAACTATAATTTTGTTCCTTTAGAGGACTAAAAAGCGATACATTGAAACAAAATCTTCAACTGTTTGACCTTGGAAAAGGTCAAGATCAATTTTGTCGCGCCTTGCTTACAATGTTTTTCACTAAATTGAGGGTGTAGAATCGATCTAACGTGGTCGAAACATTTATTTTCTTCACTCCTTATACACCAAACTAGCTCCTCTAACATCTCCAAAAAATTCAAGTAATTTATTCCTGTTTTAAAAATGTTCTACCGTTTCAAAAGGTTACCGAATACCTTCTTTATCCACTGTAGTTCTATCGAACCGGCGAGGGAACGAACTCGTTTCTAAGAAGACTCCGTAATAGGTGAACGCGTTACTCATCAACATCTATACGGGCGACAACTTTCGGAATCACGTGCTCGATATGTCTGTAAAGAACATTCTCTTTGCTGCTTAACATATGCGAGGGTCGAATTTTAGTGACTCCGAATACACGTCCCAATATTTCAGCTATCGACAAAAGTAATTTCGCTGCTCTCTCACAGAAAGATATTGTACAATTGCCATCCATCGGGCTGGAAGCTTTGTCGCTGTCGCATTTTCTTTTGTGGTCGGCAACCATTTTAGTCGGTTCAGTTGTTTGCCAGGTCGCAACAGTCTGTATGGATTCTCGTAATCCCGACATTCTGAGCGAACCGAGGCAATGCGAGGCAAAATGAGGCAAAGAACCGGAAATGCTCTCGCGCGTACGTGAATCTTCGCGGCGCTAATGATGGGGTCAGGATCACAAGGAGCGAGCCAGACACCGATTAAGGCGGACTGCACTTCCGGCTTCTCGAGACGCCATATTCTCGGAGGAGACACCAGCAACGCGGATTTAATACAAATTCAATGGACTGTCCCTGGATCATTTACGAGTCGCCGCGCGACTTTCCGTGTTTCTTTCTCCGCGATGGAAGAATGGATCTCTTTCGATTCTCGTAGAAGATCCCTTCGATTCAGAGAGGTTCCCCCTTGTCTCGCGACCCCGATACCACCGTGAAATTACGACTCAAAGTGGGCGTCGAGTTGTAGAAGGCTCCTGGAAAATTTGAATAATACGTGGAATAAGGAGCTTTATTATCGCCGAGGCTTCTGGCTCCTTCTTTCGCGTCTTTCGCTTCTTAGGTTTCTTCTTCTTCTTCCTCTTCTTTTTCTTCTCTCTCATCTATCTTTTCCTCCTCCGTCCGATCTCTGATTTCTTCCCGTGGCTCGGTCAAACGTATTCACCCGACACTCGCCGCTTTTCCAAGCAAGAGGGATATTCCGGGAGCGTGTTTAATGGAAAATTCAATGGAAATACTTATACATTTTGTATGCCGAGGAGCGGGCTAGAAATCACGCGGAGAACGGGATTCGATCGGAGATATTCTTCGCGGTTGAAAGAGCCCCTGAATACTTTTCTACTCGTCGACTTTTCCGCGACTCGGTCGGATGAATTTGTAATTGATTTCGTCTTCCCTTTCTCCTGGCGACCTTTAAACGATTCTGTCTGCTGCGAAGATTTTTAACCCAGATTTTGAAGGGGAGCCAACGCCGCTGATAAGATGCAGTCTCAAAGGAAGAATTGCTCTGATAATTGGAAACTCGGTATTCCTATGCTGTGCACAGGAAATGGGACAAAAAATAAGTGGCGCCACCGCAATCAGTTATTTCCTTTCGGTTCTCGGATTACCAAGCCGTGCTTGCCTTAAAGAAATGCAATGTAAATAGAAATGGAACATATAATGAATTCGATCTTCAAGTCTTCCACGGTTCGCGATGGCATCTAATATCTCCACGTTTATTCTGTGCACAAACTTTTAAGATACGAGGAAATTAATAGTATTTTTATTTTATTTCTACCGCAAGAAATGTTCTGGTTTGAAAAGGAAAATTTATTATATTCTTATAACATAACATCATATAGCAACTGATTATATGTATAGTAACTGATACTTCTGTAAAATTCTATCACCGCATAACATCGCTTTTCAAAGAAGTAGCAATGGAATGACAATTCATGAAACGTACAATGTAAAAATAATATTAAGAGCATAGAATCTAACAATTTTCCTTTTACGAAATTATCGCGGAACAACGTCAAGAGAAATAGTAACTAGGTTATTATAACGTCGTTCAGTAAAATTGGTCTGTCAAGGAAGCAATGATGGGCGATCAATGTCGAGCAGCAAGTTTAATCCAATTACCAATGTTGAGCGAATGCGTGGACCTGTGCACTTCCTTCCTATTACCGCAGCGCGTTTAATTTTCATCGAACAGAGTAGCTTGCTTATAGCAATAACGTTCAATTTTATAAGAACGATAATGCTATCGTTAAAAATGCAATGAATCATCGATCGTTATAATTTTATAGATTGAAGCCCAGCATATAAATGTTTGCGGGTGTGTTACATTTACATCGAAATATGAATTCAGAGACAAACAAATAAAAAATAACAACGATACAATATCGTCTTTCTCTGACAGCACACAGGCTCGCATATGTGTGTGCGTGTGTGTCATGTAACACAGACGTAAACCTTTAAAAGCAATCTCATCAATTACACTGCGAGGTTTAAATCACAGATCCCTGGAAGTCGTCGATACAGGAACAATGAAACGAGAACAGCGGGTTACTGCGGATACCTTTTATCGGATCAAATGTAAGAATCGTAATTATAGATAACCTCATTATCCGTCAACAAGCTTTATTACGACTGACAAATGGCCAAGTATATATTTCTTTGAATTATTGAATCGTTTGTCAGACTATCAATAACGAGCGACAGTCAAAATTTCGCTGAGTGACGCGCGCATTCACGCGATTATCATTCATAAACGCAACCGGCGCGGCGGTGTGTGCGGTGGACAACATCGAAATTCCACGTCCCCAATTTTCGAAAGGAATAATCAATCGTGCGATAATATATTCTGCATCGTTGAAAATTAACAACGATTCACCCGCATGCGGGGTCCATTGACATTTTAATTTTTTTTCCCGAATAGTGCGTTGAACGAGCGAACGGTGCTTGAAATATTATGTGTAAAATCGCCGATGTATGGTACACCGGTCCCATTCAAATCGGTGTGCTTGTAGAAATAAACGCGAAAATTTCGTTTATCGCGACAGTGTATCGCGCTACACCAGACACAATGGCCTGCTCATTCAACGAGAACAATGGCGGAAGGGAACACTTTGCTATTCCCTCGTGTGGTGTTCGTACCTGCAACTTTTCAGTCGCTTATACTATCATGGGACGTCGTCGATTAGGCTTCATCGAAGGAGCGGCGAAGTTTAGAATTCAAATACACTCGAAGCTCATCGCTTTTGCGCATATCCTCGAGTGTACTCCGATTTCATGTTAATATATGTGAACCGAATTTGCATGCTTCTAACACGATTGCGATTGTAATTTGTGATCTCCGATTCTGATCGATAGTCGCAATAGACCAAAACATATCAACGATGAATCGCAATAACGGAAGCTTGTTGAAAACGTTCGTGTGAAATGCATGTCAAGATTTATGACTTTGGTTGACTTCGAAAATTTTATCATAATCAAAGTTGTTATCAATTTCTTCTAAACGTGACTGAAGGTGACTATGTGTTCTGAATGCATGAGAAGGTGCATTATAATTTCCATTGCTTTTATGCAGGGTGGACCATGGAACGTGATCAGCATAATTTATTCTATGGTTCGATTGGAAATTTGTTGAATTAACATAACATGGCTTAAGGAGAGCTTTAAGGTGATTGTAAAGTGTCAGAGTGTCGTTGCCCTAACGGGAGGATGGGTCAACGTTACGAATTAATTTCCGAAGAAATTCTGTAGGCGAATCGAACGAGTTGCCTGGTGGTTTATTTATAAAACAAATAATACATCAGATAGTCGCTAGGTTTGAATCAGCAGAATGTGTACAGAGAGTGCGAAGTATACAATTATGAACGTAGGGGATGAGCGCGTACGACAATTCTTTAGAAACTACTGCGCGAAAATATTTACAAAGATAATATGCGTAGACTACGCGAGGGTCAAACGTGGATGGAGATTCAAATGCAATACGATCCGGTGATAGAAGCGCGTGGAGAGCGCAAAATAGAGACGGAACGCGACGAGGACGCATTTACGTAGCATGCGTTTGCCGGACCAAGATAGTCGACGCATGCACAGCGGGACTGGGATCGGAGAGCAACAAAGATGCACGCAGAGCGAAAATGTCGGATCGAGATAAACAGCGAAACCACGTGTCAGAGCGGGAATCACAGGTTCGTAAGCACAAGATAGCGAACCCATGGTAACACGCGTCAGAGCGAGAACCGAGATTCAAAGAGTGCGTATGTCTATGCACGCGACCAAGCAGAGCGAAATTAAACCGCGAATTAACAATTCCGCTCGGGATTTCGTTGTTCCAAGGCGGGGACGCGATTGAAAGTGATTTCGTGCGATTAATTTGTCGGGAAAGCTTTTTTTGCAAATCGTATCGCAAGTCGAGTGGTTCTCGATATTGGGGCACTGGCAAACCTCGAAAATCCTCTCAAAAATATTTACTCGCGCAAACACAATACCTTTTATGCAGTTTTTCTCACGACGATAAACGCCGAGCAATAGAACTGCATCGGTTATGCAACGTATTTGTCGTTCTGGACACGTGGTCGGAATCGTCGTTTGCTCAATCGAAGAATACTCCTCTCCTCACCTCTACTCGATAGGATGAAGCTGCTAGATCGCGAAGAGAATTAGCAGTTCTAGATCTAAGAGGAGGGCCTTGAAACAAAGTAGCGAAAACCGAAGGGGAGAATATTAAATTACCGGAGCTTGATGCGCTGAAAGGTGAAAAACCACGTCTAAGCTGGAGACTCTCTCGAAATCAACTGACTTGCCTAATTGCTGCTACGAACAGATCGCGCCTCGCTCGTTACCCTCCTCCCCCTCCCCAGAGTGGGGGTTTTACGCCCCCGGCACTGCGGGGCCAATCCACTCAACCGAAACGTCGCGATCGAAGTCGCGTGATCGCGACGACACCCGAAACACACACGGCACGCACACGCGCGAGCATGCACGCACACACACACGCGCACGTTAAGGGAGTGCTGCCCCTACATAAAGGTTTTCTATAGATAAACCTACAATTTCTATAGATAAACCTACAATTTTTTTTAGATTCGGAAAAGCTATATATTACGATCGCCGAATTCGCCTTAGCATCCCCTAAGAGATGGATACAAAGAAATTGTAAATTGATCTATGAAAAACTGAAGGTGGCCTCGATAACTCCGGGAAAAAAGGGTTAACCAAAAATTTGGCACAATAACCTTAAAGCTCTCCTTAAACCATGTTATTTTACCTGAAAAAATTTAGCTGATCACGTATCGTGGTTCACCCTGTATACTAAAAGCAGAGATGGAATAAAATGTTTACTTGTAGAACTAACGCACCGATAAGCTTATTTTTCTTAACAGATTTGTAATAGATTGGATTATCAGGTAAATATATATATATCGGCTCACACACACACAAAAATTATTTTTACGATCAATTTTCCATTCTATTATGTATCGATGAGCTAAATAAAAATATATAAGCAATACAGGTATATTCCTAAAGAATTTTGTCACAAAATAAGATTGAAACATTTCAAGACAGTACTAATGGAAATCTCGCGATGGAAATAAATTTATCGATAATGTCGAATTTCTTTCCATCATGAACGACAAAGCGGTCAAAAGGTAGAAAAAGTGGAAAGCCAATAAAACACCAAATCTCTGAATATGTTGAGTTGATTGAAGCACCTTATACACACAATTCAACTTTCAGTTACATTTGAGTTAGCTTTTCTTCCTCAGAATATAGCGCAGGTAGAACGAAACTTTTCGAAACACTACGTAACAGTACGTCTCGTAAAACTCGACATATGGTTTCAATGAAACTATTTTCTTGCTCGTCTCCATGGCAGTGCTTGGCTACACCTATTTCTCGAGACGATTCCGATGGTACCCAAATGGGAGCTTTTAAGGAACTGGAGCCACGTTCGACGGTTGCCCCGAGGGACCCATCTGAGGTTCGCCTCGCACCTGTCAAGGAGAATAGGATCGTATTAGTCAGACATCGAGAGGTTACCCGAGGCAACGCAACGTGTCGACGCATATTCTCTTAGCCTTTGTCTATAATCGAGATAGATAACTATGGAATTGTTTCGAAATATTAAAATCTTGGCCGCCATCGCCACTGCAGCTAACATGATCAAAAAACAAGGACACAGTTCGTAGAGTTTGTAACAGATTGCATTACAAATCTCCTGACGATTGTCATTTGTTGAAGTAAAAATTATATAAAAGTTCAGAAATTTCAAATTTCTCACTATATTATTTGTTAAAATATTATGCTAGGGAAATACGTTTTGTATGACGCATGCTTCTAGTTATATAAATAGTCGAGCTAACAAAATTATTATTATTAAAAAGGAACATTGAAGATGAATTTTAATGCAATCAATAATACACTTCTTATCCATAAAGTGTGGAAATTAACGAGGGAAAACTCTAATAGAATAATTTAGTCAAAATAAACTTTAATAAAATATAAAGATTTCATCGATTTCTGTTAATATCCACGCTTTCTAGTATTTTCACCATTTCTACGCACCGAAAATGCACAAAGACCTACAAGTCAAGCTGCAAAAGCATGCGAGTCAATTACTTTGCCCGTAGTTGCAATGCTGAATATTTAGGGTATGTCCATACAGCACAAAACTTTCAGTCGTTTAAAATTCTTCAAATGGCAAACCATTCGAGTAAATAAAAATTCAAAGTTAGACGCGAGTCAGTTCCAACTAAACGTTGAAAAAGTCGGAAGTTCTTCCCCCAGTGTACAAAACGTCTCCGTCCCGAGAATATTTATCGAGTCGCCAGGACCGCGATGTACCAATGCGAGCTCACTCGTCGGCTCTTACGACTTCTCGTTTTAATCCCCTAATGCGACTTTGAACGACAATTGTCGAGAAACAGAGGGAATACATGGGCCCATAGAGAAGAGAAAAGGTCTCCGGAGAACCGCCGTCTTCGTTAGTATCAGTTATGCGTCATCAGAACAGACGATTCCGGATTTCGATGTTAGTCAGGGGAAGTAAACTCGTTTTCTTTTTCCTAACAAGTATCTAGCTGTCTAGTATCTTGTACTTCCTTGTGCAATTTATCATCCACATCTCGTTACTTCGGTAGTTTCTTTTAAACGAGTTCTACCGTGTGCGGGATAATAGGTCCAAATAGGTTAAAATAGCCTCGTCAGATGTGCCAATGACTTTTTCTTCTTTCCTTAATGAAGCCTTTCGGACTCGTTGCACAGCGACGAAAAAGACACCCTCGGGAGCGTATTAATCATTTTTACATCGATAATTAGACGAGAAAGAGTGTAGCCTGGCCCGGGGATCGTTTAGAAACAATTAATTCGGGTTAGCCAATTATCGTCGACGTCGTTTTGCCGGAGTGATGGAGATTGATTCGTCGTCGAAAGAACTTCCGTTCACAGGAAAGTTCCAGTCATGACGTGGATAAATTCACGTTCGCACCAGTTACGTAACCAGCATACAATTTTATCGTACAAATTAATATCCCGCAAGATTGCAACAAAACGCAAATTAAAATGTCCGCGAGCCACCTGAGCATCGTAGAATCGGATATTCGGCAAAGAGATTGAATTTATTCCTTGCTAATAACTACAATAGACTGTGCGGATCTTTACGTACAATAAAAATAAAAGACGTTTTCTTTCTTAACAAGTCCAATAAGTTGTAAATAACGTAATGTAAATATTTGGACTTTACTAATAACAGTACTAATAGCTATAATTTAATTATTATTACTTTTAATATCTACAAATAACTATACTTTGAACTTTGAGGATATCAAATGATTTTTTATATATCGAATTAAATCTTCAACAGCGTTTCTTGATTAAAAACATTCTTTCATGAGAACCAGTTGAAAGTATTTTTCTAAAAACATTCGTCATAGTATTTCTGAAAAGAAATCAGTCTGTTCATAACGCTTTACAAAATTTTGACGCATGCCTAATTCAACGCCGCGGTTGAAGTTTCAAGTTAAAACAACTGAAACCATAAAAACATCTGTATCGACCTAATATCTTCATGGTTTGCCCCAGAAATGTCGCCGTTCGTGCACGTCGATTTCACAACACATCCAACAATATCTGTCACTGCGAACCAGCACCAGACAAGCTAAAGAAGACGAATTGGTAATCGATGTTTACGTTTTCATTTTGTCGAAAAATGTAGGCAGCCATCCTTATAGTCTTTGAGAACGAGAACCGCACACTCGGTAGATTAAAAAATTAAAGTGAACAAAAAAACGGATTTCCCCGGAAACGGGGTTTTCAATTTTGAGATAGAAACGGATAGGCAGCATGGAAACAAAATTGATTATAGGAGATTCGCCGAATGGACGTTGAATGTATCAAATTATAATCCTCTTTCTATCCGCCTTTTCCACCGGCGAGTTCAATCTCAAAAAAATGTTCTTTCAGTTTCTTCATTGTGCTTTAAGATTAATGATGTCACTCGGATGAAAGAATAGATGGTCCAAGGAAACTTGGTAATTGCCAACGAAGCCTCGAAACTTGCATGTCTGATGAAAATACTTTTCCTTGGATTCATTAATCCTCATTTTAGACTTCTTCTAATTCTTCTTCATATTTTTATACCGTAACCATGGCTTCATCAATTCCTGTTTCAATAAGTCGCATATTTATTATGATTCTGAAATTCGTGGTAAACGTAGATCGTGTAAATTTCATGGTAAAATCGTTTCCACTCCGTGCTTCGATGTTCTTCTGCTAGGCTATATATGATGAATTTGTTAGATCAAACATATATATATGGCGAGCATGGGAGCAGCGATTAATAAAATCCAGGAGATATTGTAGACGCATAGCTTGCAATATGATCAAAATACAATCATTGCGGAGATATATTACAGTATTATTAAGAGATACGTTTTCGGTGATGTTGCAGGGGCAATCTTTACGGAGGATCAGAAGGACAGTCCATCCGAGCTGGCATTCAAATACGCCATCTACAAAATTAACAAGGACAAATCCTTGCTGGCGAACACAACGTTAGTGTATGATATTCAATACGTGCCAAAAGATGACTCCTTCAGAACATCAAAGAAAGGTAAGTTTAAATTCGAATTACTCCTGAATCAGCAGCATAAAAATCCCACAGAAGCCCGCAACCCGTCAAGGGAAACAGAAATTAGCGTGATTCCGTTGTGTGAACAGAATTTTCCAGTTCCTGAAGCAAGTTGACCCACATCGAACCTAAAACTGTGCCAAAAACCTACAACAAAAAACTGCAACGTGGCAGCACTTTCACTGCACGACTTCTCCGTGTATTGCATCTTCTTCCACCAGAAAAGCCTCTCTCTTCCCTCAGAGATAACCCGTACACGAGCCTGAGCTGTCTCCTTGCCCCTCTGCCCCGCGACAGGGAAACGTATTTAACGCCTCGAAAACATCTAGAGCGAGCATCTCGACACGGAAACGTCACGGGACCGATAAGGCACGAGTTCCCTATCTGATAGAAACGAGTCAGCTTCGAGCCACGACTCCTTTCTATTTTGGAGCTTTAAGCGGGTCTTAAACACTTAACATTGTGTCTGTGAAAAACCAATTGCGGATTCTCTCACTTGACTACGATGTTCGTTTTAGAATATATCATTGTTCAAATACATTCGTGTGCATATGCCATTACATTGATTTATGCAAATTGATTTCCTCTACATGGCACAGTACGGGGCAAAATCTATTTTCTGGACAAAAATCTTCGTGATCAGTATATACGGTAAACGTAATTTTAATTCTTGTTAACAATAATCAGTTACTGTGAAGTCGATTTACAATCTACAAAAAAAAGAGAATAAAAATTTCGGAAATGATACAATCACATTATATTGGTAAAATGTAATTATTATAGACATACTGCAATTTCGTTGTAATATTAATATAAAACAAGTACATACAGGAATAGAAAAATATAAGGAGTAGCATAAAAATATAAAATAACAGATGCACAATTATTCCCACAATATCATTCAATTAATCAAACCGAAACTAGATAGCCAAAATTTGCGATGGTAACATGAATGATGGTAAAATGAACTTCAAAACCTAGTTCAAAATTAATGTCAGCCAACGTGATAACAGGATACAATACCAATAACCTCAACAATTTCGCAAACTTTGTAAACAAAGTGTTTTATTCGATCAAATTAAAATCGAAGACTTAAGTTGTAGAACGTCAAGTACTTTTTCTTATGTTTTGCAGATCCTAATCAAGTTAATAAGACGTAACAAATTGCATGAAAAATTAATTTTCCAATCTGAACAAATAATTCCGCCATTCACGTATTAGTGACGCGTCACTAACAGCCAGCATTACATATAAAAGGACCAAATTAAAGATGAAGAGAAAGCAAAAGCAGAGGTCTGTCTGCAGGGGTGCAAAAGTAAGCTTCATAATAGAGTGTTAAACGCAGGCGTTTAAGGAAGAATATCTATCTCGTTTAAAATAAGGATATGCCACGACTTTGAACATTCAAGCAACCCTTAGAGCTGCATCTTTTGGACAACATTCGTTGCCGATGCCTCTGGGAAGTATTTCGCATCCCCAAGACTGATTTTCATCCCCGATATGCTTTGTCGATAAAAGTTACGCAGCCGGAGCGCTCGCAGCGAGCACGGATGCCCGTAACTTTTTACTATTCCTCGAGGAGCCGGTATTCCTCGGGCGAAACGATCCTGCTCCTTCCGCTTGAACCTCGCAAGTCGAAAATTCGGACGTAAAAAGGATCGCTGCTTCTTCTCGGAGCAATAATATCCAAGGGAAAACGCACTAAGCTCGTTCGAGATTCGCGCGTATTTACTTAGCAGGATTCTGCTGGCGACGCGTAAACCGCCCACCCTCGCGGAATGTTACAAGGTTCCTTTAAAGCTCAATTCTTTCACGAATCCTGCGACTCTATCGCTTGCTCGTTGTATTAAAAACTGGATTTTTCGAATAGAAACGGCCCGATCCGATTAAATTCTGGAATCGAGTTAAAAGCTTCAATATAAGAAAAAAATTAGAAATCTAATCCACAAGTCTGATGAACGAAGATTTATGAAAAGTGTTCCAATAATTGTTCCATTTTTTATGAATTGAGTTGTAGAAGAATGCCATGTTTGCATTTAATTATCTTTATTAGCCATATTTTTAGATCTCTGTCCACGAACGTGACAATGTCTGAATGTTTACAGTAATCTTTTTATAACTTTAGACTAGAAGAGTTCTTGTGGTACATCAAGCTCGTTAGGCACTTTAAAAAATCTGTAATTTACTATGCATATTATACAATTATGTACAAAAGAGTTCACATGAAAACTCGATATCATACACTGCTTGAAATTTCCATAAAGCCACACTGTCTGTTTTGCTGATTTCTTGTAATCGAGAAGGTCAAAATAATAGTGGTGTAAGTCACATTTTTTTTTCCTCATAGTGAATTGTTTACTGATCAAATTTATTGTTAAGATAATTTAGAGTTAAGTTAATTCATAGAAACTTTATAATTGATTTCACTTGTCTTTTTAACATTTTGGCATGTATAGATTACATTCTAACACATTACGGACCAGTACTTTTATTGTTAGCTTTATCCAGTGACCAGCTATATATGTTTTACGCTGCAAATGACAACAGTGAAAATTCGAGAATTCTCGTGATTGGCCTAGAACAGAAAACACGAGAGTCATCGTCATTCGTCCGCAATGTGTTGCCATAAGTCCAAATTTTCTTTAAGCCATTATAATACTAACCCACTCAATTATTTTATACTAATGAAAAAGTGTTCAGTAGCATTTGGCTGTTAGTTAAAGAACTAATTCATACAGTGTTTGCATTCAAAAGGCTGCATCATAAAATTATTCAGAGTGATAATCTTAACTATTTTTATAAATAATAATAATTATTATTTTCTAAATAATTATTATTTCTTACTTTTGTGAACAATACAGGTAACGAGATTTCCGGTTAGATCCGGCGTTTTCGAATATATTCGTAACCGTATCGCGAGATTCATACGTTCGAAAAGCAGCCGTGAGATACATGGACGTGTACGAACGTAGAGCGGATCGGTATGAGTCATAAGGCAAAATTTATGCAAAACAATTCCGCAGACCGGGTCGAATCAGCCGCTGCGAAACCATAACAATGTTTCTTGCCGGTCGATCGTAGACGGCCAGCGAACGTAAATTGCGAACCGTAAATCCGACCAGACGGCGATAAATTCGCAACAAGCTTCTATCTTCGACGAAAATCTACTTTGTCGTGAACGCAGTCCAGCCTCCTACGACTCAAAGTCACTTCCCCTTGGCTTTTATATATTTCTAAAGCACCGAACTTGTATTGGCGGATGGTCACAATTGCTTGCGTTACCGTACGTGACTGCTCGTTACTCTTAGATGTCTCTCAGAGCATTTCGAGGACACTCGAAGGTCCCACTGATCGTCTAGAGGTTGTTGTCGTTTGAGGATCCCTTTAAGGAGCACTCGAATCCTATAAGCGACAACACTGGGCACTAACGGACCTACATACAATGGACCAACCAACCTCTAGGAAGGACTCTGAGAAACAACTTCAACATTGAGGAGTTGTGGGAAATTTACGGGAGATCGAGAACCGTGGCAAGATATATAACAGGATCTCGAAACACTATACTTGAAGCATGTGGAGATCCATTATGGCTCTAGATTGGATCCTGGAGAATCGCAGAGATAGTTTAGAGGTCGAGATATTACCGGAGGCCTTGGGTAGATTGTGATGGATCATTAAGGCAGCAAGTACCTCGTAAAGCATCCATTGCGGATTTAGGCCTTTGGTACTTGCTGAAAGGCGATCAAAATATTTCTGGAACTGTGCATAGCTGATATACAACTCAGAAAGTTGGTAAATGGTAGTCAAGGAACAAGAAGTTGGTCAGAAGTACTGGAAGAAGTTGGTCAAAACAACCGGTAAACTTCTGTGAAGTTCTGAAGATGTAGGCATCTGCAACTACTTCGGATTCTTGAAAGCTTTTGAAAATACTGAAGTTTCAGGAAAGACTGATAATTTTCGATATCTACTTATTGACTAATCTCTACTTATTCATTGCTAGACATCTATTTATTCGAATATTAATGAGTCACTATGTTATACTTTATTTTGTTAATACTCCCTTGTTAGTGACTTTCTAAAAAATCTACCTATGTGTTTACTAATAGCTCCAATAATATCACTTTTGAACACATAACTCATCACAGTGAATTTCAGATTCATAAGAAATTCGACATTTCATATGGCACATCTTAATAGTTAGAAAGATCAAATTGTTGCGTTTTAGTTAGGCAGTTGTGGAAACTGTTTTAATGCTCTCGCTGACGATTGTTTACTAATACTCAAACCATAAACTTGCATCGAGTCCTCGTTTAACCGTCTAGCTATCCTCATCGAGTCTGCTAATCATCATCAGCGTACGATGACATCTACAAATGGCTTCGTCTCTAATTTCCGTGGCGAGCCGTACAACAACATTCCAGGCGCCATTTCTACGCAGAACAGAGAGTCACGGGTTGTGTAACAATGCGGCGTTAACAGCTACGGAAACCGTATCAGCTTCTCGTTTCGTTCAGAAAGGAAATCTTTTATCGCACAATTTACATGGAATTTGCAAAATTAATTCTGTTAAAAACCCTGACACTTGAAAGACACTTGATTCCTACTCTAAAGACATAACACGACTGTTGGTAATTACGATACTTCCGGAAATGAACATAGTTGTTTCGTAAAATTATACTTGGATCGTACTAACAGGATTTCATGAAAAATACAATTTAAGTACAATAACCATTTCCAATGTTACATCATTTTATATTTCACGATATTGTGTAACTAATCGCAGTGACTTTATTTCGAGATGATCATTTATGATAATTTCAATCAAAGTATATATATTTAGACTTTTCATCCTAAAATTATTGAAATTATAAAGACTTAATCTTCATTCGATTTTTATTCAAACATATCCTACAATAAACATCGTACGAAACTTAAATTCAATCGTATTATTTTTAGTTCGACAAAATACAAAATTTTATCCTCTATTCGTACAAGCTAACAAAATACCAACAGTTCAGTTATGAAAAATTCATCGACTATCCTCTAACTTTCTTAAATATCATTATTATTATGATAGCAGACATAATAAAATCATAAAAATCATAAAAATCATAAAAATCATAAAAATCATAAAAGTCATAAAAATTGTGTCCTTTTGTAGGTTCATAGGACGCAAACGAATAAAATTCGGCTGGATAATAATATCATTCTAGTCAGTCTATTCTTCTGCTAGAAGAGAAAATTAGGAAGGTCTTAGGGGCCAGAAATGCGACAAAGGGGTGCAATGCTAAAGACTAAATTAAATACGCAGCGATCATTTTGGTTGGTCGACGGAAACCACTGCGGCGGATTTTAGATTCAACTGGCGTAGGAAAAAAGTTCTCCATCAGCACTTTATCCGGAGCAGCATTTACCTAAATTACACGGGCTTTAGCGGGTCGCATCTTGCTTCTCACTCCTTCATGTCGAAATTAACGCGTCCGCCGGCTAATCACGATGTTCCTTTCTTCTTTACGACCTAGTCGCTCTACCAAACTGCCCATTTCATATTTTCTTTCATGGTAGTTGCGTTTCGAAGTTAATCCCCGCGTTACAAGCTTTACAAATTTTTAATGAATATTTGGAAGCAATTTCCTAGTACTTCAGCCAAGAGCGATCTCTCTTACCGCAAACTTTTTATCAGTTAATACTCTCACTCCAGTTAAGGGCCAGTTAATTCCCTATTAATTAGCTAAGAATTAAGATAGAAGGTAAATTCGTGTAATCGGTGATTGAGCAAAGTTTCAACAAGTTGCAGAAAGTTTGTAAGCATTTGCCTTGTATTCTTCGTGAAATGTTGAAAATCTAACAGAAAGAAGTTATAATCCTGAATAATGTACATTGTACATTGTTAATTTAACAAAAGTAACATTCAACCTTCTTTTGCGCAAATGATTAATTTCTTGTATTTTCACGTTTTCAGAATTCATGATAATTATACTGCGGATAGAAATTTCTTTCTTTCATTAACATTAAACGAACCGTGTCGATCAAAAAGACATGTTTCATTTCGAAATTGTTGGAATGACAAAAATCTATTTCATAGGAGATGATTCAATAAATTTCATAATTCCAAAATTGTAACAAAATTGACGAGAAGGTTGAATAAAATCAGACTTGCCATTGGTATAAAGCAACAGGGATTAAACACTTTTAATAAATGACTGGTTTAATGCTGATCTAGAATAACGTAATTCTTGCGGATCGTGGAAAATATGGAATAAGGAAAGAACATGCAGGAAAATTTTCTCAACAAGATAAAGGAGAAATATTTATGGAAGCATGAAAAGAGGGCTTGAACTGCTAAATGCGGGAGAACTTCTTGAGTAATAAACGAAACTTTCCATTGCGATGTTCTCGTCGTTGGATCAAAGGGCCTATCAAACTTGCTCAATGAATTTCGTCGATTTGTTTCCCCCGAGCTTCTCTTCTTTCGAAGACTCGAGCGTACTTCCAACCTCTTAAATTGCTATTGATGAAAGTCTGTAAATATTAATGAAAGTATCGAGGAGCTTCTTATTATTGAAAAAACCAGGTCCAGTGCAGTGAATTGTTGACAGTTGATGAATAGAACAAATATATCTCTCGATCAGATGCCGAATAAAAAGAATTCGTTTTATAGAAGTTTCATCGAGCTCAAATTAGATATTTTTCTGGCATATTGATTTCATTACACATTTATGCTAATTACTTTTGCCTATCTTATTTACTTAATTTATTTTATTTAATTATCTAACCTGCCCATGTATAACATTTATTATACACATTTTACATTATTTACCATTGTCATTTTATTCACTTCTTTATTCGTATTACTACGAGTACATTCGGATATGCATAACAAAGATTGTCTAAATCATATAAAGTTAAGTTAACACATAAGTTAAATAAAAATGTCTTTTTCTCTTAATAATTGCAGTAATTTGAAAATAACATGACAAAATATCCTTAAATTCTGCTAATTTACAGCTTTATATTCCAACTGTTAATTTTCGCCATAAATGCATAAAATCCGCAGTATAATCATAACATTCGAAAGGTGAATGACTGTTCATAATAAAACTTTCAAAAAAAAAGGATTTTATAAGACATTTTAGAATCCGTGTGTAAAGTTAAGTACATATAGGAAACATTTAGACAATTAGATTATTTTTTACTTTAGAATGATGGACGTTAATAAACTTTTCTTACACACTTGAATGAATACTTGTACTCTATACGAAGTGATGAGCCATGAGTGAAAACACCAGGAGCGAACGCATTTCATGAAAGGTCGTTTTCAGAATGCCTTTCTCATTTAGAAAATGTACTAGGTATAAACATATTATATAATTAATGGACGAGGAATTCCGAAATTTACGGGACTAACTTATAATTAGTAAAATTAAAGCATTACGCAATGAAATGGTCCATAGAATATCATGTGTACTTGGTGGAATCCATTTTCTCATAAATAAAGCCTTATATGAAAAATTTTATTCTACATTCTCAACTTATTTTTGGACCAGAAATACTCATTCCAACTTAGCTCATACCGCGACTCCCAGTATACCCTGCATTTTCTTTATAAAACTAGCAGGCATTCCGCTTTCGATTTCTCGACTGCAATCTCAATTTTCCGCTGACGCTCCCACCGTCCGTGCACGCCAAAATAGAGGAGACTCATGCATAAATGATATTTTCGGGGCTGATCGATCACGGAAGTACTCACGATATCCCCCAAAGGGTCCGACGAAATTCATTTCTGGTATTTCACCGTCACTTCGCGCAGCATGCTCGTGGCGATCAGGCGTCGGCGTTTAACGCCGAATAAATCCGAACAAACGCGGCATAAATTTGTTTCGCAGTCGATCGCCGTGGGAATATCAATACCCGTGATTCCATGGAAATTATATTTTCGACAATTTCGCAGCGTGCTTGATTTCACAAGGACATCGATGTACCGTCAACGCTCGTACGGCCATGTCCCGCGTATTTAAATATCCGTGCCGGCGCGAAATGCAGAATGACGCATCCGTTGATTGATTAAAAATTGTACACTTAATCCAATGCTCTGGGGACAAACAACGCCCATTGCGTTCCCCGCGAAATTATTAACCCGCGAAACGTTCGGCGCATACATGATGCGATATACAGTGCGTCGCATCACGAATATAATTTGCATCGACACCTTCACTTTCGTCTTTTCGTATATTTGCTTAAATTTGATCGCGGATATAAGAAATAAAAATCCGCAAGGTAAACATAAGTTTGTCAATTTTTCCCTGTTCACTCAAATTGAAAACGTTGTTGAATTCAAGATACGTAATAGCTACTCACACACTTTTCCTACCTTGGAATTCCTCACACATTTCCCAATTGCACACGTTACATTACTTTGTCGAGCTCCTCGCACCATTTCTCGTTTCAGTAATGAAATGAGGAGCCATTTAAAAAGAATCCATACTGAATTAGCTAAAATGGGGAACAGCCGACAAACTTATAATTAGTAGACTGCAGATCTTTATGTAAAGTAGAGATTGCATTAATTGTAACAAACAAGAACCAATCAGAAGTTTATTTCTGTATTTAATATTTTTTAGTAGGTTGAAAATAATCTATCACTGTTTCGAATCTGCTCACTGTTTTACTCACATTTAGCATAGAATCTTAAAATCCACAGTCTAATAATCAGCATAGTTGTCACGTTATAAATTATCTGAATACCCTAGTTATAATATGAATTCTAAAATTGAAATGTGTAAAATCGTTGCCGTCACACACATGTAACGCCAGTATCGAACGCCTTAAGGTACTGAAGTTTATTCGCTTTCCAAGCAGTCATTCATCATGAAAACTCATACAGCTATAGTCTGTATACAGTTTCAGAGCCAGCATTATTCACGCATTGATGTGATATAATCCGGTTAAATTGCCGAAGAATGGAGTTGACAGGGATCGAAAGGTACCGCGCGATTCATTCCGAACGATCTAAACGAATCTTGGATGTGTCGTAAAGTGAAACCGGTGGCGTAAACGAGAAACCGATGAGTCGGGCGATCGTCGTATCTCTCGGTCCGAAGAACCGGAGGTAAAGGAAGTCTCGTGAATAATTCATAGCGCGCGGACAAAGTAGAGAATGCTTAGACACCCTGAAATCCCACCTTCGGAATCGAGCTCGTCCATTCTCGCACCCCTACTGGCCTTTACACGCGTGTCAGGAATCACTTTCAGAAGGAAACAGCGGAACCGGACGTGCAGCGATCTGCAACCACGGAAGAGGTCGTAGATAAGTAGATCAACGCAGTGATAATGTATCAATTGTTCACACACATTCCCTGATACGCAGCAGATCTGAGGACAGCTCGTAAATTGATCCTTTCTAATTTTCTTGTGCTTCGTTCGCATGTTAAGTGGCAAAAATCGATTCTAAAAGTTCCCACGAAAACAAAGTAATTTGATGAATGGAACTGACATTAGAAAGTTAAAATGATCATCGAGGATGGTATTTTAATTCCATTGAATCCCAACATGTTGAAAATTAGTAAAAAGTTAGTGTGACCGACATGGCACTTATCATGTTAAAATTCGATAAGACATAAGTGAACTGCTTTTGGTTAAACCTTGTATTGTTTACATTTAAATATTAGTAATTGTAAAAACGAACACTTCGTGGTCGAGAAAATACTATACAAATATAAAGCAATTCCACCAATCGTAAATAAGAGAAACAGCAAATGACACAACTTGGGAATGTATCATTTAGTCTCAGGTGTTCAAATGTTTCACATGAATCACCTTGTACATGGATGTAAACATACTAAGCAAGAAATATTTGTCGTAAACGTCACAGCATGTGCATTTTTTCATAAAACCGGCTCTAGACATAGACAGGACATCTGGTAAGATGACGTGTTATTTGCGCAAAAAAAGAGGTGTCAGAAAGTTTTACGTTAATTGCTCCTCGCGTCTCTCTCTTTTCCTCCTTCTCTCTTTCTCTCGTTCTCTTGGATTTACTGCGTCTGATAAACTTTTACCAGCAGATTACGAGAAAGCGGTACGCAGGATGCGAACAGGGTGGAAGGATGAAATCTACTGTGAAAATATCTGATGCGACTTTCGCTGATGCAGGCTTGTCAACTGCATCTGGTTTAAAAATATGAAACCGGCGTGTCAGAGCCAGTTATCTCCGTATCTTTTCATCCATACCGTCTCCCAGCTTCTTATGTAGCGTTTTACTTTCGCTTCCTGCCTCCATATAAAACTGCAGCTCGTCTAGTAATGCGACCCTTAACACCCGCGCCGCGTTTAATGATCGAGAAAAGTTCTCGGGTTTCTCCAGCATGAAAATATTAGGTAGCTGAAAACTTTGTCAAACAATATATGCTCCGTTTTGATCGATTTTGCTATCTCTGATTTAGATGGAATACTCCCTCTCGTTATAGAATATTTGAAAGAATTGCACTTAATATAATAATTGCACTACATTTAAGGGAATAGTTTGAGTATACCAAACTATTCAGGAGAAAGAAGGATATCGAGAATGCTTCTCATTTCTCTGACTGAAAACAGCACATATTATTTCAAACATGTTATAATTGATATTTTATTATCACCATGTAATCTTTTAGAGATTTTGATCCCAAGATTCCGGTACTGATATGTTTGATACAAGTTCCATAATTCATTTATACTTACTTGTGTGGTTTGCATCATATGAGCGTTAAAGGTAATAATAAAAATCGTGTTACTGCAACCTCTGAGTAAAATTAAACTTTATAAAATATTGGGGCAAAAGTTGGGTCCATTAGTTATCAGTTGAACGCTAACCAATGTTCTATTTTCGTGACTGTACAAAGTCGTACGTATTGCTCAAAAGCACCGACAAGATAGACGAATTCAATAGACAAAATAAAGCAACCCTTTTCATAAAGTAAAAATCATTAATGCCAATTGAAGTAGTAACTAAAAATGGTGGGGATATAGGTACAACTGCGAAACGTTGCAGAATTTTCCGTATCATCCAATATATTGGAACTTTTCTGCAAACGAAGGTTCTCTGATGCTTGAACTGATCAATGGTTATGTTTCCTTTGTTGCAGCCTGCAAGCAACTATCCAGGTCGGTCCAAGGGATTTTTGGACCATCTGATCCTCTTCTGGGCGCCCACATACAGAGTATATGCGAGGCACTGGATGTACCACATCTAGAAGCCAGGGTCGACTTCGAACCGACGTTTAAGGAGTTTAGTATAAACCTCTATCCCTCGCAGGACCACTTGAACAAGGCATTCAAAGATCTCATGTCCTTCCTAAACTGGACCAGAGTCGCCATCATCTACGAGGAAGACTACGGTAAATATCAATAAAATATTTTCTGACAAACTGTTTTCGTTGTAGATGTGAAACAATCATTCGTGTGAATCGGTACTAAATATCCTTGGTGATTTCATTCGGGCTATTTACCACTTTTCGAAAATTTTGAAAGTTCGATTGAATTTTAATAGCAACGTTCATTTTCTGTCAAGTTGATAAATTATCATAGTTATGATAACCGTATTGTATAATCTTATGCTATATCAAAAAGTTGTTTGACGAAATTGGAAGGAAGCTACTTTGTTTCTTTCCATTACGGATTTTCACGTAGCTGTCAAAATGCAGGACTGCCAAGTATACCTTAGACTTAATTTTTTTTTATTTTCTCATGTATCCGTTATATATAAATCCATTAAAATATACATTATATATAATTCCATTGAAATATTAATGTTTCATCGTGATTTTGTAATTAGCGGATTGAGGAGCACACTGTACAAATGGAACAACTAGTTTTAATTGTGGGTTAATATTTTGGAAATTTTTTTGTGAGGGCCAGAGTTTAAACCGAACTCAATTACTAGGTGTTTTTAGATTTTAAATGTCTCTTTAAGGGAGATTAGTTAAATATTGTGTATGTAGCTGGTACATAATTTTAATATCTTTCATTTAGCATCACATTGAATACATCAGGGTTTGAGCACAGTTAGTCCCGGGTTATTAACAACTTATAGTTGACTTAATGGTAAGCTGTAAAGAAAATTGCTACGTAAGGAGTCGTGTCTGTCATGAAATTATCTTGTAAGGATGAAACGGTGTCATTGAAGAGCAAAAAATCCTTGCTTTCATTCTTTATGGATATAAACCTGAAATTACAGTGGTAAATGCAATAAAGCACGTTTATGGTAATTACTGGAAGCTAGTCATTAGTAGAAACAATACTTCCAGCGAGAAGCCTAAAACAATAAAATGCAATATGACGAATTCGCTCAAATGTCTAAGTTGAACTGAAAATATATTCATCACCCTCTATGTACGTATAGACATCATAAGAATTTAACCTAAAAATAATACACAGTCCAATGTACAGATCACTTATATAGGTATTAAATTATTTAATGTTTTCATAAATTATACAATATGTCTCGTTGCGCCAAATCGATCGACACCGTGATTTGTCTTTCACTCAAACGTACATCAATAAACTCCGGACTACTTACACGCGTTCACGACCACATTACATTATCACATTATCACTTTAACCCTTAACACGACTCGCCAATGTCTAAATGTTTTCCCGAACTAACTATCGAACTCCCGATTCCACAAGTTTCCTTTATCTCACAAACCTAGAAAAAACATTCGTAACATACTATCGAGAGCACCAAACACTACCATACTCGCATCAGACACGTCAACAATATTTAAAAATAAGAGATCTGAAACCTAAATCCGTCTTACGACTTCTCCTATCGGGACAAGAACTCAGCCTCATTCGGACAACTCAGTTGTTGCGTCCTGGCGACATAACATTTTTCATCGTGTTTACGTTCCGAGAGAAATCGCGACTCCCATGAATAACATTCTCGCGCGGCGAAAACAGTCGCCGCGTTCCGGCGAATTATTACGACGTTGTTTCTCTTCATTAACGGAACATAAATACGGAAAATTACTATTTCGAAGTCATCCTTCGTCCCGCGCGTTGAGATTTCACGGGTAAACGAGAAAAAAAGGCAAGGACGACAGATGCAGAGGGGTGACGGTTTATGTAGCTGCTCTACTGTTTCACATCAAGCATAATCAAAAGCGTGGCGCGGGTGCCGTGGGAGCAGCCGAAATTGCATTCCGCGCGTCTCCTGGGACAAAACCCATGCGACAATGATAAACACGACACCGTCGAAACAATAAAGCAAACTTGCGGCGCCCGACGGATTTGCAAGTATATGAGTAGCACTCTCCAAGGAATCACGGAACTCCGCACTCGGATGGTGTAGCTTGTCACACAGACTAGTGATTACGTTTTTTTCACGCGCGCCGGGTCACCCTGTGACGCGTCCCTATGCAAATAGAACGTCGGAATCAGCCGGTGGAAGTGGATGCCGACACGACGCAAAATGTCGACCTGTCATATGCACGCAGACGATGCTGGGCTGCCAGTGCTGAAAATCGCGGCAGGCCTCGATACTGCCATAGTTCCACGCTTTTTACTCCTGATACCACCGATTTTGGCCCCGCCTCGACTCGCGTAGCTCAGCGTCGAGACGCTCTCTTCCCCGAGTTTAGACCGTCCTATCACAATCGCACCAGAAATTACTTTGCCGCTTTGAAGTACGCAGTCCCTGACGCTTCGATTTTTTAATGCATTACTTTGCAAATGGTAAGGCTGCTTTCCTTTATTTAATTTTAGTTTTTAAGGTCAGAAATCGGCTTTTTACTAGTACTGTTCTTCTAAGAAATCTGCTTTTTTTCGCAATAGTAATAGCAATATAGCACCTTCAGCTACCTTCAATTGGCTTAATTCATCGAATAATAACTACAACCTAAGGTCGAAATATCGACTGAAGTGTCGATATACATACAGTGACTCGCATTAATATTCGGACACGATATTGTTATATTGCTCCTTTTTATTGCTTATGATAGTATTATTGAATCTTTGGTGGTAGTGATATGATGATGTTAAGGAGAAAACGAGGGGGAAGACGTGTTTCGTCCAGGACCCGCTAGAGGACTCATCAGAAAGGCTATCCTAGCGGGCCCTTGCCTTAGACATTGGGATGTCGGTAGGAAGGACGAAGTCTGTATACAGGGTGTTCCACAATTATTTTAAAAGCCGAAATTGAGGGGTAGCTGAGGTCACTTGAAGTAACTCTTTCCTTTGCGAAGATGCGATCTGTGGCTTTGTTTACGAGTTATTAACGGAAAACACTGACCAATGAGAGGTGACGGCACGAAGTTTGAGAGCCCGCAGCACGAGGCTTTGACAGATGGTCGGGACGGACATATCAAGGTTATTCGTTGAACTGTGTTCGGACACGGAATTATTTAAATTAAAATATCATTTACGTACTTTGTTGATCTTCACTGTACACCAAATTACTTACTATTTCGGGTCCGAAAAATTAGTAAGTATTCTTCGGACGTTCTAAAGTAAAGGGGAACAGCGTTTTTCTTAAAAATATCACTATTACGTAGTAAAAAAAAATCCGGAAAGTTCTCGCTTCGTGATTTGTTCGATACTTCGAACGCGGCTCGAGTCCGTCCCGATCATCTGTCAAAGCCTCGTGCTGCGGGCTCTCGAACTTCGCGCCGTCACCTCTCATTGGTCAGTGTTTTCCGTTAATAACTCGTAAACAAAGCCGCAGATCGCATTTTCGCTAAGGAAAAAGTTACTTCAAATGACCTCAGCTACTCCTCATTTTCGGCTGTTAAAATAATTGTGGAACACCCTATATATACAAATTGAGGCGGATCGGTTACTTGCGGGAAGAGGAGCCATCTGTTGGCACGGGTCTGGAGGTAGCCGCCATAAATCAATTGTTTTCTCATATAATAAAGCACTTTTTAAAGTAAGTAGAAACATAAATTTTGTTTATTTATTGCACATGTTTTTTTGTATAATAAGCGATAAACAAGATTGTAGCAAAATTTAACGTCACAAAAATATTCGGACAGTGAATGAAAACTCTAGGTATAGGTGAATTAGTTTTTATCGATGGTATTATGGAGAAAATGAAGTATTTGGACCTTTTTTTTTTAATTTTAATTACACGTGCTATAAATATGGGTATACGTACAGTTTTAAGTTTTATCAGGACAATGATCCTAAACACAAAGCCAGAATTGTACAGGAATATTCATTATATAATTGTCCAAAAGTACGGCATCCTCCTCCTCAATCGCCTGATTTAAATCCAGTCGAAAATTTATGGGATCAATTGGACCGCAAAATTCGTACAACACCTACAAGGACAACAACCGAGATAAAACAATGTTTGTTAAACGAATGTAAACGGATTTCGCCGGAGTATTTAAATAAAATCATCCGTAACATATGTCCAAGCGATTACATGAAGTAATAAAGCAAAAGGGTCAATCGACAAAATATTAATATTATGATAACATGATTAAAAAGATTTTCGCCCAAAATAATAAAGAAAGAATAAAGATTTCCGCCCAAATCTAATTTCCCCTATAACTACTCTCACGTACAAGTTACAGGGTTGAAAGTTTACAGAAATGAGTTTTTATTGGTCATCTATCGAACGGTATAATTCTCGTTAAAGAAACCTCTAAGGGCAATTTTGACCATCTTAATCGGCTAGGCCCTTTCAGCTGAAAATGTATAGATGAATACAAAATTATGCTTAATGTGTCGGCAACTGGTATCCCCACTCTATAACAGATCTGCAAAATGCATTTGTTAAATTTTCGTTATTTGTTCAGATAAAAACGTGAAGAAACATTACTTTTTAACTTTTTCATCGCATCAAATTCAAATCGCTTGCCCCAATTATAAAAAAGTTATTTCAATGCTATATTTCACCGACAGAATATGTACAATGCATGATTATAGTTTTTGCAAAAGGCGTCTGAACAAACATTAAGCGCAATATCACAACCTTTATTCAAGTCCAAACAGCTTCTATAGAAGTCGAGTAGCACAGGTCGCCTACAACTTGTCGACAGAAATTGACTTCCTTCTGAAACGTTCCTCAGACTTCCGGAAATATGTTTCAATAAGACGTAATCAAATATCCATGTCTGGATCGAATCGGTAACCGCGGCGCGGAGCGACTTCTCCGGACAGCAACAGCACTTCACTCATCGAAATTCCGTGGCATCTCTTGTGCTCCGTGCCCTAGCAATTCCATTACGGTTCCTATTCTTAGCTGAAGCCGTACGACAACACCAGGTCCGATTTTCGCGCAAAGAAACTCGCGGATATGCGACCGTGTCATAATAATTCAGCACATGTACCACTCGGCCTTACCTCGGCTGTCAAACAGGGAATTCGGTGGTGCCCGACCCGCCCCGACAATAGAAATACCTAATTGAAATTCGAGCAAGCACAGTGAGAAGTTTAGCTCTCGAACTTCAAGTCGGGAATCCTTATCCAAGTATTGCAACGAAGCATTTGGAATTTCGATCTCGGAAATGCGGTAGAACGTCGGCTAATGAAATTAATTAGAAGGCTTGTTATTTTGTCCGATAAAATATCTACTTTCCTGGTTTCAATATCTTACTGCTTAAGAAATTTCTAGAGGTAATTTTGAAAGATACTTTGTTTTAGAAAGTCACGTTGTAGATCGAACATTTTAGTGCTTCAAGTATATCCTCTTGTGTTTTGAAAGTGCCCGAAGAATTCGATTTTGATCATTGATTTCCAAAATCGCACCTGGTCAAGTGTACATTTTGTCGAATTTAACACTATATTTACGAATCGCGTCATTTTGACGATAGATACATATTTATGGAGAATTTATTCAATTTTGTATCATTGGAGACATATTAAAATAAAAATCGTTAAACATCATAAGAAATGTGTGCTTTTTATTTTCATGCAGCAACATAAAGTAGCTGCATTTAGTGCTCCACGAACTTAGTATGAAAAATATTGAAAGGATATTTGGAAATGCTCATTAAAATATTGAAGAAAGTTTCTGAACGTATAGAAATACATATAAGTGCTTCTAAAGTTCAAATTAAAGTCAAAGATTTCTATAGAAGCCTGGCAGAATTAATTAGTCGCTGAGACCAAGAATATTGTCTTGCTTCATAATTTAGGCAGAGATAGAGAGAGAAAGAGACCGTTGTTCTTCGAAATTACTTTTCCTGATTAGACGATATAATCATGCCGGATATACGAGCGGAAACAGAAAGGTTTTCCGCAGGGAAGAAGGGATGAAGATCTCGAGGAATGTTCTTTCCATTCCTTTGATCTTTATGAGAGACATAAATTCGCTACTACCGTAAATGAGGGACTCTTCAAAATTCTTCCTTGCCAAATTGTGTCGTCGAGCATGAAAACACGGTAGGCCCAAGTTTGTGGAACTAATTGAATGGAAAGGGGGAATCAAAGTAACGGTTCTATGAATAAAAAACTGAAGGATCTTTGAAATTCTCTCTCCTTCTTACGTATTAACTTAACATGTGTGCCATTGCTATAGATGTGTAGTGACTTCATATTTTAGCCACTTGCATGAATTAACGAGTTCACGTTAAAATAATTAAATTATCAGTAGAAGTCACGCAAGATTTTTATAATGTTTTTATGTAGCGTGTATTGATTTTTATACACTCACAGTCAGAAACGCAGTTCAGTGACACTATCCTGCATACAGGAAAATAAATATATTTTTTGTACACTATTTCCAATAATTTCATTATTCATTGTAATTTGATATTTAGTAATTTTGCGTAATTATTTGCGAAAGGGTTTTCCCTTCCGATTTTGATGAAATTTACAATTGTACGCTCTCTGTTTTTCGAATATTTTGTAAACTAAAGCAAAGTGATATTTTTCACAAAGAAAACAATTTCCAAACTATCAAGTTGTAAAACGTATTTAAATTTCGTCAAAATTAATGGAGAGAACCCTTTTATCAGTAATTACCAAATCAGACTCTTGAAATTAAAAAGAAATATGAAGTTCGTTTCTAATCAAATTAATACATTTTTCATATGATCTTACCTTAAAGAAATATTTGGATGAACAACTCTGTATAACGTGTTTCATAAATATCTCATAGTGATTGCAATAAATTCTCCCAAATTATCTATTTTTGTTTACAAGTTGAAGGTCAATTGGGAAGAATGTTTACTCTATTATTCTATCGACTCCGATAAGAAATTGAACCTAGTAGTATTAATAATAGATTACCTAGTAGATTACTGTATCAATCTCCAAGACCATGTGCGTAAATTCACTATGTTCAGGAAAATGACAGCATCGAAGATCAAACGCTTCTGAAAAATCAGATGTTGATGCATTTGAAAACTGAAGCATGGTTCGCAAAGGAAAACAAGAATTCCATCATTTTTCTTATCGCTGAAAGCAATGTCGGTAAACAGAATTGCAAAGCGCGACGCTAATTCCACGCTAGATGCTAACCCACGTAACTGAATAGCAGGGCGCTCATTAACACGTTCGTGGGAGAGTCGCAGTATTTCGCCGTTTATCACGGGAGACGTTACAAAGCATACAAGCATGCACGTATGCAGATTGAGCAAGTTGTAGTTTCAAGTGCACTCCTCCATCAACGATTTCCGTCAATTACACCTTAGCAGATGAACTGTCGTCTTCGAGTATTCTCGCCCTTTAATAAGACTCGCTTTCAGATGCTGGAAAAGTCGATGATTTTAGAAATGTTTTCAGAGAATGCTACCAGTTTGATAATAATTTGACACGATGCCTGACTACTGATTTTTGTGTTTACAATTAATGCAAATTACTGTTTAGAATCACGATTTAGTATCTTAAGTTACTAATCACACATACTCTAACTATGATTTACACGCTTCGATACCTTTAAATTCTGAAACCAAGCAATACACGAAAGTGTATCTTATCTACTAATCTGACTTTGTGTAATAAACTTTAAAACATTCGTCAGAGCCAGTATGACGCATAGACGTTGTCCTCGAAAAAATTACGCAACAGTTTCACTGTTGGTCTTTCACTTTGTTTTTTCGACGCGAAACTTATTTTAACAATCGTGCACGTTTATGGTTTGTTACATCAAAGACCACGATGTTCCATTTACTATTAACGTTCAACATACGCCACAACATTTTTTGATATTATCTTTGTATTCCACACCAGATAATCTACTTCTGACATAACATAGAGATACGGTATTTCATTTAAAAGTTTAAAATGGTCTGGCAACATTTTTTGCCTTTTTACTTCGTATGCAAAAAATTTCGGGAGAAAATAATTCCTCCATATCGTTTCACATTTTATAAAATATTAACTATTTATGTATATTTGTATTGATACGTCCACATCTGAAATTAATTTAATATATTCATGTGTGAAAATGTTTTTCGCATGTGATATGTAGGCTGGCTTCGGATGAGCGATTGGCGGCGATTTGCCAATCGACTACAGCTTGATGCCGCTGCGTTTTAGCTATACGGTGATTGATATGAAGTAATTTACACAAGACGACAATTCTGCGCAGTTCGGCGACAAATTCATTTATCAAAACAAAGGCGCAGACGAGCGGTTTGCAGCAATTGTGCATACTTCACACGTAACGCAAATTGTAGCGGCAAGAAAGCGGCATGTTTGCGTCGTTCGAACGAAGTGAATCCTGCTTCGCCGCAAACGTACCGCCACTATATGACATTATAGTACCATTTGTATTGACTTTCAATACGTACAATCGTTTTTCCTTTATCATTGTAGAAAATAGACGCAGTCGATGCTGACGTTTTTATCAGCAGTATAAAAAGATTTCCCGAACAGTACCATGATAAAATAAGTGAAAACAATGCATGGATGAAGTTGATCGTTTCGTGAAAATTCAGTGTTGCAGCTAACTTGGGGCTAATAGGAAGGGATCATTTCTCCCAATAAAGGAAATGCGTTTACCCTATTTCTACGAGGGTCTTAGAATGAGTGGATTAGTGGGAATGGGTTCTACACTTTTCTGAGAGGACTTCTTTTAAGCAACAGTCGCAATTGTGGTTTTTCATTGTCGACGAAATGCTACGATATAGAATTCCGTAAAATTAGACGAAAATTCGTAATACCAGGCAGCCTGATAGTCAAATCGGCTTAACATTTGAAACAGACTGACATAGATTTTTAATTAATGTTCATTACGGTTGCGACACTTATTCGTCGCTAAGCTCGTAAATGGTGTAGCGTTGACAGGGTGCCCGAATTTCATCCGGAAACTCGAAAAGAACGCATTGTGCTCACGCTTTTACGCAATAATCCGACATCACGGATGTATTACATTGCTAAAAGGGGGCCATATTCGTTTCATGCTTGTGCAATGTCTGTCTCGTCGACATTGAATACTCAAATTCTTTTCGAACATTGTACTGGGGAGGGGGGGGGGTGTCTAGGGCTCGGCATATTTTGCACAGAACTGACGGATTCATTGAACATTTGCTACATATTAGCAACTGCGTAATCGAATAAGAAACTGTATAATGTACAGTAAGGATCAAAAGTGTCCCCACACCTTTTAAAACGGTATAACATTTTTAAAACTCGTCCAAATGACTTGAATATTTTTCTAAATGTCAAAGGGACTAGTTCACTGTACAATGACTAAAATATTTTTTTACGTTATACAATTTCGAAAGGTGTGTGGACACTTTTGCCCTTTACTCTATTCAATAAATAACTATACAACGGAATTTTTATATTTAATAATATAAATTGGAACAAAGTAATAAATTCAAATCTAGCTTTTTAAAAATTGATACTGAAACTAGATGTGGTAGCGCACGAAGTTTATACGTCCATTTTAACAATTGTCTAAACTGTTATGTAGAAATTGTCTAGCAGTCTTAAGTAATGTTTCAAGAATTTGATCTAAGCTTAAATTGTTATATATCTTACACTGTTCATATATGAACTAGAAATTTGTATGGTAAGATTAAATCTTTATTTAATTTCCAATGGTAACGAATTTATTGATGAACTCTTGATATATTCTATTTCCAGGACTGTTTAAGCTGCAGGATCTCGTGAAATCACCTCCCTCCACAAGAACTGAGATGTACATTCGCCAGGCAGGACCTGGATCCTATAGGCAGGTTCTTCGAGAAGTGAGACACAAGGAGATTTACAAATTGATCGTCGATACGGATCCAGCGCACATGCAACAATTTTTTCGAGCGGTAAGTGCAATCATCTTTTTAAGAAGTATCGAAAATTTATCGGCATGTCTTCAATCAACAATTGTACTGCTTCACACGTACTTGAAACAAAGAACAAAAAACTCAGATGCATCAGTCTTTGTGATAAAAATTATGGATTTCTCGAATCATTTTAATACTGTGATCGAAAAGCGGCATCTTCCTCCAATAATTTGCAGAATGCGCTATTTATGACACTTAACTATTTTATATTTCATTTCTACTAAATAACAAACATTAGTTATATTTTACTATTTTTCATTCAATTAACGAACACTGACAATGATGGAAACATTCCGTTTACTACTCTTCGTTGCTCAGAAGAAGTCCACTGAGAAAAGTATAGGATCGATTCCCACCAATCAATTAGTCACAACACCTGAATTTCCACGAAACGAGGGACTCGAGACCGGCCGATTAAAAACAAACAACGCCACGTCACCGTCTCGCTCCCCGAAAATCGAGATACAGTCGTTCCAGTCGACCTTATTCGAGCCGAAGCCAACATCGTATTTCGCTTCTGAAACTTGCCGAAACAAGCATCGGTAATTTAAAGTATCAAATTCCTGGGTCGGATAGGTTCCTTTATCGCAGTGTGAAGGGATGGTCTGTGTCTGTAACAGCTCCTTGAAATATTACACCGTCATATCCCGGAACAAGAAGTGCGTTGCTGATTTTTCGTACGCATCGCGGAAAATCCATAGAAGCTTACATCCTTATTCAGAGAACCGTAAAAAGGGCGCTAGCCGAAGGACGGCGCTATCGATCGATACATCGCATGTGCAATATGTATAGCCTCGGAATACATAGATGCGGAACCGAAGACCTATAATGCTTGCTGGTACGGTATTTAATTTCGAAAGTCGATTGCGGTACGGTGGGAGGGAACGATTTATAATACGGTTCATAAATCGAGAAAAAATTGGTGGAATATCGGCTTTCCAGCTTAAAATATATTGTTTCCACCGCATTTGTGTAAAAATTATATCTGAAAACTATTTACACTTTTCCGACAAAAATGTGTTTAGAACGCAAATCTTATCTGTCACAAATGAAACCGTAATCCATTCTCTAATACGATAATAGAAGTATATTAATCGACTAATCTAATTAGCCAAGTAACTTTGCATTACACTACTGTAACGATTTTAAAGAAGTGAACGTTGACCGGAAAAGTAGTGTCTATTGTAAAAGTAAAAGTAAAGTAAACTATTGTGATGTAAAAGTAAAGAAAATCTAAGGAATTTTGTTATAATTCATAAATATGTATAAAATAGATGATGAGAATAAACAACCTTATTTAATATGCTTCAAGATCTGAATTCTATGTTCCTCGATTGAAATTTCGTAGTTACAAGCTTTAATGTTAAATGTTTGCAGTTATTCGTCCACAAATCTTCTTAAGAAAAAAAATAACTTTCGGATTACCTAGTATCAAAATGGACGATAGTATACATTGTTCGACTGATGCAAGTACTGATCAAAGCACGCGGTTCAAAAGCTGTCCTTCGGAATACTTTTCCAACGGTGTTTTCAACTTTACCGGAGCGTCCTAGACCGTGAAGAAAACATCGCAAAAAGATCGTAAATCTTGAACTGTAGAGATTTTGCTTGGTGGGATCGTGATGGGTGGTAAAATATTTGCTTATCGAGCCAGAGCCGATAAGGCAAAAAGAAATCCTAGATAAAATCGCCGCCGATACGCGCGGTTTATTGGAAATATATGAAACTAGTGAATGGACAAATACCCAATCCTTCGCATTGATAAGCGGCGAAATTTCGTGGCGTTTGTTAAGGCACATGTGTATACATACCGCACTGAATAATATTATTCCTTGATTGAATTAATCACACGTATTTTGGCTGGTTTTAAAGGATGGGTAAAAATACCAATTCTCTACGGTAATGTTCTAACTCACACTAGCTCCCTGTAACTTTTATGTTGCATACTGATTTATCAATGTTTCTAAAATTAATTAAAAAATATTTGTAATTCTGTTCTATAGTTTCACCTTCCTAATCAAGCAGGCGATGCATCGCAATTTTCATATCTTGCTTCACACATTGAATTCATGTTCTATAGTTCCACATTTTTATATTTTATTAAATTAAGAATTATTGATGTAGCTTGAAACCAGCGAATATGAGAACGCAATATTTAAATATAAATGAACAGCGAATTTACAACTTTTCATAACGTGAATTTACTGTGAAATTTGAAGCAAGATTTAATAATTGAAGGAGAAACAACAGAACATGATATGAAAATGAAATTAAAAAACACTTGATAAATCAGTGTGTGATTTCAAAATTATAGTAGCTATAGAGGGTTGAATTCATTTTGTTTTTAAATTGTAACTTCGTTGTGGGTTTATATTGGTTTTAAAATACACACGTTATTTTAATCACGTATAAAGAATTCAGTCTGTTAATTCTTTATTTATTTGCGTATTAAATCTTTAATTAACAATCGTTTTTTATAACTTCATATAAGAATCACCGAAATAGATAGGCATAGAGAAACTCCAGTTTGTTAGAGAAATGGAAAAAGTACAAAGAATGGGGTGAAATATAGACACTTGAAAACGGATACTTGAGATTACACAGAGTATACAGTCGATGAACCTAGCGATATTTGAGGTGTAGAAACATGTTTGCGAAAGGAGATGCAGGGAATTAAACAAGAATACGTCATATTCGCGACGGATAAACCAAGTGCAAAGAATATGTCGTTCCAGATATGTCGCAACCCCGATGTAACCGACTAGACAATTGTATCTCTGCGGAAAACACGACTAAACGTACAGTGAATAGAAAGCGGCATGGTGAATGCAAAAGCAAGCAAATGTTTGGTTAGCATGCACGGTGTTGCAAAAAACAATTTATTGTTCCGTTTTGTTCGTATACGTGTTCTCGCTTTGCTACTAGAAATTTTGCGCATAAAAACGTGAAAAACCTGAAAAACGTGAAACATGATGCCCATTGTTTGTATTTCTCCTATATTCCCTCTTTCTTTCCCTTTTTTCTATGAAACGTTTAACTGTTCTAGCATGAGAGTACGGGGTTGGAGCTGCCGGGAGGCATACTCCCCAAAGCCCATCAATGTTTCAACGAATACATTAGATCAACTTAGCGCCATGAAATACCATCTTTGTATGGGCTTGCCCTGTTTGCCGATTTAAAAAGCCATTATTTCCGCGGTTGCTTAAGGCCAGGTCTTATATCGGCCGTTCTTAAGAGGCTGGCGGGAACAATTTTTCAATTTTGAACGAGTTCTTTTCGTCGACAATAGGCAGCCGCAGTTTTAATTCACAGTATTCAGAGGTTGCACTCCCTCGAAGCACAATGGGCACCGATAGAGGTCGAATTTCTCGGATGAAATCGTACGGTAACTTAGAACAAATGTTAATTGTTTGCTTTAACTCCGTTAAATATTGTAAAACTTGTGCTACTATATAACAGTCTGCGAAATGAATTGTTCTAAATCTTGAAAAGCAGTGTCTTTTTAAGAGGAAAACGGTGACTAATCAAATTTGTATTAGTTGTAAGTTAAAAATCTAAAAAGTGATTAGAAATAAGGCATTTTTATATCGTAAACAAAAATTTAATTTTTTCTTGTAAGATTTATGAAAAATTATATCATGATTTGAAACCTATAGTTTGGCTGTTAACAAGTATTGACAGAATTTGTCGATTATCTCATTATATGCCACTTCACAAGATTACAGAAATATTAAACTATGACTGAAAAATTATCCATCTTTGACCTCTTGCATCTTCTGTACACATTTTAAGGCAGAAGTCTATATACTCTCACGTTCTTTCAAGTACCCTATCCTATAAAATAGGATGAAAAATTGAAAACGTTTTTCTTCTAAAATTTTAGAAATTCAAACAATTGTTTTTCGTTATTAACTCGTAAACGAAGATTAACGATTAAGTAAATAACGCGGATTACATTTTCGCTAAGGAAAAAGTTACTTCAAATGACCTCAGGAAGCCCTCATTTTCCGCTTGTACAATAATTTTGGGACATCCTGTATAATATAATGAAATCGTGAGAAAAAAATCATAAATCATTTGGATAATTTTTTTATAGTAAATTCAACAAAATCGTATCTACATAAATTATTTCCTATCTTTCGCTCGTGAATGAATTTTAGGTTTTGAATATTACAACTTGAATTTTGAGTTTTGCCTTTTGCAACTTGAATTTTGGATTCCTAATTTTACAAGCTGAATTTTGGATTTTGAATTTTGCAACTTGAATTTTGGGCTTTGCTCAGTTATTGCATACTGTACGGAGCACTGTGCGATTAGGTCTTTTCAAGAATCGACCATTCAGACGCATCCTGAAGGAAACAAAGCGAAACACTCGCGGGACCAGCGAAAACGAAACCGATCGATTCATCGAACGATGCCACATGTTCTCGTTGAACGAGTTGGAGCGACGAGGAACGTATCTATTTTTTATGGATTCACAATCAAAATCCTGTAAACCAAAATTGCCAGGGTTGCAAGCCGACAGTCAAACACGATTAACCGCGTGTTCCAGTCACCTGGTATGGTCGTTCGCCGCGATGACGGACGCGACCGTTTTAATGGGATTTCGATGCGCGCAGAAAACGCGAAATCGGAGCCGTCGTGGAAAAAATGACGGAAATAATAGGTGCGCGGTTTCCCGTGAACCCACCCAGATTCGTCCGCACGCCCGGAGACGGTGTTTTCCACAATTTTCAAGCACTTTATCCGTGGATCGCCGTGTGTTCACCGCGCATAAAGATTTGCATAATCCGACGAGGTATCGGCACGATGGAAATTGCCAGCTGCTCTGCGACCGGTCTTCGTTTTTCGAGCCAGCGCGAAAACGTTCCTCGATCATTCGCAAAAATCCGTGGCTCACGTTACGGTTCTTTCTCTTTTTTTGTCTTTTTTTTCTAGAACGTTCTAGTCAATAAAAAGATTATAACGTCCGCACCACAGATGCAAGAAATATGATGCAGCGGTTGAAATATAATGCAGTGGCAGCCATGACGCAGCTTTCGAAAAAAGAAACGATAAAGAATATAAATGTAGAAGACAGAAGCTGAATAAAAGTGATGTCTCTGCATTATTTATGTTTATGTACTAAATAATTGTTGTTTATACAACATTATGGTTGGCATAATTCAGTTTAAAGGGATATATCTTGAACTTGCAGTAGTTTTTTTATTAACTCTTTAAATTAACTCCTTAACTATCACGAGTACACGAAATTGACAAAGAACAGTTTTAAACGGTATAAACTTTATATTATATATTATTATATTCTATTTTTTATGTATAAGTGCATGTACCTCGAGGGATTCGAATGACATCAGTTTTCTTTTGACAATCAAGTAAAAAGAAGTTTAAAAATCGATTAATTAGAACGATACATGAAAATATTTCTGTGTTAAGGGGTTTAAAAAGTTGATGTATTTTTAAAATAACAATAAACGTTACATTAAAAATGTTGATACATTTAAAATGTTACAAGCTGGAAACAATATAGCAGAAAAATGTTATCTGTATCTGTGTTTTGTGAAAATCCACTTATAAAAATTTCATCTTGAATTAAGAATGAATGTGCAACTCGTCAATTCATTAGACATCTGTACGAAAGGACAACAGTTTAAAAAAATATTTAAAATATCGAGTTCCGACTATTCAACATTTCTATATTTTACAGTCACTATTTTTTGATAACACACTATGAATTTTGCTGTCAGCATAAAAATGTTTGCACTCGCGCATCTTTTCAGTTATATGGGTATTGAGAGTTACACAGATTCGAACTATGTAGACGGAATTTCTGAGAGAGAAAGACGACGCCCCAAGAGGAGCGCTGAGTAGGTGAAAATGATTCGTGAGAGAAACGCTGACTTCGTGAAGACGCGAACAGATATTCCAGGAAATGTTGTTAAAGGACGATCGAATGTGGGATTAGAACTATCGTACCCGTATAACGCTCTTGGACGACTCTGCGTTTGCAATAATGCACATTTGTATAACATTTATTGGATAGAATATGGTGACTGACACTTCAACTTTGTGAAAAACATAAAGAAAGTAAGTTTTCCATTTATTTGGTTGAGTATCTGATACATTTATAACTTCTGTAGCTCATTAGGAAAAAATTAAGTATACACTTAAACTGCGGATTGTATACATTTATAATAGAAATGACTACTTAAAATACCAAAGTGTAATCGCGATAGAACAATTTCAGAATAATCTCTCTCTTCTTCTCAGAATTTCTCTCTCTCTTCTCCTGAATTTATTAGAATTATTAAAAGTAGAAATATAGTTTTCTTTCGAGGGGTGCTACCTGTCCTCTCCGCTAGATGGATTCTCCTTTCCCGCAAGTAATCGATCCTCCTCGATTTGTATATATGTATACAAATTACGTCCGTCCTTCGCGCGTCTAAAGCAGGACCCTGCTAAGATAGCCTTGTTGATGAGTCCTTTAACGGGGATCCGGACGAGACGCTTCCTTTTCTTATCCTCCATATTCCACGACCACACGCAACATACAGTTAGCGAACGGACGTCATCACAGCGTAACCCCATACTATAATCTTGGTTTCTTACAATTGAGCTTCACAATTTTTATTTTGCAAAAAAATCTGCAATCTGGTAATTACCCTCCATTTTGTCTTATATTTAACCAAGCGGTATTATTAATAGACAGAAAAAAACTTACATCTTACATTGGATTGAACCTTCTATAGCTTCAATTTTTTATATAGGTATACAACAGTTTATGTAACTCGAAATTAGAAAATATCGACCGCAATACATAAATTGTCAATATATTCAATATTTAAAAAAGAAGAAGTGATTTGTGTAGTAAATGTTGAAAATCGCGATAACACAGAAGAAACATTAAAAATAAGATATTTTTTCCACGTAGTGATTAAAAATGGAATTATATTAGCCCTTAAGTAGTATGCCGGACACTTTTTATTTGAATTCTATCATGATGCGAATATACTAGTCACATTTGAGAAGATCGTCGTACCAGTTACGGGTTACAAAAACATGATAAGTTAGTGATCAACTTCAAAGTAATACTGACTGCCTCTAAAGCGGATTCAAATAACTCCGAATGAAAATCATCAATGTAGAGCATTAACTTTTCAATGTACATTTGTACATGTTTGAGTTTATGATCATTTCTCGAAATGATACAAGAGAAAAATGATCCAGCAACGGATATACAAAACGGGACACATGACACGCAGGATAGGACGTATAATTTAATATCGGAAAAGGATTTAATTGCGTTTCTGAAGTTTACGAAATTCGATTTTCGTTTACGTTACGTAATAACCATACGAATGTCGGGATATTCACTTCACTTTTTGGAATGATACCAACGAGCAGCTTTCATCAATGGTATATTAAAGCCACGGATTATTCGTTTGAGTGAGGCTTCGAATGGCAGGAAGTCGCTTTTTTATATAAATCAAAACGAAAGGGATCAAATTCGATAGGAGAACGATCCAATAACGTTTTCATATCCGCTTTGGATCGCGGCGCTTCCTTCTTCACTGGGCATCATGAATTTCCTTCGGTTTTAATTGAATCTCGGGCAATCTTTTTTATTATGAGAAATCGATAGCCAGATGAGATTTTGCCAGGCGAATCGTTTCAGTGTGAATCCGGGACTCTCCATGGCTGGGCGGTAGGCAATCTGGAATCAGGCGTGGTCGAAGGAAAACCGTTATTTGCATGCCGCGTCTCAGGGGGATTCCAGCGGATACCCCATCGTTGCTTGAGTAATCAAAAAACGTCTTGACTCTCCTGCAATCCGACCCTCCACCCCTTCAACACTCTTCTTCCTTTGTGCGTTTTACTTTTCCTTTCCTCTTCCCTGATCCTTTGATTCCGCCACGCTCTCTCCTGAAAGAAATTCATGCCGATTCACTTACATCCGGCTACATTCCGTCCTTGAAATACGCAATGATAGATCGACGCGTGAAATAACTAGCATAGATAGAGGATGATGAAGTGCGCCGTCTATTAAGAACGATGGAAATACGTTTAGCGAAGAACGATAGCTTTCGAGGGATGTATTGTACCAACCAGTAGGGCAAAGGTAGATAACATTGTGCAACATTTAACGTGGAACATTGTAATATCTTGATAAAGAAATAACGATCTCTGCAAGTAAATGGGCATATAAGACCATCCGTTATTCCGAGAAAAATATCTTTGATGCCAATTGTATGAATCAAATAGTCAAATAGTATCGTATCAAAGGTTGGCTATATAGTATTATCTTTGCTAATGTATCATTAACTATGTTTATTTGGAACTGTTCAGAAATAGCTTTTCGTTAAAGTTCCCTTTTCCTAGAAAAATAAAACATCTTTTCCGATCTCCACTTTTCTACGAATAACATGGATATTAATCAGTTAGCTGTTGCAATCTCTTTGAAAAGTGTGTAAGTTACCGTAATTACATATATGTATATGTTTGACTTGCTTCATATTTTATTTAAACACAACACTTTTATAAATCGTATAATTTAATCAAGAATATCATAGTACAATATATCGTTCTTAATCAGATAACTGTGTTTTTGACGAGTATACTCGTCATGAAGAGTTTGATACATTTTAAATATGTCAAAGGAAGGAATACTTTATGGACGACATTAAGTTCATGTAGAACTTTTTAATCCCACTTGACAAAGATATTTTGAGAATTAGGGTTTTGAGATCGATAAGTAGTTCATAAATTGTTCTACTAAATTACAAACTTGAATAGATATCACAGCAGCCTATCGATAAGCTTCAAACCTATTACTCGAAACTTAACAATTTCTTGTAGCGAAACGTTTCAATTTTCCTCTTATCCGTATGGATCCCGTTCCCATTCGCCAACCTGACTGAGGGTGAATTAAAGAAAAACACGGCATTTCCATCGAATAATCGGTGACAGGCCGAGTAATCAGACGTCTTTTTCTCTTTGTTGCAGATACTCCAGTTACAGATGAACGATTACAGATATCACTACATGTTCACCACATTCGTAAGTATTCGTTTCCTTTCTTGTTCGATATGGAGCGAAGAAAATTAATACATTACTTAACAGACATCTGCTTGTAATCTTCTAAATAATCGCTACGCATTAAGATAAAGCTATAACAGTTTCTAAAGATATTTGATATTATTTCTCGTCGTGCCTTGTTGATTGATGATTGGCTGTAAATCGCAGATCTCTTTGTACAGTATTAAACCGATGAGTAATGAGTTAAGAGCTATGGAGAAGCTAATGAAGCTCGCTTCAATACGGTTCATGAAAGCTAGAACACTTAACGCCATCAAGCTTGAACATTCGCGCGCATACTGGCTTTTAATCCAACTACGAGTAAGAATGTTCGTTAGGATTGATGTTAGTTGTGCTTAGCTCAAATTAAACTTGTGGTTTTGATTGGGTTGCCTGCTAGAATTATGCCACTGAGTGAGAAGGCGTCTGTAAAATTTGATATGAATCGGACAAAAGAAAATCGTGCAGCATCGAATTTAAAATCATTTTGTTTTTATACTAAATTTTTTTCAAAAATTTTTTATTTGACAACAAATATTGTTAATATGCATTTTTCAATGTCGTTGAACTTGTCTTTTAGTCATCGTACCATTTGGACACAGATTCTGGCCTGAAGTTTCAAAAATTGATTCACAAAAAACTTTTCTATTTTTACCTTTCCCACATTTTCTGTAAAATGAGAAAACTAAAATTACTAATATGACTAAAATTCTACTAAAATTAAAAAGATTAAAATTAGAAAAATTAAACAAAATTATGCTATTTATTAATCTCAACGAGGTATTTGTGTAGCTAAATTCTAGTCTTAATAGTTTACTAGATATTTGGTACAGTACATTCTACACCCCCAACTCTGCTCCACCCAGGCTTGTTGAGAACGACAAGCTGCAACTAAATTCAAAATGACGTCGTTTCATACCAAATATATTTAGAATATGTAAATTTACGTTTCTATAAGTAAAAAGGATGCTTCTAATACAATATTTTCAATACAATACAATTGTGTAATTTTGGATATGATCTCATACAAAATTTAAAGATTTATTAATTCAAATGAGTGTATTTACCGTCCACGAATACCGATCACGTCCAAGCGGTGTCACATTTTAAAATAAAACGTTTCATAATTTATCCATTTTAGAGTATGAATCTAATAGCTTAAATTTATCTTATTTATATTAGGGCAAAGATTTAATGTAGTATATAATAATATATAAAATTAATGAAAGATTAATGGACGGGATTAATTTTCAAATAAATTTATATAAACATTACTAATTACATTTTAATTTAATGGGAACTTTTTCTTATAATTATTTAAAAATATTTTTAAATTATTAACTTTTTTGAAATATACATAAATTTGTTTCTTTTTTTATATCATTTAGTATTTGCTTCCTGTGAGTAAAGTTATTATATTATAAGAAAATACTATAATATGTATACCTGAAAATATGAGAAAAATTACAAACAAAATTTTTAAGGCTTTTTTCATATAAAAATTACTAAGATTCGTGATTTTTATTATTACAAACAAATTCTATAATTCTATATTTGCTACTTATTAACTTTTTTATTATTCGTTTTTTCACAAAAAATTTTTGTTTTGTTTGATTAATTTGAATTTTTAAAAAAAATTCTATAAATATTTAAAAATTATTGTAATTTTTATCTAAATTTAATTAATTTATTAAAATGTGGAACTGTTGTATAATATTATACTACCGGGTTTATATATTTATGCAAAATATGATACAGAACAGATTTAAATTCTGGATAAGCGAAGTCAAAGAAGTAAATTTTTATTCGTAGTTCATAGTTCAGTATATTAATCTTATGAAAATGTGGGTACACTCTGCTACGATGTTACTGTTGTCTGAAGTACACGTTGATCTATCAGCAAATTAGGAATGGAACCTGCACGATGTGGTCGACTTATAAATATTTGTTCTCTTCTATAAAATATTTCCACCCATTTAGAAACATATATTTCTTGAAACTGCAGGTATAATATTGAATAGAATTTACAGGAAGCCGTTGCAATATATTTACATAGCAAAACATCAGTTTGTACTATTCGTTGCTCAGAAGAAGTCCGCCGAGAAAAGTATAGGACAGATCCCCATCAACTCAACCATTCTAACGCCCTCGTAGAAGTAGAACAAATGCATTTCTCTTATTACCAGAGATGATCCCTTGTATTAGCCCCAAGTTAGGCCCAAAACCTAAATTTCCACGAAACGAGAAATTTCCACGTCTCCCTCTGGCTCCTCCGTGGTCGTCATTATCGGCTAAGAACACACCGGATGTGTATGCCTGTACTATGTGTGGGCGTGTGTGAATTATTTATGCGACCATGAGCGAGCGAGACGCGCGACGAGAATCAGGAAGCGTAGAACAATCGAGGCAAAGTAAAACAGGCGCAACAATTACAAGATGCAAGAGCGTTGACTTATCCCTAAAGCATTAACTTCAAATTCTTCCGATAAATACATGAGTATTTGTAATTATTAATTACCAATTAGCATCTTGATTAATTTTTAATTGGATTATGCAGCAATCCAGCTATGCTATACACATATTTTTTTATATTTTTGTTGTATCATATGATATCTTATATCTATATTAACGTATAACGTTAAGAACCCGAAGGTAATATCGGGAAACAAAAAAATGAAACGTCACGCATAAATTAGATGACATAAGGAGCTAAGATCTAGGTGCAAGGGGAATCAGTCACCCGCTCCACCTAGCCTCTTCTAATTTTCAGACTTTTGATTATTATTGGCCAAGTTACGCGCTGAGCAAGAGACATGATTGGGTGGAGCGTGTGGCCGATCCCCCAATAGAAGTGGATTTCGAGAGGTCATAGAAGAGAGTGGGGACTACAGGCGTGCAGGTATTGCGGAGTGAGTGGCGAAACGACGGACTTCTGAGCAACGGACAGCAATTTGGCACATTCTTTTTGTATTTCATGTTCAATATCGCATCGACCTTCGGATCATTGGCGAAGATTGGGTGTTGTTTCTTCCTTTCTGGCTACTATATTTATAGTGTTTGCTGATTTCCATAGACAGTTCGAAGTTCAAAGTATTTTCTACGTGTTTCTGTAATGTCAGGGGCGCAAGCAATGTTATTTTGTATTTTTTCTGTGGGGGTGGTATCTTTTGCATTCGAATAGTAGATGATTTGTCGAAATCAACCGATCGGTAGAAATTGGTCGCACTCAATTTCCCAGTACTTACTGTAAAGTGGGTTAGGCTGACTGAGTTGAGTAAGGCGATATCTGGGATCTCAAATGGTATTCAGCACTTTAATCGACCTAATAAATCAAATAAAATATAAATTTATATTTCAACCAATTGTTGGCAATGGGAAACAATCGATGGGAAGAAAAGTATCCAAAATATTCACGATATCTGAGATAGTAATTCAGTAGTAGTGACAATACCACTTTGTTTACGACATGATATGTACATCGTTCACAGTTGTCATTGCTTAGGTTATCCCTTTATTTTTAAGATACGACTCATTTATTGCCAATGTCGTTTAAACAATACCGTATTTCAAATGTTATTTTAAATATAAGTTTGTATCATTTAAAATTCTATTTGCCGTTTTTATAATTGATAGAAAACATTTCGCATGTGAAAATCTACGCTACGGAATTAAGATTCTACTGATTCTTTTCAATATTTAGTCACCAATGATGCTAGTATCAACGCGATCGCTGATAAATAAATAAATGAAGCAATTTAGCAACGAATTCGAACAAAAATAATTCTCTGTTGAAAAATGACAAACTTGAAGCGATTTTATCTGAATCCAAAATATACGCGACGCGGTTTTCATTGCGCACGTTGCTTCCCATCGGTCGATTTCGGCACGCGCTGCATAAACATAACTGCCCCGGTCTGAATAAATCACTTGCCGGGAACGCGGCGCGACTTCCTGCGACGATATCACAATTCGAGAGGGAAATAACGCGGTCGGGACAGGAAAGGAGGACCCAAAAAGAGTGGAGTAAGGGGCAAGGCTGATGGAGGCTAGCTGCTACGAACCGGAAGCTAGCTTTATCTGTCGACTGGACTCCGCGACGCAGCTATGCGACTCGCTGACCCTGTTGAAATCCACATTATTTACTTTAACGATCCAGAGTCGGGCGATGTATCATCCCATAGTAATTATAAATCATGTCCGACCGACCAGCACTGTTGGTCCAAGATCGTGATGTCTGACCGGTCAAGGAACTAGTAGACGATAATTGCGTCAGCGACAATTTGGCGACCAATTCACTTCAATTTAAAGACTTCGATGTCTGAAGCAAACGCGAATACATGCTGATTTTCTTTGACGATGAATTGCAGGACGGGATACTTAACCTTTTGCCTTGAGTCTGACTCATAAGAAAGAATTATTCCGTTCTTTTAAGTCGAAATAAAATGTTGTATCAATGTTTAAACATTTACGTAAATGCAGGTAAAAAATAAATATGTATATTTTTCTTCTGAGAAATTATTATAATCGAAAAGTTAAGCAAGGAGTTGAATAGGTATATTTCACGCCAAATAGGTTTCACATTTTTTATTTTAAAATTGCCGATATTATGAAGAGTCTTTCATAGGAAATGATACAGTCGTAATCATAATTCAAGCATACATTACAATAACAATGACGAAAAGATTTTCTGTTTAAAGTTTTTCTAAAAATCATTTCGAACTCCTAGATTGTTTATTGTATATCATCTTGGCATTAGCTATCACGTAAAGAGATTAGAAATACATAGTGTCAATTAGAAAATGAATTTTGTTTTTCGTAAGTCACCAAGTACGTATGTTAAAATGTGCTTTACAAATGAGCAATTTAATACGACATAAAAAAATAACCTGACACCTTTCGGTACCGACCGCTTATATCAATAAATTTGGATATAACGGCGTTGTTAAATGACCAGCGAGGCTGCGTGATAAATAGTCTAATTAATTAATATTGAGTCACGCGAGTCCAGTCGACAGCTTGATCTACGGACGGTCATATACGTATGACGTCGTTTATTTTTTCAATTTGCCGTTAATAGAGTCATCGCTTCAACCGTTCCATCAATATTTACAAATGTCAGCGTCCGTGGTTCCAGAACTGTATTACGGCCGCATGATTTCTACTAGCGTTTTAATTATGAAATCCACACCCGGTTATCAATCGCAAAATATTTTATTCGGCTGTAGAATAACCTGATTTACGGTCGAGTGGGCGTTAATATGTGAAACACTCTGTTTCGTGAAAATTTCACCCGTTCGCGTGTACGAAATCGCAGGCTCGCGTCACAGCGGAACGGTTTTGAATTCCGGACGAGCGACATTTGTGCCTTTCATCGGGACTGGAAAAATTCTGCTTCCAGGACATCGAAACGTTCGATCTCGAGGATTTCAAGTACAACAGCGTGAACATGACTGCGTTCCGTCTGGTGGATCTCGAAGAGCCAAAGGTGGCTGAAGTTCTCCGGCAGATGGAACGCTTCCAGCCGATTGGTCCAGCGATCCTCAACAAAACCGGAGTTATCCAGGTTGGTGGAAAGTTCAAGTAACTCTTAGGCATGCCTGCCTCGAAAATCGCGGTTATCGGGAAACGCCGAGCGTACCGAAATTCGCTCGCTCGCCCACCGGAACGGAAAATAATTCTCTGCGTTTACACGAACGACTGCGTGAACTTTGACCAAGTGCGAGACCTGTGCCAAAAGTGCGTCCTCGAAGTTAACCCATGAAAACGCGCAATAGCACCTAAATACTGAGCCTCGAATTTAACAAAGAACTTAATACGTTCGCAGCTAGGATTAGTCTCGTTAATTATCTTCGTTGTTAGACTGTTTTATTAAACACAGCGTACTAACTTTAGAACTCATCCAAACTATTTAACAAACGGAAGTTGGAGAATACTTGGACATTACGCTATGAGCAACGAGCGTGAAATTAATTTGATTGTCTTCGTATAAACTGCAAGATTCTGGACGTCGCACATACGTGACCACGGTAGCGATCTTCTTAATAATTCTACGTACAAAAGAGACCATATTAAAGGAACATGTTCGCATCAGTCAGGACGCTGAGAAAAGAGATGTTTGGGAATGCTTCTTACGAAAACTGCGAGGCTTTATTCCAAAAATGTTTTCGCATCTGCAAGAGTTTATGTAAGGGTCTTGTTAACCACATTTGTACCAGTAATTGCTAGTAACCCAATAAATTCTATCGAACGGAACGAATTCTAACAAATAAACTCTAGTACCATTTGAAAGGTAGGCTAATACGCCACTATACATTTTAAACGACAGTTCTGTATGCAGTTTGCATAATTCGAGCAATGAATTCAGTAATCCGGTCGATAAGAAAGTATTAATAGTTTTATGCGAAATTCCGGTGAGATTCTGGTAGAAAAAACTTTTTCGCCCTAGAAGGAAAGTATCATTTTTTCATCTCTTTGCCATTTTATTATTCGTTTGAAATCTTCATTTTCCGGTATTTCCGACCTCCACTGTTTAATAAAGCATATGTAGGTTCATTTGCCTGGGCTTCAATAGCACATCTCGTAGGGGGATTATGCTTCATCTTTGTTCTACCCGCACTCCCATGGAATCGAGAGGCTTTACCGTGCCATGAATGATTGTTTAACGTGCTTTGAAATCAATTCTTCCGAGTTCTGGATCGACCTTGTATGGCGCATGCCACCGCGAAACGTTCGTGACAGGAAAAAGCTAGTTGCATAACCAAAAAGCTTTTCACAGGAAGGGAAATGTATGTTTCAGGCAGAACCAGCTTTGGTGTACGACAGTGTGCATGTTTTTGCGCACGGTTTGGCAGCATTGGATCGCAGCCATGATTTGCGGCCCGCTAATTTGTCCTGCGAAAAGGAAGAACCGTGGGATGACGGCTTGTCTCTCTACAACTACATTAACTCCGTACGTACGTTCTATATACACTCGTTGAAATGTGTAATTGCTAGAGATGTACGAGAATCCGAAAATGTCGTGTCGAATCGGACCGAGTCGGGTCGGGTTGGGTTGGGTCGGATTCCCAAGAGTATCTTATGATTCGAGACTATCGAAATTCTCGGGAATTTGGGATGTTATTCACGTCCCCAAAATTCTGGAGAATCCCGATGTACTGGGAAAGCTGAACTTTCTCAAATTGTAGAATATTTTCGGGAAACGACTCGACACGGCCCGACGTTTTCGCGACACTTTCTGGTTCTCACGCACCTCTAGTAGTTGCTTATCCATAAAGTATTGAACAAGATAATAAAACACATTACAGCTATATTGTATATTTATAGATAGATCATGTACGCTTTATGTGCCCTCTGTTTGGCAAACTAACTCCAAATCTTAGGTTTTTACTATTTTTGTACGTCACTTTCAATACATATCATAACCACCTCAAATTTGGTGTGTATAAAGTGTAGATGACCTATCTTTAAATATATAGCGATGTAAGTTATCTTATTATTTATTTCAGTGGATCTTTATGTAAAATAAAAATTGTCTGCATAAATTCCAAGACACACAAGCCAAGCACAAGTTTATTTCTTCCTTTCAACATTTAATAGGTTTAAATTAGTACATTAATACTTTTAGTTTCTCTTAATATTCTCGCTGTTTCAAATTATACCTACTCGTTTCTGCCATAAATGCATAAAATCTGCAATCTAATGATTAACATGAAAGAATTTAGTGACCTTTTATCGAGAAGAGATAACTTTTCAAATCAATATCAATTGACTTCGTATTGTTTTCTAATAATCCATCGATCACAAGAATAAAGATACAAATGAAATTTGATAATTACTTTAGTTACAATGTTTATTTGAAATTTACCTCAGAAAACCACTTTACCTTTTTCGAGATATCTTGATCTTGTTCAACAAAAATTTCGTACCTTCTCTCAATTTTTCGTATGGTGAAAAATAGTCCTTTCCAAGAAGAAACCGTGTGACAAATGGAAACAGGCACCCTCCGTTATAATCAATTAATGTACAATATACGAGTAATATAGACACGAGGTGATTTCTTAAGAAGAAATATTTCACATTCTTTTTTCATCTCAGAATTTCAACATTTCAACATTTTCATTTCATTTCACATTTTTTATTCTTACAATATTTCCCAGAGGAACTGTTAAGACCAACACACTTGGTAGCAAGAACCTGCTTGCGTCGAAGTTTCCGAGTTTGCGCAGTTAATTAAAAGAAAATATTGCCGCCGTAAAGACTTCCATTCGTATCTAAATGAAAGGCGATCGTTCACCTCGATTTGTTCGTTCACACTCGGTCTCGTTCCTGTTAAGAAATTCAATTAACAGATTGGAAAGTAATTCGAGCGTCGAATTCGCGGTACAGACGTGTTTTGAATCCCGCCCGCTTCCTTCCCGATCAAAGTCTAGCGTAGAAATTAAAGGCAAGGGAGCGTAATAGGAATGGTCAGCTCGAGCGTACGTATCGATTCGAGATTCCATTCATCTGTTCCGCACGCTAAAACTCACACCATAGTATGTAGTCTCATTAATCAACCGAATCTAAGCGCACTGCGTGCTTTGGAACACGCGCAACAAAAGTTACGAGCTGGAATACGCAGAAACCTCAAGCTTCCGAAGAAATGTCTAGTGTGTTTTCACTCTTTTGCCTCTTTTGCCCTAAGAAATATTCGACGATCGATGATGGTGCGATGAAAGAAATTTATCCAACAAGTGAAAAAATCGCGAACGTGCGATACTCCATCGGCAGGAAATGGCTGAGCGAATCACTGATCATGAAACCGCGGCTCTCGTTTCTCATTTGTCTTATATATTTGAAAACAATTCGTTCACAGTCGAAACAGCTTCGTAGCTGGGCGATTCGTTGAGGACACGTTCCGAGGTGACCATGTTATTGACAATCCGCGCTATTCCACGATCGAAGGTAACCGACTGTCAAAGCGGCGCAACAGTATCGAGTGCGCCGCATAAATTTCACCAATAGCGTTCCACGGCTCGGCGTAACCTGTTTTACGAGCGAAGCTCTTTTAACGAGCAGCCGATTCGGGCGACAAAGCACGTTACCTAACGGCGCGCGGCGCGGCGCCTCGCCGAAGCCAGTTTCATCGTAATACGCGGATCGATCATTCCTCTGTCGTCGCATTTTCCACTTATCTTGTACCCACCCACATCCAAACTCGTTTCGCGAGTCAAAACTTTACCAGCAGGCAGGGGAAAGTTGCTTGATATAGGATCTATTTCTTTAAAAACCACAACCCTTTGCTTACAAACGTTTCTATTAAAATTTCGTGCACATTTTAAAATTATGTATTATTTTATAACATACTAGAAAATTGATTTTGTATAGTAATTTGCCAGAAATGTTGCTTCATTCAAGACTGAGATTATTTAGACCTTTTGCTTGAATTAGAATATTTATTTAATCGATTCACGTGAAAAAGTCTCCATAATTTCAACAGTTTTTAAATAAAAAATATCGGTCAAATTAACAGGTGCGGTAAGTTTAATAGTGAATAATGTTAAATTATCTTCCTTATATTTGGTAGATTGTAACTATTTGGAGCTATAGAAATAATTGAGAAAATAATAAATTGGAAATTTGTTTTTCAAATAACATTTTAAATAAATATAAGATACTTGATGAAAAGATTAAAATACTTAACATTCGATATAATTATATTTTTTTTTTCTGAATTTTTTAATATTTATTACAAAGTTTAGTCTTTATTTTAAAATTGCTTTTGAACTACACATCATTTTAACGTCTCTCGGACGATTTTGACAAGCAACTTATTGCCATGAACTTCTAAATGAGATTATTTCTTTTTCGATCTTTACTACAATTTTTCAAGACCAAGATTCCATGTAGTCCGAAATTTTAAGCTTGGAAGTCAATATTCCCAGAAAGCAGAGCAAGAAAGCACGAGTTTCGCGTACCAGACGCCATTATTCAAGGGAGACATTTTCACACGGAAGGATTCCTCTTTTTGCGCCTTTTGAACGCGAGTCGGCTGAGAAGTAACGCTTCTTTGTCGATTTCCATCTCGTTAATTGCTTTTGACTTCATAAATACGAAGCGTGCACAGTAACTTGCCTCGGGGAAGAAACAGTGGCCACAAAGAACTTTCCAATGACGAGTCGAATTCGAAGGGAGCGAGAAAATGAGTGTGCGAGCAAGATGCGCCGAGTAAAAACCGTACAACGCAATCGGCGAAGATGTACCCGTCGTTACTACCACTCGGTGCGTAACACGAAAAAGCGAAATTGCAGATGGTAAAGTAGAAACGGTATCAGCCTGTTGTTTACCAGCTCGCAAGCTGATCCGATGTTTACTGTTTTCCAACCTGGTTGCACGCGACTGTGTTCTGGAATCGGATCGATGTCAGCATCTAAAGTTTTACCGCCCAGAAGACTGCTGCGTCGTAGAATTCGACAGCATCTGTAATAAGTCCGATTAGGATAAAGTTCCCAAAAAAAAATTATTATCTCATTTAGATAACGCATCGCGTTAATTCTATTTCCACTTTAAAAGTATCCGAACAATGTACGAAACGGTGTATGCGATCATAGTGCCTGGATTGTTCTGTACTTAAATATTAATTTCATGATCGAGAGAATTTTAACAGTTAATCAGTAATCTCTAATGGACAAATAAATAACTAATTGAATCATTTGTCTGAAGGGGATTAAATTCTTATTTTAATCAATTGTGATTATACAAGGTGGTCTACTTAAATATCATGTCTAATACAAAAAACGTTTTATATGGAATTCGACTGGTATCGAGAGATGAATAGGATGCAAAAAGTAGTTTTTTCAATATCATTATTCCAGAATTTACAAGATCACTACTGTTTTCTTCAATAACAATTATATATATATACTTTATCATTCAATGAGAACCCAATGTAATTGGCTTGTCAGCTTCAAAAAAGCAAGAACCGTGTCTGCGCAAAATGTACATTTACGATATTGCGTACTTTACGAGCAGCTAACACCAGAATAACGTGGTTACAGCCACTCAAAATTTATGACATGCTTCCGGGGAGGAAGTTGCATCAGAACGAAACACGTCCACGGTGGTTGCAAAAATTTATTTGTTTCAATTTATAACCACATCAGACCAGCCATTTTTTTTTAGGAAGACACTGGGAAGCTTCCAGAATATAGCGATGCCATGAAATTGGAGATTACATTTTAGGATAATAAACTAATAAAAGATCATTTTACAAAGCAAAATATATGTACATAAAATGGACTACGGATTTTGTTCATTTGCAAAAGAACAATTGATGTTGGTAAAATTAAATCTGTACAGACCAATAAACCTACAAGAAAATGTTCTATAATGTTCTTCCTAAATTATGGTGAGATATATATCAGTCTATCCAATTCCGGTAGCTACAAAATTATTGTTTTTCTTAGAATGTGGCACTTGATACAAGAGCAATATCTATGCAATATTAGTATATACTAATATACTCTTTCGACTACAAGATTTCCGTTTCTGTAGTATTCTTTGATGGTAAATTAATTTTTTCCGAACATTGTTTTAATTTACGATAAAATACTGAAAGATCCAGATTAGTATCTTTTAAAAGGAAATGTGAATAAAATAATCCAACGTAAGACGATGTATCGACGTTGCAAGCTACGGAAACATTATCAACCAGTTGCAGAATTATTAGAACCGAAAGCAGTGGCGCAATTATGGTAGAATTTCAGGGCACGTATGTAATATTGGAACACTCGTTAATATCCCTACGGTAATGCATGCTAATTGGTCTTTACATAGAGGATATATTTTCCGAATGTAAAATATAACACCGCCGTAACGTGCATCACACTCGCATATCTACGCACATTTCATTTGTTCCATATATTTTCTACGTGTATAACAAATGGTTTTCGATCACAATATGTACCGTTTTGTTGGTTTAACGGAATCGTTATTTGTACGCCATCGGAAGAGGATCGATTTTCCGAACCGCGGGAATAAAATGCGAAACTCGTTGATTATATATTTCATGACGCTAGTCTGGCAAACAGAATGAAATGGGCGCTCAGAGAAGAGGGCGGGTCAGGCGCAATAAAATACTTGATTTGTAAGGGTAGATTAAATCGAGGATATTGTAAATGGGGAAGCGGGTTAGAACGTTTATTAATACGATAAGCGAGAGAACAATAGTCGCGGAACTACTACATTAACAGGAGTTTAATGTTTTCCTAATGGAATCCGAATGAAAGGGAAAACAAGAGGCACGTAGAAACTCCATTTTACCCTCTGCGACATAATAATGGCACAGTATAGTTTATTCTGTTACAGTAGAAAGACAGAGTTCTCCTATGAATAAAAAGTTTGCTGTAAAGCTGCGTGACAAATTTTTAAACATACCAACATAGGATTTTGACACATTTTGCATAGCTCTTTGTTGTATTTTGTTGCTCTTTTGTTGTAATTTCTGTTCACTTTTTGGCTATACCTACAAGTTTTTAAATTTGTGAAACTTTCAACGCATCCAAATTAACAAACTAAATGAATAAAAATTAACCATTTGTTTTATCAGTAACAATGACAATGCGTGTGCTTGTATCCAAATTGGATACGAGCATTTCTTATCATATTACAATACATCAAATGTTTAATTATTATCTTCAAGTTTCAGACTACATTATTCTGCTACTTTTAGGAAAATTAATTTCAGATTTTATGGCTCTTATTTTTTTTTATGGGAGGGGGGGGGGTTTATTTTTTTTACTCGGAATGATTCAGCTTCGATCGATGGTGCCCGAACCGTGCATCGATGCACACCATATGCTTCCTCAATCGGTTTGGGCATCATCGGTCGGAGCCGAACCATTCCGACTAACGTGAGCAAAAGGGTATCTCACCAGTACAGTACCAGAAATATTAGGGTCTAGGGGAAGGTGGAAGACTTAATCTGGCCTCGCTGCTCGCGGGTTCGTGAAATTGAGGATCGCGTGAGCGACGTCACCCACTCTCTGGCACTTGTGTGTGTTTATTCGTTCAGGAAAAATGCTAAATAGTCAAGTTTCGTTACAACGGTCAGTAGAATAGACGACCTTTGCTTTCACTGTCAATATTACGGAAAAATAAAAATATATATTATATATAATAAAGAATTACAACGTTGTAAAAGTTGCAATAAATAAAAATAGTAAAATCTTTGTATAAATGTTAGGTATGAAGAACAGATCATAAAAAAATTCTCTATAGGACAGAATTGACCGGCGTCCAGTCTGCAGCTGGCTGTGTCGGGGTCCGCCTCCCAAGGATTAAACAAGCAACGTTCGTTTGACATGATCATCTACGTTCATTGACAACAGACATTTCAACGCTGGTGTACCTCCAGCTGTAAAGTTGTACCATTTGATTTTTGTCACAAAGAATATGAAATATAGATCTGGTGTGTTTGTTGAGCGTACAGTCCATTTTTCCATTCCCAACACAGGTTCGTGGAACACCATCCCGCGGTTTTTAAGAATACGGAACTGTTATATTCTGTGAGAATATTTTGTAACGTATGCGCGGCTTAGTTTGTGTCGAAAACACCCGGAGGTAATAAAATAAAACATATTGTAGACAACGAATCAGGCTGTGCCAGCAATTTATTGATTATTTTACTACCACCTTCTTGAATTACTATTTATATAGAATTACAATTGTTACATAGAAAGAGATTTCCAATTTGAAACCAGAAATAGCAGTAAAATTATTTTATTCGCATATTTTTATTGCGTTTCCCAAGCACACAAGTTTGTTGCCTTAAAATACTGCTCTTTCTGCAAGAAATAAAAAAGTTTCCGCTCTTAATACGGCTTTCGAACAAGGGTCTCCCCCAAAAGTTTACATCTGCATAAAATGATAGCTGTTATGAAATCATGCCCGAATAAATACGAAATGAACTGGAAATAGCGCGGGATTATTGGCGGACCTATTTCTATCTTTAAGAACGATAATAAACGCGTTTATTTTCAGTCTTAGTTGAGAAGTTTCGAAATATCCCAAGAATTCAATCTTCACAATTTGACGATCATTCAAGGGTCCCGATATATGATTTCCCATCTCGCATAACGTTCCCAATAAACCAATAATATAGAAACTTTTCCATCCGTAGGTCATGGACATGTTACCTGGTCCGTATTATCAAAACTTCCAATATCACGACGAGATATTTGAAGTCAAAGAATGGATGCTCTTATACTGCAACTCCACCCATTATCGATATATATACGATTCTCTCTCTCTCTCTCTCTCTCTCTCTCTCTAACAATATATATATATATATATATATATATATATATATATATATATATATACATATTACATACGTGTACATGCAACAGGAAATTCAAGCTTTGTGCAAATATTGGTAATTCGACGAGCAAGGGAACGAGGTCGGTCCTTACTGCCAGAAGAGGGGCAAAATATGGAGCCCGGTCGGCCAGGACCAAAGAAAGTCGTGAATATCGCAATAACAGCTTGGAGTATTTCACCTGGAAGCAGCCAGATTGGTAGGCATCCAGCGATAAGCCACAAACGTGCGCAGAGAGCGGGAAAACGGACCCAGCGTTGACACATGAATAATTGATCAGCGTATTTAGCAAATAGCTGCGGAGAATAGACCATTCTTGTCTTTCGCGTCTTTTGTCCGTCTCATCTCACCTCGCTTCCATCCCCTTTCGCCCCTCTTTGGCCACCATATACATAGATTTTCCCCCGTTCTTATCTACCTCGAATCATACGAGAAACTTATCTGGTCTCAATCTTTTCCCTTCCTTTACTCCGCATTCTTATTTTTGATCCCGGCGTCCTTGGCGACTTGTAGAAAGCTTTATGGTTCTTTGGTAAACGGAATATAAATCGTGAAAATCTAACAACAAATGTCTTATTAGAGGCGTCGGCAACCTTCTTTGACTGCGGGTCAAAATCAAGCAAAATTTGATATATTTAGAAGATATTTCGGGTCAGTGGAATTTTCATTTTAAAACAGTGAATAATATGATCAATTTTATTGAGAAAATAATTACAAATTGCTTTTAAACATTAAACATAAAAATTCGAAGTTCTAACTTTAATTATAAAAACAAATATAATTGTCAAATAGGTCACGCCTGTCTACATCGATTTTTTAATGTTTACTCTACTTATTACAGAATTTTAGTAATTATTTAAAAGTCGCTATTCAGACTATTTATAATCATCTTGACATATGCATGCAGGGTCCGACCGAATAACATGTACCAGCTGATGAAAAGATAAAAAAGAAAAGAGTAATATAAAATTTTTCATGTGAGGCTCTGTTTTCGAGAAGAAAAGAGTTTGAGAAATCATGTTATTGAATAAAAATCAACTGGCACGTCCGATCATGGCATACAAATTCTTCAAGAGCCTTGAAAAAATTGTTTTCTACATTTTTCTTATTTTTATCAGGTATCGCCCTATACCCGTTTGAACATTTTATTAGACCGGACCCTGTATATTGTCAAGCTCGTTCTGATTTCTTTTTCATACAGATTTATTGGGAAATTGTTCACCATTGTGTCAATTTAACGCTAGATTTTACAATTAATATTATCATTATTGTTATTAATATCATTATTATTTTCAAATTGTGGGAATTATGAAAACTCTTTCAAGGTTACATTATAATCAAATTGTTTTAGAGTCTAGATAGATAGATAGATTCAAGTCTTGTCATTCTTATAAAGGAACACACACGTTGGTCACATTTAGATCTCGATAAGTTTAGTGCTAATACTGTGTAAATTACCATGTTTACGAGACATCTACTTTAAAAATTATATGTTTTCAATGTCCAATAGTGTCTGAACAAAATAAGAATTACGATTAGTCGCTGAACCGTGCGAAAACGTATAGATAAAGCGCGATGTTCTACCGTAGGAAAGAGAGCAAAGCTGGTACTGTCCGCAATTTAACAGTCGAAACATTATCGAGATTGGACAATCATCCGCGTCGATACGCGTCGCACTATCACCCTATCGAGCTTCTCCGTTTCATTCGTATAGTGTTTTCGAATTGCATGACAGCTCTCCCTCGATTTCAATCGACAATATTTACCCAGGGACAGCAATCAACGAACGCATATCCGTTCCCTTCGAACGAACGAACTATCCTGCGTAAAATGTTCACAGAGCATGACATGGACATGATAGTTATTTAACTCGAGAACGACACAAAATATTATTTTCAAAATATTATTTTTGTATTTTTCTTTGGACACCTTGCGAAAAGATAATTGCATAGTTTGATATCTGTTTTATATGGCATGAGCTAGGAGGGTTAGGAAAATCTCAATGTTTTCGTATTTAATGATACGTTTGTAAGCAAATTAAAAATTTTGTAGGGTCGCCAACAATCCCAAGGGATTGTTAAAAAGAAAAAAAAGAGGAGCTCCATGCCGGTGATATTATTATTCCGTAGATGTTATGCAGTTTCCAAACTGTCCCATTCATTTCTCGCGGTCTCGTCGGCTCGCGAAACTTTTTCTCCGCCTTCGGATTGTATCTTTTTACTACAGTTCCTTTCCTCGAGTCAACTTCTTTCCCTGTTTTTGTTTTCGAGAGCATACCACGGCCACGCCACCATATTTTTGACCAAATCTGTCCCTGTTCTCCGGATCCGTTCCTTTTCTATTTCCGTCGGTTTCGACGTGTCGCTTCTTGGTCTGGTTCTTGCGACCGTCCACCCCCGCATGGGGACTTTCAGCGCGCCCCCCACCGCTTAAATTCCTGTCTTTCCTTCCGTGGACAACACGTTTCGTATCTCGCAATACACTTCGGACTCACGTACCGTTCTTCGTACGAGACACGTACGGAGTCTATTAACTGAATATTACTGATGGGGTCGAACTTTCCGGTCAGTTCCAGTACTTGCAACTCGAGATACCAAGGAACTTTCGGCCGGGATTATGTCATCGCCCGATACTAGTGCCCAGGATACCAAAAGCTGTTCGAAATTACTAATTTGCAGATTGAAATCCTACAACTAGGTTCTGCGAAAGTTTACACTGTTGTTCCGTGCATCATAATTACAACTCGTCGAAGGGAAGTAACAAGATATTACAGAAACACTACACCATCAATAATGGAGATCTTAATCATTTATGATCACAATTTGACCAATAAAGGATCAGTTATACTAATCAAGAAAGACATATCGTGATATTGTCTGACTTTAGCAAAGCCTTGGGGAATCCTATGAAAGTCACATCCATAACTAAACCTTTTTCTATTATTATTTCATTTCCAAATTTACCATGCTATACTTCATAATTATTAAAGACTATTATATAAATGTGTTAAGGATATCTTGGAGGATATGGAGGATGATTGCAATATAATAATAATTATGAGAGCCAGGAGTCATGCTCAGGTTCAAGCTCAGGTGACTAGATTTCTTTTGAAGCGAATCCAATGATTTTTGTTTAAACTGTCATTTTCAAAAAAATTATTTAAACACATTATTTCTTTTAAACACAACAAACATTAAACAGTGTTAATTGTCTTCCGATAACTAATCTGTTAATTCGATCAAATTGGCGAAAGGAAGATCGCTCTTGAAATACGTGAATAAACAATTATAAATCCGGACATTTTATGGATGCATTGTGTCAATATTGATCGTGCAAGATCGGTCATTCGTCGCGATCGCGTAAGTGCTCTTGGATGACCATTTGCAAGTTACGAGCTAGTCAAATTGTGATGTCGAATGTTTAATCTACTGCAGATCTAAACAGTAATCTAACACGCGGTTTGTTTCCTACCAACAAAGAGAAATGGTCAATCAATTTTACGTACAGATACTATTGAAGCTAAAATTAACTATGGGCATCAAAATATATTAATCTGTAATTCAGGAAGTCTATCACGATCCCTTTATGATATACAGTTGCATCGATCACGAAACTATCTGCAATATCCGGTACACAGCACTACCATTGTTGCCAACTCTGGAAAATATGGTAAACGTGCCATTGTCGTTCGAATACTTTTGTCTGCGCCGCTGTTGCTGCATAACGCTGTCCTGCGTTATCACTGAACGATGAATTTTATGCATTTGTGACAAAAGTGGATAGACAGGATATGAAATTGTAAAAATAGTATTTTTACAACAAAACATAAAACAATTTTCAAATATAATATCATTTTTAATTTATTAAAATCATCGGGAGACGAAATAAGTTTTTATCTAACATTTGTTTCTTGCAATACAGGCAGACAATTTTTATTTTGCACGAATACTCGTAGTTGTCAAATTTTTATTCGCATTTTTTCAACATCTGGTTCTATTCATCATACAAAAATAGTACTAATAGTAGTTTTCCTGATATTTTTGCATACCGTCGAAACTAAAAATATTTCCCTTGCAATAACGTAGACTTGCACTAACTTGTTAATATAATTATTTATTGCTAAGAAAAATTACTAATTTACAGGTACCTTTAGTCTGTGTTACTTCTTTGAGTTTCCGTATAGCCTGTATTTGTTGCATTTAGATTGAAAGACTAACAGCTACATTGTATCCTCGAACAAAGTGACGGACTCTAATTGCGCAGCTACACACTAATTAATGATATTATGTTCAGCGTCTTTGATCTCTTGACAATCAAGTTAAATGGTTGGAGACCAATTAACCCGAAGGCTAAATACAGCGCGACATTGTTATGAACGTGGTTATCATCAATCGAGTGATCAAGAATTCATAATCAAATGCTGTCGCCAAGAACATGAATACAATAGAACCTGCGCAAAGTAAATGCATAGTCAAGCACGCTAACACCATCGATTGTCCAACTGTAAAATAACGAAATAGCAATCAAAATCGTAGATTAAAATCAAGTTAAATCATCTTCATTCGGAAATCAGTCGAGTTTCATTGAATTTCTGGAATGCAAAATTTCTGCATGTGCACCGAACGTCGCACATACTGAAGCATTCAGTGAGCAGCGATAGTTGGAGCCGCAGGCACGATAATATTGGCAACATGCGTTTGCCGATTAATGAACTACAACAGCCATATTCGGTGCAAGTTAAACGGTCTCCTAGTGAAATGTACAGCCGATATACATACATATATATATACAGTAACAGTGGATGCGAAGGTATAACTGCAACATCGTTCAGACTGTTTGCATTACTAAAATACCGTTGATGGAATGGTCGATTGTTACTATCGATAAATAATGCGCTTAACAACGTGCGTTTATCGAGCGATGAGACACTGCGATGCCAAGTGTATGAAAAACTGGCGAGACACGCCGATGAACAGAGTTGATTAAAAAGTTTGAATGGAACGCGAGGCGGAAATGGTGTACGCATTTTTCATCTATCAAAGCTTTTTGGTGCCCTTTTCCCCCTCATGCCTTGTTCCGTCAAAATCAAAATTATATCATATACACCAACAAAAACACTGTGCGAATTCATTCGTATTTCACACACCACAGGGTTGCTTGATTAAATCTTGTTTGATAGTTACGAGAAAAATGCGTACGCCATTCCCGCCTTGCGTTCTATTCGAACTTTTTAATAACGTACGATAAACGTACGTTGTTAAGCGCATTATTTATCGATAGTAACAATATAATAATATATAATATACCAAATATATATTATATATATATAATAATATATATAATATACCAAAAATTGAACTGAAATAACAAACATTATACTACTGTGAAATATTATCAGAACTAATAAATAAAAAATTTTGTGTTTTTATAAACTTCCCGTTCCATGAATGTCCTCAAAATTGAAAAAATATATATACAAGTAATTAATTGAACATTTAGGCCACAATGTGGAATAATTGTTTTTTCATTTTCTTAATCATTAACCCGGCTACACGATGTCACAGGTGCCCACCACAAGTCGACTAAAATATAACATTGTTAAAATTATAGTACTATTCTTTATTTTACTAATTGCTGATGGGAATAATTGTACTAGGCATGTATTCTTGAATTCTGCAAAATTTTAATTTTATAATGTCATATTTCGTATTACCCGCTTAAAACTATGATCTGAAACAACGAAACATATAGGAGATACAACTGAACGAAACGAAAAAATGAAAATACGTAAATTCTTTGAATATTAGTGCGTTATAAAGCTAAATAACAGCAAACATAAACCTTTTAATTCACCAAATATGAGATATATGGTATTCCACGTATGTGAACTGCGGACGTTTACGCGAATACTAACTTTTATGGTTCAATTTACATAAATTGAAAATAAAAGAATCGGTGTTTAACTTTATACATATATGCTTTTCAGCGTTAAAATACTACCTGATGGATACATAAATCTACAGGTGGCACGTATTTGACGTTGATAGCGGAAGGTATCAGCCACCACACTTGCATGTGCTTTTAATGTTGCGTCATGAAAGCTACAAGACGGTGCGAATTATTCCGTTGTTTTTCCCTTCCCAGGCTATCAGAAAGTTCCCATCTTTCTTATGAAAAAGAAAATTGATCTCGAAGTTCGTAGAAACTTTAACGGAATCACCAGAACAATCGAAGGCGCCCAGGAAACATAAAACTGTGATGATTTCGCAAATGTTCGACATTATTCCCACGTCTCGTCTGTGATCTGAATCCTCTTTATTGTTTGCAAAGTATGTATTCCGCTATTTATAATAAAACTGTACCAACACTAGTTGTTTAAAAGCACAGATGATTTTTGAGAAACTATGCCCAAACTGTACTTTCAATTTCAATAAGACTGTAGCATTAAAAATTCAGGGTCATAAAAGCTAATAATAGGCAATATTTAATAATAGTGTCAACGCACGACATAAATTCTATGGCTCGTAAACCCTGCACATGTGATACGACAGCCATTGCAACAATGTAACCGTTAAACACGCATTTCTTTTGATCCAATGCCGCTACATACTGTACCGGCGTATTTTCACTCCCACAACAACGATACAGGCAGTGATCATGGTTTGTAAAACTACCTACACGGTAGAATTCGATTCCTCATTTGTTAACTGTTCCAACACGCCAATAGTACCTACATTTGCATAAATTAATTAGGGCAGACAAAATAACGAGTTAATTAAAGGTACATAAAATCAGATACATTTGTTCGCAGTCGGTCTAACGCGTATCAGTGGCTTTCATTTGTCGTAAATGTCAATTTGAGAAAAGTACAGAGGTAGGACTTTAAATAATTTTGTTCAACACAATCGAACTAACAAAAGACTATGTAAGCAATACTAAACCTAGCATACCAATAAAAATGACCGGTTACACATTCTTTACTTTAAAATTATTAAAATTATGGAGACACGTTCGTAGAAAATAATTCAATTTTCTTACGCCAAGCGGATGTTTCAATAAAAATTGCGAAATGTTCAAATAAATTCAGTCTTGTCATTCTTGTATTGCATCACATATTAGTTACTTTTAGTGCTCAGTAGGTTTAGTGTTAAATAAGTGAAATGAACGATACGAAAATGTTTTATTTCACTTGTAAAAAATACGGAAAATGTGTTCCGATATGAAGCAGATTTCAATGGGACACTCTGTATAACGATGATCTAGTTTAAAATGAATTCTAGCGACAAAAATTGCAACGAAATTTCGCAAGCATGATAAAAATAGTGTGTTGTTGCAATACATGGAAAATGGTGATCATAGGATCGCGTGTGAACACCTGTAACTGGCGACAGAGTCAGAGCGCGAGATAACACAGCGTAATCCATCGTATTTCATCCCGTATACGAGCTGCACGCACCATTTCGAGTTCATGTAAATCAGGAACGGGGAAATCGACGCGTTCCTCTTGACGATTCGACCCGAAGTCTGTGAACCGTTTTAGATTAAACTCTAGCCGAAAAAAGTCAGTCTACATTATCACGTTCCACAGACAAGGACAAGATTCATTCGATCTTGGATAGATTCGAAGTGCATTTACATATGTGCATGAAAGTCCATAAAAATTATGTTATATCCCATAAAATTCGAACTTAGTGCTTCCTCTTCATTTCGCTACTGAAAACACGAAGCACGTTATTCTGGATTGAAGAATTTAGTAACATCTTGGCATAACTTCTGCGCTTTGAAACATATTCAAATGTATTTGCGTTTTCTTGTGTGCAACAATTAGCTCTGCACAGAGGTACAGTTAGGAAATAATTATTTGAAAATTATATTACAGTATAAAATACTGAAATAAATCTCTCTTCTTAAATTTTTTAAATGATTCACAAACTTTGACACAAATATTTGATCATGACTTTTTAGTACGTTTGAAACAATACTACACTAAAATTATACAAAAGTATTGTTTCTTCATTGCAACAACCCTCCCTGCTAAAAAATATGGAAATCACCCGGAATTGGAAATTTAAATATTGACGTATGATCCGAGGAGAGAATACTTTTGAAATCTGTGAGAGTGTCTTCAGACAATCGCCAAGGAATTAGGAAAATGTGTATCAAGAACATATTCGAGGAGGATCGATCTTATTTGCGTACGACGTTAAGCAAACGCCGATGGCATTTCTCAGTCGATCTCTCGTCGAACAAATAGGCTTGACTCGTGGTAGTACATCGTAAAAGCTTGCACGGGGAATATAAGTGCGCAAATTCTTGCCCGTCGATAAGCGAGGGTAACGAAACGGATACGCTGAACGTACCACGCACGCTGCGCTGCCAAACGTTTCTAAATGGATTTATGTGGGCTACGTTCAGAACATAATTCACTCGGGCCGTGTCTGTTCTTGTATACAGTAACAGGATCGCGAGTCATACATCTCTGTTCTCTTACGCAGAGTACTCTGAAAGGGTTGAAACTTCGGTGAATATTTAACCCTTTGCCATACGATTTTCTTTACAGCTTCGATGATTTAAAGTTTTTCGATTGTAATAATTTCTTTGAAAGAAAAAGAAAATTTATATTTATTGTGTGCCAACATTTACTTTTACGTTTAAATATTTATGACAAGAAAACAGGATTTTATTTCAACTAAAAAAACGGGATAGCATTCATAATTTACAGGCTATTGCTAGCCTGCGCGACAAGTGAATACGAACCAAATTTTAATCTTGTGATGAACATCACCTTAAATCACATTAATTATTTACGTACACAGACTGTCCCACCTAAATATTTAAATATCTACCTGAAGGAATAAACACATAATATGACGACAGAACTACGTTTCTAGAAACATTAACAGTACAATTTCGTGCTGTGAAAGCGTGTAAATAAAAGCTGAAAAAGACAAATTAACACAAAGCTCTGAATTATGGAGCGCAAAGCCAAGTTAAGTACTTCCTATAAAATAACTCCTGAGTTGGAGATATAAAACCAAGTCGAGGAGATAATTTGTCAGAAGCTGGTTAGCTAATTTCATTCCAACAGTAACAAGCCTAGCTAATCTATTCCGCGTGCGTGAATTTTTACTCTACATTTTGTCCAGTATGTTCGCGTTTCCATTGTACCCAAAGTTTAATGTCCTAGAGGGTGAAAGAATTTTAGCAGGAAAATTTTATAGCGTGGGAAACACATAAGCGAGTACACTAGTTTCGGCGGAACGTTACGTGATCGTCCTAAGTAGGTGCCTGTTTGAGCTATTGACGCATGTCGTGTAAAATGAACATGAACTTGGCTGATTATTACGATCTTTGGACAATCTTTTATTGAGAGTCATATTGATAACAAAAACAAATGATGACAAATATTTAAGAACAACAAATATTTAATAAACTAATTTTAACATCACTCGTTGAACGCAAATTGTAATATAACAAATCCTGAAAAGTGGCAAATTAGTGGATAAGACATTTTAATTAAAAACATTGCACTTGTCTTTTTAACATTTTGGTATGTACATATGTATGACATTGTAAGACGTAAGTCCAAATTTTTGAAAATATGACTTACACATGTTTCTAACTAACTCATTTTTCCATGTAGTAACCGAAATTAAGAAATCACTTTTAAGGAACCAGCCTAAAATATTTCATTTGTTCGTCCATACGCGGACGTATATCGTGAGCTTATGGTCCGAATAGACATCCAGCAAAACTCTGACACGACTAGAGGGAACAGGAGAGTGGACGTAGACGCTGCGACGATTAACGAACAAACCTTCTGGACAAATACACGAACCACAGTAGTACCGAAAATACGATGCTTGTTGTACTAGTCACTTCCGGTCGCTGGTGCCATTTGTCCCGGTGCATTCCGACGCGCGGCCATGACGTATCGTGGCGGACTTTCGAGCGCATTCGTGTGATGACAGTTCACCAGTTGCCAAGAAAAATCTGGTCCTCCACGTTGCGCAACACTCGCGGTCGGCGCAATTTAGACCGGCAACCACTGAATGCGCGGTGGGAACGATAAAGACACCTAAATGTATCGAACATTTCAATGTCCATTGTTCTCCATAAAAGTCAAGCCATGGAATTCCGAGAATATTGGTAAAGATAATAGTGCGCCGAATTCGATCATTATTCTTATTGTGTAAGGTATCCGCGAACAACCAATATGACAGAAATACTCGGAGACAAATGTACTCCTATTAAGTATGATTTACTTTCTCAAAAAATTAATTTCGTTTATTTTCTCAAATAATGTATGCGCTGTAACTTAAATAAATCATACACGATTGTCATTTTGGCGAAACTTCATTAATACCAATCTTTTTTTCTACTATTTATGTAAATTTTCAATTTTACTCCTGTAAAAATATGCTGGCTGCAATGGAAATTTTGATTTCAGATATATGTTATAGAATATTGCAGCATATTATATATTATACACAGTTGAACTTATTTTTCGATTACCTAGGATACAACAAAAAACTGTAATGTAATTTTAAAGAACAACCATGATCTGAAAAGCTCTGACAAAATTATGGTTTGTGTAACATTAAAATTGTTTAGAATAATAAAATACATACATAATAAAAATGCATAACGAATTTATTGATCGGAATAAAAAGACTGAAAGTACATTGACCAAGAATATATTCAAATTATGAAAATGCTCGTACGGGAAATACAATAAATAAATATATCATCGAGCAGTGTTGTCAATTAATGGAAAATTAATTAGTTCGCGGATCGATTTGTTTTTACAGAAATGGTAAACAGTGATTGGTGATTGGTCATAAACGTGGACACAAAAGAGTAAATCCCATGCAATCTGACAGGTGATTTGACAGAAAGTGAACCTGATCTCTTGTTATCGACTAATTATGCAGTAGCCAACCGTTAGCGATTGTATCAGGATTCGATAATTAATTGCTTTTCTCGGTTGCTAATCGGGTAACACAATTGATTTAATTATCTATTGTTTGGAGAATCTTGAGTGACGTGATGGTTGAGTCCGATCAGTAAACCAATGGTAATGTGTATAACCGGATTTTCACATAGACATTCATATAGAGGTCACTGTCAAAATAAAGAAGAGGGGAATTATCGAGCTGAACAGCTATGGAGTATGAGAAATCTGGAATATCTTTTATTCAAAATATTTAAAAAAAAAAATGATCACTCACATCCTCTAAATCAACATTAAAAAGTCGTTTCCAAGATTTTTGCTGCTGCATTAGTCACGTAATGCATCAACAATATTTTATTCGTACATAAGTGTTAATGTTTGTGATAATTGGAGTCAATTAAATTCTACACAGTCACTGGTTGTAGTCAGTGCTCGAAATACTAATTTTTCAGATTCTCTATCATGAAACCAATCCTCTCGACTTTTTGAGTGCATTAACATTATTTGGAAAAAACATTGATCATATATACGTGTATGTATACATAAGTCCTTTAGTCTCTAGACTTATCTTTTTTACAAATAATGTGGGCATATTTGCCCATGTATTATTATATTATTTATTTTATTATATTATTTCTGAAAAGCTTCCATCGAACTTTCTAGCAAACGTGCTACGACTACGAGTCAATAATCCATTGCAACTAAAATGCTTTCGAGTAGAAAGAGTTAATAATCTGCCGCAATCCTCATCCCCTCGAAAAAAGTAAAATAAGGTACAAGACACCCTAAGGTGTTTCCAAAATTGTCGAAGATCTTTCTAATAATCTAGTTTTCAATTAGTCGTGGGTCTAATAATTCCAAAAGACGCTTAGGCTACAATTTCGAAAGTTTATTAATAATAACCTTTCGATCTCACCGAAGGTACACTAATCGTCCGAAAAGGTTTCTGAATCAGATTGACTTCGAATATAGGATTACGAACACTTCTGTTCGCAGGCAGGCTTACACGGCCTAACCGGACATATCGAATTCAACGAAGGGAAACGAAATAACTTTAAACTAGACCTACTGAAGCTGAAGAAGGAAGAGCTTGTCAAGGTCGGCGAGTGGAAGCCTGGCTCCGGGGTTAACGTGACCGATGTTGGAGCTTTTTACGAGACCACAGCGACCAATATTACCCTGGTGGTTATGACAAGAGAGGTAATATTGAAGTAGAAAGTTTGTAAAAATTGTAATGACTAACCATGTATCGATTATTGAGATTTTTGTTAACGAACATAGAACGATCGTGATATGAATTCTTCAAGTGTTGCAAATAAGAGCAGTTCAGTAAGAACTAAATTTTCTACATTGAATTTAAGAAAAATATTTCTTATCACCTGCATCTGTACTGTGGGATATACTGTATTTGAATATTAGCATGCATATTAATAAACTGATTTTGATTGTTACAAAATTATATCTTGGCCAGTATAGCTTTAACTAATGTAGAATAGTAAATAGAACACCGAGAATCTCCGACTCAAGATCAATGGTTCTCTTCAACAATAAATCTTTGTTATCGATTATAGATTGTACGGTATAAATCGTAAATCGAAAATATAAATATAAAAATTAAATATAGATGTAATAGTAATAACTATTACATTTTTTTTACATATTACATATTTTTATATTTATGTAATAGTAATAACTATTACATCTATATTTAATTTTTATATTTATATTTTCGATTAGAGTAATCATCGATAAAGTAATCATCGAGTCGGGTCGAAAACACATTTTTTCGGGATCGGGACGGGTACCTGAAAATTTCGAGATTCTCTAATTAGAGGCCCCATTGAATCCTTCCATCAGTGTTGATTACGCATAGCTTCGGCCCTCGATAGGAGAGCACATCGCGGCGAAACGTCGTGCACGCGTTGCCGACGAATATTTTCTCGGCCTGCTCGAAATGTAAATCGTTTCGGCACTTCTATCGGGCCGTTTCTTCTTCAGAAATGTCTACAAAATCGGATCCTGGGTAGAATTTTTGTGCTGGACAAAGAACTTTTCGTAAAAATACAAAAACATTGCGGAGAAACTACGCACATCGGTACTTTTTTAAACTTTTACATTAATTTATAGTTATTTAAGATCAAAAACACAATTAATAAATTGTATACTGCTATATTCAGAAAACTCTTCTCTATCGTCTATGACCAATTAGAACTTTCCAAAGTTTTTTACTTCTCATATAGTACCTCATTCTTGTTGAAAATTCGGGGTTTTTACAAAAACTCGTTCTGCTTTTTTAAACTGAGGGTGATAGATCAATTCGGTTTTCGGATTCTTATTTGGGAAGTGGAGCTCTACAAGAATTTCGTAGTGGCTATAGGAAATCAGAAAAAAAGTTCGATTTTTTGTCGAACAGTGTAATTTATCGGGATTTCCGAAAATTTAGGGATTCCCGAAGGAATCGAGTTTCCCGAAAAGTTCGAGAATCCGGCAATATATTTGTCAAAATATTGTGCATACTTATTACTTTTTTTTGTGCACTATCCCTATTTCATATATTCCGAATTGTATAGTTTTATAATGATAAATAAAATCAGAAAAAAGTAAAATAACATAATTTGTCGAAAACATATAGAATAAAAAATCCGAAATCACGAATGTATTCATGAAAACGTATATAAATCGCCGGAAATTGCGATTGTGTTATTATAAAATTATACAATGTGTGTGTGTGCGAAATATATGAAATGGGAAGAGTGCACAAATAAGTAATAAGCTTGCACAGAAGTTTGAGAAACGGTAGTCGGGTTCTCGAACTTTCCGGAATCTCGACTTCTTCAGGAAACCTAATTCCTCCGGGAATCTCGAAAAATCAGAAACCATCAGGAATCTCGATTCAGGAATCTCGAAATTTTTGAGAACCCGACCCGACTCGACCGATCTCTTTCTGACTCGTCTCGACCATTGAGTCCTCGATATTTTCGCACACTCCTAGTAATCATATTCAAAATGTTACTACCGTCACGCATTTACATTATTTTCTAAATAATAAAAGTACTTATCTTTAATTACATATCGCTGATCAATACAGCTGTTAACTATTCTCTCCGTGTGATCGGAATTTAATATTTTGCAAGCAAGGATATTTTCCACGAGGAGAGTACTTGTGAGATAGGAGATTTGTTTCTTCGATAAAACGAAGACCACGTTCGTGTCACTTCTATCTTGCTCCCTTTCAAGTTTGTGTCCGAGTGATCCATCAAAAGGATTTTATCTGCCGCAGGAAAAACCGTACGTCATGGTAAAGGAAGACAAGAATCTGACAGGCAACGCAAGGTTCGAGGGGTTCTGCATCGATTTGCTCAAGTGGATCGCCAGCCAGGTCGGCTTCCAATACGCCATAAGATTGGTGCCCGATCACATGTACGGAGTCTACGATCCAGAGACGAAGGAGTGGAATGGCATCGTCCGGGAACTCATGGAAAAGGTAAGGATAGAACGTGTTACACTCCCGAATTTCCATACAACTTGAATATCACCGTTGATCAATAAGTTCCACCATATAGATACTTTACCATCGTCAACGAATTATTAGACATGAAAATAGGTTCTTTCTCACTAATATTGGACAATTGATACAGGTACTGTGATTTGTTAAATTAATCCTATGCGCGATCACTATCAGTAAATTATATGCTACTTGTATTCAATTTTCAAAGAATTTAGTCTAATTACCATTTGTTTAAGTCACTAACATTATTTGACAAATGCAAATTTTAATACTTCACACACCCGTGTCACACGTTCAACAGACCTACAGTCACACACCCGTTACGTCAATTATCAAGCATATTGCTTAACGATCGACAAAAACCAACTTTATGCACATTGTTACTACACAATGCAATGTTCAAGAAGCTCATAACTTCCTTTTACTAAATTATTTTAATAATTCATGAAGGAGGTACGCTGCACTTAATAAACATTGTAACACTAGTGATAGGCAACGACTGAAGTAGTGATAACAAATGTGTTAGTCACAGTTTTTCTTAAGATTGTTTTTAAACATTTGTGGCTATTCTCATAATACGATAGAAACTTGGAACCTTCGTTTAGTTAATTAACACCGAAAAATTTCTAATTGCTTGTATAATTCGAAAACATTAATTCTCAACAATGATCGAGCTCATAACGAATACAAATATTTTAATATCAAGTGTACTACAGCGGACAACTGAATATAAAAATATCATTATGCCGCTGAAGGTACAAAAACGGAAAATATGAAAAAAGGCCATGTACATAGTATTTTTGATTCAAATCTGAAAAAAATACAAAGCGTCGCGTTGGTACAGTTCGACATTTCGAACAATAGATTCGAGGAATCTAGGGAACAATATTGTAACAAAAAGAGATTGTGTTTGAACAAATCGATTTTGACCTGGCAAACTGAATTTATTGGCATACCAGCAGTTTGAATGTATCAAATTTTCCTTAAAAAGGTAATAAAATGGAATGTGAAAGTTTTTTCCTCTTGTTCAGTTTTGAAAGCCGCCGACTCCTTTTGTTCCGACTCCAATGCTCTGTATATACATATATTTAAACGAGTTAACAATTTTCCGGGCGGTTCTATACAAAATAAGTTTTATAAAAATATTATGAAAGACACAAAGATGTTGAATGGAAATATTAATTCTCGTCGAGATGTTCATTGTGTTGCGCTTTACACACTTCGTACTGCTTCCAGTGGACGATGAAAATGTTTCAGAATAAATTCTATACTGTCCAAGATTCTTTTAAATGAATTCTATTAACAACGTAAATAATATAATAATTGTAATAAATTCAAAAGATGAGAAATGAAGAAATGAGATGAAAGGAGATAAGAGAGAATGTGAAGATATGAGAAATTCTCATAAAATGTTATTGTTGAACGTTATTCTTGTACACGATACTTGTGTAACAGAAGGGTAAAACGTACAATAAACTGATCTTCAATCGTTGTAATAACATTTTTCCAAACGTATTTTTAACGTACTATACAATGAATGAAAAACATTGTTGGATTGAATTCAGATAGTTGTTAAATCGCGCGGTTGGGTATAGAAATTGAGTATTTTTATTGCAGAAACACAAATGTAGAGAAATGCGGTTTATAAATGAGAGGAGTGTGAATAATTTTATATGCAAAACAGTCTCCCGACGTTGTCATAATAAATTCATCTCAGATAGTATTTCATTATGCATACTATAGCCCGCAGCGGACATCTAATTTGAAATTTTCTAGCGGCCAACAGCGTATTGGATATTCTGATTCATAGACTGTTACGCAGATGTTGCCTTCCCGCATCTGAATTGTAATGTCATGTAGTAAATTAGTGTTTCCTAGAACTACCATTTATATGTGTTTCCATCATCACAGTTGTAATAATGTTTATGTTCATTCTCATTCGTTATGTTCGTGCTTGTAAATTAACTTGCTCTCTTTTCTCTACAAATAATCAAATGACCAGCTACTACTACGCAACTACAATTGTAGTATATTTATAATGGGTAAAAAAAGTGTTCGCATACTTTTTGAAACGTAATAACTTTTTTAAAACTGCACTAAATGACTTGAATTTTTTAGATGATAGAGGGACTAGTATACTGGACAATGACTGAAAAAAATGCTTTTCTTAAATTTTTCTATTACTTGGAATGACATAAAAAAAATAAAAAACTCTCGTTTTTTTAACCTTTTTATTTGAGTCTATAGCGAAAATTTAAAAAATGCCTTTCGTAGATCTCTGTAACTTATATGTGAGCTGAAAATTTTATCGAAATCGGTTGAAGTTGTTATGAGCTGTAAGCAACTAAAGATTGCGAAATTCGCAGTTTTTCACGAATTTCAACAAAAAATAGATAATTTTTACATCTTTCAGTAGCTGTATCTTGATTATGCGTCAACCGATTTCAATGAAATTTTCGACATGCATGTAAGTTAACAAGATCTACAAAATGCATTTTTTAAATTTTCTAACTTAGCAGAATTTACGAAAACTCACTGAGTTTTTTGTCATTATTATATATCTCGATTTCTCTATATTGATCCTTACACTAACAACATTGACTTCTTCATTGATGATTTTAATAAATTTAAATAACAACTCTACAATGTGTGTGTCATCAGCAGCTAAGATATTTAGTTTTTGTGTTTGTCTGTATTATTATTGTTTGTTATTATTATTATTTTATTTTTATCAGTATTAATTATTATATTGAGTTTTCGTAAAAAAAATTAAAAAGGTACTTGGTACCTTGTTGCTAGATAAATAAATGATGGAAGAACCCTAGACGTATCATATGTATGAAATAAGAATCGTTTCCTTCAATTACTAAATTCCAGCTTTTTAGTTATACTATCAGTGTAATTTATGAAAGATCTTTCTGTAAAGATTACAACGTTAACAATTTCTCGTTTTGCTTTGCAGTAAATGTTAACAAGTATTTGGACACATTTCAACATTAATCCTGCAAGATCAAAGGCATATAAATGTAAGGATTTACTGAACAGTGCGCAACGGTTAATTGAAATTGTACTCCGGAGATTAGTGAGAATAATCACGCCCGAGGTGTTCATTACAGACTATTCGCGGTAAATTAGATGAAAAACGATCGCGTAAAAAATATAGATGAATACAAACGATGGAAAGATACGTAAAAACAAGAATAGTTGAAACGGAAAAATTGGGTGGACAAATTGATTTATGTGCTGTATCAGTGAGTGACGAGGCAACGACACTGACGATAACCAAAAAGTGTTGCAAGAATATACATGGCAAAATTGATAAGGGAAGTAATTGTTCTTTCTTTTGTAGCACAGAAAATCTCGAGTAAAGTTAAAATTTACGAACATAGAAATAAATCAACAATGTTCTAATTGATCGTCAATTGATGCAAATGTTCGCATACTTCAATAAGACGTATCTCAATCATTATTCTATTTAATTAAATTATTCTATTTAAAAATCACTTTTCAACCTAAAACCCATATTTGCATGCGATCTAAGTCGCATAACTTGATTTTTATGAAGTAGCATTTTTCTTATGTATTTATGGCAAAAATGAGTAGATAAAAAACGACAAAGTAGAAACATTTAAAAACACTAACGTTATTAAATACAAAAAAGATTTCTATCTGAAGAACTCCTTTGTCGTCCATAATTTCTTATAAGAAAAAGAAAACTATTCGTACTGTTATATTAACAACGTTGTATTCGTATTACTCATTTACTTAATAAAATCCAGTAATTATTTGTGAGATCACATAAGAATAGAATTTCATTCCAGGTTAAAAGACTGTAGAGCACGGATTGTATGTACTTCATAAATTGTGTTAAAAATCTTTATCACGAGTTCGACTTGTTATTTGAAGGGTAATGATATAGCCCTGCTTCTCGCAAGTAAGGAAGAAAATTTGCATTCTGCAGAAAAATGCAGAATTGCTTTAAAATCGCGACAACGTTAACACTGACAACCTCGGACACCGGGAAGCGAAAATCTGTGACAGAAGAGATTACTTTTTAGGCACGACGCGCCACTATAGTGGCTTGCTCCAGCAGCTCACTCGCTCATCGTTTGAATCAAATAATCGTCTTCAGATGCATTGTTTCATACTTCTTTTATCTTCACATCAATTTACAACAGTCTACAGGATGTCCTAAAAATGTCTCGCGATCTGGAAATGAGAAGTTTCTGGGATCATTTCAAGTAACTTTTTCCTTAGCGAAAATGCAACTCGTGGCTTTGTTTACGAATTATTAACGAAAAACACTGACCAATGAGAGGCGAGCTCGCCTAGCGCTAGGTGGCCGAGCTAATCGGCGAAACTGGGATTCGACCGCTCGACCGCTGGCGCCGTTGGCTCGGCCGCCTCGCGCCAGCTGAGTTGGGATTCGACCGCTCGACCGCTGGCGCCGTTGGCTCACGCGAGCTTAGCTGGCGCGAGGCGACCGAGCCAACGAGCAGTCGAAACCCAGTTTCGCTCATTGGCTCGGCCGCCTTGCGCCAGCATATCTCACCTCTCATTCGTCACTGTTTTTCGTTAATAACTCGTTAACGGTGCCTCGGAGAAAATTTTTATAAAGTAAAAAGTTGCTTCAAATGGCCTGAGTAACCCGCCACTTTCGGATTGCGAGACATTTTTGGGACACCCTGTATATACAGTATCAGACTCTGTACAGTACACATCAAACTCTGCCGTCCAGAGAAATAGCCTCGCGCAGAATTCAGCCGTACCTAAAAGGTTAAAACCAGATTTCTTTGGAAAAAAAACTCTAAAGGAGCCCTTGAGGCGCGAAGGATGTTTATAGCCCTCAGCGAGGTTGTATCCCGCGCTGGTAACCGTAACGCCGACATAGATGCACGGTGAATTCCGAAAATCAGCGGTTTATAAAAGATGCAAAGCAATCTGTCCCCCGTGAAAGGGTGTCCCGCCTTAACCTAGAAACTAGTGAAACCGTAAGCGGATCGTCCCGAAGGAAAGACGTCATTCCTGGTGACCTACCGTTAGGCGTACGTCCGCATATAAAAAATGCATTCGCTATTTTGCAAGGCAAACATTCTTTGAACTGCCAAACTGAACACGTTGTGTCTCTGTGATTTTCATGAGCCAACACATATCGTTCCTCTTATTTTATATTGCGAGCACCTCGGCGAGATAAAACGTTTAGGTTCGTAAAACCGTGCCACTTCTAACAGTCGACAAAAGTTACAATAATGGGTTTATGTGAAAGAGGACAGAATTCTTGCCGAGCATTTTTTATGCGATAACGTTAGAAACGAATTTAATACGAATTAGTATTTTGCGCACTTACAAGGGAATCACGGTGACCGATACACGCCGATTTTGATAAAACTTCGTGCAAGTGTTGATTACATATAATTAGTCATATTTCAATCGTACGTGTTTTCTAATTTATCGAGTTAGCTAAATTATATTATTTATAATAATTTAATTTTTTAATCTAATTTTTAACATTTAAACAAAATATGAAGAAAATCATTCATGTACAGTATAATTACAGTAAATTATACATTTTTCAAAGAAATAGCAACAACTAACTGCTTAAGAGAGAAATTAACTGTTTTTTGAACAAAAGAGTGTTGAAATAAAAATTATATCTTTTCTTGAAGCTTATAAACCTGTGCGAAAAAATGAAAAAAGAAATCATTTCCACGAAAAGCGAAATTTGCATCTTCCTGTTATTGAACATTTTTTCTAATAAATAAAGACGTTTATTCTTAACAAATCCAACAGTATACTAAAGCATATTGTAATTGTTGTGTCTATTCTGTGCAGAATTGGAGAATCATCTGCAAGATTTTATGTTATACTAGAGTAGCGCCATAACTATTATACTACTACTAGATTTTATGTTATACTACTAGCGCCAACTGAAAAAGCTGTGTAGTAAATACATAAACCATAGCAGTAACACATTATATATAACAAAACCAAAAGTTATTCGAACTAAAAATATTTTTTTAATGAACATGAACAAATCGAGACTAGTTGTTCGTTTCGAAACTGAAAATTCTTCGTCTTTTTTTTGCAGCGAGCGGATCTAGCCGTTGCGTCTATGACGATAAATTACGCTAGGGAGAGCGTAATAGATTTCACCAAGCCATTCATGAACCTCGGTATTGGAATTCTGTTTAAGGTGAGTCGCTGTTATTTCTTGCGCACATCATCATGGTTCCTTCAAACTTATATTTAATGTATCACTAATTATATTGAATTGACCCATAATTTCAAGCAATTTTTTATGCGAAATGATAATTATTTCAATTGGAAAAAACAAATATTAGCCAGAATTCGTTGGGAGATAAACCAAAAGAAAATTTACCATTTTCACATATAGGATTCGACCGTATAACATGTACAAGAGTGAATAGTTTGATTCCTTATGAAAAATTAAATAAAACAAATGCAATGACGATTTCCCGTCTGAGATTTCGTTTTCGAAAAGATCAAGCTTGATAGTTCATTTCGTTCTTTGATTTCTGTATACAAAGTATCCCAAAATTATGTTACTTCCGGGAAATGAGGGATTCCCGTGGTCATTTGAAATAACATAATTTTGAGACATCCTATATATTTCAAAATTATAGGATTCAAGAAACAACAAAACGATATTTTGTAAAAATATGAGTAAACTATGGTATTTTTGAAATTAATGTCTTCTATCTAATTCTGAACTTAGAATTATGGATCAACTCAATTGATTGAATTTGTATTTAAGCACAATTATTTGATCGGCGATCAAACATTCTCGTGCCAATTTGTGAGAAGTTGGTATAAAAAATCTCTATAAGTGCATTGATGTAAAACTTTGTTCTTGTATCGAGAACCTCGTTTCAAAGCAACTAGATCTTTACGCCGAAATTATTGAATTTTTCTTTCCTATTCAATGAACAGAATTTATCATTAGAGTAGCAATTTTGCTAATACATTACTAAGAGCTATACTATTTTTCTCACACACTAAACTAGAAATGTTATCATTGAAAGTATTATTTAATGAACACAAACTTTATTTTTCCCACTCAACCCTCACACATTTCGCAGAACAAAAATTCATCTGTTTTCTTCTGTTAGATACTATAAAACGTTTAATTTCGTTTCATTTGCATCGTAAGATGTACTTCCTTAACAATTTGACTGCCAGGCCAATAATTTAAAAAATGTCATCAAATTAAAGTAGTTCATTTAGTCAAATTAAAATTAAGGAAGATGTAATAGGTTAGCAAAAAAATTACTTTTCAAATCAGGGCAAATAATTCCGTCAGCCATGTATGGGTAACACGGCAGTCAGCGTGTTAAGCATAATCTGTTGATCTAGAGAGTGAAACAAAAACGATGAAGTATTATATTCCAAGATGTTTTACGTATTTTTCTAAAATCGTCCAAGGGACAATTACACAAGCAGCTAAAGTTTCCTAACATTTAATCCGGCTCTGTACGTGCTTCTTTTCCAAGCAGCTGCGAGGTTCCTATAATATTCTATAATTTCCGGTCACAAGGTAACACGGTTCCCAGTCACTTTGAAAGGATTACCGCGCGTAATAGTAGTCTCATTCCTATGGACAATGGTACGACGCGATCGGGTGGAAGAGACGAGGTTCTCGATGAAACCGATTTACCAGCGTAAAACATCCTCGCGGTGGACCCGTCATACGGCGGGCGAGAGGTACGGGATCCGTTTTAATTAAAATCGTAGCGTAACGTAATTTAGGTGCCATCCAGCCAGCCAACGCGGCTGTTCTCCTTCATGAACCCGCTGGCCGTCGAGATCTGGCTGTACGTGCTGGCCGCGTACATGCTGGTAAGCTTCACCCTGTTCGTTATGGCCCGATTCAGCCCGTACGAGTGGAACAATCCGCACCCGTGTCTGGCGGAGAGCGACGTCGTCGAAAACCAGTTTAGCGTCAGCAACAGTTTCTGGTTTATCACTGGCACATTCCTCCGCCAGGGCAGCGGGCTCAATCCCAAGGTACATTCCACGAGGTGCCGCGACACCGGACCTGTCTGTTGTTACGTTAAGGCAACTTTGAACTCGTCGGTTTACCTTTCAAACCACTGCTATAACCAAAAATTTATACATTTTCTAGTCGGGCAGTTTCTGCGTTCTACAACCACATCATGTCTCCCATACTGCCTCCCATCTCTCTTTACCTCCCTTCCCTCCTTTATCGAGTACAATTCTGAATACAAAGTAGTTTATTGGTGGCTCGAAGGCAGCCTCGAATGTGACCCATTTCGATTTCAATGGAATAGAATAACAAGCTGTATTTCTATAACGTAACTCGATGCCATGAGAAGATAATTTTTTGAGGTAGATACATTTTTTTAGAATGTACGTGAAATATCAAAGTTGTAGAAAAGTGATTATATAAAAAGTTGATAATAAATAGCTGAACGTGTTGAATACATTGTGAAAAATGCCAGTGACAATATATCTTTGCGCATGCGATGCATATAATTGTACTTTTTGTCTCAAACCTCATCAAACAACGTCGATTTGGCTCGGTATTTTTCGTTTAAAGACATATTTTAATTTACAAAGAAAAAATGTTGTTATGTGCTATTCAAAATGTCACAGAAACATCTGAACGTTCATTCTTTGCACACTATTACATCATATAGTTTATAGATAGTATAATAGTTTAAAGATAAAGATTCACAGAGAAGGAATTTTAACATAAATATTTAGTGGAAACATGATAAAAAGTTAATTTCGAGCTCTGGAATGGTACATTATAATAAAAAATAATGATTCGATAAAATTTTAACGAAATCAAAGCTTCAGTGTTAACGATCCCCTCTCCTTTTCAAGTTAACAGAACGGGTAAACAGAACTCTTGAGAACGGGTGCTTCTTGACCTTGCAGGGTCTGATTTGACCTTACCTAAGCGCATTAAACAGACGTCAAGTGTTTAACACGGAATCTGTGTTCACGACGTTACCATTTGAATGGACAACTGTTCTGTGTCAAATTAACCATTCATCCCGTTGTAATCCTAGGTTTGCCCTAATTCAGTCATAGTCTCTTGCATGTAGACTATTATGCGCACTTTCATTTAAAGTACTTATTCAATTATTATTAGTACGCATCGCTATGATAAAATTTTACAATCCAAGTAAAGTAGTTCTAACTTATCGTATTTCTGTCGCACTTCTTGTAATCGGTTTTTTCATTTGATGCTGCGAGCATAGTTTTTTTTTAATATACACAGACTAAACATTTGGCTGAACATTGAAATCGAAGCGTGCCGCACCCGAAGCTTTCTCCGTAAGTAATAAATGGTTCTCTTATAAACAAATATGTAGATACAAGTTCAAAGCAAAAAATTTAAGAATTTAAGAATAATTTAGGAAATAATTGCACAGCTTCAAATGGAACAATTTGTATTAGGTCGTATCTTTTCTAGCTGCTACAACCACAAACATGCGTGTAGTCGAACAATAACTAAATTTAACTGTCTTCGATAAAGAGTGCTACATCCGAAACTTGTATTTTAGACGTTCGATCAATTTTCCTCTGCAGAAGCAATTCCTCAACTATCATTGAACCAACAGTGCTCTAGGAACAGATACAGAAATAATTAGATCATATTCTAAAATAACTTCATACAATTCATCATTACCTCGCAAAGAAACGTAAATAGGTCCTTCATTTTCCAAACTCAGGAACAGCTCCACAACGATGAACCAAAAGCTACTTTCTACGACAGTGTCCAGAAATGTCCAATATCCACTCTTTTCAAGCAAATCCCTTTCCTAGAACAAAGCCAATTTTGTTCCACAAAAAGCTCGGCTACCCTCCTCGTTTCTCCGCGGTAGATAACTAACTAGGTGTTTCACGACTCGAAGATCGTAAAAAAAGGGATGCTGGAAAATCAGAAGCTGTGACATTGCCGATTGTCGCCAGTGTCACTGCCGGTCCATTCGAAATTGTCCGGCCACGCCAAGTTCTAAATTCGTGTACGCCTGTATACTTCGAGCCGTTCCGATTCCAACTGGTCCTGGGCAAAAAAGGGGGAAACGAAAAGATAAAGGAGCTGGCATAATGGTTGATCTTGCGGCGTGTTTTAGCTTTCCTATTGTGTCGTTTCTGACGGGCCAAAGAATAGAAGCGGGACTATGATTCCAGCGAAATAGAGGATCGCCTTTCGCGGCGTATTCAGATCTGCCAGCAGAGCAACGCGAGACTACTGTCGGTTTCTGAATTATTTGACGCGAGAGAATACTGGTTGAACGACGCGGAAAAAGGCAGAGAAGGGGCTAGCTGGTCCGCAGGAGCGTCTAACGACGCGAGAATAGTCGGTTCGTCGACCAGGAATCCTCCAACGTCGAGGAGGAATCCTCGGTTCCGTTAGCCACGGGCAGAGGGTTTTCGATAGATCGAGCCGATAGATCTGTAATGCGGAAATACATGTAACTGCTTCAGGTTTCCGGGCGAATGCCGTCCAGGCTGTTCTCATTCATGAATCCCCTCGCTGTGGAGATCTGGTTATCTATGCTGGGCGCTTACGTGATGGTCTCCTTGACAATTTGGATAGTTGCGAGGTTCTCCCCTTACGAGTGGGTCGAACCCAGAGCTTGTCCCAGCTGCAAATGTCCCCTACAGGTAGGCTCCTGCCGTGTGGTGCTAGTTCGACCATGTAATTCGATCTGCGCGAAAACTGTGTCACTCGGGAGCCGTGGGGAATCTGATGAATTTCCACTGTCCATCGAATCGTCTGGAATATCCGCGACTTTTCCACAGTTTGTATGCATTCGTCTTACCAATTTTTCAGTAGAACTTCGTGACGTTTTCCAGACATCCTAAATTCTAACGACGCACAATAGCCCCAATCCCCAAAGAGCTGGCCAAAATGCAAATTTCGATGTATATAACAGCAAAAACCTGCTATAATATCAAATGTTGTTAAAAATGTTCAAATATCGTGCCTATAAAAGTGTGATAATTGAACCACAGGTCTCTATGTAAAAGTTTACTACGCCAATTGCAACAAATTGGAGTGAAACAGAGAATTTTCGTTCCTACTAGAAACGATATAATATTATTGTTGTCACGAATACACATAAAATCGTGTAATAATAACTAAACTCGTTCTGTCGATTTGTTTTCCGCGATGTATTTTATCACGCCCGTTATTTTACGCAAATATTTGTCAATCTGTGCTTTGTTGACGTATCGATTAATTATTCAGGCAGTGTGAAAGCTGTCAAAATTCGACGTGTAATATACAAAATACCTGGCAGAAAATTGTCGATCGAAAATGCATGACGTTCAAATGCATTCATTCTAAAAGTGAGTCACGTATTATCTTGTAAATATTTCCATCAATAGTATAATGTAAACATGGAATAGAATTGCTACTTTAACGGAGTACTGAATTGAAAAATTAAGAAAATAATGCGAAGCTGCTCACGAATTTACGTCAAATTTTTTCAACGTCTTTGCAATGAGTTTTACGTTAAGACTACCAAGCAAGGCAAGCATTATTTATTGTGACAAGAGCGCAGTATCATTAGCGTGTTAGTGCCTTTAAAGAATTTCGAAGCTTCCTGAATAAAACCAAGGGATTTAAAACTTTGTTAGGTCATGCATATAAAGCGTTCAACAAAAGTTCGGCCACCTAAATCTCAAATGCTATTAAAACTGGCCGAATAGTGTACTGCATTTATAGAATGATTATAAACTTTACCACCAGGCTAAATAAAGGGCTAAATGTGAAATCATCTAACGTTACCGTGCAACATAGTCACGCGATACTCTGTGTACCGTCGTATATAAGATGACCCGTCAGCGGAATTCCTGTTTTCGTATGATGTCGCTGGTTCGAGGAATTTGGGACAATTATTCCCCACGGCTCCGCGATGGTGGCACAGAGTATAAGGAATCCGAGAATAGACTGTGTTATTGTCCTTGAAATTTCGCACCACTTGGCGGGGGTCACGATGCGATCAGGGTGGTCACGTGAGCGCCTTGGATCCCGACAGCGACGACATTCCCCTGCTGAGAACCGTGAACGAGTTCACTCTGGCCAACAGCTTCTGGTTTATGGTCGGGACTCTTATGCAACAGGGAAGCGACCTAAACCCCAAGGTAAACATGTCACCACAGAGTCGGCGTACGGGAAAAACTTACTTTGAACGTGTAACCGCGAGAAAGTATGCACGGAAAAGCTTGTTGGAATCCGATCAAACGTCGGCATTCGGCTCCGCATTCAAATAGCTTCATTCCCGGCTGACTTGCAACAGATACAGTGCACCAAAACGTGTTAGCACACCTAGTTTCCTCCGTGATAAGTTGTCATTGATGTTATGAACTACATGCGATGTTAGCACATCGCAGCAATTTAATTTTCTTAGTACCATATTGGTACTAAGGTCGGTGCTGAGGTTTATATTGCGCAAAGATACGTAATCTATTTACCAAAACGTTAGTAATGTGCTATTGAGAACAATGTTCATGTTTTGTGAGAAAGAAAGAAATGATTGGAAGAGATTCCAAAACTTAGGAACGTCTCGTTGCCTTTCTTATAATAAGACACACAAAGGATTCTAAATGCTCTTTTTCTTGACATGTGCCCAATAATAGATTTTTAGTCATATGATTTTCGTTTTTTGTGCATACTTTACGCATTAATGGCAAACAAAGATTTTGAACTAGCGTAACATTTCCATATACACTAAATCAAGAAAACTAAACTATATCAACGTGCTTCTTCTATAACTTTTACATTTTCTTAAAAAGGTAACTATGCCAGTACCTTTTCCATCCACTGTTAATACAAATGCAAATATAATACAAAATTCTTTCCCATTTTGCTAAAAACTGATGATTCGTCTAACTTTCTGATTTCAATAAATCCTTATCGTACACTCTTGTAGCGTTTACAAGAATTTCAAATTCAGCAGTCCTGTTCAGTACTCCCACAGTTAACGTATCGTTTCCTCCATGTAGAGCATAACGAGAATAATATTATCGCATAACGAATCGATCCTAAATACGCAGAACAAGGCAGCCCGTATAATTTTCACGATTTAGACCGATATAAAATGAAGCGACCGAGTTGCGAACAGCAAGAACCCGAGCTCCAAACAATCATCTTCAACCAAGTTTAAAATAACTTGTACCTCTTACATTGTTCGCCTTAAAGTTGTCCGTTTAAAATGAACTTGCGCAATTTCGTTGCTGTTGTAAAGCCAGTATATGCGCAGTTCTTGGATGCAAGCGTAAAACTGCGTGCTGAGACCGGGCTTGGACAAGCCACAAAAAACCAGGTTCCGTTTTATTCGCCAAACAATTACGAGGACAACAGTCCCCTTTTGCCCTTTTTGTCCCTCAGAAACGCGTTTTTCTCTTTCCTTACTTTCGCCGGGCATCTCGTTTCCGGTCGCGTTCGGCTGTTTCGTTCCGCATTTACAAAGGAACTTTTTGCCGCTTTTAATCACCGCGACGATAACCAACACTGACACGTACCGTCGGAAGGTATACGGTGCACAATGTATTTGTCGGAAGTTCGAAATATTGTTGGTGTCATCACGCGAAAAAGAAGAATAAAATCAATCTGTAAATCTGTCTTACGAAATTAAAATTTCAAGATCGAAAGATTAAGCAAGTTTGGGAAACCTCTCTAATCCTAGCACAATTGTCAATTTTCCTAATAATATGAACAAAATTCATGTCTATTGCTTCTATAATATTCGTTACAGAGAAACCAGTTTGAGGGATTTTTTGATCCAAGGAATGTGATTCCAGCATTACTTATTCATAAAAACAGAAGTTACCTTCATGAAAAGTGCTTCAACCTAAAGAAACCCCCTCGGAACTCAATAGTTAGAGAATTACTGTTAATAGATTTGCATTTGTGTTTATGCAAAATTATATTTATCTTTTTCCGATCTTTATTCATGTATGACGAAATAAAGGACGGTTTTATTAACAGGAAAAATATCAACCTCGATTAGTCTAATTTGACAATTAAAATAAAACAAGAATTATTTTCCTAATCTCAAAAACCCTCCAGATAAAAGTAAAATAACACTAGCATTACATTTTCATTGCTATACACTATGCACTATGCTTTACACTTTACAAGCTCGTGAATAGCATAGATTAAGATCCGCATTGCGGTAATCACATTGATTGCAATGAATGCCCTAAACCAAACCATACCTGTTAAATGGGCCAGAAAATGCCGTCCATTCATCAGTTTCGCGTCGAGATAAGCAAATTATGTGCGAAATCCAACAAGCTTCGCCGCTTTGATACGAGATAGAGCATATAAACAGAGGAAACGATTTCAAGCACCATATGAGTACATCGTGGCGTTCCCACGACGATATTAACATATGATGAAATATTGCGCACGTTGAAGACGGATGTTCATCGGTTAGAGTCAAATTAGGTGGAATGATCCTATTCTCTCGGAAACGTTGTTCTGTTTTTGAAGAATTAGAGTGTGATCCGCGTTTTACGCAGTTCATTACATGTCCGATTGTTTTGCTTCAGTTGCACCGATGAACACATTCTTTTGTTAGCGAAACGCGAACAATCACTTCAAGAGAACGCATGTCACCCCTGCATGCACATAGCAGCCAAGCACCTTATATTTTGTTGATCGCATTTTCGTCGCGTCGCACAGTGTTCGACATGTAGCATGTAGTGCAAAAATCAAAAATTCGAAGTGTGAGATCTAAAAAGTTTTTAAAACCACTCAGAATTTTTGCGAAATATATCACAATTTGTTGTTGAAATTTCGATTTGAAGTTTAATGCAATAAATCAAAGCTGTTCAAACAGACCTCGTGACCGGCAAGGGAGTGGCGGAGTGGGGGCGTGAGAAAAGAAAGAGCGAAATGTGTTTACGTTTTCATGTCATCCTTCCTCTCTCACTCGCACGCATTACCGTTATATGCCAATTGTCCGGGGCCTAGAGTCCACCAACAGATGTTTGCCCTGGGCTGAAAATCGCTGCCTGTACGGGCAAGCTGTTGAACAGCTCTGTAATAAATCAATGTATTTCTTCAATAATGTGCCATTGGCAGAATATTAGTTACTTCAAAGCGAGTAAATAATTTTATGGAAATTATTGTAATTGTTCTTGTTGAATATTTATCATCTTTAGCGAGACTTTTAAACAAAGTGCAAAAAGTACCACCCTGATTTTCTGTATACTACCTCCGGACTTTACTTCAAAATCAGTTTTATTTGCTCGAATTTTTTCAAAATGAAAATATTAACCGACATTGGCATGAAGACGCACAGTGTTTGACCCTACAAAGAAATTCAAGGGAAATGAAGAATTTTTTATACATTTTTTATGCGATTGGTTATCATATAATTGAAGGGTAACTTTAGTTTGAATATGATCATCTCGATTTTTCACGCATTATTATTTTTCACGCATTAAGAAACTCTTTATTCAATAAAAAAATTAAGCTTATTTAATTCCTCTTGTGTAAAACTGTATTCTTTTCATTAACAAATTCCAGTATAGGACCGAACACTGTGCGTCGCTTCGATTTTTTCTCCAGGCTCCGAGCGAGTAAGTTCGCGCGAGATTCCAGCTGATGGACATGGCGCGAACGGTTTCCCGTCAGCATTTCCATGAAGTTCCATGCATGGGAAATCTGTCCTTTAAGCGCGGTCGTAAAATCACACGGTTGCTGTGCGAATACAGTGATAAATACACTATCAGACAAGCGGTTGATAGAACGGAGTTGTCCTCTTTCCGTCATGCTTTGTATGTAGCTCTCTTAAACGAGCAGCAGATGCGCTGATTTTATGCGTCACTGCTCTCTTGACTGATAAGAATAGATGAGAGACGCCAATGGCGCCTAAAATCGCTGTTTACCAGGTTGATTTCTTATTTCTTAACGATGGAACGGAATGCGAATAATTCACCGTAATTCATTCATAGTATTCCGACTTGAAACGATATTCATTGTAGAGAATTTGATTATGATTATGCCACAGCCAACTAGGTTTGTAGATGGCTATTTACTGGATTCAATCTATTATTGTCGTAAATAGAAAATGTATCCATGACAGGTTTAATCATTGGAACTAGGCATGGGAAAATGTTTAAAGTAGGATGAAGCCCGTAATACCATAAAGCATACTTTTTCGATTCCACTTTTCATAAATTAGCTGATAACAATTTATATTTGCATAAAAATCTGATTTTCAGTTTACGATTAGAAGCAAAACGTAAGTACTACTTTTCTCGATCAGTAGTAAACTACACTACTTTTTCTAACGGGTTGCTACGTTTTCTAACGAGAAGTTACTTATTAACTTCGAAATCGAAAGGTGCCGCTTTCCATAGTTACAAAATCTAAAGTGCTAATCTTCGTACAACAAATGAATCGTGCTATTTTCCTCAAGATAAACTCTAGTTTCATCAATGGATATACAAATATTTATAGAAATATTAAAACCTGTGATTGGACATATATGTAGAACGAGAATGACTCATAGTGGAACAAATTGTCCACGGTCGGATAAGTAGATCGTGAATGATACCCACAGATACAAGTAGTATAAAATTGATCTACAGTCAGGCAGTGGAATATGGTTAATCAATGGTCAGACAAACGAAGAGATGAAGTCTCATGATCAGGCATGTGACATATGAAGGTCACCTTAAAAATTGGGAGGCTACATCTAGACAAGATTTATTATAAATTGTTTATTATAATCGTCTTATAATAATTTATTATAAACAGTTATACACACTTTTTTCCTCGAAACGGAATTAATTCTATTTTAACCTATTATTTCATAGTTTCCCAACTCTTTTTCTGGTTCACTACTCCTTTTTCAAAGGACCACAAAAAGTTCAAGTGCAGCTTTTCGAGTAATTTTTTAATCTGATTTAATTGATTAAACCGAAACGCTCTATACAATATATATTTGATGATATATATTTCATTTTATGAAATTAACTTATAAGTAAGTACCTTGTGGAAATCCTCGTTGATTGAACGATCATTGGCATTCGATTGCACAACCAGAAAGAACGGGGAAAATGCTTGAGTTCGACGTGAGCAAGGAACATTCAATTTCGAGTGCCTTCACGAGAAGGGAGAAAAGAATCAGTCGATTAGCTCGCTGATTACTTCTCCCTGAGCCATTTACTCCGAACGGTTCCTACCGTAACTCATCTAGCACGATAGCTACAGTTTCCTGTGATCATTGTAACTTGCTGCCCCAAGCATATAGCACACTCGGTAAGAACAATTGCTCGTTTCACTTTCGTAAAAGAAACCTTCCTTCTAGCCTAATGTCTTAAATCATTATCACGCCGCAAATTTTATGCACTCATAGCATTCGATCTTTTCAATACCAAAGAATTCGAGAAATTCTAATCTGACAGATATTTTGGAGTTTCATAAAATTTGTAATTCCATTTCATGAAGATTGGTTGGTAAAAGTTTGGTACTTATAAAAAGGTCTACAGAACAATAATATTACGCTATAACTAGAGCACTAATATTATGCTAGACGATAATGCGCCCAATAGTGTTGAACTTAGGGACATATTCATATAAATACTTTCAGTAGTATTGAAAGGTTCATGGGGGATATAAATATACCTACTAGTGTCAATTGTTGGAACGAAAATGCACCTTGGCATGTTCAAAGGGATAATTAATTTGAGGAAAATGAAATTTTCAAATTTAGAGACGTATTATTTTATTAATTCGTTTACAGCGTCAAATAGTACGTTTTCATAATATTCTTTCAAACTGTTCACACGCGTTTATAGCATTACAAAGAATATATATTAATTTATTTGAAAAAGTGTATATAGAATCCTTATCTGCCATAAGGATTGGCAATCGTTAAAGTTGAAAATTTCACTTTTCAAATGAAATTAAAAACTGATGTTAATGGAGAAAGAGTTTGAAAGAAAAATTTATCGGTCGGTATAAATATAAAGAATGTTCGGTATTTATGCGATAAGGAACACCTGTACTACATACGGTGCTAGCCGGCTCTGGTGGCATGTATGTCCATGTGGGGTTGCGTTGCGACTCTGCGAATATCTCGCTCATGAGAATCCCCGGACTGTGCGTTAAAAGCTTAGACGAACGGATGCGCGAGCAATTACGATCCTTTCAGCTTTAAAGGCCGCGTAATAACGAAAATTTTCCTTGAAACTTCACCGTTACGAACCGCAAGTGACGAATTAACGTTCGTCTTGAAAAAGGCTATGAACAAAAAATTCTTGTGCTTGAAAGGTATTCCGTAACGTTGATAGCGATAAGCGTAAACACCAACTGCTAGGCAACGAGCAATTCTTTCTCCGATGTTGTTCTTTTCTTCGTTTACTCCTTGTTATAATCATTCCCTGTTATTACCATAAAAACATCAGCTGTTTAATGAGAAACATAAATAACTGGACATTAATAAACTGGACAACAATAAATATAATATAAGCGAAAGTTGAGAAAGCAAAATTAATTTTTGGAGAACAAACAAAATTTTACCAGGATGTTTAGAATGCAAAATAGATGAAATAACACTCACTGCGATAAATTTTAACGTCCTAGCTTTCATTTTCATTAATTCAATTACTTCAACTTTGTAGAAATTTTTAGGAATTGACTTTTGAGACCTTACTTGTGAACCGTTATTTAAACAAGCATCCATACCAACAATGCAATATTAAATTTTGTTATTTTATATAGAAGACTCTACATCTACAATATTGAAATACAAATTAAAACTGTGTTACTATTTCTATAAAAACGCAAGAAATTTTCAAAGTTAAAAACTGCATGTTCCATTTCAAAGTAGATTTCTTTCATCCAAATTCACACACACGCGCGTATTCTCCTTAGCGAATTCTATCAGAAAAGTTTATTCAATGTTAAAATGAGACAACTTAGAAAAAATAAAGTCTTATCGGTTAGAATATTGACGCAAAGGGAGAGTTATTTCGTAATATGTTGCTTAGAGCGGCCCTTTCTAAGATCGATCCATCCCTAATGGCATGAAGTATGTCATTAGCAGTCCCGCGATGCATAAATGAGACCGCATATTGCATTCTTTGTTCGTGGAATGTTGCTTCGACAGGTGCCTCGAGCTCTTAAATCGTCTTCGGCCTCGATGCTCCACCTAAATACGTGGTTTCGATTGATCGTCGCAGCTCTTTATGGGCTTCCGGCTCGGAGATGAAAAGCTGAAGCGACATTCACACGGAAGATGAGTGCTTTATGAGTACCATGATGACTGTTAAGTGTCTCAAGAATGTTCTCCGAACTTCTCCCGTACTTCTCACCGGCATTAAACATAGTAAATAACGCACAATAGTAAAAAGATAAATTGCTGTACAGTATTTCTAATTTTACACAAATTCTATGTTCAAAAGACCAAAGAATATAATAGACATATTTTTTTCCTCACGACTTACTTAGTTCCAACTTAGTACTTTTCATATCACACATTATATACACATATATAAAAAAATATGTCTATTATATTATATATTATATATGAATATACCTAGAACATTTTCCAGCGTAACAGCACAAAAACGAACGGAATCGTATCGTTAACAAATAGTAAAGGAGAGCACTGGACTACCGAACGCTGTTAAATCATTCATTGTCCCGGGTCCGGGTTACAGCGTTGCCAAGTATCCACCTGTTGTTTAGCTGTTTCGATCTTTCGCAGTCCAAAGGCACAATAAAAGAAAAGAGTTACGGTTCCCAGCAACTCGAATAAAATTTATAAAACAATCGGAAAGGGATTGCTCGCGTGGGCTGCCACGAATTTTGCGACTAAATAGTGTATCGATCGTTATCATCAGGCAACTAGCACAAGAATAGTGGGCGGAATCTGGTGGTTCTTCACGCTGATCATCATCTCCTCCTACACGGCGAACCTAGCTGCGTTTTTAACCGTCGAGAGAATGATAACACCCATCGAAAACGCGGCGGATCTCGCAGAACAAACCGAAATCTCTTATGGTACTTTGGAAGGTGGCAGCACGATGACGTTCTTTAGAGTAAGTATCTGATGTTTAGCAAAAAGCTGCTTAAGATGAAAATCTGACGAACATGCTTTCGACGAGTGAGTAGATCAATATCCATTGTGCTGGCGATTACGATGTTTGTTGTGCGTAATTTTCGTTCCACTGCAGTTCCTTCTTCAATGGTTTCCGAAGCTTAATAAAAAAAAGAAATTATTTAAATTAGCCATCAAATGTTTCATACCTTGGTTAGTGAAACGGTTCATTACTACTTTTAATAGTAATAATTAGACTGCGCATCTTTATGCAAAATTAAAATTGCCTAAATTAATTATAAGGAATATAAATTACCTGAAAATGTCTTTTATCTTCTTCTAATGCCATTTCAACTTTGTATTTGTCACACTCATTTTTATTATAAATGCATAAAACCACCAGTCATTTTTAAGTCACTTGACGTATAATGTCTAGAATCTATTATATATTCAAGTTGTTTTCAAATTGTAATAATATTGCAAAAATGATTTATTTTAAAGCTTCACATCTCTATTTTCCAATCCATTCATTATTCCCTACTTCTTTTTGCACGATATGAAAGCTGGGAAATAAAAGACATGCTTCTTCTAAAAAAATGTTGCTAATTGACGCATTTTCAATACAGTTTAACAATCATAAAAGCATTTTTCGCAATGGATATCCATTTTACACTGAAAGCTAGAATAATCCTTTGAAGAGCAAATTGACCTGCAATTTACTGGAGGTCCAATTCCGAAAGCTCAATAAACATTTCGCCGCTGCGGGTGCTTGAAATTTCAATGCAAAAAGCATCATTTACGACATTCGAAACGCGGACAACAGTTTTCGACGAACCAACCACTTGTCGATAGCTGCGCCGAGCACTCTTCCATCGGTATTTCGCACGTTCCTTCCGATGATTTTAACGAATGGGACAGGCGAATACATGCGACCGGCCGGGTGATATCAAAACCGTAAACTTATCGGTTTTAATCGTACGCGTGACTAATCTGACTAATTACGCCGCTGAAACTGCGTTACAATTTTCGCGCGTCCACCGTGAAATCCGCGGCACGAACCGCTCGCGTTGTTAAATTTCCGAGAGCATTCTCCTGCGGACTCTTAAAGTTATTAAATCCGTCGCGGAACGATACGCCATTGTTGCATTGTACTAATACCGAGCTATTGAAACCGCGAGTCACACGCGAACACTATCGCGTATTTGTCGACGCGAACGTTGTCGTCGCCAGTAAACACTGCTGCCTTCGTGGAACGGGAACGAAGAGATCAGAAAAAAGATTTCTGGTATACTCTCGAGAAATTGCTCTCCGGAATTCCACGTGAACTGCGACCAATAAGTATAAAACGTTCCCGCTGTTTCGCGTATCACCAGAAAAAAAAGCTGCCGAGACTGGAACGCAATGGAACGCAATTGCGGAATAATTGCAACCGAGAATGAGAAGGCGACGCTGCTGTAGAAAAAACGATATTCCGGAATTTTTCGAGATTCCGAGCCAGAGTATGTCGTAAGCACTCTGCTGTGATGAGAGTTTATGTTTTACATTTTACATGGCGATCGTTGTTCAGTGAAAAGTTATTTGTACGAAAAATGCTAATTCATGTTTATCGCGTAAAAATGGAAATTTGAAAATCTGACCATGTGATTCATGACTGTAGAAGAATTTGATTGAAATCGTAGGTAATAATAAAATTATATACAACGCGAAAGAAGTAGTGTCAGTCGCAAAAATATTATCAAAACTTAAATCTCATTTCTTAAGGAAGTAATTTTCGCATATGTTTAATGTCTGGGTTACGTTAACGCTTCTGACGATTTGAAATAATGGAATATGCCCAGTAATAAAAAATATAGAGAAACATTTTCGTTAATAAGCTTTCAATAAATAATCTTTTATCGCAAAGGTCATTTTACCTTACCGTAAATAGTTGGCTAGTTCGTTTTCTCTATTCACTAAATATCGTCTATGGGAAAGAAGGAAGGATTTTTACGCTGATCCCATAAATCGAGAGCCAATCACATCGCATCCTTCTTCTCTGTCGGATTAACAGGATTCGAAGATTGGGATTTACCAGAAGATGTGGAGGTTTATGGAATCGAAGTCGCCATCGGTGTTTGTGAAGAGCTACGAAGACGGGGTGAAGAGGGTGTTGGAGGGTGACTACGCCTTCCTGATGGAATCCACCATGCTCGATTATGCGGTACAACGGGATTGCAATCTCACGCAAATCGGTGGCCTGTTGGACAGCAAAGGCTACGGGATTGCTACCCCGAAAGGTAATATCGGAAAACAATTGAACCACACTCACACATCCCACCCTTGCGATCGGAACCATTCAACGTTTAGAAAGATAGTCCCGTTCTCGCTGAAAACCATAACGCGAGTTTGAGCCTTAAGGGGTTTAGAGTACTGTAAACTTTCGAAAAAATTCATACAAAGCTTTTTCCTTTCGCTTACACGCCTCTGCGCACCGGTTTGAAGCGTTCAAAGTAAAACATGAGGGGTCTAGGCTTTTAGCACAAGCTGATATGCAAAATATATGTATTATACATACCTGCACCTTGTATAATGTCTTCGAATTTTAAAAGCATTCCTCGAAACTACATTTTTCATGATGTTCATGTACTGTTCTTTTCTACGAATGTCCTCGTTTTCGGTGAGTTAGGGTGATCAACCTCCTTTTTACATCAATAGTTCACATCTTAAATTTGTCGGTTTTATACAAATTACATAATTATTTTACATTATTTGCATTTACTTTTAGAATTATTATTAATTTTCCATTAAAATATTTTACTATATATATATATACCAAACCTGCTGTTTTTAATCTAAAATATTTTTCAAATATAATTTTGGAATATCCAAATTACACGAAAGTAATAATAAACATTACATGAGATATAATTCAATAAAATCCTTATAAAATTTGGTTCTAATTAAATGTTATTCAAATATTGATACAATTTCTGTTTTAATATTTTTGTTACAACTGTTTAATCAATCACAGTGTTACTTTTACATGTCGGATATGGTGGAAAAGTTTGTGCAGAAACTAATCAGACGCCTTGTATATTAGAGAAGAACCTTCTTTCCTGTAATTTTCCATGACTCGCTACATAGTTACTTCTAAAAAAAGTCTTTAAACACGTTTAGAAATTGTCTTAACACACGATCTTGTGTTAACAAAGTGTGCGCATCAAGAGTACAAACATTCTCGACTTCTAATTTTCTTCGAAACTTGCACAAGCACATGCAGTTACTACAATGCTTGCCGTCATAGTATTCTACTACAAGAAAACATCGTGAACTGTTTAGATTTGTAGCTAACGTTGCCGAGTCGATGGAATTGTTTACCTGAAAGTTGCGGAAGAAGGTTGAAATCTACGTTGAATTTTTCACAGAAATTTCAATCATTTATGAACGTTATTTTACCGTTTTTAGTTTATGTTAGTTTTGAATATTCTTATGTGTATCTGATCATATTTATTTCACAAGGGAATCCGATTTTATTTTTCATCGAAACAAATGATAGTTTTTTCAATGCTAGCAAGTGCATGTACAGTCACTCGCATTAATATTCAGGGACCGATTAAAATAGAATAACTTTTGTCATATTGAACGAACTGATATGAATTTTTTGGAGATATTAATACGTATCAGTGTATGTATGTAGAACATGTGCATACAACTGTAATCGTATTTTTTTGTTTCAAGTCTAAATGAAATGTCACAGGCAAAAGCTGAATACACTACTTTCTAAATTGAAGCTTTTTGTTTGCGTTCGAAATGTTAAAAGCAACAGATGAATACACTACTTCATAAATTGAAATTTTTTGTTTGGGATCGAAATGTTAAAAGAAAAAGATGAATACGCTACTTTATAAATTGAAATTTGCTGTTTGCATTTATCGAATCTCCTCAATATTCTGTATAAAAAGAGTTTGACATGAAAGCTCTATTCATGAGGTTCAGTACAGGATCATTTATTATAACATAATCGAGCACTCATCAAAATTTCGTTCATAAAGATGAAGTTCATGTAGACGAAAGTTTACTGTGTTTTGTATAAATTTACAACTAAACAGTCTCAATATTTCGTGATAGGTTTTTTATTCCCTGCAAAACCGAATAAAATTGATTTCTGATTATTGCTTTGCAATTAATTCATATTTTTGCTTTTACGCCTTCTACAGAATTTAGAGGACGTGACGATACCTTATTTTTTAAGTAATCTTCTAGAAATGAAAAAACAAAAGGTATGATGTGTTACTGTTCCGTGAATCATGCTGTATATCAGAAACGTAAATGGTACTTTCATTGCATTATCATGATTTTAGAGACTGTTTGTAATTTCAGAACAAACCTCATCATTTCTCCATCATATAAAGAGGGGCAGTGTTGACCGAATCACGGGAAATATCAGGAGCACGTTTATGGGGCCGACAGCCAATAAAATTATTGGCAAATGCACTCATAACTCTCTATATTCATATCGACAATCCTGAATAATATCTGTGTAGGAACAGAATCTTATGCAAACGCTCGTTTGCATAATTTGTTGCAACGAGATGATGATTTTCAGTCCACCAAGAGACCTGAATAATTGATCAACTAATTCAATTATTTGATAAAGTTTATTTAAGAAGAAAGTTTCGAACACCCAAACATAGTTTATTTACATGTACAAATTTTCCATGCAGAAATATAATAAATTGAGAAAGGATAATATTTATACGTATCTTTACTGCGATCTACAATGAAATAACCTAAATAAAAATATTTTAATAGAATTAGGTTAAGTTCAATTATTTAAAATTCAATCCAATCGTAACGCATAAAAGCTACAGTTAAAATCATTGTTTTAGTTAGTTATGATAATGTACTATCATACAATTAATATCAGAAGTGATTAATTATATCATAATTCTTACGTAAAAAGAACATCCGTTTTTTTCCTTAATTCGTAATTATTAATATCAAATACATAAAAATTACGTAACATTTTTTTTCATCCCATGCTTCGTTTTCGAGAAAATAGAATGTCAAGTTTTTACATTTTTGTAAAGGATTTAGTTATCGTCTATTCTTCTACCGCAGGTGTTTCCGACCAAGATAGTGATTACAAACTATGTATTGCCCGTTTCTCAGAAGGAGTTTGCTACGAAAAGTGTAGGACTGATTCGCACAAACCCACCGATGTTAACGCCTCGCAGAAGCAGGGTAAACACGTTTTCCTTATTGGTGAAAATGATCGCGTCATGCTAAATTTCCACGAAACAAGGGACTCGAATTCGACCGAATAAAAACAAACAACGTTTCGCGTCTCCGTAGCCGCCACTTTCGACTAGGAGCACATCAGACGAGTGTGCCTGTGCTTTCTCTCTCTCTCCCTCCCCCTCTCCTTCGCCCTCGCCGTCCTTCTCACTGTTCACGGGGACGCGCGCACGTGTATGTATTGTTTACGCGACACGGGCGAGCGAGACGTGCGACGGGAATCAGGAGGCGTAAAACAATCGAGACAAAGTAAAACAGGCGCAACGTTTACAAGATGCAAAAGCGTTGATTATTGAACACATGATTATTTGTAATTACTAATTACTAATTAGCAACTTGAGTAACTTTCCATTGGATTATACAGCAAATGTGCTGTACTGTACACATATTTTTTATATTTATGTTGTATCATATGACATCATACGCCTACTTTAACCCTTTGGCTACGGCAGACTTTGGCACGCACCGGCCGCACGGTACGGTACGAATTTACTCGCGACGTCCACTGGGTACGGCGAAGTTTTTCGTTAGACACGCATTTCTGAGGAAGTATATTAAAATATTCAAAATACTGAATTCTATTACATCAAACCAATATTACTTGAAGTGAACATTAATTTCAAGCTTTTTTTACAATATTTAATAATCAAATTTAGTAATATAATAACGTGCGATACATTTCAAAACATGGATGAACACATAATCCTACATTACATTTTTTGCATTCGTGATGTGTAACCTTTCTCTTATCATGTATTCATTAAACGCACTTTTCCGAATTGCTGTATTGTTTTCATATGGAGACGGAAAATGCTTTTGAGTCAAACGAAAAGGTTCGTTGTTAGTATCTCTTTACCTTTTAATTTAGATCCATTAGTTTCATCTAAGCTGTATCTTCTTAATATTTGTTTTATTAAATTTAAATGAAATTTACGAAATGTTAAATTTCTTCCAGATACATAGTTATATAATATAAATGTGTTATATACCGCTAAATCGAATAAATGAAAAAATAGGACGCCAATAGGCGCCTACAGTACCGAGTAGCCAACATGTTTCGGACGCCAATAGGCGCCAACAGTAGTCAAAGGGTTAATGTACAACGTTAAGCACCCGAAGGTAATATCGAGAAACGAGAAAATGAAACACTACGCATAAACCAAATGACGCAAGGGACAAGGGAAATCGGTCGCCCCACCACCCAACCTCTTCCAATTTTCAGACTGTTGATTATTATTGGCTAAGTTACGCGCTGAGCAAGAGACGTGATTAGCTTGAGCGGGCGACCGATCCTCCTTGCTCTTCGCGTCGATTAGCTTTTGGGTCTTCTCATTTACCAATAGAAGTGGGTTTCGAGAGGTCATAGAAAAGTGGGGTCTACGCGGATGCAGATCAAGCGGAGCGAGCGGAATATGTAGCCCCGCCCCCTTGCCTCTCTGCCAAAACAACTGACTTCTTCTGAGCAAGGGACAGTAGTAAACGAAATGTTTCCATCACTGTAAATTGTTTGTGAACACTATCTTGGAGACACCTGCGGTAGAAGAATTGACGACAACCTTTACAAAAACAAACTTTAAAGTCGATTTTCTCAAAAACGCAGCATCGGATAAAAATATGTTATTCCAAATACTTTTCTTATTTTTTCACGTAAGATCACCCTCTGCCCGGCACTACTACGAATTTCAGCCCACCCTGTATATACCCAGTCTAAATATTAATCAAGGATGTATTAGATTGTTCGGAAATTAATTTAATTTTTTAAAACACTCGATTCGGTACTTGCTCTTGAGAAACGAATTTACTTTCCGAACCCGATAAAAAACATTTGGGACCAGCTAATAATTTCTTTAGAAAAACTAGTTAGTGAAATAACGATTACGATGATCCTTGACTTCACTAACGAGACCGTTTTGTGTGCAGGTTCTCCATGGAGGGATAAAATATCATTAGCGATCCTGGAGCTACAGGAAAAAGGCGTAATACAGATCCTGTACGATAAGTGGTGGAAAAATACCGGAGACGTGTGCAACAGAGACGAGAAGAGCAAAGAGAGCAAAGCTAATGCCCTGGGCGTCGAAAATATCGGTGAGCAAACGAAATGAAATTTTTCTATACCGTGAACCACCAAGTTTCAGCGAGAATAGAATTATTAGTAGCGTCAATGAAATTCACGATCCCAGGAAAACTAGACGTGGGGACCGGGGTGCTTTATCTGACGTCGTACACTGGCTCGCGCGGACCGTTGAATTTTTTATTTGCACTTATCTATCACTGCTAGATAGAAAGTACTACTAGTTCCGTAGCTTTTTTCGTCTCGTTTTGTTCTCTCGCGCAGCCGCAAAAATCCGAGCTACGTAAAACGATACTTTAAAAAACGCTTGAAAGTTTGATTAGCAATTTCGACGCAATTTTCCACGGACACTTGACGTTGACATGGAACATACGTATGTATATGAAAACATTAGACACCGGCCGAGTAATTGTCGAGTGAGAGAGACAGAATTGCGGATGATTTGGTATCATTTGATTACGACCGTAATAATTTCTAACAAATACATTCTCTATAGATAATTGACACAACGTATATTTCGTTCGTATATTCATTGCGTTTACTTAACGAATTGCAAGAAAAAAACTGATTTATAAACGATATTCTATTGAGTACATAAGTAAGTAATTAGTAGATTTTAATTAACGTGTTTTACATTTTATCGACTGTAATTGATTGGTAAAATTTTACTTCGAACATAGAAGACATAACTTTCTGCTGTTCTGTGTTTCTAAAACATAATACATATAAAATTGAATTTCCAGACGGTCTCTTAACTAGCTAATTTGCTTTTCGACGTACGAGAGGATGAATGTATTTCTAAACACTCTAGACTTACGACGCAATTAGTTTGCGAGGGGCGGATGCTCTTAATAGGATTGAGGGGAATTCACTTAGAGTGTAAGTCTTCGATACGAAGGAAATTGTTAGCATCCAAATTGGTTGAATAATGATTTTTCAAACGAACTTTCGCTTTATAGTTATACCCTTAATTGCCCCTTTACTAACATCATTGAAATAGCATTATGTAACATGGATAATTAAAAACTGATTTCATATAGCTGTGCAATTTTGCCTATCCATCTTGTATCTCCAGTACAGGACACATTTTATTAATCTATAGAAAATTTATTGAATGAAATAAATTAATCTAATGAAATTTGTAATTGAAAATGTTTTTATGAAGACTGTTTACAGTGTCAATACTACTAAATTCACTTTTAATCCTTTTCACATTGCATATTTTACAATGTGTGCAACAACCTTCTTATAAAAAATTTTTAAAAGAAGAAGTTCGCTGTGCAAGGAAGTAAACATCGACGTGTTAGCGTGATCTGTGTTTGCTTCACCGCTCCACCAGAAACTTTGAAAGCATCGCGAGATTCGAAGCGCTAGAGGAAAGAAACCGAAATAATGGATTCCCCTTGCCTGTTCGTTACGATTCTCGTTCGAGCATCCGGTTCATTAAGGTGACGTTTGACACAATAAGTGTTGCCTGAAAGAGTATTCAGTTGCGACGAAAGAGAAACGAGATGGCTTTCAGCCTCTTAGAAACCTTGCGGAGAGTTCTTAGCAAATTTTTCTTGGAAATGTTCGTCCCCCCCCCCCCCTTCCCGCCAGATTTTATGGGAGACACAACAAGTCTTCCCTTTTTATTTTTCCCTTCGCTCCCCTTCGCAGTATCTTCCACTTCCACTTTTTTCCCAGACGGAATCCCCCCGCAATTCTCCCACCCCCTTTTTTTCTCACCCCTGCTACGGGCTGGCCTGTTACTTGGGTAAGTGCCCACTTTGCTAGCAGCGGAATGTACTCGTTGAGACAGGAAGAAGGACGAACGGCTCCCGTGTAGGTACCTACCACGTGAAATTTCAGTCGGGTCTCGCTAATCGCTTTTCTGGGGGACGCGCGTCGACTATTTACCAGATCGGAGGACGGGGATCCGAAACCCTCCAAGCTGGAAAGTCACCGAATAAATTGAACTCGCCACGGTTTTTTGTATCCAGGCGGCTCATGAATTTCACCGAGAATTTTCTTGCGTTTTATTCGATTTCGGTGTTTCCAGTTTCTCGACGCGTTCTCCTCCGAGTCTCTCGAAAACTTCCAAGACATTTATTTCCGTAACGCGTATGACAGCGGTCTGCTTTGCGACACTTTCTTTGAGATATCTTGGCAACAGGATATCGTGTAACAGAAACGGCTCGAAGAGTCTACCTAGAGGAATGTGTGTGTGTATCGAAAATGCAAAATAAACATTTGAATCATCGCTTTCATGGAAATTGAAGATAATCTGCGGATCGCATTACGTGGGATTCAAATTGTCTTGTATTATGCTGAAATTAAGCACTATCACAAATATTTTCGTTAACGCTAGATGCGGATACGATACTCCTAGTTGTATAAAGAAAATATTCATACAGAAATGTTGCTATAAGGTGTATAAAGTCAAGAAGATTATTATCGAGTAGAGGAAAAGTTCAATCATTTGCAATCATTGAAGAGAGTCTCTTGGCACTTTCTTCGTGAAAGTGTAAAATGAATACAAAAACGATAATGATAAGCACGAAATGACATTTGCATTAACCTCAAACAATTTTGTTTCTAATCGCTAAGTGCATATTCTATCCTCATAGTCGTCATCGTTAATAACAGTGGAAATAAGTTGAAAATCCAACTTTTTGCGCGACATTTTCTATCTTGCATATTCTATCCTCATAGTCGTCATCGTTAATAACAGTGGAAATAAGTTGAAAATCTAACTTTTTGCGCGACATCTTGTATCTCTCTAGACTCTCTAATTATCAGGATTGGCTTATTCGCAAGCGCCGGTTACAGCACATTGCCTCCTGTCGTTGTACCGCGAAATTAGTTAGAATACGGTTCAAGGAAATAGACGGACGTTCATACGAGAAACTTTAGACCTTCCGGCGAGACACGTCGGACGTCCTTTAAATCACAACGTCAGCACAGTTATGCAAATCTCGCCGGTGAAATGAGCCCGGTTCCGCACTCACCTGACGAAGAGACGAGTTCCACTTAGCATACAGATGAAGTTACACCATCGACATCGGTAGAATTATTTTAAGCCGTCCTGACTTTCTGATGACGGATGGTCCTGAGTCCGTTTATCATGGTTATCCTGATCCTATATGACCAGCTGTTTTCATTAGTCGAGATAAGATCTCGAGATAATTTTTAAATACCGTTAACCGTTTCCTCGGCTATCACGAAGAAATCTTCCTAGACTCTTTCCATTCCTTTACGAGATATTACATATTAGTATAATCACTGTTATTTGAGTTTTCGGAACTATTATGCAGATACGGTAGAAATAAATCATTATCATGATAATGACTGTACAGACTACTTTAGAACGCCTAATGCATACAAAAGTAACTATATTTTCATCTTTTAACGTGGAAAATATATTCATAATAAAATGTATACGCGTATTTATAATTATAAAGGTAGTTAATAAATAGTCATCGAAAGTTTTAACGTTTTAGCCCTTGGAATTATCACAGCATTACGAGTATTACTTCTTTTAGATACAAATAAATAATAAGATCATAAATGCCCATTCCTACTGCATTCTTTTTGAGACAGTGTGACTATCAACTTGATCATCTCCTTCAATTTCGGAATTTGAAATAGACATAACTTCAACGTTGTCTTCTTCTTCAGACGACTGATCCTCATAATTATTTTCATCTTCCTGAAGGTATTAGGAACAAAGTCCGGAAAATTCATTTTCAATTATAAAAATACTGTACCATTCGTAAGCAAGATATGTCTCAAACTGTGGTCGTACTTGTTACGAACGCAGTAAACATGTAGGATATGTGGTCCCTATGTGATCCCTTTTATGGATAGCGCCGTTGCCGTTTGGGGTCATTAATCGCCTCAGATATTGATGGTGTATTCCATTTTTGCTGAGGTCATTAAAAACCTTTGCTACTAACCTTTCATACTAAAATACATTATTAGATAATTCTTATTACTATTACGTTCAAGCAACAATACTGCGAGTTAGATCGAAAGTCTAGTTTCAAGGATCTGTATACAAGATTTCACTTGCCGCATGTAGATTTACGAAGAAGAAGCGTCAAGCTCCCGAGCAAAATATCTATTCGAAAAGGATTTTGCGATAAAATACGTTTCACGTTGGAACGCATGTCGTACCGAGGCAAGAGAAGTATGGCGAGGTCGAGTGTACAGCAATCGCGAATTTTTAATATAAAACTCATAGACTGGAATCGACTGAAAAACGTATCCCCAGAGAGCGTCTCTGGAAAAATAAGTGCTGTAGAGTTAAATTGAGAAGCAACATTGCGTTTCGAAACCGACGTCGGCCGGCGCAAAGGAACGAAAAAATCGAATACCCGAGCCCCAAGTACACACGAAGTTAGCTCGGTTCGAAAGGCAGCAGGCTGCCGTTCGCAGCGTGCATGCAAAAGTTCAAAAAAGTTTACGGCAGCGTACGCGAAACCTCCGAGCCTACACACAGAACCGAACTTTGTCGATACCGTTCCGTGAACAGAGAAAACAGAATTCGCATTCACCCGAATAAAATCGAGAAACGTACAGAGTGTGCGTGTGTGGCAAACTTTTGATCAAGCCTAAACGATTTAATGATGCCAATGTTCGAAAAACTCAAGTGAATACGCGGATATTCATGACCATTAGTCGGAATCCATTTTTATGCTGGAATACTGCAATCGTTGAAAAGCAACAGCATGGAAACAAAGAGGCCGTGCTCGTGCTCCAATTAATGTTTACAATAGTTGCATACGTTCGAAACTCTATGGAACAATTTTGTAGGGTAACTGAAACGAAGTCTTAAAACATAATGTTGTCGCTGCGCTACGTACGTTCCTTTGTTTTACGAATTATGCTCAACGGAGTATTTCTCTTTGTCTAACGACTCCAATAATTTTAAGTCATACATCGAAAGGAGAACGAAGAAGAAACAATTTTAGGTTCTAGCATTTGCCATTCATGTTTCTATTTTGTTTCGATTTCATCCCTACGAACGATTCCGTTCTCAGAATTTTTGAATTCTTTATAGGAGTTTTGAGCAACACTTACGCTTTTGATAAATAAGAAATATCTGACGCACAAACGTTCTAATTGTAACATATAAGAAAGAACTGCAATTGATTTCAAGACAACTAGTCGACTTAATTGACATTTTATGGAAAAGTATCAGAATCTTTACTATATATTGATTTCATTAAATAGGTAATCTTGGAGAAAAAAATTGCTAAGGATTTTTACTGTGTATTCTTTTACCGTAGCTGAGAAAAGAACATTGGTAAAAACTTTTACAATGGGCTGATTTAATTCAACACTGTTGCATAATTAAAGAATGCCAAGTATAAAACATAATTTGTGTAATATTCTATCAAGAAAATTAATGATACGAATGACTCAAAAGTGGACATAAAAGTTGACTCTGAAAATATTTTGGAACCGATAATGGAAAAGATAACGATTATGAAAACATTATAGGAACCGAATTAGGATCCATAATCAAAACCGATAATAATTGAAAAGTGTTCTTCATGACAGTTAATCAGACTAAATTCTTGTAACCAAAATCGATATCAAGAAAGAATAGCCTAATTTGGATCATGCTTCAGCTTGAACGCCATGTATCTTTATAAAGATACTTGCGATGTTATGAATGATATCAATTGATTATGAATAATCCATCGAATCTGGTTTGCTTTCTTACCTGGAAGAAGAAAATTACTGACAGAAAATTATTTTAACTATTTTTAGACTATTCTGAATACGGAAGTATCACTTTCCACTAACCTTCGGTGTAACATTCAACTGTTAATAAACTTTTTCACATCGCAAATAAAAACGTTTGTCTTTCACCAACTGATGCTGAATTGTCGGTGCAGTTCTAGAATCGAATTTTCCAGAAGGAAGTAACATTGGTCCTGGAAAACTAATATGTTCGATTACCTCTGGAGTTCGTTACTTTCCTATCGAGATTCCGCGACATTCCACGTTAGCCCATACATTCGACTAGAAATCCCAGTGACATGAAAAATGGAGAAACTCTTAATCGCAGCGACCATAATCGATAAATCTCTCGGTCATCCTCTTATCTCATTACATGTATAGCCACCGTTTCCCGAATCTTTTGCGCACAGTAACTTTCTAGCATGGCCGGAGGCCCTGTGCTCGGGCGTTGCACGATCTCTTAGCTCCCGATAAAAGTTTCTATACCTCCTCCACATTCGTCGAGCTTTTTTTTCTCAGGGCGAACTTGCCATTCGGCCGTTGCGATGGTAGAAAATTGAAGAAGCGTCAGGCTAAGAAACTCGAAGAATCGAAGCGAAACAAAAGGCGCCGATCGGCAAAGGTGCGAGCGTAGACGTAAATAACGACGGAGACGTATACGCGAGAAGCCTAGACAGATGGAAAGATGAATAGACAAATAGACGGGAGGGGTGAAGCGGGGTCATAGAAAAGGGGTAAACGGCGGACGAGCAGAAAAGGTGGGAGGGCGTTGGATGAACAGATTCAGGGAACAGTCCTCGGTGGCAGGTACATTAACTCCGAAGCGTGCGAGGCCCGAGCGACGTCAGAAAAGAAACGGAGACACCCGGCGGCGGTAAAATAACGAGCTTCCGGTTTTCTCATTCCAGGTGGTGTCTTTGTTGTGCTGCTTTGCGGGCTGGCGTTAGCGATCCTCGTGGCGATCCTCGAGTTCTGCTGGAATTCCAAAAAGAACGTCCAATCGGAGAGGGTAAGCGAGCAAGGCACACCGAGAGATAATTGCGTACGATTTCGTGCTTCGCGTGTACGTGCTGCATGAGTGTACCTTCTCTCCGTAGCGGTGCAAGGCCGTTTGTCTCCGCACTCTCTGTCTCCGCGTTTCTATTACTATCTCTTCTGCTCCTTTCGAACGTAAGTGGAAGATTTTCTGCTCGATGTGTCAGTTGCATGCCGTGTCGGCTACTTTCCAAAACCCTTTTACAGCGTGTCCCAGACGCCAGGACAAGCTGTACGCATCTACCAGTAAAACAGTTCGAGATAGAGGAAAATGATAAAAGTTGTACGGTGAAATCGAGTCGAATGATGCATGCAATTTTATACAGTTTCATATATCCGTGTATCTGAATTGTTCATACTACCTCTGGCAAAAAGTATTCGAACATTTTTCAAAACGTAATAACTTTATCAAAACTGGACTTGACTGGATTTCAATTGTTTTTAAATACTACAGGAATTAGTTCACTGTACAATGAATAAAATTCTTTTTTTTAATTTTGGCTCTACTTGGATGACAAGAAAAAGAAATTTTCTTATCTGAACCTGGAACGAAAATTTAAAAAATTCGTTTTGCCTACGTGTCGTTATGCATACCTGTATGCATACTGAAAATTTCATCGACATCAGTTGACGTTGTTATTAGTGAGAAACAATTAAAGAATGTGGAAGACCCAGTCATCTTTCAGTGGCTGTAGTTTGACTATGCGTCAACTAATTTGAATGAAATTTTCAGTACGCATGCAAGTTTCCGAGATTTACAGAACGCGTTTTTTAAGTTCTCATTTCAGATTCAGATGACAAAGTTAACAAACGAGAGATTTTTATATTTCTGTCACTCCAAGTAATATTAAAATGAAAAAGGGATTTTAGTCATATCTCTCTCTCGCTCTCTCTCTCTCTCTCTCTTACTGTAAACTAGTTCCTTTAACATATAAAAAAATTCAAGTCATTTAACCTAGTTTTTAAAAAGTTATTGGGTTTTAAAACGTATTCGAATACTTTTTGCCAGGGGTTGTAGGCTCATTCCAGGGTCAGTACTTTACGACCTCTTCAATTTCTATTTCAAACGAAATACAATTCATGGCTACATAAAAGCATTGTATTGACGTATTGCAAGTTTCTACTCGAGTACGCCGATAATCGCGAAGTATCGTGCAACAAATAAATTCGACTCTGAGATTTATGATCACCCTTAATCGATTTTCAGCAGGAGAATAAAATTTATGCACAGAGTTTAAGATTTTTCTTAATTTTCAAAGTGTTCAAGTTCCCTCGTTAGAGATTTTATAGAAACTAAATGAGTGCATCAATTGCAGTGAGCAAAACTATGCAGTTTCAGAATGTTCATTAGAGAACCAGGGCAATCACATTTTTCGATTGCACCGGTACATAAAAATGCAGCTTCGAAACAAGTTAGAAACGAAATAACTTGATTACAGAATATGTGTTATTTTCAACTAACGCCGTTGTTGTTTTGTCATATTTTTTTCCTCCTCGACCTGATTTAGAGATGCAGTCTGTTCAAATTGCGTGAAGCACCCTATTATTCGTTAGCTAGGTAGAATACTCGTTCAGCAATTTAATCTTTTCGAGTAGCTCGAATTAATACCTGTGCAACGGTCGGTTCCAATTCATTTTCTGCTATGAATGTGGAACACCATATATTGTACACGTTGACTATTAGAAAATTGTTCATACCGAATCATTCGAGAGCAAAAATACTATATGTTCCAGTAGAAAAATCTAATCGGAATGTTATCCTGTTTGCACCACTTCTGTCCTATGCACATAGTATTGTCATGCACGACGTATTCTATTCTCATTTCATTTGCCTGATTCGTATCGCTTATTCTCAGTGTGTCTAACCACAGCTGTACTCTCTCTCTCTCTCTCTCTCTCTCTCTCTCTCTCTCTCTATTTTACTGTCTTAATCGCATACCTTTCACGATCGACGATACAGATTTCATTGCTTCGACGGATTTGAATTCGCCGATGACAGGTTTGACCAACATTAGCATTAAGCAACATCAATATATGTACATATAATTTTCATAAATGCACATACATACAATCAGTTACAAAAGACTTCATACAACCGTCACGTTTTAAATATTTTAATCAAAAGTATTGATTTTAGATTTTACAAATTATTATTTTAATGTGCACATTTTCTACGTATTCGTTTGCGTGTTTGCTAACATTGCAGAGCATCTGAAAACGTAATGTGTTTGTGTTTGTTTTTAAGAAAATATAAATGAACCATAAAAAAGACTCGGCCAAATTTCATAGATTAAGTTTCTTTATGTTTATTCTGTCATAATATATCAAATTTTAACTGATAAACTTATATTGACTACTACGTGATATTTAAAATTTATTAAGTGAAACTTAATACTTACGTATTCACTGATTTGCATACTTCTTGAATTGTATACCCACTTACTCTACATATTGACTGATTGTGCTTTTCTCCTATATCACTCGATTCAACTGCTTTCTCTCGATTATGACGAAACTTTGCAAATTTTTGCATCAGTCAAAACAAACATGTCTTATGAAAAGTAACATCTTTAATGTCAATATTACTTAAATTTCGATTACATATTGCACATATGTTACAACTTATTCTGATTACATGATTGCACATAAAGAATCAGATTTTCGTAATTAAAAGTCTACGTTTATTTCTACTATTCGAAGATTATAAAAAAGGAAAGTCCTATTCATTTTTTATAGCTTTCAGGTCAGTGAAGTTTCATCAAAAGCGATAACAAATAGTTGAGCTGTGAAAAAATCGTAGAGCCGGGTCTAAAAATCTGTGAATTAAGAAATTCGAGTTCAGCGTGTCTCATACACTCAATTATCTCTGAAACTATTAAGAAAAGACATTACAAATAGGCTCTGAGATTTCAAAATTTCTTAAAATATTTTCCTAAATAGCGAACAGTCTATTATATACTTGAGTGTAAAACTTCAAATAGAGCATCCGGCATAACTATTTGATCATTCTAACACTAAAAATCGCATCGCCTATAAGAACAGCGCTATCATTCGGAACCATCAAACCTGTCCTCGACGATTACTTCGGTACTGATAAGATCTGCATCGACGATCTCATGGCAACCCCAACTTCTCATTCGCAAACTATGTTCCACGTAACTCTATCGTTAACACTGGCATGCAGGTGAGACATACAAGAAAAGAAACCTCCGAAGCAAAAGCCACCAAAGCATCATACACGCAGAAACAAAAGAGAAACATTGTCACCTATCCGTTTTGACAAATCACTGCGCGCCAACCACATTTGCACTGGCGCACCCACGATTAATTGTAAGCTAGAAATTCATTCTCCGGCTCATCCCTCGTTTCGCGGCTGCACAACGTTCGTCCACGTACGATCACCTGAATAGTTAATCGCAGAGCACCCTCGAAACTACCATCACCCGTTCACGGACGGAGACACTCGGGAAATCGATTTCGGAAACGGAGAGACGAAAGAAAATCGTAACGGCCTTGCGCGTTCACGGGAAGAACGGGATCGGCATGGTATCGAGCCCGATTCTTTTCTGTATCATTTGTTGTGGTATTGTTGTGCCTGCTGCGTCTACCGTCCACGCATCGACGGATGAACCAATACCGAATTGCGACGCACTTATGGATCACGCTCCCCACGATCGACTCTACTTTGCGATCCGGCAGTCCTTGTGCGCCGAGATGGTCTCGGAATTGCGGTTCGCCGTGCGCTGCGGCTCCAGACAGAGGCCGGCCGCGAAGGCGCGCAATTCCGACGCCGCGGTGCCGTGCGGCCGGTGCAGCCCACGGGCCAGCAGAAGAAGAACGCGATATTGCTCCACGGGACACGAGGAGACCACCTACATACCGAGCATCGAGATACCGCGGTTAAATGGTGTAAGTCCTGTCCCTCACGACGGGCTCGCGATCATCGTGGTCGCTTCGGGGATCTCGAGGAAAACTTTCGAACTGACACTTGATCAGCTGATAGATCCAGAGAAATTAACATTTCAATATCGGCAGCATCTCGAGTACACTTTGTTCGAAACGTAACGCGCAAGACACATTTGCAAACCATTATGAACGCATCGTATAAGACGTATCAAAGTTTTATATTTGAATTCTATTACTCATTTGTTTGTTAAAATTAAAGATGTAAAAGACGAAAGTTATTTCAATACCACAAAAATTATTTCAATTCTTTTATTACGCGCAAAATTATCTATAAAGCTTATGAAAAAACTTAAGAAAATACAGAACGAATCGATCTATAATAGGTAAGATATCACAATGCTCATTGTATTGGTAAAACGTATTGAGGTTTTGGAAAAGAGGAAACCGTGATTGTTTATTCGAATTTTTGTTTTTAGTTTCAATTTAAGCAGTTTATTTATTGTGCACAGTAACCGGAAATATTTTTCGCTCGATGCGTTAGTTACTGTGGTGCTTACCACGAGATAGACCTACATAATCACAAATCTCAAATCACCACTGTCACACTTTTAAAGAGGAGACAGGTAAATGTAAAATTTTTTTAAAACAGTCATCTCTAATGTGAACTTTTGAATGACTTATTATTATATTATATATTTTTTATGAAATATAAGATTTATGAAAGTATATTAAGTACTAAACTTTTATTATACACAGCTATTGAGACTCAGTATCCCGGGAAGGAGCACTGTAATTGAAGCATAGTGTTCAGGAAGGGAGCACAGTAACTGATTTTTGTAGATCACAGGCACACAGTAACTGGCTTCAGTACTTTTTATTTCTTTCACCTAATATTCAAAGGAGATTTGATACTTGTGTCATGGAAAAATTTATATCGGCAAAAAAATTTTATCTTTAAGTCCTTAAGTAACATCATTTAAATTGCTAAAGTAATGTTTAGTAGCGAAAACTCTTGAAGCCTGCTAACCTAATTATCACTGTCCTCGTGTGCTCTTACCATTAAATAGCTCAACACGTATCAATTCATCAATTCTTTGATAACGTGACTAAAAAGTCATTCAAATTGTATAAAACTAGTATAAAACAATGTACAGAGAGATGAGAACGCAACAGTAATCTCAAAGAAGTCCCCGAAGAGAAGCCACCGTTGGTCGCGGAGCAGTGACGACTTCACGGTAATTCAGTACGAAAAGTGACACTAAAAATTCATTATGGTACCAACGCGTACCTTAATTTGCCAATCGGTTAATTGTAAAGCGATCGATTACCGTGATCGAGACACAGGCTCCACAAAGCCCAAACACAATCAACGCGTTTCCTCTGCGTCGACTACGAAATTCGAAAACGAATGGGAGAAAGAATAGGAGCGACGACCGAGCCAGGAGAAGAGGTAGTAGCGCAACGGATGAGGGTTGCCTGAACGATATTCCTTTCTAGATTGTGTTCCTTTTTTAATTCGCGTCTCAGCTACGGTGCCCCTCTGATACCTCGTGAACTAGATTGAGCGCAGTTGTACGTTGCGTTGCTGGAAACTACTTTTTGTTTCGGATGGACACAAAGAAACGGGTACATGTGTAAGTCATGCACTTTGGCACGGTCCACTATTTTGCTGCTAGCCGATCGGCCGATTTATGTGTGCTAGCACGCGTGTACGCGGCCGCGTGTATGTCTGCGCCTGTTTAATCATGACCAGCGCAAAAGCTCGGCCACACACACACACGCTTACACACGCAGTACAACACACAGGCTCTCCACACGCGAGTTCATATACTTGACTGCATGCATCGAATTGCTGTTGAACGAACGTAATTCGGGGGAGCACTGCCGACACGGCGCGGCGTATCTTCAAATTCGTCGTCGCTACACCATGGAATCCTCGGGCGGTGTTCGTTGCCAGCCGCGCTGTCATCGATCGGCTTCGAAAGAAAGCACGGAATTTTGACCACGCAGGGTACTCCGAGTAACGGTTGCCATATCGTCAATAAATTGTGAAAATTGTCAAAATACTAAGTCTTCCATGAATACCTGTGACGGCCTTTTTTTTAAATCGTCCTGTATAATTATATGAACGATAAAATATTTGTCTTCTTTATAACGATCCGAAACATTTTTTAATAATGTTCATGGTTATCTTCGTCATTGGGATCATAAAAAAATGTCCTAGTGGTTTGTTATGCTATATGAATTATTGTACAATTTTCGTATAGAGGCATTTATCCTATACCTGGTAAAAGACGAGCAGGTCAGTTTATTATTATTTTTCCAAAATATCGCTGATACTCGTACCATACTTGTCTAAAATTCATACAAGACTATTTTTCATATTCAGTATACGCCTAAATAATTTATTCCCTGTTCACATGTTCATAAAGATTGTTATTTTACTATAGATGACATTTTGAAAATTTTCTAAAAGAATTACCTGTTGGTCCTTTAAAAAATAAAGGTGGCCTGGAGTTTTCATTGAAAAAAATATCATTTTTACAAGTTCCAACAAGGTGTTAATTGAATTTGTTTTCGTATCTAACAAACTGACGTTTAGGATGGTGATTTCGGGTTTTTATTGATAGCAAAATATTTGTTCGTTTATACCATTTTCATGAAACTTTCAACAATATCTCACATGTTGTGGACATCGTTAAACTGACCCCCCTGTATATTGGTAAACGTCGCACACTTGGGTAAATACGTTATTTACAGCATGACAATTGGTGTTAATATTTACCGGTAACATTTGACTAAACTGTTGATCTTACAAGTTGTTTCAAAAAACAGTACTTCTTGTTGTACGCAGTGTTCGCAGGAAAACTAGCTATGCAAAGAGTGGAGTGATGACGCATGCGCAGGGAGACCTGCACAGTGACGTGCACGTCTACCGGATGAACATCATAATTCCGAATTACGATCAAACAGCAATTTTACATCACGACGCGATCGTAGTTCAGCATTATAATGTTCACGCTGTGGACGCGCCATACTGCTGTGCGGGACTCTCGCGCATACGTCGCCTGTCCCAATTCTTGCATAGCTAGTTTTCTTACGAACTCTTGTAGGTTCTTGTTTCTACGTAGACACTTAACGTCTCTACTTTGTATGTGCACCTGACATATCTAAAATTGTTCGATCTTATCTTCAAATTATTCTCCTGTACGTCTTTTGTTTCTCTTCCCTTTGTCTTTTCTCTTGTGTACGCCATTGCAACATTTCCAGTATCTTTTAACTACATTTCTTATATACGAAAGCTGCTGTTACATGGACTAAGTACCTCCATTGTATTAATAAGGATATTTTCAGATTGAGTGTAGAATTGTTTCTATAGACATTGAAATACGAGATGATAATGAATGTATGAAACTTTGTTCGTAAGTTTTCTTTCTCTTTTTCTAACAACTCGTACCAAACTTGTGAAAAATATTCGTCTCGATCCCATTTGGTCCCGAGGATCAAAACTAAATACATCTAAAAGTTTGTTAAAATTATATTAAAACAAGTTAGGTACTACGAGAAAAAGATCTCTATATTATCTCGACGTCGGCAATAGAATAGTTATGACATAATTTTTTCACGAGATACTGAAACATGGAATAATAACGAATGTATGAAATTTTAGTATCTGATTTCATTGAATAATTCGCATTGAATTTCTAAATGGTGCAGGGTGTCCCATCAGTTTCTTTCCTCCCAGTATTTCTAGTAAAAGAACTAAAAAGTTTATCGCTACATTCGTGTTTCAGAATATCATTCGTTTTCCAAAGTCTAAAAGTTAATTGCAAAGGGAAACCAGTGCATGCAAAGGAATGGAAGGATCTATTTATTAACAGATAACATACATACAAAATATTGCTTTATCAACTCAAAGTTGTTTCATGTGTTTTATGTGTGCTAGGATCGTGTAAAAATTTCTAATTATCTATTCGCTTTTCAATAGTCTTTACATTTGTGACAATTAATCCACATTAAGTTAATACTTTCAATGTGAACAATGTACAAGTTTCCGTCACCAATCTACCTCGTATAATTTTTTGAGATTATTGTTTTCATAACACGGCCAAATTACAATAAAAATGTACAAAGCTTCAAACTAATTAATTTCATGTAGTTTCTTGGAAGAAATACAGAACAATCGAATGTTTTTTATACTTACATCCAGTCTTCGCAGACACTGTGAGACAGCCTGCATAACTAAAGAGAACTGCGGGTTGAATCTCCACACGTTTCACAGGACACAAAGGTTCGTCGTTTATTGCAGGACAGTTCGCGAGTCGGTGAAGCTGTTACTCGGAATTCCATTCGCGGTAAAATTTCCCATGCCATTTCGATATCGGCGGTATAACAAGGCGTTAAGTAAGTCGTAAAATTTGATTCCCGTGGATAGAGGAGGGGCGGAAGGGAGCCACCACTTGTCGTTACATCTGAGCAAATATCGACGCGAGTGGTTACGTCGTGAGAGAATAGAGTGTTCGTTAAACAGGATTGGGAAGGGAACGCTGTCGACCCGGAACGGTTCGCCGTCGTCGAAACTCGCGTGAATGGTGCTCGTGATCGTGGCGGAAGTGATTTTTCCAGACCGCGTCACATTTTCGAGTCCCGTTTCCGTGTGCCGAGTCACTGGATCTCGGAAATTCTCGGCCAGTACTGTAAAAGAAATGGATCGATCCGCTTCGGTGCCCACCCAATGCAAATTCCCGACCGAGATAACCGCGTCCAGCGAACCTCGGATGAGAAAATTTTGATATTCATTTAGAAATGTCAAAAACCATCTCGAGTCCTATAACTCGAGAATTTTATTCTATCCAACGTTCATTGGAATAACTTTATATAAATTGACTTTTATAAGTATTTCTTTTCTTTAGAAGTATATTCGCGAAGATAAATTAACCCCTCGCCATACCATTTTCTTTACGGTTACAATGATTATGTAAAAGCTTTTCGATTGTAATAATTTCCTAGAAGAAAAAGAAAATATACATTTATTGTATATGCCAACGTTTACTTGAATACTTAAATATTGACGAGAAGAGAACAGAATTTAATTCAAACCTGAAAAAGAACGAAGTAATATTCATGTTTAACAAGTTAGTATTAGAAATCTTCATTAAGAGTCAGAATCGTCAAAGTATGACAAAGGCTTAATGATTGCTGTGTGTCATTTTACTTTTACAGCTTTGTCTCTAGCGAATATTAGTAAATTTAATGTAACTTAGAGAGGGGGGAATTCTCAATAGCATGCAGAATACAATTGAACTAAACTGTGAGTACATCTATACAGTTGATAAGTCTTTCAGGATACTCGGGCATAAAATAATCGTTATTTTGATAGCTTTATCCAGCGAATTTTATTGAATTTGTTGTCTCGCCTCTGGCAGAAAAAGGAATGCAGTCATCTCATTGAAAACATATAGCTCGAAGAGGAATTTCTGATATACTAGTATGGAGAATGCAATTCAATTAAACTATACATTCATTTATACGACATGATGAAAAATAACAGAGTTCTAAAATCGTTGTGAACATGAAAAAATATCCGACAGAGCAGCATAGAAAACGCAATTTCATCGAACTATTACTTCGTTTGTACGAAGTAAGTCTCTCGGGATACGCGGAAACAAATTAATGTTCGTTGTTCCTGTCACTATGTCTAGCAAATGTAGTTGAATTTTTCATTCTTCTGTCTCCGATAGGACAACAAAAAATGCAGTGAGTTTGATCTCGTCGGAATTACGTTACAAAGCAACTAGGAGAGGAATTTCTGATAGCCTGGTGTAGTTACACGCTTTCATTTTCCACGGTCCCTTTGTCTCTTTGCATGAAAACGGGTTTCGGCTCAGTCAGACGAGCCATTCCTGGTTAAAGTTTAATTACAGTTCAGATGGACTGGGATTAGCGACACAATCGAATTTCATCGGCGAATTCGATCCAAAACTACGCCCGAATCGGATTTCGGTCTTCGCGTCGACTTCGCCGGAGGTGAGAAGGGTGAAATTCGAGAGGAACATTCTCATTTCGACAAACCCCCGCGAATTCCTGTCGGTTTCCATCCGATACCTCAATCAGCAGCTTGAGATATTGGTTGTCGAACGATTGTCACGGTTTTTTGAATGAGAAAGTATCGAACTATATTCTTCACATTCTCTTTTCATTCGGTGTGGCATCAATCTTTCATGAAACTTGACCTACAAGTGTTTTATTTCAATTTGAAACTTGCTCCTGTATACTCAATTGTTTTCAAGCGATAACGAATAATCCAACATACACAAAATGTAGTTGGCGTAAAATTGAAATGTTTCTAATTTATTTTATCGTGATTAATATTTTGATTGTATAAAGATTATTCATAATATTTGCAGCGTTTAAAGATCGATTGTTTCATCAACGGAACGAATAATCAATGTTTGACAAAGGAAAATTCGAAATTGAAATGTCAATTTGGTGTCAGGAAAGCAAGCAAGACATTATTTCTCATTATCTCTTGATTGATGCGTATTAATATTTAATTCATTATTATTCCAAAATTATAAGTAAGTTTCATGCTGTACTGTTACATTTCGTGCGAGCATATATTTCAGGTGAACAGTATATTTTGCATCGCACGGGGAAATGCTAGAAAACAACCTCCGAATTTCGATTCGTTCTGACGCTTTGGGGAATCGAAAAATACCAGTCGGATACGCTCGAGATTAAATTACACAGTTAGAATTTCATAGCGCTGAATATTGCCTATTGCTCTTTGTGTAAGGAATCGAATCTCTCCGGTGGAATTTCGAAAAATCATGATTCGACCGGCTGAGACTGAATTCCATCTGGTTAAAGCGTCACTGTTTTCGTTTCACTGGTTAAAGCGATGCAATCCGCCGGTTTTGTTTCTCTTTTTCATAAAGGAACAATTTGTCATATTCCCTAACCGAGTCAACGTTTTATCGAAATT